>NW_027554419.1:0-600000 GCF_053574225.1 Canis aureus | reverse complement strand
GAGGAAAGCATGTGGAAGCGTTGGGCCTGAACTCACGCGTATCTGAGTTGAATACAGCGATTTCCTACGGCCTTCTTCTATCAGAGTGTAGCTAGTTTCTACCTCCCATGTACGAGTGGATAGCAGACATCTGCCTCCCAGGCGTACACACTTTTGAGTGTTGAGCTGATGGCCTGTACTTCCCACATCCTGCCTGCACGTACACTTCGCTGCAAACAGGCCTAGGCTCGATGTGTGACTGAAGTGTTGTGAGAGGTAAGCGGAATGTCCCGGCACACAAGACAAGTGCCTCCAAGCTCAATCCAGCGATTTCCTAGTAATTTCTGTCTGAGACTGGTGCTACATGCTAAGTTCCATAGGTGAGAAGCTAGCTGAACGCCCTGTCCAGAGGCAACTTACTTCTGAGAGTTGAGCTCACACTCAGTCCCTCACAGCTCCACACTGCCTGCAGAATGAGTTTCCAACATCTTCACCAGAGACGTTTGTCAGAGGCTTCTGAGACACAAGTGGAACAATGCAGACCTGGGGGGGTATGTCCAGGTGCAGGAGAGTGGTAATCGTGGAACCTCCTGACTCAGAATACTGCTGCGTTCTCACTGCCATAAGAAGGCAGCTGGTTGAAAGCTGGCTTCTAGGCATGCTTCCTTGTGAGAGCTGAGGTCAGGGCAGAACCCTCCCGCATCCTGACTGCCTGTAGACGTAGGTCGTAGCATAGTTACGTTAGGTGCCGGAAGGGGTTTCGTGAAAATCTTGTGGAAGTGACAGGCCTGCACTCTCGTGTATCCGAGTTCCATAGAGCGATTGCCAACGTCCTCGTTCAGTTTGAGTGTAGCTCGGTTCTAGCTCCCCTGAATAAGTGCCTAGCAGACATCGGCCTGCAAAGCATACACAGTTTGAGAGTTGAGCTCATGGCCTTTACCTCGGCCATCCTGACTGCCTGTACGGTCTGCTTCCACAACATTTCGTTGTATGCGGGACAGTAGCGAAGTGAGAACCAAGTGTCTGCCTTGTCAGTATCGCGCCTAGCAGACGGCTGCCTCCAAGGCATGCACGCTCCTTTGGATTGAGCTGGTGGTTTGTACCTCCCCCACGTTGACCGCCTGTATGCTTCGCTGCCAAAGGATTTCGTTCGATACGGGACGCAAGCTTTGTGAGCGGCAAGTGACCCTTAGCTCAATCCAGCGACTTCTGAGCAACTCCTCCCTCAGAAGGGAGCTGCATACTAACTTCCAAACCCGAGTACCTTGTTGAAAGCTATCTCTCTGGGGCACTTCCTCCTGTGAGGTGAGCTGACACGCGGTACTTCCCAGTTCCACACTGCCTGCACGTGGAGTTACGAATATCCTCACTAGACTTGTTTGTCGGAAGCTCGTGGGACGCAAGGGCCAAGGTGCAGGCTTCAATGTTTGTGTCTCCGGGGGTGGTAGAGCGGTATTGACGGAACGTCCTGACTTACGATGCTGCTTCTTTTCACGGCCATAACAACTCAGCTAGTGGAAAGCTAGCCTGCAGGCATGCTTCCTTTGGAGAGCAGAGCTCAGGGCAGGACCCCTCCCGCATCCTGCCAAGACTGTAGACGTGGAGGCTAACATCCTTATGTTAGGTGCTGGGAGACGTGGTGAGGAAAGCATGTGGAAGCGTTGGGCCTGAACTCACGCGTATCTGAGTTGAATACAGCGATTTCCTACGGCCTTCTTCTATCAGAGTGTAGCTAGTTTCTACCTCCCATGTACGAGTGGATAGCAGACATCTGCCTCCCAGGCGTACACACTTTTGAGTGTTGAGCTGATGGCCTGTACTTCCCACATCCTGCCTGCACGTACACTTCGCTGCAAACAGGCCTAGGCTCGATGCGTGACTGAAGTGTTGTGAGAGGTAAGCGGAATGTCCCGGCACACAAGACAAGTGCCTCCAAGCTCAATCCAGCGATTTCCTAGTAATTTCTGTCTGAGACTGGTGCTACATGCTAAGTTCCATAGGTGAGAAGCTAGCTGAACGCCCTGTCCAGAGGCAACTTACTTCTGAGAGTTGAGCTCACACTCAGTCCCTCACAGCTCCACACTGCCTGCAGAATGAGTTTCCAACATCTTCACCAGAGACGTTTGTCAGAGGCTTCTGAGACACAAGTGGAACAATGCAGACCTGTCGGGGTATGTCCAGGTCCAGGAGAGTGGTAATCGTGGAACCTCCTGACTCAGAATACTGCTGCGTTCTCACTGCCATAAGAAGGCAGCTGGTTGAAAGCTGGCTTCTAGGCATGCTTCCTTGTGAGAGCTGAGGTCAGGGCAGAACCCTCCCGCATCCTGACTGCCTGTAGACGTAGGTCGTAGCATAGTTACGTTAGGTGCCGGAAGGGGTTTCGTGAAAATCTTGTGGAAGTGACAGGCCTGCACTCTCGTGTATCCGAGTTCCATAGAGCGATTGCCAACGTCCTCGTTCAGTTTGAGTGTAGCTCGGTTCTAGCTCCCCTGAATAAGCGCCTAGCAGACATCGGCCTGCAAAGCATACACAGTTTGAGAGTTGAGCTCATGGCCTTTACCTCGGCCATCCTGACTGCCTGTACGGTCTGCTTCCACAGCATTTCGTTGTATGCGGGACAGTAGCGAAGTGAGAACCAAGTGTCTGCCTTGTCAGTTTCGTGCCTAGCAGACGGCTGCCTCCAAGGCATGCACGCTCCTTTGGATTGAGCTTGTGGTTTGTACCTCCCCCACGTTGACCGCCTGTATGCTTCGCTGCCAAAGGATTTCGTTCGATACGGGACGCAAGCTTTGTGAGCGGCAAGTGACCCTTAGCTCAATCCAGCGACTTCTGAGCAACTCCTCCCTCAGAAGGGAGCTGCATACTAACTTCCAAACCCGAGTACCTTGTTGAAAGCTATCTCTCTGGGGAACTTCCTTCTGTGAGGTGGTAAGCTGACACGCGGTACTTCCCAGTTCCACACTGCCTGCACGTGGAGTTACGAATATCCTCACTAGGCTTGTTTGTCGGAAGCTCGTGGGACGCAAGGGCCAAGGTGCAGGCTTAATGTTTGTGTCTCCGGGGGTGGTAGAGCGGTATTGACGGAACGTCCTGACTTACGATGCTGCTTCTTTTCACGGCCATAACAACTCAGCTAGTGGAAAGCTAGCCTGCAGGCATGCTTCCTTTGGAGAGCAGAGCTCAGGGCAGGACCCCTCCCCCATCCTGCCAAGAATGTAGACGTGGAGGCTAACATCCTTATGTTAGGTGCTGGGAGACGTGGTGAGGAAAGCATGTGGAAGCGTTGGGCCTGAACTCACGCGTATCTGAGTTGAATACAGCGATTTCCTACGGCCTTCTTCTATCAGAGTGTAGCTAGTTTCTACCTCCCATGTACGAGTGGATAGCAGACATCTGCCTCCCAGGCGTACACACTTTTGAGTGTTGAGCTGATGGCCTGTACTTCCCACATCCTGCCTGCACGTACACTTCGCTGCAAACAGGCCTAGGCTCGATGTGTGACTGAAGTGTTGTGAGAGGTAAGCGGAATGTCCCGGCACACAAGACAAGTGCCTCCAAGCTCAATCCAGCGATTTCCTAGTAATTTCTGTCTGAGACTGGTGCTACATGCTAAGTTCCATAGGTGAGAAGCTAGCTGAACGCCCTGTCCAGAGGCAACTTACTTCTGAGAGTTGAGCTCACACTCAGTCCCTCACAGCTCCACACTGCCTGCAGAATGAGTTTCCAACATCTTCACCAGAGACGTTTGTCAGAGGCTTCTGAGACACAAGTGGAACAATGCAGACCTGGGGGGGTATGTCCAGGTGCAGGAGAGTGGTAATCGTGGAACCTCCTGACTCAGAATACTGCTGCGTTCTCACTGCCATAAGAAGGCAGCTGGTTGAAAGCTGGCTTCTAGGCATGCTTCCTTGTGAGAGCTGAGGTCAGGGCAGAACCCTCCCGCATCCTGACTGCCTGTAGACGTAGGTCGTAGCATAGTTACGTTAGGTGCCGGAAGGGGTTTCGTGAAAATCTTGTGGAAGTGACAGGCCTGCACTCTCGTGTATCCGACTTCCATAGAGCGATTGCCAACGTCCTCGTTCAGTTTGAGTGTAGCTCGGTTCTAGCTCCCCTGAATAAGCGCCTAGCAGACATCGGCCTGCAAAGCATACACAGTTTGAGAGTTGAGCTCATGGCCTTTACCTCGGCCATCCTGACTGCCTGTACGGTCTGCTTCCACAGCATTTCGTTGTATGCGGGACAGTAGCGAAGTGAGAACCAAGTGTCTGCCTTGTCAGTATCGCGCCTAGCAGACGGCTGCCTCCAAGGCATGCACGCTCCTTTGGATTGAGCTGGTGGTTTGTACCTCCCCCACGTTGACCGCCTGTATGCTTCGCTGCCAAAGGATTTCGTTCGATACGGGACGCAAGCTTTGTGAGCGGCAAGTGACCCTTAGCTCAATCCAGCGACTTCTGAGCAACTCCTCCCTCAGAAGGGAGCTGCATACTAACTTCCAAACCCGAGTACCTTCTTGAAAGCTATCTCTCTGGGGAACTTCCTTCTGTGAGGTGGTGAGCTGACACGCGGTACTTCCCAGTTCCACACTGCCTGCACGTGGAGTTACGAATATCCTCACTAGGCTTGTTTGTCGGAAGCTCGTGGGACGCAAGGGCCAAGGTGCAGGCTTCAATGTTTGTGTCTCCGGGGGTGGTAGAGCGGTATTGACGGAACGTCCTGACTTACGATGCTGTTTCTTTTTCACGGCCATAACAACTCAGCTAGTGGAAAGCTAGCCTGCAGGCATGCTTCCTTTGGAGAGCAGAGCTCAGGGCAGGACCCCTCCCGCATCCTGCCAGACTGTAGACGTGTAGGCTAACATCCTTATGTTAGGTGCTGCGAGACGTGGTGAGGAAAGCATGTGGAAGCGTTGGGCCTGAACTCACGCGTATCTGAGTTGAATACAGCGATTTCCTACGGCCTTCTTCTATCAGAGTGTAGCTAGTTACTACCTCCCATGTACGAGTGGATAGCAGACATCTGCCTCCCAGGCGTACACACTTTTGAGTGTTGAGCTGATGGCCTGTACTTCCCACATCCTGCCTGCACGTACACTTCGCTGCAAACAGGCCTAGGCTCGATGTGTGACTGAAGTGTTGTGAGAGGTAAGCGGAATGTCCCGGCACACAAGACAAGTGCCTCCAAGCTCAATCCAGCGATTTCCTAGTAATTTCTGTCTGAGACTGGTGCTACATGCTAAGTTCCATAGGTGAGAAGCTAGCTGAACGCCCTGTCCAGAGGCAACTTACTTCTGAGAGTTGAGCTCACACTCAGTCCCTCACAGCTCCACACTGCCTGCAGAATGAGTTTCCAACATCTTCACCAGAGACGTTTGTCAGAGGCTTCTGAGACACAAGTGGAACAATGCAGACCTGGGGGGGTATGTCCAGGTGCAGGAGAGTGGTAATCGTGGAACCTCCTGACTCAGAATACTGCTGCGTTCTCACTGCCATAAGAAGGCAGCTGGTTGAAAGCTGGCTTCTAGGCATGCTTCCTTGTGAGAGCTGAGGTCAGGGCAGAACCCTCCCGCATCCTGACTGCCTGTAGACGTAGGTCGTAGCATAGTTACGTTAGGTGCCGGAAGGGGTTTCGTGAAAATCTTGTGGAAGTGACAGGCCTGCACTCTCGTGTATCCGAGTTCCATAGAGCGATTGCCAACGTCCTCGTTCAGTTTGAGTGTAGCTCGGTTCTAGCTCCCCTGAATAAGTGCCTAGCAGACATCGGCCTGCAAAGCATACACAGTTTGAGAGTTGAGCTCATGGCCTTTACCTCGGCCATCCTGACTGCCTGTACGGTCTGCTTCCACAACATTTCGTTGTATGCGGGACAGTAGCGAAGTGAGAACCAAGTGTCTGCCTTGTCAGTATCGCGCCTAGCAGACGGCTGCCTCCAAGGCATGCACGCTCCTTTGGATTGAGCTGGTGGTTTGTACCTCCCCCACGTTGACCGCCTGTATGCTTCGCTGCCAAAGGATTTCGTTCGATACGGGACGCAAGCTTTGTGAGCGGCAAGTGACCCTTAGCTCAATCCAGCGACTTCTGAGCAACTCCTCCCTCAGAAGGGAGCTGCATACTAACTTCCAAACCCGAGTACCTTGTTGAAAGCTATCTCTCTGGGGCACTTCCTCCTGTGAGGTGAGCTGACACGCGGTACTTCCCAGTTCCACACTGCCTGCACGTGGAGTTACGAATATCCTCACTAGACTTGTTTGTCGGAAGCTCGTGGGACGCAAGGGCCAAGGTGCAGGCTTCAATGTTTGTGTCTCCGGGGGTGGTAGAGCGGTATTGACGGAACGTCCTGACTTACGATGCTGCTTCTTTTCACGGCCATAACAACTCAGCTAGTGGAAAGCTAGCCTGCAGGCATGCTTCCTTTGGAGAGCAGAGCTCAGGGCAGGACCCCTCCCGCATCCTGCCAAGACTGTAGACGTGGAGGCTAACATCCTTATGTTAGGTGCTGGGAGACGTGGTGAGGAAAGCATGTGGAAGCGTTGGGCCTGAACTCACGCGTATCTGAGTTGAATACAGCGATTTCCTACGGCCTTCTTCTATCAGAGTGTAGCTAGTTTCTACCTCCCATGTACGAGTGGATAGCAGACATCTGCCTCCCAGGCGTACACACTTTTGAGTGTTGAGCTGATGGCCTGTACTTCCCACATCCTGCCTGCACGTACACTTCGCTGCAAACAGGCCTAGGCTCGATGCGTGACTGAAGTGTTGTGAGAGGTAAGCGGAATGTCCCGGCACACAAGACAAGTGCCTCCAAGCTCAATCCAGCGATTTCCTAGTAATTTCTGTCTGAGACTGGTGCTACATGCTAAGTTCCATAGGTGAGAAGCTAGCTGAACGCCCTGTCCAGAGGCAACTTACTTCTGAGAGTTGAGCTCACACTCAGTCCCTCACAGCTCCACACTGCCTGCAGAATGAGTTTCCAACATCTTCACCAGAGACGTTTGTCAGAGGCTTCTGAGACACAAGTGGAACAATGCAGACCTGTCGGGGTATGTCCAGGTCCAGGAGAGTGGTAATCGTGGAACCTCCTGACTCAGAATACTGCTGCGTTCTCACTGCCATAAGAAGGCAGCTGGTTGAAAGCTGGCTTCTAGGCATGCTTCCTTGTGAGAGCTGAGGTCAGGGCAGAACCCTCCCGCATCCTGACTGCCTGTAGACGTAGGTCGTAGCATAGTTACGTTAGGTGCCGGAAGGGGTTTCGTGAAAATCTTGTGGAAGTGACAGGCCTGCACTCTCGTGTATCCGAGTTCCATAGAGCGATTGCCAACGTCCTCGTTCAGTTTGAGTGTAGCTCGGTTCTAGCTCCCCTGAATAAGCGCCTAGCAGACATCGGCCTGCAAAGCATACACAGTTTGAGAGTTGAGCTCATGGCCTTTACCTCGGCCATCCTGACTGCCTGTACGGTCTGCTTCCACAGCATTTCGTTGTATGCGGGACAGTAGCGAAGTGAGAACCAAGTGTCTGCCTTGTCAGTTTCGTGCCTAGCAGACGGCTGCCTCCAAGGCATGCACGCTCCTTTGGATTGAGCTTGTGGTTTGTACCTCCCCCACGTTGACCGCCTGTATGCTTCGCTGCCAAAGGATTTCGTTCGATACGGGACGCAAGCTTTGTGAGCGGCAAGTGACCCTTAGCTCAATCCAGCGACTTCTGAGCAACTCCTCCCTCAGAAGGGAGCTGCATACTAACTTCCAAACCCGAGTACCTTGTTGAAAGCTATCTCTCTGGGGAACTTCCTTCTGTGAGGTGGTAAGCTGACACGCGGTACTTCCCAGTTCCACACTGCCTGCACGTGGAGTTACGAATATCCTCACTAGGCTTGTTTGTCGGAAGCTCGTGGGACGCAAGGGCCAAGGTGCAGGCTTAATGTTTGTGTCTCCGGGGGTGGTAGAGCGGTATTGACGGAACGTCCTGACTTACGATGCTGCTTCTTTTCACGGCCATAACAACTCAGCTAGTGGAAAGCTAGCCTGCAGGCATGCTTCCTTTGGAGAGCAGAGCTCAGGGCAGGACCCCTCCCCCATCCTGCCAAGAATGTAGACGTGGAGGCTAACATCCTTATGTTAGGTGCTGGGAGACGTGGTGAGGAAAGCATGTGGAAGCGTTGGGCCTGAACTCACGCGTATCTGAGTTGAATACAGCGATTTCCTACGGCCTTCTTCTATCAGAGTGTAGCTAGTTTCTACCTCCCATGTACGAGTGGATAGCAGACATCTGCCTCCCAGGCGTACACACTTTTGAGTGTTGAGCTGATGGCCTGTACTTCCCACATCCTGCCTGCACGTACACTTCGCTGCAAACAGGCCTAGGCTCGATGTGTGACTGAAGTGTTGTGAGAGGTAAGCGGAATGTCCCGGCACACAAGACAAGTGCCTCCAAGCTCAATCCAGCGATTTCCTAGTAATTTCTGTCTGAGACTGGTGCTACATGCTAAGTTCCATAGGTGAGAAGCTAGCTGAACGCCCTGTCCAGAGGCAACTTACTTCTGAGAGTTGAGCTCACACTCAGTCCCTCACAGCTCCACACTGCCTGCAGAATGAGTTTCCAACATCTTCACCAGAGACGTTTGTCAGAGGCTTCTGAGACACAAGTGGAACAATGCAGACCTGGGGGGGTATGTCCAGGTGCAGGAGAGTGGTAATCGTGGAACCTCCTGACTCAGAATACTGCTGCGTTCTCACTGCCATAAGAAGGCAGCTGGTTGAAAGCTGGCTTCTAGGCATGCTTCCTTGTGAGAGCTGAGGTCAGGGCAGAACCCTCCCGCATCCTGACTGCCTGTAGACGTAGGTCGTAGCATAGTTACGTTAGGTGCCGGAAGGGGTTTCGTGAAAATCTTGTGGAAGTGACAGGCCTGCACTCTCGTGTATCCGACTTCCATAGAGCGATTGCCAACGTCCTCGTTCAGTTTGAGTGTAGCTCGGTTCTAGCTCCCCTGAATAAGCGCCTAGCAGACATCGGCCTGCAAAGCATACACAGTTTGAGAGTTGAGCTCATGGCCTTTACCTCGGCCATCCTGACTGCCTGTACGGTCTGCTTCCACAGCATTTCGTTGTATGCGGGACAGTAGCGAAGTGAGAACCAAGTGTCTGCCTTGTCAGTATCGCGCCTAGCAGACGGCTGCCTCCAAGGCATGCACGCTCCTTTGGATTGAGCTGGTGGTTTGTACCTCCCCCACGTTGACCGCCTGTATGCTTCGCTGCCAAAGGATTTCGTTCGATACGGGACGCAAGCTTTGTGAGCGGCAAGTGACCCTTAGCTCAATCCAGCGACTTCTGAGCAACTCCTCCCTCAGAAGGGAGCTGCATACTAACTTCCAAACCCGAGTACCTTCTTGAAAGCTATCTCTCTGGGGAACTTCCTTCTGTGAGGTGGTGAGCTGACACGCGGTACTTCCCAGTTCCACACTGCCTGCACGTGGAGTTACGAATATCCTCACTAGGCTTGTTTGTCGGAAGCTCGTGGGACGCAAGGGCCAAGGTGCAGGCTTCAATGTTTGTGTCTCCGGGGGTGGTAGAGCGGTATTGACGGAACGTCCTGACTTACGATGCTGTTTCTTTTTCACGGCCATAACAACTCAGCTAGTGGAAAGCTAGCCTGCAGGCATGCTTCCTTTGGAGAGCAGAGCTCAGGGCAGGACCCCTCCCGCATCCTGCCAGACTGTAGACGTGTAGGCTAACATCCTTATGTTAGGTGCTGCGAGACGTGGTGAGGAAAGCATGTGGAAGCGTTGGGCCTGAACTCACGCGTATCTGAGTTGAATACAGCGATTTCCTACGGCCTTCTTCTATCAGAGTGTAGCTAGTTACTACCTCCCATGTACGAGTGGATAGCAGACATCTGCCTCCCAGGCGTACACACTTTTGAGTGTTGAGCTGATGGCCTGTACTTCCCACATCCTGCCTGCATGTACACTTCGCTGCAAACAGGCCTCGGCTCGATGCGTGACTGAAGTGTTGTGAGAGGTAAGCGGAATGTCCCGGCACACAAGACAAGTGCCTCCAAGCTCAATCCAGCGATTTCCTAGTAATTTCTGTCTGAGACTGGTGCTACATGCTAAGTTCCATAGGTGAGAAGCTAGCTGAACGCCCTGTCCAGAGGCAACTTACTTCTGAGAGTTGAGCTCACACTCAGTCCCTCACAGCTCCACACTGCCTGCAGAATGAGTTTCCAACATCTTCACCAGAGACGTTTGTCAGAGGCTTCTGAGACACAAGTGGAACAATGCAGACCTGGGGGGGTATGTCCAGGTGCAGGAGAGTGGTAATCGTGGAACCTCCTGACTCAGAATACTGCTGCGTTCTCACTGCCATAAGAAGGCAGCTGGTTGAAAGCTGGCTTCTAGGCATGCTTCCTTGTGAGAGCTGAGGTCAGGGCAGAACCCTCCCGCATCCTGACTGCCTGTAGACGTAGGTTGTAGCATAGTTACGTTAGGTGCCGGAAGGGGTTTCGTGAAAATCTTGTGGAAGTGACAGGCCTGCACTCTCGTGTATCCGAGTTCCATAGAGCGATTGCCAACGTCCTCGTTCAGTTTGAGTGTAGCTCGGTTCTAGCTCCCCTGAATAAGCGCCTAGCAGACATCGGCCTGCAAAGCATACACAGTTTGAGAGTTGAGCTCATGGCCTTTACCTCGGCCATCCTGACTGCCTGTACGGTCTGCTTCCACAGCATTTCGTTGTATGCGGGACAGTAGCGAAGTGAGAACCAAGTGTCTGCCTTGTCAGTTTCGCGCCTAGCAGACGGCTGCCTCCAAGGCATGCACGCTCCTTTGGATTGAGCTTGTGGTTTGTACCTCCCCCACGTTGACCGCCTGTATGCTTCGCTGCCAAAGGATTTCGTTCGATACGGGACGCAAGCTTTGTGAGCGGCAAGTGACCCTTAGCTCAATCCAGCGACTTCTGAGCAACTCCTCCCTCAGAAGGGAGCTGCATACTAACTTCCAAACCCGAGTACCTTCTTGAAAGCTATCTCTCTGGGGAACTTCCTTCTGTGAGGTGGTGAGCTGACACGCGGTACTTCCCAGTTCCACACTGCCTGCACGTGGAGTTACGAATATCCTCACTAGACTTGTTTGTCGGAAGCTCGTGGGACGCAAGGGCCAAGGTGCAGGCTTCAATGTTTGTGTCTCCGGGGGTGGTAGAGCGGTATTGACGGAACGTCCTGACTTACGATGCTGCTTCTTTTTCACGGCCATAACAACTCAGCTAGTGGAAAGCTAGCCTGCAGGCATGCTTCCTTTGGAGAGCAGAGCTCAGGGCAGGACCCCTCCCGCATCCTGCCAAGACTGTAGACGTGGAGGCTAACATCCTTATGTTAGGTGCTGGGAGACGTGGTGAGGAAAGCATGTGGAAGCGTTGGGCCTGAACTCACGCGTATCTGAGTTGAATACAGCGATTTCCTACGGCCTTCTTCTATCAGAGTGTAGCTAGTTTCTACCTCCCATGTACGAGTGGATAGCAGACATCTGCCTCCCAGGCGTACACACTTTTGAGTGTTGAGCTGATGGCCTGTACTTCCCACATCCTGCCTGCACGTACACTTCGCTGCAAACAGGCCTAGGCTCGATGCGTGACTGAAGTGTTGTGAGAGGTAAGCGGAATGTCCCGGCACACAAGACAAGTGCCTCCAAGCTCAATCCAGCGATTTCCTAGTAATTTCTGTCTGAGACTGGTGCTACATGCTAAGTTCCATAGGTGAGAAGCTAGCTGAACGCCCTGTCCAGAGGCAACTTACTTCTGAGAGTTGAGCTCACACTCAGTCCCTCACAGCTCCACACTGCCTGCAGAATGAGTTTCCAACATCTTCACCAGAGACGTTTGTCAGAGGCTTCTGAGACACAAGTGGAACAATGCAGACCTGGGGGGGTATGTCCAGGTGCAGGAGAGTGGTAATCGTGGAACCTCCTGACTCAGAATACTGCTGCGTTCTCACTGCCATAAGAAGGCAGCTGGTTGAAAGCTGGCTTCTAGGCATGCTTCCTTGTGAGAGCTGAGGTCAGGGCAGAACCCTCCCGCATCCTGACTGCCTGTAGACGTAGGTCGTAGCATAGTTACGTTAGGTGCCGGAAGGGGTTTCGTGAAAATCTTGTGGAAGTGACAGGCCTGCACTCTCGTGTATCCGAGTTCCATAGAGCGATTGCCAACGTCCTCGTTCAGTTTGAGTGTAGCTCGGTTCTAGCTCCCCTGAATAAGCGCCTAGCAGACATCGGCCTGCAAAGCATACACAGTTTGAGAGTTGAGCTCATGGCCTTTACCTCGGCCATCCTGACTGCCTGTACGGTCTGCTTCCACAGCATTTCGTTGTATGCGGGACAGTAGCGAAGTGAGAACCAAGTGTCTGCCTTGTCAGTTTCGCGCCTAGCAGACGGCTGCCTCCAAGGCATGCACGCTCCTTTGGATTGAGCTTGTGGTTTGTACCTCCCCCACGTTGACCGCCTGTATGCTTCGCTGCCAAAGGATTTCGTTCGATACGGGACGCAAGCTTTGTGAGCGGCAAGTGACCCTTAGCTCAATCCAGCGACTTCTGAGCAACTCCTCCCTCAGAAGGGAGCTGCATACTAACTTCCAAACCCGAGTACCTTGTTGAAAGCTATCTCTCTGGGGAACTTCCTCCTGTGAGGTGGTGAGCTGACACGCGGTACTTCCCAGTTCCACACTGCCTGCACGTGGAGTTACGAATATCCTCACTAGACTTGTTTGTCGGAAGCTCGTGGGACGCAAGGGCCAAGGTGCAGGCTTCAATGTTTGTGTCTCCGGGGGTGGTAGAGCGGTATTGACGGAACGTCCTGACTTACGATGCTGCTTCTTTTTCACGGCCATAACAACTCAGCTAGTGGAAAGCTAGCCTGCAGGCATGCTTCCTTTGGAGAGCAGAGCTCAGGGCAGGACCCCTCCCGCATCCTGCCAAGACTGTAAACGTGGAGGCTAACATCCTTATGTTAGGTGCTGGGAGACGTGGTGAGGAAAGCATGTGGAAGCGTTGGGCCTGAACTCACGCGTATCTGAGTTGAATACAGCGATTTCCTACGGCCTTCTTCTATCAGAGTGTAGCTAGTTTCTACCTCCCATGTACGAGTGGATAGCAGACATCTGCCTCCCAGGCGTACACACTTTTGAGTGTTGAGCTGATGGCCTGTACTTCCCACATCCTGCCTGCACGTACACTTCGCTGCAAACAGGCCTAGGCTCGATGCGTGACTGAAGTGTTGTGAGAGGTAAGCGGAATGTCCCGGCACACAAGACAAGTGCCTCCAAGCTCAATCCAGCGATTTCCTAGTAATTTCTGTCTGAGACTGGTGCTACATGCTAAGTTCCATAGGTGAGAAGCTAGCTGAACGCCCTGTCCAGAGGCAACTTACTTCTGAGAGTTGAGCTCACACTCAGTCCCTCACAGCTCCACACTGCCTGCAGAATGAGTTTCCAACATCTTCACCAGAGACGTTTGTCAGAGGCTTCTGAGACACAAGTGGAACAATGCAGACCTGGGAGGGGTATGTCCAGGTGCAGGAGAGTGGTAATCGTGGAACCTCCTGACTCAGAATACTGCTGCGTTCTCACTGCCATAAGAAGGCAGCTGGTTGAAAGCTGGCTTCTAGGCATGCTTCCTTGTGAGAGCTGAGGTCAGGGCAGAACCCTCCCGCATCCTGACTGCCTGTAGACGTAGGTCGTAGCATAGTTACGTTAGGTGCCGGAAGGGGTTTCGTGAAAATCTTGTGGAAGTGACAGGCCTGCACTCTCGTGTATCCGAGTTCCATAGAGCGATTGCCAACGTCCTCGTTCAGTTTGAGTGTAGCTCGGTTCTAGCTCCCCTGAATAAGCGCCTAGCAGACATCGGCCTGCAAAGCATACACAGTTTGAGAGTTGAGCTCATGGCCTTTACCTCGGCCATCCTGACTGCCTGTACGGTCTGCTTCCACAGCCTTTCGTTGTATGCGGGACAGTAGCGAAGTGAGAACCAAGTGTCTGCCTTGTCAGTTTCGCGCCTAGCAGACGGCTGCCTCCAAGGCATGCACGCTCCTTTGGATTGAGCTTGTGGTTTGTACCTCCCCCACGTTGACCGCCTGTATGCTTCGCTGCCAAAGGATTTCGTTCGATACGGGACGCAAGCTTTGTGAGCGGCAAGTGACCCTTAGCTCAATCCAGCGACTTCTGAGCAACTCCTCCCTCAGAAGGGAGCTGCATACTAACTTCCAAACCCGAGTATCTTGTTGAAAGCTATCTCTCTGGGGAACTTCCTCCTGTGAGGTGGTGAGCTGACACGCGGTACTTCCCAGTTCCACACTGCCTGCACGTGGAGTTACGAATATCCTCACTAGACTTGTTTGTCGGAAGCTCGTGGGACGCAAGGGCCAAGGTGCAGGCTTCAATGTTTGTGTCTCCGGGGGTGGTAGAGCGGTATTGACGGAACGTCCTGACTTACGATGCTGCTTCTTTTTCACGGCCATAACAACTCAGCTAGTGGAAAGCTAGCCTGCAGGCATGCTTCCTTTGGAGAGCAGAGCTCAGGGCAGGACCCCTCCCGCATCCTGCCAGACTGTAGACGTGGAGGCTAACATCCTTATGTTAGGTGCTGGGAGACGTGGTGAGGAAAGCATGTGGAAGCGTTGGGCCTGAACTCACGCGTATCTGAGGTGAATACAGCGATTTCCTACGGCCTTCTTCTATCAGAGTGTAGCTAGTTTCTACCTCCCATGTACGAGTGGATAGCAGACATCTGCCTCCCAGGCGTACACACTTTTGAGTGTTGAGCTGATGGCCTGTACTTCCCACATCCTGCCTGCACGTACACTTCGCTGCAAACAGGCCTAGGCTCGATGCGTGACTGAAGTGTTGTGAGAGGTAAGCGGAATGTCCCGGCACACAAGACAAGTGCCTCCAAGCTCAATCCAGCGATTTCCTAGTAATTTCTGTCTGAGACTGGTGCTACATGCTAAGTTCCATAGGTGAGAAGCTAGCTGAACGCCCTGTCCAGAGGCAACTTACTTCTGAGAGTTGAGCTCACACTCAGTCCCTCACAGCTCCACACTGCCTGCAGAATGAGTTTCCAACATCTTCACCAGAGACGTTTGTCAGAGGCTTCTGAGACACAAGTGGAACAATGCAGACCTGGGGGGGTATGTCCAGGTGCAGGAGAGTGGTAATCGTGGAACCTCCTGACTCAGAATACTGCTGCGTTCTCACTGCCATAGGCAGTGGTTGAAAAGCTGGTTGAAAGCTGGCTTCTAGGCATGCTTCCTTGTGAGAGCTGAGGTCAGGGCAGAACCCTCCCGCATCCTGACTGCCTGTAGACGTAGGTCGTAGCATAGTTACGTTAGGTGCCGGAAGGGGTTTCGTGAAAATCTTGTGGAAGTGACAGGCCTGCACTCTCGTGTATCCGAGTTCCATAGAGCGATTGCCAACGTCCTCGTTCAGTTTGAGTGTAGCTCGGTTCTAGCTCCCCTGAATAAGCGCCTAGCAGACATCGGCCTGCAAAGCATACACAGTTTGAGAGTTGAGATCATGGCCTTTACCTCGGCCATCCTGACTGCCTGTACGGTCTGCTTCCACAGCATTTCGTTGTATGCGGGACAGTAGCGAAGTGAGAACCAAGTGTCTGCCTTGTCAGTTTCGCGCCTAGCAGACGGCTGCCTCCAAGGCATGCACGCTCCTTTGGATTGAGCTTGTGGTTTGTACCTCCCCCACGTTGACCGCCTGTATGCTTCGCTGCCAAAGGATTTCGTTCGATACGGGACGCAAGCTTTGTGAGCGGCAAGTGACCCTTAGCTCAATCCAGCGACTTCTGAGCAACTCCTCCCTCAGAAGGGAGCTGCATACTAACTTCCAAACCCGAGTACCTTGTTGAAAGCTATCTCTCTGGGGAACTTCCTCCTGTGAGGTGAGCTGACACGCGGTACTTCCCAGTTCCACACTGCCTGCACGTGGAGTTACGAATATCCTCACTAGGCTTGTTTGTCGGAAGCTCGTGGGACGCAAGGGCCAAGGTGCAGGCTTCAATGTTTGTGTCTCCGGGGGTGGTAGAGCGGTATTGACGGAACGTCCTGACTTACGATGCTGCTTCTTTTTCACGGCCATAACAACTCAGCTAGTGGAAAGCTAGCCTGCAGGCATGCTTCCTTTGGAGAGCAGAGCTCAGGGCAGGACCCCTCCCGCATCCTGCCAAGACTGTAGACGTGGAGGCTAACATCCTTATGTTAGGTGCTGGGAGACGTGGTGAGGAAAGCATGTGGAAGCGTTGGGCCTGAACTCACACGTATCTGAGTTGAATACAGCGATTTCCTACGGCCTTCTTCTATCAGAGTGTAGCTAGTTTCTACCTCGCATGTACGAGTGGATAGCAGACATCTGCCTCCCAGGCGTACACACTTTTGAGTGTTGAGCTGATGGCCTGTACTTCCCACATCTTGCCTGCACGTACACCTCGCTGCAAACAGGCCTAGGCTCGATGCGTGACTGAAGTGTTGTGAGAGGTAAGCGGAATGTCCCGGCACACAAGACAAGTGCCTCCAAGCTCAATCCAGCGATTTCCTAGTAATTTCTGTCTGAGACTGGTGCTACATGCTAAGTTCCATAGGTGAGAAGCTAGCTGAACGCCCTGTCCAGAGGCAACTTATTTCTGAGAGTTGAGCTCACACTCAGTCCCTCACAGCTCCACACTGCCTGCAGAATGAGTTTCCAACATCTTCACCAGAGACGTTTGTCAGAGGCTTCTGAGACACAAGTGGAACAATGCAGACCTGGGGGGGTATGTCCAGGTGCAGGAGAGTGGTAATCGTGGAACCTCCTGACTCAGAATACTGCTGCGTTCTCACTGCCATAAGAAGGCAGCTGGTTGAAAGCTGGCTTCTAGGCATGCTTCCTTGTGAGAGCTGAGGTCAGGGCAGAACCCTCCCGCATCCTGACTGCCTGTAGACGTAGGTCGTAGCATAGTTACGTTAGGTGCCGGAAGGGGTTTCGTGAAAATCTTGTGGAAGTGACAGGCCTGCACTCTCGTGTATCCGAGTTCCATAGAGCGATTGCCAACGTCCTCGTTCAGTTTGAGTGTAGCTCGGTTCTAGCTCCCCTGAATAAGCGCCTAGCAGACATCGGCCTGCAAAGCATACACAGTTTGAGAGTTGAGCTCATGGCCTTTACCTCGGCCATCCTGACTGCCTGTACTGCCTGCTTCCACAGCATTTCGTTGTATGCGCGACAGTAGCGAAGTGAGAACCAAGTGTCTGCCTTGTCAGTTTCGCGCCTAGCAGACGGCTGCCTCCAAGGCATGCACGCTCCTTTGGATTGAGCTTGTGGTTTGTACCTCCCCCACGTTGACCGCCTGTATGCTTCGCTGCCAAAGGATTTCGTTCGATACGGGACGCAAGCTTTGTGAGCGGCAAGTGACCCTTAGCTCAATCCAGCGACTTCTGAGCAACTCCTCCCTCAGAAGGGAGCTGCATACTAACTTCCAAACCCGAGTACCTTGTTGAAAGCTATCTCTCTGGGGAACTTCCTCCTGTGAGGTGAGCTGACACGCGGTACTTCCCAGTTCCACACTGCCTGCACGTGGAGTTACGAATATCCTCACTAGACTTGTTTGTCGGAAGCTCGTGGGACGCAAGGGCCAAGGTGCAGGCTTCAATGTTTGTGTCTCCGGGGGTGGTAGAGCGGTATTGACGGAACGTCCTGACTTACGATGCTGCTTCTTTTTCACGGCCATAACAACTCAGCTAGTGGAAAGCTAGCCTGCAGGCATGCTTCCCTTGGAGAGCAGAGCTCAGGGCAGGACCCCTCCCGCATCCTGCCAAGACTGTAGACGTGGAGGCTAACATCCTTATGTTAGGTGCTGGGAGACGTGGTGAGGAAAGCATGTGGAAGCGTTGGGCCTGAACTCACGCGTATCTGAGTTGAATACAGCGATTTCCTACGGCCTTCTTCTATCAGAGTGTAGCTAGTTTCTACCTCCCATGTACGAGTGGATAGCAGACATCTGCCTCCCAGGCGTACACACTTTTGAGTGTTGAGCTGATGGCCTGTACTTCCCACATCCTGCCTGCACGTACACTTCGCTGCAAACAGGCCTAGGCTCGATGCGTGACTGAAGTGTTGTGAGAGGTAAGCGGAATGTCCCGGCACACAAGACAAGTGCCTCCAAGCTCAATCCAGCGATTTCCTAGTAATTTCTGTCTGAGACTGGTGCTACATGCTAAGTTCCATAGGTGAGAAGCTAGCTGAACGCCCTGTCCAGAGGCAACTTACTTCTGAGAGTTGAGCTCACACTCAGTCCCTCACAGCTCCACACTGCCTGCAGAATGAGTTTCCAACATCTTCACCAGAGACGTTTGTCAGAGGCTTCTGAGACACAAGTGGAACAATGCAGACCTGGGGGGGTATGTCCAGGTGCAGGAGAGTGGTAATCGTGGAACCTCCTGACTCAGAATACTGCTGCGTTCTCACTGCCATAAGAAGGCAGCTGGTTGAAAGCTGGCTTCTAGGCATGCTTCCTTGTGAGAGCTGAGGTCAGGGCAGAACCCTCCCGCATCCTGACTGCCTGTAGACGTAGGTCGTAGCATAGTTACGTTAGGTGCCGGAAGGGGTTTCGTGAAAATCTTGTGGAAGTGACAGGCCTGCACTCTCGTGTATCCGAGTTCCATAGAGCGATTGCCAACGTCCTCGTTCAGTTTGAGTGTAGCTCGGTTCTAGCTCCCCTGAATAAGCGCCTAGCAGACATCGGCCTGCAAAGCATACACAGTTTGAGAGTTGAGCTCATGGCCTTTACCTCGGCCATCCTGACTGCCTGTACGGTCTGCTTCCACAGCATTTCGTTGTATGCGGGACAGTAGCGAAGTGAGAACCAAGTGTCTGCCTTGTCAGTTTCGCGCCTAGCAGACGGCTGCCTCCAAGGCATGCACGCTCCTTTGGATTGAGCTTGTGGTTTGTACCTCCCCCACGTTGACCGCCTGTATGCTTCGCTGCCAAAGGATTTCGTTCGATACGGGACGCAAGCTTTGTGAGCGGCAAGTGACCCTTAGCTCAATCCAGCGACTTCTGAGCAACTCCTCCCTCAGAAGGGAGCTGCATACTAACTTCCAAACCCGAGTACCTTGTTGAAAGCTATCTCTCTGGGGAACTTCCTCCTGTGAGGTGGTGAGCTGACACGCGGTACTTCCCAGTTCCACACTGCCTGCACGTGGAGTTACGAATATCCTCACTAGACTTGTTTGTCGGAAGCTCGTGGGACGCAAGGGCCAAGGTGCAGGCTTCAATGTTTGTGTCTCCGGGGGTGGTAGAGCGGTATTGACGGAACGTCCTGACTTACGATGCTGCTTCTTTTTCACGGCCATAACAACTCAGCTAGTGGAAAGCTAGCCTGCAGGCATGCTTCCTTTGGAGAGCAGAGCTCAGGGCAGGACCCCTCCCGCATCCTGCCAGACTGTAGACGTGGAGGCTAACATCCTTATGTTAGGTGCTGGGAGACGTGGTGAGGAAAGCATGTGGAAGCGTTGGGCCTGAACTCACGCGTATCTGAGTTGAATACAGCGATTTCCTACGGCCTTCTTCTATCAGAGTGTAGCTAGTTTCTACCTCCCATGTACGAGTGGATAGCAGACATCTGCCTCCTAGGCGTACACACTTTTGAGTGTTGAGCTGATGGCCTGTACTTCCCACATCCTGCCTGCACGTACACTTCGCTGCAAACAGGCCTAGGCTCGATGCGTGACTGAAGTGTTGTGAGAGGTAAGCGGAATGTCCCGGCACACAAGACAAGTGCCTCCAAGCTCAATCCAGCGATTTCCTAGTAATTTCTGTCTGAGACTGGTGCTACATGCTAAGTTCCATAGGTGAGAAGCTAGCTGAACGCCCTGTCCAGAGGCAACTTACTTCTGAGAGTTGAGCTCACACTCAGTCCCTCACAGCTCCACACTGCCTGCAGAATGAGTTTCCAACATCTTCACCAGAGACGTTTGTCAGAGGCTTCTGAGACACAAGTGGAACAATGCAGACCTGGGGGGGTATGTCCAGGTGCAGGAGAGTGGTAATCGTGGAACCTCCTGACTCAGAATACTGCTGCGTTCTCACTGCCATAAGAAGGCAGCTGGTTGAAAGCTGGCTTCTAGGCATGCTTCCTTGTGAGAGCTGAGGTCAGGGCAGAACCCTCCCGCATCCTGACTGCCTGTAGACGTAGGTCGTAGCATAGTTACGTTAGGTGCCGGAAGGGGTTTCGTGAAAATCTTGTGGAAGTGACAGGCCTGCACTCTCGTGTATCCGAGTTCCATAGAGCGATTGCCAACGTCCTCGTTCAGTTTGAGTGTAGCTCGGTTCTAGCTCCCCTGAATAAGTGCCTAGCAGACATCGGCCTGCAAAGCATACACAGTTTGAGAGTTGAGCTCATGGCCTTTACCTCGGCCATCCTGACTGCCTGTACGGTCTGCGTCCACAACATTTCGGTGTATGCGGGACAGTAGCGAAGTGAGAACCAAGTGTCTGCCTTGTCAGTATCGCGCCTAGCAGACGGCTGCCTCCAAGGCATGCACGGTCCTTTGGATTGAGCTGGTGGTTTGTACCTCCCCCACGTTGACCGCCTGTATGCTTCGCTGCCAAAGGATTTCGTTCGATACGGGACGCAAGCTTTGTGAGCGGCAAGTGACCCTTAGCTCAATCCAGCGACTTCTGAGCAACTCCTCCCTCAGAAGGGAGCTGCATACTAACTTCCAAACCCGAGTACCTTGTTGAAAGCTATCTCTCTGGGGAACTTCCTCCTGTGAGGTGAGCTGACACGCGGTACTTCCCAGTTCCACACTGCCTGCACGTGGAGTTACGAATATCCTCACTAGGCTTGTTTGTCGGAAGCTCGTGGGACGCAAGGGCCAAGGTGCAGGCTTCAATGTTTGTGTCTCCGGGGGTGGTAGAGCGGTATTGACGGAACGTCCTGACTTACGATGCTGCTTCTTTTTCACGGCCATAACAACTCAGCTAGTGGAAAGCTAGCCTGCAGGCATGCTTCCTTTGGAGAGCAGAGCTCAGGGCAGGACCCCTCCCGCATCCTGCCAAGACTGTAGACGTGGAGGCTAACATCCTTATGTTAGGTGCTGGGAGACGTGGTGAGGAAAGCATGTGGAAGCGTTGGGCCTGAACTCACGCGTATCTGAGTTGAATACAGCGATTTCCTACGGCCTTCTTCTATCAGAGTGTAGCTAGTTTCTACCTCCCATGTACGAGTGGATAGCAGACATCTGCCTCCCAGGCGTACACACTTTTGAGTGTTGAGCTGATGGCCTGTACTTCCCACATCCTGCCTGCACGTACACTTCGCTGCAAACAGGCCTAGGCTCGATGCGTGACTGAAGTGTTGTGAGAGGTAAGCGGAATGTCCCGGCACACAAGACAAGTGCCTCCAAGCTCAATCCAGCGATTTCCTAGTAATTTCTGTCTGAGACTGGTGCTACATGCTAAGTTCCATAGGTGAGAAGCTAGCTGAACGCCCTGTCCAGAGGCAACTTACTTCTGAGAGTTGAGCTCACACTCAGTCCCTCACAGCTCCACACTGCCTGCAGAATGATTTTCCAACATCTTCACCAGAGACGTTTGTCAGAGGCTTCTGAGACACAAGTGGAACAATGCAGACCTGGGGGGGTATGTCCAGGTGCAGGAGAGTGGTAATCGTGGAACCTCCTGACTCAGAATACTGCTGCGTTCTCACTGCCATAAGAAGGCAGCTGGTTGAAAGCTGGCTTCTAGGCATGCTTCCTTGTGAGAGCTGAGGTCAGGGCAGAACCCTCCCGCATCCTGACTGCCTGTAGACGTAGGTCGTAGCATAGTTACGTTAGGTGCCGGAAGGGGTTTCGTGAAAATCTTGTGGAAGTGACAGGCCTGCACTCTCGTGTATCCGAGTTCCATAGAGCGATTGCCAACGTCCTCGTTCAGTTTGAGTGTAGCTCGGTTCTAGCTCCCCTGAATAAGCGCCTAGCAGACATCGGCCTGCAAAGCATACACAGTTTGAGAGTTGAGCTCATGGCCTTTACCTCGGCCATCCTGACTGCCTGTACGGTCTGCTTCCACAGCATTTCGTTGTATGCGGGACAGTAGCGAAGTGAGAACCAAGTGTCTGCCTTGTCAGTTTCGTGCCTAGCAGACGGCTGCCTCCAAGGCATGCACGCTCCTTTGGATTGAGCTTGTGGTTTGTACCTCCCCCACGTTGACCGCCTGTATGCTTCGCTGCCAAAGGATTTCGTTCGATACGGGACGCAAGCTTTGTGAGCGGCAAGTGACCCTTAGCTCAATCCAGCGACTTCTGAGCAACTCCTCCCTCAGAAGGGAGCTGCATACTAACTTCCAAACCCGAGTACCTTGTTGAAAGCTATCTCTCTGGGGAACTTCCTTCTGTGAGGTGGTAAGCTGACACGCGGTACTTCCCAGTTCCACACTGCCTGCACGTGGAGTTACGAATATCCTCACTAGGCTTGTTTGTCGGAAGCTCGTGGGACGCAAGGGCCAAGGTGCAGGCTTAATGTTTGTGTCTCCGGGGGTGGTAGAGCGGTATTGACGGAACGTCCTGACTTACGATGCTGCTTCTTTTCACGGCCATAACAACTCAGCTAGTGGAAAGCTAGCCTGCAGGCATGCTTCCTTTGGAGAGCAGAGCTCAGGGCAGGACCCCTCCCCCATCCTGCCAAGACTGTAGACGTGGAGGCTAACATCCTTATGTTAGGTGCTGGGAGACGTGGTGAGGAAAGCATGTGGAAGCGTTGGGCCTGAACTCACGCGTATCTGAGTTGAATACAGCGATTTCCTACGGCCTTCTTCTATCAGAGTGTAGCTAGTTTCTACCTCCCATGTACGAGTGGATAGCAGACATCTGCCTCCCAGGCGTACACACTTTTGAGTGTTGAGCTGATGGCCTGTACTTCCCACATCCTGCCTGCACGTACACTTCGCTGCAAACAGGCCTAGGCTCGATGCGTGACTGAAGTGTTGTGAGAGGTAAGCGGAATGTCCCGGCACACAAGACAAGTGCCTCCAAGCTCAATCCAGCGATTTCCTAGTAATTTCTGTCTGAGACTGGTGCTACATGCTAAGTTCCATAGGTGAGAAGCTAGCTGAACGCCCTGTCCAGAGGCAACTTACTTCTGAGAGTTGAGCTCACACTCAGTCCCTCACAGCTCCACACTGCCTGCAGAATGAGTTTCCAACATCTTCACCAGAGACGTTTGTCAGAGGCTTCTGAGACACAAGTGGAACAATGCAGACCTGGGGGGGTATGTCCAGGTGCAGGAGAGTGGTAATCGTGGAACCTCCTGACTCAGAATACTGCTGCGTTCTCACTGCCATAAGAAGGCAGCTGGTTGAAAGCTGGCTTCTAGGCATGCTTCCTTGTGAGAGCTGAGGTCAGGGCAGAACCCTCCCGCATCCTGACTGCCTGTAGACGTAGGTCGTAGCATAGTTACGTTAGGTGCCGGAAGGGGTTTCGTGAAAATCTTGTGGAAGTGACAGGCCTGCACTCTCGTGTATCCGAGTTCCATAGAGCGATTGCCAACGTCCTCGTTCAGTTTGAGTGTAGCTCGGTTCTAGCTCCCCTGAATAAGCGCCTAGCAGACATCGGCCTGCAAAGCATACACAGTTTGAGAGTTGAGCTCATGGCCTTTACCTCGGCCATCCTGACTGCCTGTACGGTCTGCTTCCACAGCATTTCGTTGTATGCGGGACAGTAGCGAAGTGAGAACCAAGTGTCTGCCTTGTCAGTTTCGCGCCTAGCAGACGGCTGCCTCCAAGGCATGCACGCTCCTTTGGATTGAGCTTGTGGTTTGTACCTCCCCCACGTTGACCGCCTGTATGCTTCGCTGCCAAAGGATTTCGTTCGATACGGGACGCAAGCTTTGTGAGCGGCAAGTGACCCTTAGCTCAATCCAGCGACTTCTGAGCAACTCCTCCCTCAGAAGGGAGCTGCATACTAAATTCCAAACCCGAGTACCTTGTTGAAAGCTATCTCTCTGGGGAACTTCCTCCTGTGAGGTGAGCTGACACGCGGTACTTCCCAGTTCCACACTGCCTGCACGTGGAGTTACGAATATCCTCACTAGACTTGTTTGTCGGAAGCTCGTGGGACGCAAGGGCCGAGGTGCAGGCTTCAATGTTTGTGTCTCCGGGGGTGGTAGAGCGGTATTGACGGAACGTCCTGACTTACGATGCTGCTTCTTTTTCACGGCCATAACAACTCAGCTAGTGGAAAGCTAGCCTGCAGGCATGCTTCCTTTGGAGAGCAGAGCTCAGGGCAGGACCCCTCCCGCATCCTGCCAGACTGTAGACGTGGAGGCTAACATCCTTATGTTAGGTGCTGGGAGACGTGGTGAGGAAAGCATGTGGAAGCGTTGGGCCTGAACTCACGCGTATCTGAGTTGAATACAGCGATTTCCTACGGCCTTCTTCTATCAGAGTGTAGCTAGTTTCTACCTCCCATGTACGAGTGGATAGCAGACATCTGCCTCCCAGGCGTACACACTTTTGAGTGTTGAGCTGATGGCCTGTACTTCCCCCATCCTGCCTGCACGTACACTTCGCTGCAAACAGGCCTAGGCTCGATGCGTGACTGAAGTGTTGTGAGAGGTAAGCGGAATGTCCCGGCACACAAGACAAGTGCCTCCAAGCTCAATCCAGCGATTTCCTAGTAATTTCTGTCTGAGACTGGTGCTACATGCTAAGTTCCATAGGTGAGAAGCTAGCTGAACGCCCTGTCCAGAGGCAACTTACTTCTGAGAGTTGAGCTCACACTCAGTCCCTCACAGCTCCACACTGCCTGCAGAATGAGTTTCCAACATCTTCACCAGAGACGTTTGTCAGAGGCTTCTGAGACACAAGTGGAACAATGCAGACCTGGGGGGGTATGTCCAGGTGCAGGAGAGTGGTAATCGTGGAACCTCCTGACTCAGAATACTGCTGCGTTCTCACTGCCATAAGAAGGCAGCTGGTTGAAAGCTGGCTTCTAGGCATGCTTCCTTGTGAGAGCTGAGGTCAGGGCAGAACCCTCCCGCATCCTGACTGCCTGTAGACGTAGGTCGTAGCATAGTTACGTTAGGTGCCGGAAGGGGTTTCGTGAAAATCTTGTGGAAGTGACAGGCCTGCACTCTCGTGTATCCGAGTTCCATAGAGCGATTGCCAACGTCCTCGTTCAGTTTGAGTGTAGCTCGGTTCTAGCTCCCCTGAATAAGTGCCTAGCAGACATCGGCCTGCAAAGCATACACAGTTTGAGAGTTGAGCTCATGGCCTTTACCTCGGCCATCCTGACTGCCTGTACGGTCTGCTTCCACAGCATTTCGTTGTATGCGGGACAGTAGCGAAGTGAGAACCAAGTGTCTGCCTTGTCAGTTTCGCGCCTAGCAGACGGCTGCCTCCAAGGCATGCACGCTCCTTTGGATTGAGCTTGTGGTTTGTACCTCCCCCACGTTGACCGCCTGTATGCTTCGCTGCCAAAGGATTTCGTTCGATACGGGACGCAAGCTTTGTGAGCGGCAAGTGACCCTTAGCTCAATCCAGCGACTTCTGAGCAACTCCTCCCTCAGAAGGGAGCTGCATACTAACTTCCAAACCCGAGTACCTTGTTGAAAGCTATCTCTCTGGGGAACTTCCTCCTGTGAGGTGAGCTGACACGCGGTACTTCCCAGTTCCACACTGCCTGCACGTGGAGTTACGAATATCCTCACTAGGCTTGTTTGTCGGAAGCTCGTGGGACGCAAGGGCCAAGGTGCAGGCTTCAATGTTTGTGTCTCCGGGGGTGGTAGAGCGGTATTGACGGAACGTCCTGACTTACGATGCTGTTTCTTTTTCACGGCCATAACAACTCAGCTAGTGGAAAGCTAGCCTGCAGGCATGCTTCCTTTGGAGAGCAGAGCTCAGGGCAGGACCCCTCCCGCATCCTGCCAAGACTGTAGACGTGGAGGCTAACATCCTTATGTTAGGTGCTGGGAGACGTGGTGAGGAAAGCATGTGGAAGCGTTGGGCCTGAACTCACGCGTATCTGAGTTGAATACAGCGATTTCCTACGGCCTTCTTCTATCAGAGTGTAGCTAGTTACTACCTCCCATGTACGAGTGGATAGCAGACATCTGCCTCCCAGGCGTACACACTTTTGAGTGTTGAGCTGATGGCCTGTACTTCCCACATCCTGCCTGCACGTACACTTCGCTGCAAACAGGCCTAGGCTCGATGCGTGACTGAAGTGTTGTGAGAGGTAAGCGGAATGTCCCGGCACACAAGACAAGTGCCTCCAAGCTCAATCCAGCGATTTCCTAGTAATTTCTGTCTGAGACTGGTGCTACATGCTAAGTTCCATAGGTGAGAAGCTAGCTGAACGCCCTGTCCAGAGGCAACTTACTTCTGAGAGTTGAGCTCACACTCAGTCCCTCACAGCTCCACACTGCCTGCAGAATGAGTTTCCAACATCTTCACCAGAGACGTTTGTCAGAGGCTTCTGAGACACAAGTGGAACAATGCAGACCTGGGGGGGTATGTCCAGGTGCAGGAGAGTGGTAATCGTGGAACCTCCTGACTCAGAATACTGCTGCGTTCTCACTGCCATAAGAAGGCAGCTGGTTGAAAGCTGGCTTCTAGGCATGCTTCCTTGTGAGAGCTGAGGTCAGGGCAGAACCCTCCCGCATCCTGACTGCCTGTAGACGTAGGTCGTAGCATAGTTACGTTAGGTGCCAGAAGGGGTTTCGTGAAAATCTTGTGGAAGTGACAGGCCTGCACTCTCGTGTATCCGAGTTCCATAGAGCGATTGCCAACGTCCTCGTTCAGTTTGAGTGTAGCTCGGTTCTAGCTCCCCTGAATAAGCGCCTAGCAGACATCGGCCTGCAAAGCATACACAGTTTGAGAGTTGAGCTCATGGCCTTTACCTCGGCCATCCTGACTGCCTGTATGGTCTGCTTCCACAGCATTTCGTTGTATGCGGGACAGTAGCGAAGTGAGAACCAAGTGTCTGCCTTGTCAGTTGCGCGCCTAGCAGACGGCTGCCTCCAAGGCATGCACGCTCCTTTGGATTGAGCTTGTGGTTTGTACCTCCCCCACGTTGACCGCCTGTATGCTTCGCTGCCAAAGGATTTCGTTCGATACGGGACGCAAGCTTTGTGAGCGGCAAGTGACCCTTAGCTCAATCCAGCGACTTCTGAGCAACTCCTCCCTCAGAAGGGAGCTGCATACTAACTTCCAAACCCGAGTACCTTGTTGAAAGCTATCTCTCTGGGGAACTTCCTTCTGTGAGGTGGTGAGCTGACACGCGGTACTTCCCAGTTCCACACTGCCTGCACGTGGAGTTACGAATATCCTCACTAGACTTGTTTGTCGGAAGCTCGTGGGACGCAAGGGCCAAGGTGCAGGCTTCAATGTTTGTGTCTCCGGGGGTGGTAGAGCGGTATTGACGGAACGTCCTGACTTACGATGCTGCTTCTTTTTCACGGCCATAACAACTCAGCTAGTGGAAAGCTAGCCTGCAGGCATGCTTCCTTTGGAGAGCAGAGCTCAGGGCAGGACCCCTCCCGCATCCTGCCAGACTGTAGACGTGGAGGCTAACATCCTTATGTTAGGTGCTGGGAGACGTGGTGAGGAAAGCATGTGGAAGCGTTGGGCCTGAACTCACGCGTATCTGAGTTGAATACAGCGATTTCCTACGGCCTTCTTCTATCAGAGTGTAGCTAGTTTCTACGTCCCATGTACGAGTGGATAGCAGACATCTGCCTCCCAGGCGTACACACTTTTGAGTGTTGAGCTGATGGCCTGTACTTCCCACATCCTGCCTGCATGTACACTTCGCTGCAAACAGGCCTAGGCTCGATGCGTGACTGAAGTGTTGTGAGAGGTAAGCGGAATGTCCCGGCACACAAGACAAGTGCCTCCAAGCTCAATCCAGCGATTTCCTAGTAATTTCTGTCTGAGACTGGTGCTACATGCTAAGTTCCATAGGTGAGAAGCTAGCTGAACGCCCTGTCCAGAGGCAACTTACTTCTGAGAGTTGAGCTCACACTCAGTCCCTCACAGCTCCACACTGCCTGCAGAATGAGTTTCCAACATCTTCACCAGAGACGTTTGTCAGAGGCTTCTGAGACACAAGTGGAACAATGCAGACCTGGGGGGGTATGTCCAGGTGCAGGAGAGTGGTAATCGTGGAACCTCCTGACTCAGAATACTGCTGCGTTCTCACTGCCATAAGAAGGCAGCTGGTTGAAAGCTGGCTTCTAGGCATGCTTCCTTGTGAGAGCTGAGGTCAGGGCAGAACCCTCCCGCATCCTGACTGCCTGTAGACGCAGGTCGTAGCATAGTTACGTTAGGTGCCGGAAGGGGTTTCGTGAAAATCTTGTGGAAGTGACAGGCCTGCACTCTCGTGTATCCGAGTTCCATAGAGCGATTGCCAACGTCCTCGTTCAGTTTGAGTGTAGTTCGGTTCTAGCTCCCCTGAATAAGCGCCTAGCAGACATCGGCCTGCAAAGCATACACAGTTTGAGAGTTGAGCTCATGGCCTTTACCTCGGCCATCCTGACTGCCTGTACGGTCTGCTTCCACAGCATTTCGTTGTATGCGGGACAGTAGCGAAGTGAGAACCAAGTGTCTGCCTTGTCAGTTTCGCGCCTAGCAGACGGCTGCCTCCAAGGCATGCACGCTCCTTTGGATTGAGCTTGTGGTTTGTACCTCCCCCACGTTGACCGCCTGTATGCTTCGCTGCCAAAGGATTTCGTTCGATACGGGACGCAAGCTTTGTGAGCGGCAAGTGACCCTTAGCTCAATCCAGCGACTTCTGAGCAACTCCTCCCTCAGAAGGGAGCTGCATACTAACTTCCAAACCCGAGTACCTTGTTGAAAGCTATCTCTCTGGGGAACTTCCTTCTGTGAGGTGGTGAGCTGACACGCGGTACTTCCCAGTTCCACACTGCCTGCACATGGAGTTACGAATATCCTCACTAGACTTGTTTGTCGGAAGCTCGTGGGACGCAAGGGCCAAGGTGCAGGCTTCAATGTTTGTGTCTCCGGGGGTGGTAGAGCGGTATTGACGGAACGTCCTGACTTACGATGCTGCTTCTTTTTCACGGCCATAACAACTCAGCTAGTGGAAAGCTAGCCTGCAGGCATGCTTCCTTTGGAGAGCAGAGCTCAGGGCAGGACCCCTCCCGCATCCTGCCAAGACTGTAGACGTGGAGGCTAACATCCTTATGTTAGGTGCTGGGAGACGTGGTGAAGAAAGCATGTGGAAGCGTTGGGCCTGAACTCACGCGTATCTGAGTTGAATACAGCGATTTCCTACGGCCTTCTTCTATCAGAGTGTAGCTAGTTTCTACCTCCCATGTACGAGTGGATAGCAGACATCTGCCTCCCAGGCGTACACACTTTTGAGTGTTGAGCTGATGGCCTGTACTTCCCACATCCTGCCTGCACGTACACTTCGCTGCAAACAGGCCTAGGCTCGATGCGTGACTGAAGTGTTGTGAGAGGTAAGCGGAATGTCCCGGCACACAAGACAAGTGCCTCCAAGCTCAATCCAGCGATTTCCTAGTAATTTCTGTCTGAGACTGGTGCTACATGCTAAGTTCCATAGGTGAGAAGCTAGCTGAACGCCCTGTCCAGAGGCAACTTACTTCTGAGAGTTGAGCTCACACTCAGTCCCTCACAGCTCCACACTGCCTGCAGAATGAGTTTCCAACATCTTCACCAGAGACGTTTGTCAGAGGCTTCTGAGACACAAGTGGAACAATGCAGACCTGGGGGGTATGTCCAGGTGCAGGAGAGTGGTAATCGTGGAACTTCCTGACTCAGAATACTGCTGCGTTCTCACTGCCATAAGAAGGCAGCTGGTTGAAAGCTGGCTTCTAGGCATGCTTCCTTGTGAGAGCTGAGGTCAGGGCAGAACCCTCCCGCATCCTGACTCCCTGTAGACGTAGGTCGTAGCATACTTACGTTAGGTGCCGGAAGGGGTTTCGTGAAAATCTTGTGGAAGTGACAGGCCTGCACTCTCGTGTATCCGAGTTCCATAGAGCGATTGCCAACGTCCTCGTTCAGTTTGAGTGTAGCTCGGTTCTAGCTCCCCTGAATAAGCGCCTAGCAGACATCGGCCTGCAAAGCATACACAGTTTGAGAGTTGAGCTCATGGCCTTTACCTCGGCCATCCTGACTGCCTGTATGGTCTGCTTCCACAGCATTTCGTTGTATGCGGGACAGTAGCGAAGTGAGAACCAAGTGTCTGCCTTGTCAGTTTCGCGCCTAGCAGACGGCTGCCTCCAAGGCATGCACGCTCCTTTGGATTGAGCTTGTGGTTTGTACCTCCCCCACGTTGACCGCCTGTATGCTTCGCTGCCAAAGGATTTCGTTCGATACGGGACGCAAGCTTTGTGAGCGGCAAGTGACCCTTAGCTCAATCCAGCGACTTCTGAGCAACTCCTCCCTCAGAAGGGAGCTGCATACTAACTTCCAAACCCGAGTACCTTGTTGAAAGCTATCTCTCTGGGGAACTTCCTTCTGTGAGGTGGTGAGCTGACACGCGGTACTTCCCAGTTCCACACTGCCTGCACGTGGAGTTACGAATATCCTCACTAGACTTGTTTGTCGGAAGCTCGTGGGACGCAAGGGCCAAGGTGCAGGCTTCAATGTTTGTGTCTCCTGGGGTGGTAGAGCGGTATTGATGGAACGTCCTGACTTACGATGCTGCTTCTTTTTCACGGCCATAACAACTCAGCTAGTGGAAAGCTAGCCTGCAGGCATGCTTCCTTTGGAGAGCAGAGCTCAGGGCAGGACCCCTCCCGCATCCTGCCAAGACTGTAGACGTGGAGGCTAACATCCTTATGTTAGGTGCTGGGAGACGTGGTGAGGAAAGCATGTGGAAGCGTTGGGCCTGAACTCACGCGTATATGAGTTGAATACAGCGATTTCCTACGGCCTTCTTCTATCAGAGTGTAGCTAGTTTCTACCTCCCATGTACGAGTGGATAGCAGACATCTGCCTCCCAGGCGTACACACTTTTGAGTGTTGAGCTGATGGCCTGTACTTCCCACATCCTGCCTGCACGTACACTTCGCTGCAAACAGGCCTAGGCTCGATGCGTGACTGAAGTGTTGTGAGAGGTAAGCGGAATGTCCCGGCACACAAGACAAGTGCCTCCAAGCTCAATCCAGCGATTTCCTAGTAATTTCTGTCTGAGACTGGTGCTACATGCTAAGTTCCATAGGTGAGAAGCTAGCTGAACGCCCTGTCCAGAGGCAACTTACTTCTGAGAGTTGAGCTCACACTCAGTCCCTCACAGCTCCACACTGCCTGCAGAATGAGTTTCCAACATCTTCACCAGAGACGTTTGTCAGAGGCTTCTGAGACACAAGTGGAACAATGCAGACCTGGGGGGGTATGTCCAGGTGCAGGAGAGTGGTAATCGTGGAACCTCCTGACTCAGAATACTGCTGCGTTCTCACTGCCATAAGAAGGCAGCTGGTTGAAAGCTGGCTTCTAGGCATGCTTCCTTGTGAGAGCTGAGGTCAGGGCAGAACCCTCCCGCATCCTGACTGCCTGTAGACGTAGGTCGTAGCATAGTTACGTTAGGTGCCGGAAGGGGTTTCGTGAAAATCTTGTGGAAGTGACAGGCCTGCACTCTCGTGTATCCGAGTTCCATAGAGCGATTGCCAACGTCCTCGTTCAGTTTGAGTGTAGCTCGGTTCTAGCTCCCCTGAATAAGCGCCTAGCAGACATCGGCCTGCAAAGCATACACAGTTTGAGAGTTGAGCTCATGGCCTTTACCTCGGCCATCCTGACTGCCTGTACGGTCTGCTTCCACAGCATTTCGTTGTATGCGGGACAGTAGCGAAGTGAGAACCAAGTGTCTGCCTTGTCAGTTTCGCGCCTAGCAGACGGCTGCCTCCAAGGCATGCACGCTCCTTTGGATTGAGCTTGTGGTTTGTACCTCCCCCACGTTGACCGCCTGTATGCTTCGCTGCCAAAGGATTTCGTTCGATACGGGACGCAAGCTTTGTGAGCGGCAAGTGACCCTTAGCTCAATCCAGCGACTTCTGAGCAACTCCTCCCTCAGAAGGGAGCTGCATACTAACTTCCAAACCCGAGTACCTTGTTGAAAGCTATCTCTCTGGGGCACTTCCTCCTGTGAGGTGGTGAGCTGACACGCGGTACTTCCCAGTTCCACACTGCCTGCACGTGGAGTTACGAATATCCTCACTAGACTTGTTTGTCGGAAGCTCGTGGGACGCAAGGGCCAAGGTGCAGGCTTCAATGTTTGTGTCTCCGGGGGTGGTAGAGCGGTATTGACGGAACGTCCTGACTTACGATGCTGCTTCTTTTTCACGGCCATAACAACTCAGCTAGTGGAAAGCTAGCCTGCAGGCATGCTTCCTTTGGAGAGCAGAGCTCAGGGCAGGACCCCTCCCGCATCCTGCCAAGACTGTAGACGTGGAGGCTAACATCCTTATGTTAGGTGCTGGGAGACGTGGTGAGGAAAGCATGTGGAAGCGTTGGGCCTGAACTCACGCGTATCTGAGTTGAATACAGCGATTTCCTACGGCCTTCTTCTATCAGAGTGTAGCTAGTTTCTACCTCCCATGTACGAGTGGATAGCAGACATCTGCCTCCCAGGCGTACACACTTTTGAGTGTTGAGCTGATGGCCTGTACTTCCCACATCCTGCCTGCACGTACACTTCGCTGCAAACAGGCCTAGGCTCGATGCGTGACTGAAGTGTTGTGAGAGGTAAGCGGAATGTCCCGGCACACAAGACAAGTGCCTCCAAGCTCAATCCAGCGATTTCCTAGTAATTTCTGTCTGAGACTGGTGCTACATGCTAAGTTCCATAGGTGAGAAGCTAGCTGAACGCCCTGTCCAGAGGCAACTTACTTCTGAGAGTTGAGCTCACACTCAGTCCCTCACAGCTCCACACTGCCTGCAGAATGAGTTTCCAACATCTTCACCAGAGACGTTTGTCAGAGGCTTCTGAGACACAAGTGGAACAATGCAGACCTGGGGGGGTATGTCCAGGTGCAGGAGAGTGGTAATCGTGGAACCTCCTGACTCAGAATACTGCTGCGTTCTCACTGCCATAAGAAGGCAGCTGGTTGAAAGCTGGCTTCTAGGCATGCTTCCTTGTGAGAGCTGAGGTCAGGGCAGAACCCTCCCGCATCCTGACTGCCTGTAGACGTAGGTCGTAGCATAGTTACGTTAGGTGCCGGAAGGGGTTTCGTGAAAATCTTGTGGAAGTGACAGGCCTGCACTCTCGTGTATCCGAGTTCCATAGAGCGATTGCCAACGTCCTCGTTCAGTTTGAGTGTAGCTCGGTTCTAGCTCCCCTGAATAAGCGCCTAGCAGACATCGGCCTGCAAAGCATACACAGTTTGAGAGTTGAGCTCATGGCCTTTACCTCGGCCATCCTGACTGCCTGTACGGTCTGCTTCCACAGCATTTCGTTGTATGCGGGACAGTAGCGAAGTGAGAACCAAGTGTCTGCCTTGTCAGTTTCGCGCCTAGCAGACGGCTGCCTCCAAGGCATGCACGCTCCTTTGGATTGAGCTTGTGGTTTGTACCTCCCCCACGTTGACCGCCTGTATGCTTCGCTGCCAAAGGATTTCGTTCGATACGGGACGCAAGCTTTGTGAGCGGCAAGTGACCCTTAGCTCAATCCAGCGACTTCTGAGCAACTCCTCCCTCAGAAGGGAGCTGCATACTAACTTCCAAACCCGAGTACCTTGTTGAAAGCTATCTCTCTGGGGAACTTCCTCCTGTGAGGTGGTGAGCTGACACGCGGTACTTCCCAGTTCCACACTGCCTGCACGTGGAGTTACGAATATCCTCACTAGACTTGTTTGTCGGAAGCTCGTGGGACGCAAGGGCCAAGGTGCAGGCTTCAATGTTTGTGTCTCCGGGGGTGGTAGAGCGGTATTGACGGAACGTCCTGACTTACGATGCTGCTTCTTTTTCACGGCCATAACAACTCAGCTAGTGGAAAGCTAGCCTGCAGGCATGCTTCCTTTGGAGAGCAGAGCTCAGGGCAGGACCCCTCCCGCATCCTGCCAAGACTGTAGACGTGGAGGCTAACATCCTTATGTTAGGTGCTGGGAGACGTGGTGAGGAAAGCATGTGGAAGCGTTGGGCCTGAACTCACGCGTATCTGAGTTGAATACAGCGATTTCCTACGGCCTTCTTCTATCAGAGTGTAGCTAGTTTCTACCTCCCATGTACGAGTGGATAGCAGACATCTGCCTCCCAGGCGTACACACTTTTGAGTGTTGAGCTGATGGCCTGTACTTCCCACATCCTGCCTGCACGTACACTTCGCTGCAAACAGGCCTAGGCTCGATGCGTGACTGAAGTGTTGTGAGAGGTAAGCGGAATGTCCCGGCACACAAGACAAGTGCCTCCAAGCTCAATCCAGCGATTTCCTAGTAATTTCTGTCTGAGACTGGTGCTACATGCTAAGTTCCATAGGTGAGAAGCTAGCTGAACGCCCTGTCCAGAGGCAACTTACTTCTGAGAGTTGAGCTCACACTCAGTCCCTCACAGCTCCACACTGCCTGCAGAATGAGTTTCCAACATCTTCACCAGAGACGTTTGTCAGAGGCTTCTGAGACACAAGTGGAACAATGCAGACCTGGGGGGGTATGTCCAGGTGCAGGAGAGTGGTAATCGTGGAACCTCCTGACTCAGAATACTGCTGCGTTCTCACTGCCATAAGAAGGCAGCTGGTTGAAAGCTGGCTTCTAGGCATGCTTCCTTGTGAGAGCTGAGGTCAGGGCAGAACCCTCCCGCATCCTGACTGCCTGTAGACGTAGGTCGTAGCATAGTTACGTTAGGTGCCGGAAGGGGTTTCGTGAAAATCTTGTGGAAGTGACAGGCCTGCACTCTCGTGTATCCGAGTTCCATAGAGCGATTGCCAACGTCCTCGTTCAGTTTGAGTGTAGCTCGGTTCTAGCTCCCCTGAATAAGCGCCTAGCAGACATCGGCCTGCAAAGCATACACAGTTTGAGAGTTGAGCTCATGGCCTTTACCTCGGCCATCCTGACTGCCTGTACGGTCTGCTTCCACAGCATTTCGTTGTATGCGGGACAGTAGCGAAGTGAGAACCAAGTGTCTGCCTTGTCAGTTTCGCGCCTAGCAGACGGCTGCCTCCAAGGCATGCACGCTCCTTTGGATTGAGCTTGTGGTTTGTACCTCCCCCACGTTGACCGCCTGTATGCTTCGCTGCCAAAGGATTTCGTTCGATACGGGACGCAAGCTTTGTGAGCGGCAAGTGACCCTTAGCTCAATCCAGCGACTTCTGAGCAACTCCTCCCTCAGAAGGGAGCTGCATACTAACTTCCAAACACGAGTACCTTGTTGAAAGCTATCTCTCTGGGGAACTTCCTCCTGTGAGGTGGTGAGCTGACACGCGGTACTTCCCAGTTCCACACTGCCTGCACGTGGAGTTACGAATATCCTCACTAGACTTGTTTGTCGGAAGCTCGTGGGACGCAAGGGCCAAGGTGCAGGCTTCAAGGTTTGTGTCTCCGGGGGTGGTAGAGCGGTATTGACGGAACGTCCTGACTTACGATGCTGCTTCTTTTTCACGGCCATAACAACTCAGCTAGTGGAAAGCTAGCCTGCAGGCATGCTTCCTTTGGAGAGCAGAGCTCAGGGCAGGACCCCTCCCGCATCCTGCCAAGACTGTAGACGTGGAGGCTAACATCCTTATGTTAGGTGCTGGGAGACGTGGTGAGGAAAGCATGTGGAAGCGTTGGGCCTGAACTCACGCGTATCTGAGTTGAATACAGCGATTTCCTACGGCCTTCTTCTATCAGAGTGTAGCTAGTTTCTACCTCCCATGTACGAGTGGATAGCAGACATCTGCCTCCCAGGCGTACACACTTTGGAGTGTTGAGCTGATGGCCTGTACTTCCCATATCCTGCCTGCACGTACACTTCGCTGCAAACAGGCCTAGGCTCGATGCGTGACTGAAGTGTTGTGAGAGGTAAGCGGAATGTCCCGGCACACAAGACAAGTGCCTCCAAGCTCAATCCAGCGATTTCCTAGTAATTTCTGTCTGAGACTGGTGCTACATGCTAAGTTCCATAGGTGAGAAGCTAGCTGAACGCCCTGTCCAGAGGCAACTTACTTCTGAGAGTTGAGCTCACACTCAGTCCCTCACAGCTCCACACTGCCTGCAGAATGAGTTTCCAACATCTTCACCAGAGACGTTTGTCAGAGGCTTCTGAGACACAAGTGGAACAATGCAGACCTGGGGGGGTATGTCCAGGTGCAGGAGAGTGGTAATCGTGGAACCTCCTTACTCAGAATACTGCTGCGTTCTCACTGCCATAGGCAGTGGTTGAAAAGCTGGTTGAAAGCTGGCTTCTAGGCATGCTTCCTTGTGAGAGCTGAGGTCAGGGCAGAACCCTCCCGCATCCTGACTGCCTGTAGACGTAGGTCGTAGCATAGTTACGTTAGGTGCCGGAAGGGGTTTCGTGAAAATCTTGTGGAAGTGACAGGCCTGCACTCTCGTGTATCCGAGTTCCATAGAGCGATTGCCAACGTCCTCGTTCAGTTTGAGTGTAGCTCGGTTCTAGCTCCCCTGAATAAGCGCCTAGCAGACATCGGCCTGCAAAGCATACACAGTTTGAGAGTTGAGCTCATGGCCTTTACCTCGGCCATCCTGACTGCCTGTACGGTCTGCTTCCACAGCATTTCGTTGTATGCGGGACAGTAGCGAAGTGAGAACCAAGTGTCTGCCTTGTCAGTTTCGCGCCTAGCAGACGGCTGCCTCCAAGGCATGCACGCTCCTTTGGATTGAGCTTGTGGTTTGTACCTCCCCCACGTTGACCGCCTGTATGCTTCGCTGCCAAAGGATTTCGTTCGATACGGGACGCAAGCTTTGTGAGCGGCAAGTGACCCTTAGCTCAATCCAGCGACTTCTGAGCAACTCCTCCCTCAGAAGGGAGCTGCATACTAACTTCCAAACACGAGTACCTTGTTGAAAGCTATCTCTCTGGGGAACTTCCTCCTGTGAGGTGGTGAGCTGACACGCGGTACTTCCCAGTTCCACACTGCCTGCACGTGGAGTTACGAATATCCTCACTAGACTTGTTTGTCGGAAGCTCGTGGGACGCAAGGGCCAAGGTGCAGGCTTCAAGGTTTGTGTCTCCGGGGGTGGTAGAGCGGTATTGACGGAACGTCCTGACTTACGATGCTGCTTCTTTTTCACGGCCATAACAACTCAGCTAGTGGAAAGCTAGCCTGCAGGCATGCTTCCTTTGGAGAGCAGAGCTCAGGGCAGGACCCCTCCCGCATCCTGCCAAGACTGTAGACGTGGAGGCTAACATCCTTATGTTAGGTGCTGGGAGACGTGGTGAGGAAAGCATGTGGAAGCGTTGGGCCTGAACTCACGCGTATCTGAGTTGAATACAGCGATTTCCTACGGCCTTCTTCTATCAGAGTGTAGCTAGTTTCTACGTCCCATGTACGAGTGGATAGCAGACATCTGCCTCCCAGGCGTACACACTTTTGAGTGTTGAGCTGATGGCCTGTACTTCCCACATCCTGCCTGCACGTACACTTCGCTGCAAACAGGCCTAGGCTCGATGCGTGACTGAAGTGTTGTGAGAGGTAAGCGGAATGTCCCGGCACACAAGACAAGTGCCTCCAAGCTCAATCCAGCGATTTCCTAGTAATTTCTGTCTGAGACTGGTGCTACATGCTAAGTTCCATAGGTGAGAAGCTAGCTGAACGCCCTGTCCAGAGGCAACTTACTTCTGAGAGTTGAGCTCACACTCAGTCCCTCACAGCTCCACACTGCCTGCAGAATGAGTTTCCAACATCTTCACCAGAGACGTTTGTCAGAGGCTTCTGAGACACAAGTGGAACAATGCAGACCTGGGGGGGGTATGTCCAGGTGCAGGAGAGTGGTAATCGTGGAACCTCCTGACTCAGAATACTGCTGCGTTCTCACTGCCATAAGAAGGCAGCTGGTTGAAAGCTGGCTTCTAGGCATGCTTCCTTGTGAGAGCTGAGGTCAGGGCAGAACCCTCCCGCATCCTGACTGCCTGTAGACGTAGGTCGTAGCATAGTTACGTTAGGTGCCGGAAGGGGTTTCGTGAAAATCTTGTGGAAGTGACAGGACTGCACTCTCGTGTATCCGAGTTCCATAGAGCGATTGCCAACGTCCTCGTTCAGTTTGAGTGTAGCTCGGTTCTAGCTCCCCTGAATAAGCGCCTAGCAGACATCGGCCTGCAAAGCATACACAGTTTGAGAGTTGAGCTCATGGCCTTTACCTCGGCCATCCTGACTGCCTGTACGGTCTGCATCCACAGCCTTTCGTTGTATGCGGGACAGTAGCGAAGTGAGAACCAAGTGTCTGCCTTGTCAGTTTCGCGCCTAGCAGACGGCTGCCTCCAAGGCATGCACGCTCCTTTGGATTGAGCTTGTGGTTTGTACCTCCCCCACGTTGACCGCCTGTATGCTTCGCTGCCAAAGGATTTCGTTCGATACGGGACGCAAGCTTTGTGAGCGGCAAGTGACCCTTAGCTCAATCCAGCGACTTCTGAGCAACTCCTCCCTCAGAAGGGAGCTGCATACTAACTTCCAAACCCGAGTACCTTGTTGAAAGCTATCTCTCTGGGGAACTTCCTCCTGTGAGGTGAGCTGACACGCGGTACTTCCCAGTTCCACACTGCCTGCACGTGGAGTTACGAATATCCTCACTAGGTTTGTTTGTCAGAAGCTCGTGGGACGCAAGGGCCAAGGTGCAGGCTTCAATGTTTGTGTCTCCGGGGGTGGTAGAGCGGTATTGACGGAACGTCCTGACTTACGATGCTGCTTCTTTTTCACGGCCATAACAACTCAGCTAGTGGAAAGCTAGCCTGCAGGCATGCTTCCTTTGGAGAGCAGAGCTCAGGGCAGGACCCCTCCCGCATCCTGCCAAGACTGTAGACGTGGAGGCTAACATCCTTATGTTAGGTGCTGGGAGACGTGGTGAGGAAAGCATGTGGAAGCGTTGGGCCTGAACTCACGCGTATCTGAGTTGAATACAGCGATTTCCTACGGCCTTCTTCTATCAGAGTGTAGCTAGTTTCTACGTCCCATGTACGAGTGGATAGCAGACATCTGCCTCCCAGGCGTACACACTTTGGAGTGTTGAGCTGATGGCCTGTACTTCCCACATCCTGCCTGCACGTACACTTCGCTGCAAACAGGCCTAGGCTCGATGCGTGACTGAAGTGTTGTGAGAGGTAAGCGGAATGTCCCGGCACACAAGACAAGTGCCTCCAAGCTCAATCCAGCGATTTCCTAGTAATTTCTGTCTGAGACTGGTGCTACATGCTAAGTTCCATAGGTGAGAAGCTAGCTGAACGCCCTGTCCAGAGGCAACTTACTTCTGAGAGTTGAGCTCACACTCAGTCCCTCACAGCTCCACACTGCCTGCAGAATGAGTTTCCAACATCTTCACCAGAGACGTTTGTCAGAGGCTTCTGAGACACAAGTGGAACAATGCAGACCTGGGGGGGGTATGTCCAGGTGCAGGAGAGTCGTAATCGTGGAACCTCCTGACTCAGAATACTGCTGCGTTCTCACTGCCATAAGAAGGCAGCTGGTTGAAAGCTGGCTTCTAGGCATGCTTCCTTGTGAGAGCTGAGGTCAGGGCAGAACCCTCCCGCATCCTGACTGCCTGTAGACGTAGGTCGTAGCATAGTTACGTTAGGTGCCGGAAGGGGTTTCGTGAAAATCTTGTGGAAGTGACAGGCCTGCACTCTCGTGTATCCGAGTTCCATAGAGCGATTGCCAACGTCCTCGTTCAGTTTGAGTGTAGCTCGGTTCTAGCTCCCCTGAATAAGCGCCTAGCAGACATCGGCCTGCAAAGCATACACAGTTTGAGAGTTGAGCTCATGGCCTTTACCTCGGCCATCCTGACTGCCTGTACGGTCTGCATCCACAGCCTTTCGTTGTATGCGGGACAGTAGCGAAGTGAGAACCAAGTGTCTGCCTTGTCAGTTTCGCGCCTAGCAGACGGCTGCCTCCAAGGCATGCACGCTCCTTTGGATTGAGCTTGTGGTTTGTACCTCCCCCACGTTGACCGCCTGTATGCTTCGCTGCCAAAGGATTTCGTTCGATACGGGACGCAAGCTTTGTGAGCGGCAAGTGACCCTTAGCTCAATCCAGCGACTTCTGAGCAACTCCTCCCTCAGAAGGGAGCTGCATACTAACTTCCAAACCCGAGTACCTTGTTGAAAGCTATCTCTCTGGGGAACTTCCTCCTGTGAGGTGAGCTGACACGCGGTACTTCCCAGTTCCACACTGCCTGCACGTGGAGTTACGAATATCCTCACTAGGTTTGTTTGTCAGAAGCTCGTGGGACGCAAGGGCCAAGGTGCAGGCTTCAATGTTTGTGTCTCCGGGGGTGGTAGAGCGGTATTGACGGAACGTCCTGACTTACGATGCTGCTTCTTTTTCACGGCCATAACAACTCAGCTAGTGGAAAGCTAGCCTGCAGGCATGCTTCCTTTGGAGAGCAGAGCTCAGGGCAGGACCCCTCCCGCATCCTGCCAAGACTGTAGACGTGGAGGCTAACATCCTTATGTTAGGTGCTGGGAGACGTGGTGAGGAAAGCATGTGGAAGCGTTGGGCCTGAACTCACGCGTATCTGAGTTGAATACAGCGATTTCCTACGGCCTTCTTCTATCAGAGTGTAGCTAGTTTCTACCTCCCATGTACGAGTGGATAGCAGACATCTGCCTCCCAGGCGTACACACTTTTGAGTGTTGAGCTGATGGCCTGTACTTCCCACATCCTGCCTGCACGTACACTTCGCTGCAAACAGGCCTAGGCTCGATGCGTGACTGAAGTGTTGTGAGAGGTAAGCGGAATGTCCCGGCACACAAGACAAGTGCCTCCAAGCTCAATCCAGCGATTTCCTAGTAATTTCTGTCTGAGACTGGTGCTACATGCTAAGTTCCATAGGTGAGAAGCTAGCTGAACGCCCTGTCCAGAGGCAACTTACTTCTGAGAGTTGAGCTCACACTCAGTCCCTCACAGCTCCACACTGCCTGCAGAATGAGTTTCCAACATCTTCACCAGAGACGTTTGTCAGAGGCTTCTGAGACACAAGTGGAACAATGCAGACCTGGGGGGGTATGTCCAGGTGCAGGAGAGTGGTAATCGTGGAACCTCCTTACTCAGAATACTGCTGCGTTCTCACTGCCATAGGCAGTGGTTGAAAAGCTGGTTGAAAGCTGGCTTCTAGGCATGCTTCCTTGTGAGAGCTGAGGTCAGGGCAGAACCCTCCCGCATCCTGACTGCCTGTAGACGTAGGTCGTAGCATAGTTACGTTAGGTGCCGGAAGGGGTTTCGTGAAAATCTTGTGGAAGTGACAGGCCTGCACTCTCGTGTATCCGAGTTCCATAGAGCGATTGCCAACGTCCTCGTTCAGTTTGAGTGTAGCTCGGTTCTAGCTCCCCTGAATAAGCGCCTAGCAGACATCGGCCTGCAAAGCATACACAGTTTGAGAGTTGAGCTCATGGCCTTTACCTCGGCCATCCTGACTGCCTGTACGGTCTGCTTCCACAGCATTTCGTTGTATGCGGGACAGTAGCGAAGTGAGAACCAAGTGTCTGCCTTGTCAGTTTCGCGCCTAGCAGACGGCTGCCTCCAAGGCATGCACGCTCCTTTGGATTGAGCTTGTGGTTTGTACCTCCCCCACGTTGACCGCCTGTATGCTTCGCTGCCAAAGGATTTCGTTCGATACGGGACGCAAGCTTTGTGAGCGGCAAGTGACCCTTAGCTCAATCCAGCGACTTCTGAGCAACTCCTCCCTCAGAAGGGAGCTGCATACTAACTTCCAAACACGAGTACCTTGTTGAAAGCTATCTCTCTGGGGAACTTCCTCCTGTGAGGTGGTGAGCTGACACGCGGTACTTCCCAGTTCCACACTGCCTGCACGTGGAGTTACGAATATCCTCACTAGACTTGTTTGTCGGAAGCTCGTGGGACGCAAGGGCCAAGGTGCAGGCTTCAAGGTTTGTGTCTCCGGGGGTGGTAGAGCGGTATTGACGGAACGTCCTGACTTACGATGCTGCTTCTTTTTCACGGCCATAACAACTCAGCTAGTGGAAAGCTAGCCTGCAGGCATGCTTCCTTTGGAGAGCAGAGCTCAGGGCAGGACCCCTCCCGCATCCTGCCAAGACTGTAGACGTGGAGGCTAACATCCTTATGTTAGGTGCTGGGAGACGTGGTGAGGAAAGCATGTGGAAGCGTTGGGCCTGAACTCACGCGTATCTGAGTTGAATACAGCGATTTCCTACGGCCTTCTTCTATCAGAGTGTAGCTAGTTTCTACGTCCCATGTACGAGTGGATAGCAGACATCTGCCTCCCAGGCGTACACACTTTTGAGTGTTGAGCTGATGGCCTGTACTTCCCACATCCTGCCTGCACGTACACTTCGCTGCAAACAGGCCTAGGCTCGATGCGTGACTGAAGTGTTGTGAGAGGTAAGCGGAATGTCCCGGCACACAAGACAAGTGCCTCCAAGCTCAATCCAGCGATTTCCTAGTAATTTCTGTCTGAGACTGGTGCTACATGCTAAGTTCCATAGGTGAGAAGCTAGCTGAACGCCCTGTCCAGAGGCAACTTACTTCTGAGAGTTGAGCTCACACTCAGTCCCTCACAGCTCCACACTGCCTGCAGAATGAGTTTCCAACATCTTCACCAGAGACGTTTGTCAGAGGCTTCTGAGACACAAGTGGAACAATGCAGACCTGGGGGGGGTATGTCCAGGTGCAGGAGAGTGGTAATCGTGGAACCTCCTGACTCAGAATACTGCTGCGTTCTCACTGCCATAAGAAGGCAGCTGGTTGAAAGCTGGCTTCTAGGCATGCTTCCTTGTGAGAGCTGAGGTCAGGGCAGAACCCTCCCGCATCCTGACTGCCTGTAGACGTAGGTCGTAGCATAGTTACGTTAGGTGCCGGAAGGGGTTTCGTGAAAATCTTGTGGAAGTGACAGGACTGCACTCTCGTGTATCCGAGTTCCATAGAGCGATTGCCAACGTCCTCGTTCAGTTTGAGTGTAGCTCGGTTCTAGCTCCCCTGAATAAGCGCCTAGCAGACATCGGCCTGCAAAGCATACACAGTTTGAGAGTTGAGCTCATGGCCTTTACCTCGGCCATCCTGACTGCCTGTACGGTCTGCATCCACAGCCTTTCGTTGTATGCGGGACAGTAGCGAAGTGAGAACCAAGTGTCTGCCTTGTCAGTTTCGCGCCTAGCAGACGGCTGCCTCAAAGGCATGCACGCTCCTTTGGATTGAGCTTGTGGTTTGTACCTCCCCCACGTTGACCGCCTGTATGCTTCGCTGCCAAAGGATTTCGTTCGATACGGGACGCAAGCTTTGTGAGCGGCAAGTGACCCTTAGCTCAATCCAGCGACTTCTGAGCAACTCCTCCCTCAGAAGGGAGCTGCATACTAACTTCCAAACCCGAGTACCTTGTTGAAAGCTATCTCTCTGGGGAACTTCCTCCTGTGAGGTGAGCTGACACGCGGTACTTCCCAGTTCCACACTGCCTGCACGTGGAGTTACGAATATCCTCACTAGGTTTGTTTGTCAGAAGCTCGTGGGACGCAAGGGCCAAGGTGCAGGCTTCAATGTTTGTGTCTCCGGGGGTGGTAGAGCGGTATTGACGGAACGTCCTGACTTACGATGCTGCTTCTTTTTCACGGCCATAACAACTCAGCTAGTGGAAAGCTAGCCTGCAGGCATGCTTCCTTTGGAGAGCAGAGCTCAGGGCAGGACCCCTCCCGCATCCTGCCAAGACTGTAGACGTGGAGGCTAACATCCTTATGTTAGGTGCTGGGAGACGTGGTGAGGAAAGCATGTGGAAGCGTTGGGCCTGAACTCACGCGTATCTGAGTTGAATACAGCGATTTCCTACGGCCTTCTTCTATCAGAGTGTAGCTAGTTTCTACCTCCCATGTACGAGTGGATAGCAGACATCTGCCTCCCAGGCGTACACACTTTTGAGTGTTGAGCTGATGGCCTGTACTTCCCACATCCTGCCTGCACGTACACTTCGCTGCAAACAGGCCTAGGCTCAATGCGTGACTGAAGTGTTGTGAGAGGTAAGCGGAATGTCCCGGCACACAAGACAAGTGCCTCCAAGCTCAATCCAGCGATTTCCTAGTAATTTCTGTCTGAGACTGGTGCTACATGCTAAGTTCCATAGGTGAGAAGCTAGCTGAACGCCCTGTCCAGAGGCAACTTACTTCTGAGAGTTGAGCTCACACTCAGTCCCTCACAGCTCCACACTGCCTGCAGAATGAGTTTCCAACATCTTCACCAGAGACGTTTGTCAGAGGCTTCTGAGACACAAGTGGAACAATGCAGACCTGGGGGGGGTATGTCCAGGTGCAGGAGAGTCGTAATCGTGGAACCTCCTGACTCAGAATACTGCTGCGTTCTCAATGCCATAAGAAGGCAGCTGGTTGAAAGCTGGCTTCTAGGCATGCTTCCTTGTGAGAGCTGAGGTCAGGGCAGAACCCTCCCGCATCCTGACTGCCTGTAGACGTAGGTCGTAGCATAGTTACGTTAGGTGCCGGAAGGGGTTTCGTGAAAATCTTGTGGAAGTGACAGGCCTGCACTCTCGTGTATCCGAGTTCCATAGAGCGATTGCCAACGTCCTCGTTCAGTTTGAGTGTAGCTCGGTTCTAGCTCCCCTGAATAAGCGCCTAGCAGACATCGGCCTGCAAAGCATACACAGTTTGAGAGTTGAGCTCATGGCCTTTACCTCGGCCATCCTGACTGCCTGTACGGTCTGCATCCACAGCCTTTCGTTGTATGCGGGACAGTAGCGAAGTGAGAACCAAGTGTCTGCCTTGTCAGTTTCGCGCCTAGCAGACGGCTGCCTCCAAGGCATGCACGCTCCTTTGGATTGAGCTTGTGGTTTGTACCTCCCCCACGTTGACCGCCTGTATGCTTCGCTGCCAAAGGATTTCGTTCGATACGGGACGCAAGCTTTGTGAGCGGCAAGTGACCCTTAGCTCAATCCAGCGACTTCTGAGCAACTCCTCCCTCAGAAGGGAGCTGCATACTAACTTCCAAACCCGAGTACCTTGTTGAAAGCTATGTCTCTGGGGAACTTCCTCCTGTGAGGTGAGCTGACACGCGGTACTTCCCAGTTCCACACTGCCTGCACGTGGAGTTACGAATATCCTCACTAGGTTTGTTTGTCAGAAGCTCGTGGGACGCAAGGGCCAAGGTGCAGGCTTCAATGTTTGTGTCTCCGGGGGTGGTAGAGCGGTATTGACGGAACGTCCTGACTTACGATGCTGCTTCTTTTTCACGGCCATAACAACTCAGCTAGTGGAAAGCTAGCCTGCAGGCATGCTTCCTTTGGAGAGCAGAGCTCAGGGCAGGACCCCTCCCGCATCCTGCCAAGACTGTAGACGTGGAGGCTAACATCCTTATGTTAGGTGCTGGGAGACGTGGTGAGGAAAGCATGTGGAAGCGTTGGGCCTGAACTCACGCGTATCTGAGTTGAATACAGCGATTTCCTACGGCCTTCTTCTATCAGAGTGTAGCTAGTTTCTACGTCCCATGTATGAGTGGATAGCAGACATCTGCCTCCCAGGCGTACACACTTTTGAGTGTTGAGCTGATGGCCTGTACTTCCCACATCCTGCCTGCACGTACACTTCGCTGCAAACAGGCCTAGGCTCGATGCGTGACTGAAGTGTTGTGAGAGGTAAGCGGAATGTCCCGGCACACAAGACAAGTGCCTCCAAGCTCAATCCAGCGATTTCCTAGTAATTTCTGTCTGAGACTGGTGCTACATGCTAAGTTCCATAGGTGAGAAGCTAGCTGAACGCCCTGTCCAGAGGCAACTTACTTCTGAGAGTTGAGCTCACACTCAGTCCCTCACAGCTCCACACTGCCTGCAGAATGAGTTTCCAACATCTTCACCAGAGACGTTTGTCAGAGGCTTCTGAGACACAAGTGGAACAATGCAGACCTGGGGGGGTATGTCCAGGTGCAGGAGAGTGGTAATCGTGGAACCTCCTGACTCAGAATACTGCTGCGTTCTCACTGCCATAAGAAGGCAGCTGGTTGAAAGCTGGCTTCTAGGCATGCTTCCTTGTGAGAGCTGAGGTCAGGGCAGAACCCTCCCGCATCCTGACTGCCTGTAGACGTAGGTGGTAGCATAGTTACGTTAGGTGCCGGAAGGGGTTTCGTGAAAATCTTGTGGAAGTGACAGGCCTGCACTCTCGTGTATCCGAGTTCCATAGAGCGATTGCCAACGTCCTCGTTCAGTTTGAGTGTAGCTCGGTTCTAGCTCCCCTGAATAAGCGCCTAGCAGACATCGGCCTGCAAAGCATACACAGTTTGAGAGTTGAGCTCATGGCCTTTACCTCGGCCATCCTGACTGCCTGTACGGTCTGCTTCCACAGCATTTCGTTGTATGCGGGACAGTAGCGAAGTGAGAACCAAGTGTCTGCCTTGTCAGTTTCGCGCCTAGCAGGCGGCTGCCTCCAAGGCATGCACGCTCCTTTGGATTGAGCTTGTGGTTTGTACCTCCCCCACGTTGACCACCTGTATGCTTCGCTGCCAAAGGATTTCGTTCGATACGGGACGCAAGCTTTGTGAGCGGCAAGTGACCCTTAGCTCAATCCAGCGACTTCTGAGCAACTCCTCCCTCAGAAGGGAGCTGCATACTAACTTCCAAACCCGAGTACCTTGTTGAAAGCTATCTCTCTGGGGAACTTCCTCCTGTGAGGTGGTGAGCTGACACGCGGTACTTCCCAGTTCCACACTGCCTGCACGTGGAGTTACGAATATCCTCACTAGACTTGTTTGTCGGAAGCTCGTGGGACGCAAGGGCCAAGGTGCAGGCTTCAATGTTTGTGTCTCCGGGGGTGGTAGAGCGGTATTGACGGAACGTCCTGACTTACGATGCTGCTTCTTTTTCACGGCCATAACAACTCAGCTAGTGGAAAGCTAGCCTGCAGGCATGCTTCCTTTGGAGAGCAGAGCTCAGGGCAGGACCCCTCCCGCATCCTGCCAAGACTGTAGACGTGGAGGCTAACATCCTTATGTTAGGTGCTGGGAGACGTGGTGAGGAAAGCATGTGGAAGCGTTGGGCCTGAACTCACGCGTATCTGAGTTGAATACAGCGATTTCCTACGGCCTTCTTCTATCAGAGTGTAGCTAGTTTCTACCTCCCATGTACGAGTGGATAGCAGACATCTGCCTCCCAGGCGTACACACTTTTGAGTGTTGAGCTGATGGCCTGTACTTCCCACATCCTGCCTGCACGTACACTTCGCTGCAAACAGGCCTAGGCTCGATGCGTGACTGAAGTGTTGTGAGAGGTAAGCGGAATGTCCCGGCACACAAGACAAGTGCCTCCAAGCTCAATCCAGCGATTTCCTAGTAATTTCTGTCTGAGACTGGTGCTACATGCTAAGTTCCATAGGTGAGAAGCTAGCTGAACGCCCTGTCCAGAGGCAACTTACTTCTGAGAGTTGAGCTCACACTCAGTCCCTCACAGCTCCACACTGCCTGCAGAATGAGTTTCCAACATCTTCACCAGAGACGTTTGTCAGAGGCTTCTGAGACACAAGTGGAACAATGCAGACCTGGGGCGGGTATGTCCAGGTGCAGTAGAGTGGTAATCGGGGAACCTCCTGACTCAGAATACTGCTGCGTTCTCACTGCCATAAGAAGGCAACTGGTTGAAAGCTGGCTTCTAGGCATGCTTCCTTGTGAGAGCTGAGGTCAGGGCAGAACCCTCCCGCATCCTGACTGCCTGTAGACGTAGGTCGTAGCATAGTTACGTTAGGTGCCGGAAGGGGTTTCGTGAAAATCTTGTGGAAGTGACAGGCCTGCACTCTCGTGTATCCGAGTTCCATAGAGCGATTGCCAACGTCCTCGTTCAGTTTGAGTGTAGCTCGGTTCTAGCTCCCCTGAATAAGCGCCTAGCAGACATCGGCCTGCAAAGCATACACAGTTTGAGAGTTGAGCTCATGGCCTTTACCTCGGCCATCCTGACTGCCTGTACGGTCTGCTTCCACAGCATTTCGTTGTATGCGGGACAGTAGCGAAGTGAGAACCAAGTGTCTGCCTTGTCAGTTTCGCGCCTAGCAGACGGCTGCCTCCAAGGCATGCACGCTCCTTTGGATTGAGCTTGTGGTTTGTACCTCCCCCACGTTGACCGCCTGTATGCTTCGCTGCCAAAGGATTTCGTTCGATACGGGACGCAAGCTTTGTGAGCGGCAAGTGACCCTTAGCTCAATCCAGCGACTTCTGAGCAACTCCTCCCTCAGAAGGGAGCTGCATACTAACTTCCAAACCCGAGTACCTTGTTGAAAGCTATCTCTCTGGGGCAGTTCCTCCTGTGAGGTGGTGAGCTGACACGCGGTACTTCCCAGTTCCACACTGCCTGCACGTGGAGTTACGAATATCCTCACTAGGCTTGTTTGTCGGAAGCTCGTGGGACGCAAGGGCCAAGGTGCAGGCTTCAATGTTTGTGTCTCCGGGGGTGGTAGAGCGGTATTGACGGAACGTCCTGACTTACGATGCTGCTTCTTTTTCACGGCCATAACAACTCAGCTAGTGGAAAGCTAGCCTGCAGGCATGCTTCCTTTGGAGAGCAGAGCTCAGGGCAGGACCCCTCCCGCATCCTGCCAAGACTGTAGACGTGGAGGCTAACATCCTTATGTTAGGTGCTGGGAGACGTGGTGAGGAAAGCATGTGGAAGCGTTGGGCCTGAACTCACGCGTATCTGAGTTGAATACAGCGATTTCCTACGGCCTTCTTCTATCAGAGTGTAGCTAGTTTCTACCTCCCATGTACGAGTGGATAGCAGACATCTGCCTCCCAGGCGTACACACTTTTGAGTGTTGAGCTGATGGCCTGTACTTCCCACATCCTGCCTGCACGTACACTTCGCTGCAAACAGGCCTAGGCTCGATGCGTGACTGAAGTGTTGTGAGAGGTAAGCGGAATGTCCCGGCACACAAGACAAGTGCCTCCAAGCTCAATCCAGCGATTTCCTAGTAATTTCTGTCTGAGACTGGTGCTACATGCTAAGTTCCATAGGTGAGAAGCTAGCTGAACGCCCTGTCCAGAGGCAACTTACTTCTGAGAGTTGAGCTCACACTCAGTCCCTCACAGCTCCACACTGCCTGCAGAATGAGTTTCCAACATCTTCACCAGAGACGTTTGTCAGAGGCTTCTGAGACACAAGTGGAACAATGCAGACCTGGGGGGGTATGTCCAGGTGCAGGAGAGTGGTAATCGTGGAACCTCCTGACTCAGAATACTGCTGCGTTCTCACTGCCATAAGAAGGCAGCTGGTTGAAAGCTGGCTTCCAGGCATGCTTCCTTGTGAGAGCTGAGGTCAGGGCAGAACCCTCCCGCATCCTGACTGCCTGTAGACGTAGGTCGTAGCATAGTTACGTTAGGTGCCGGAAGGGGTTTCGTGAAAATCTTGTGGAAGTGACAGGCCTGCACTCTCGTGTATCCGAGTTCCATAGAGCGATTGCTAACGTCCTCGTTCAGTTTGAGTGTAGCTCGGTTCTAGCTCCCCTGAATAAGCGCCTAGCAGACATCGGCCTGCAAAGCATACACAGTTTGAGAGTTGAGCTCATGGCCTTTACCTCGGCCATCCTGACTGCCTGTACGGTCTGCTTCCACAGCATTTCGTTGTATGCGGGACAGTAGCGAAGTGAGAACCAAGTGTCTGCCTTGTCAGTTTCGCGCCTAGCAGACGGCTGCCTCCAAGGCATGCACGCTCCTTTGGATTGAGCTTGTGGTTTGTACCTCCCCCACGTTGACCGCCTGTATGCTTCGCTGCCAAAGGATTTCGTTCGATACGGGACGCAAGCTTTGTGAGCGGCAAGTGACCCTTAGCTCAATCCAGCGACTTCTGAGCAACTCCTCCCTCAGAAGGGAGCTGCATACTAACTTCCAAACCCGAGTACCTTGTTGAAAGCTATCACTCTGGGGAACTTCCTCCTGTGAGGTGGTGAGCTGACACGCGGTACTTCCCAGTTCCACACTGCCTGCACGTGGAGTTACGAATATCCTCACTAGGTTTGTTTGTCAGAAGCTCGTGGGACGCAAGGGCCAAGGTGCAGGCTTCAATGTTTGTGTCTCCGGGGGTGGTAGAGCGGTATTGACGGAACGTCCTGACTTACGATGCTGCTTCTTTTTCACGGCCATAACAACTCAGCTAGTGGAAAGCTAGCCTGCAGGCATGCTTCCTTTGGAGAGCAGAGCTCAGGGCAGGACCCCTCCCGCATCCTGCCAAGACTGTAGACGTGGAGGCTAACATCCTTATGTTAGGTGCTGGGAGACGTGGTGAGGAAAGCATGTGGAAGCGTTGGGCCTGAACTCACGCGTATCTGAGTTGAATACAGCGATTTCCTACGGCCTTCTTCTATCAGAGTGTAGCTAGTTTCTACCTCCCATGTACGAGTGGATAGCAGACATCTGCCTCCCAGGCGTACACACTTTTGAGTGTTGAGCTGATGGCCTGTACTTCCCACATCCTGCCTGCACGTACACTTCGCTGCAAACAGGCCTAGGCTCGATGCGTGACTGAAGTGTTGTGAGAGGTAAGCGGAATGTCCCGGCACACAAGACAAGTGCCTCCAAGCTCAATCCAGCGATTTCCTAGTAATTTCTGTCTGAGACTGGTGCTACATGCTAAGTTCCATAGGTGAGAAGCTAGCTGAACGCCCTGTCCAGAGGCAACTTACTTCTGAGAGTTGAGCTCACACTCAGTCCCTCACAGCTCCACACTGCCTGCAGAATGAGTTTCCAACATCTTCACCAGAGACGTTTGTCAGAGGCTTCTGAGACACAAGTGGAACAATGCAGACCTGGGGGGGGTATGTCCAGGTGCAGGAGAGTCGTAATCGTGGAACCTCCTGACTCAGAATACTGCTGCGTTCTCACTGCCATAAGAAGGCAGCTGGTTGAAAGCTGGCTTCTAGGCATGCTTCCTTGTGAGAGCTGAGGTCAGGGCAGAACCCTCCCGCATCCTGACTGCCTGTAGACGTAGGTCGTAGCATAGTTACGTTAGGTGCCGGAAGGGGTTTCGTGAAAATCTTGTGGAAGTGACAGGCCTGCACTCTCGTGTATCCGAGTTCCATAGAGCGATTGCCAACGTCCTCGTTCAGTTTGAGTGTAGCTCGGTTCTAGCTCCCCTGAATAAGCGCCTAGCAGACATCGGCCTGCAAAGCATACACAGTTTGAGAGTTGAGCTCATGGCCTTTACCTCGGCCATCCTGACTGCCTGTACGGTCTGCTTCCACAGCATTTCGTTGTATGCGGGACAGTAGCGAAGTGAGAACCAAGTGTCTGCCTTGTCAGTTTCGCGCCTAGCAGACGGCTGCCTCCAAGGCATGCACGCTCCTTTGGATTGAGCTTGGGGTTTGTACCTCCCCCACGTTGACCGCCTGTATGCTTCGCTGCCAAAGGATTTCGTTCGATACGGGACGCAAGCTTTGTGAGCGGCAAGTGACCCTTAGCTCAATCCAGCGACTTCTGAGCAACTCCTCCCTCAGAAGGGAGCTGCATACTAACTTCCAAACCCGAGTACCTTGTTGAAAGCTATCTCTCTGGGGAACTTCCTCCTGTGAGGTGGTGAGCTGACACGCGGTACTTCCCAGTTCCACACTGCCTGCACGTGGAGTTACGAATATCCTCACTAGACTTGTTTGTCGGAAGCTCCTGGGACGCAAGGGCCAAGGTGCAGGCTTCAATGTTTGTGTCTCCGGGGGTGGTAGAGCGGTATTGACGGAACGTCCTGACTTACGATGCTGCTTCTTTTTCACGGCCATAACAACTCAGCTAGTGGAAAGCTAGCCTGCAGGCATGCTTCCTTTGGAGAGCAGAGCTCAGGGCAGGACCCCTCCCGCATCCTGCCAAGACTGTAGACGTGGAGGCTAACATCCTTATGTTAGGTGCTGGGAGACGTGGTGAGGAAAGCATGTGGAAGCGTTGGGCCTGAACTCACGCGTATCTGAGTTGAATACAGCGATTTCCTACGGCCTTCTTCTATCAGAGTGTAGCTAGTTTCTACCTCCCATGTACGAGTGGATAGCAGACATCTGCCTCCCAGGCGTACACACTTTTGAGTGTTGAGCTGATGGCCTGTACTTCCCACATCCTGCCTGCACGTACACTTCGCTGCAAACAGGCCTAGGCTCGATGCGTGACTGAAGTGTTGTGAGAGGTAAGCGGAATGTCCCGGCACACAAGACAAGTGCCTCCAAGCTCAATCCAGCGATTTCCTAGTAATTTCTGTCTGAGACTGGTGCTACATGCTAAGTTCCATAGGTGAGAAGCTAGCTGAACGCCCTGTCCAGAGGCAACTTACTTCTGAGAGTTGAGCTCACACTCAGTCCCTCACAGCTCCACACTGCCTGCAGAATGAGTTTCCAACATCTTCACCAGAGACGTTTGTCAGAGGCTTCTGAGACACAAGTGGAACAATGCAGACCTGGGGCGGGTATGTCCAGGTGCAGTAGAGTGGTAATCGGGGAACCTCCTGACTCAGAATACTGCTGGGTTCTCACTGCCATAAGAAGGCAACTGGTTGAAAGCTGGCTTCTAGGCATGCTTCCTTGTGAGAGCTGAGGTCAGGGCAGAACCCTCCCGCATCCTGACTGCCTGTAGACTAGGTCGTAGCATAGTTACGTTAGGTGCCGGAAGGGGTTTCGTGAAAATCTTGTGGAAGTGACAGGCCTGCACTCTCGTGTATCCGAGTTCCATAGAGCGATTGCCAACGTCCTCGTTCAGTTTGAGTGTAGCTCGGTTCTAGCTCCCCTGAATAAGCGCCTAGCAGACATCGGCCTGCAAAGCATACACAGTTTGAGAGTTGAGCTCATGGCCTTTACCTCGGCCATCCTGACTGCCTGTACGGTCTGCTTCCACAGCATTTCGTTGTATGCGGGACAGTAGCGAAGTGAGAACCAAGTGTCTGCCTTGTCAGTTTCGCGCCTAGCAGACGGCTGCCTCCAAGGCATGCACACTCCTTTGGATTGAGCTTGTGGTTTGTACCTCCCCCACGTTGACCGCCTGTATGCTTCGCTGCCAAAGGATTTCGTTCGATACGGGACGCAAGCTTTGTGAGCGGCAAGTGACCCTTAGCTCAATCCAGCGACTTCTGAGCAACTCCTCCCTCAGAAGGGAGCTGCATACTAACTTCCAAACCCGAGTACCTTGTTGAAAGCTATCTCTCTGGGGCACTTCCTCCTGTGAGGTGGTGAGCTGACACGCGGTACTTCCCAGTTCCACACTGCCTGCACGTGGAGTTACGAATATCCTCACTAGGCTTGTTTGTCGGAAGCTCGTGGGACGCAAGGGCCAAGGTGCAGGCTTCAATGTTTGTGTCTCCGGGGGTGGTAGAGCGGTATTGACGGAACGTCCTGACTTACGATGCTGCTTCTTTTTCACGGCCATAACAACTCAGCTAGTGGAAAGCTAGCCTGCAGGCATGCTTCCTTTGGAGAGCAGAGCTCAGGGCAGGACCCCTCCCGCATCCTGCCAAGACTGTAGACGTGGAGGCTAACATCCTTATGTTAGGTGCTGGGAGACGTGGTGAGGAAAGCATGTGGAAGCGTTGGGCCTGAACTCACGCGTATCTGAGTTGAATACAGCGATTTCCTACGGCCTTCTTCTATCAGAGTGTAGCTAGTTTCTACCTCCCATGTACGAGTGGATAGCAGACATCTGCCTCCCAGGCGTACACACTTTTGAGTGTTGAGCTGATGGCCTGTACTTCCCACATCCTGCCTGCACGTACACTTCGCTGCAAACAGGCCTAGGCTCGATGCGTGACTGAAGTGTTGTGAGAGGTAAGCGGAATGTCCCGGCACACAAGACAAGTGCCTCCAAGCTCAATCCAGCGATTTCCTAGTAATTTCTGTCTGAGACTGGTGCTACATGCTAAGTTCCATAGGTGAGAAGCTAGCTGAACGCCCTGTCCAGAGGCAACTTACTTCTGAGAGTTGAGCTCACACTCAGTCCCTCACAGCTCCACACTGCCTGCAGAATGAGTTTCCAACATCTTCACCAGAGACGTTTGTCAGAGGCTTCTGAGACACAAGTGGAACAATGCAGACCTGGGGGGGTATGTCCAGGTGCAGGAGAGTGGTAATCGTGGAACCTCCTGACTCAGAATACTGCTGCGTTCTCACTGCCATAAGAAGGCAGCTGGTTGAAAGCTGGCTTCCAGGCATGCTTCCTTGTGAGAGCTGAGGTCAGGGCAGAACCCTACCGCATCCTGACTGCCTGTAGACGTAGGTCGTAGCATAGTTACGTTAGGTGCCGGAAGGGGTTTCGTGAAAACCTTGTGGAAGTGACAGGCCTGCACTCTCGTGTATCCGAGTTCCATAGAGCGATTGCTAACGTCCTCGTTCAGTTTGAGTGTAGCTCGGTTCTAGCTCCCCTGAATAAGCGCCTAGCAGACATCGGCCTGCAAAGCATACACAGTTTGAGAGTTGAGCTCATGGCCTTTACCTCGGCCATCCTGACTGCCTGTACGGTCTGCTTCCACAGCATTTCGTTGTATGCGGGACAGTAGCGAAGTGAGAACCAAGTGTCTGCCTTGTCAGTTTCGCGCCTAGCAGACGGCTGCCTCCAAGGCATGCACGCTCCTTTGGATTGAGCTTGTGGTTTGTACCTCCCCCACGTTGACCGCCTGTATGCTTCGCTGCCAAAGGATTTCGTTCGATACGGGACGCAAGCTTTGTGAGCGGCAAGTGACCCTTAGCTCAATCCAGCGACTTCTGAGCAACTCCTCCCTCAGAAGGGAGCTGCATACTAACTTCCAAACCCGAGTACCTTGTTGAAAGCTATCTCTCTGGGGCACTTCCTCCTGTGAGGTGAGCTGACACGCGGTACTTCCCAGTTCCACACTGCCTGCACGTGGAGTTACGAATATCCTCACTAGGCTTGTTTGTCGGAAGCTCGTGGGACGCAAGGGCCAAGGTGCAGGCTTCAATGTTTGTGTCTCCGGGGGTGGTAGAGCGGTATTGACGGAACGTCCTGACTTACGATGCTGCTTCTTTTTCACGGCCATAACAACTCAGCTAGTGGAAAGCTAGCCTGCAGGCATGCTTCCTTTGGAGAGCAGAGCTCAGGGCAGGACCCCTCCCGCATCCTGCCAAGACTGTAGACGTGGAGGCTAACATCCTTATGTTAGGTGCTGGGAGACGTGGTGAGGAAAGCATGTGGAAGCGTTGGGCCTGAACTCACGCGTATCTGAGTTGAATACAGCGATTTCCTACGGCCTTCTTCTATCAGAGTGTAGCTAGTTTCTACCTCCCATGTACGAGTGGATAGCAGACATCTGCCTCCCAGGCGTACACACTTTTGAGTGTTGAGCTGATGGCCTGTACTTCCCACATCCTGCCTGCACGTACACTTCGCTGCAAACAGGCCTAGGCTCGATGCGTGACTGAAGTGTTGTGAGAGGTAAGCGGAATGTCCCGGCACACAAGACAAGTGCCTCCAAGCTCAATCCAGCGATTTCCTAGTAATTTCTGTCTGAGACTGGTGCTACATGCTAAGTTCCATAGGTGAGAAGCTAGCTGAACGCCCTGTCCAGAGGCAACTTACTTCTGAGAGTTGAGCTCACACTCAGTCCCTCACAGCTCCACACTGCCTGCAGAATGAGTTTCCAACATCTTCACCAGAGACGTTTGTCAGAGGCTTCTGAGACACAAGTGGAACAATGCAGACCTGGGGGGGTATGTCCAGGTGCAGGAGAGTGGTAATCGTGGAACCTCCTGACTCAGAATACTGCTGCGTTCTCACTGCCATAAGAAGGCAGCTGGTTGAAAGCTGGCTTCTAGGCATGCTTCCTTGTGAGAGCTGAGGTCAGGGCAGAACCCTCCCGCATCCTGACTGCCTGTAGACGTAGGTCGTAGCATAGTTACGTTAGGTGCCGGAAGGGGTTTCGTGAAAATCTTGTGGAAGTGACAGGCCTGCACTCTCGTGTATCCGAGTTCCATAGAGCGATTGCCAACGTCCTCGTTCAGTTTGAGTGTAGCTCGGTTCTAGCTCCCCTGAATAAGCGCCTAGCAGACATCGGCCTGCAAAGCATACACAGTTTGAGAGTTGAGCTCATGGCCTTTACCTCGGCCATCCTGACTGCCTGTACGGTCTGCTTCCACAGCATTTCGTTGTATGCGGGACAGTAGCGAAGTGAGAACCAAGTGTCTGCCTTGTCAGTTTCGCGCCTAGCAGACGGCTGCCTCCAAGGCATGCACGCTCCTTTGGATTGAGCTTGTGGTTTGTACCTCCCCCACGTTGACCGCCTGTATGCTTCGCTGCCAAAGGATTTCGTTCGATACGGGACGCAAGCTTTGTGAGCGGCAAGTGACCCTTAGCTCAATCCAGCGACTTCTGAGCAACTCCTCCCTCAGAAGGGAGCTGCATACTAACTTCCAAACCCGAGTACCTTGTTGAAAGCTATCTCTCTGGGGAACTTCCTCCTGTGAGGTGAGCTGACACGCGGTACTTCCCAGTTCCACACTGCCTGCACGTGGAGTTACGAATATCCTCACTAGGTTTGTTTGTCAGAAGCTCGTGGGACGCAAGGGCCAAGGTGCAGGCTTCAATGTTTGTGTCTCCGGGGGTGGTAGAGCGGTATTGACGGAACGTCCTGACTTACGATGCTGCTTCTTTTTCACGGCCATAACAACTCAGCTAGTGGAAAGCTAGCCTGCAGGCATGCTTCTTTGGAGAGCAGAGCTCAGGGCAGGACCCCTCCCGCATCCTGCCAAGACTGTAGACGTGGAGGCTAACATCCTTATGTTAGGTGCTGGGAGACGTGGTGAGGAAAGCATGTGGAAGCGTTGGGCCTGAACTCACGCGTATCTGAGTTGAATACAGCGATTTCCTACGGCCTTCTTCTATCAGAGTGTAGCTAGTTTCTACCTCCCATGTACGAGTGGATAGCAGACATCTGCCTCCCAGGCGTACACACTTTTGAGTGTTGAGCTGATGGCCTGTACTTCCCACATCCTGCCTGCACGTACACTTCGCTGCAAACAGGCCTAGGCTCGATGCGTGACTGAAGTGTTGTGAGAGGTAAGCGGAATGTCCCGGCACACAAGACAAGTGCCTCCAAGCTCAATCCAGCGATTTCCTAGTAATTTCTGTCTGAGACTGGTGCTACATGCTAAGTTCCATAGGTGAGAAGCTAGCTGAACGCCCTGTCCAGAGGCAACTTACTTCTGAGAGTTGAGCTCACACTCAGTCCCTCACAGCTCCACACTGCCTGCAGAATGAGTTTCCAACATCTTCACCAGAGACGTTTGTCAGAGGCTTCTGAGACACAAGTGGAACAATGCAGACCTGGGGGGGTATGTCCAGGTGCAGGAGAGTGGTAATCGTGGAACCTCCTGACTCAGAATACTGCTGCGTTCTCACTGCCATAAGAAGGCAGCTGGTTGAAAGCTGGCTTCTAGGCATGCTTCCTTGTGAGAGCTGAGGTCAGGGCAGAACCCTCCCGCATCCTGACTGCCTGTAGACGTAGGTCGTAGCATAGTTACGTTAGGTGCCGGAAGGGGTTTCGTGAAAATCTTGTGGAAGTGACAGGCCTGCACTCTCGTGTATCCGAGTTCCATAGAGCGATTGCCAACGTCCTCGTTCAGTTTGAGTGTAGCTCGGTTCTAGCTCCCCTGAATAAGCGCCTAGCAGACATCGGCCTGCAAAGCATACACAGTTTGAGAGTTGAGCTCATGGCCTTTACCTCGGCCATCCTGACTGCCTGTACGGTCTGCTTCCACAGCATTTCGTTGTATGCGGGACAGTAGCGAAGTGAGAACCAAGTGTCTGCCTTGTCAGTTTCGCGCCTAGCAGACGGCTGCCTCCAAGGCATGCACGCTCCTTTGGATTGAGCTTGTGGTTTGTACCTCCCCCACGTTGACCGCCTGTATGCTTCGCTGCCAAAGGATTTCGTTCGATACGGGACGCAAGCTTTGTGAGCGGCAAGTGACCCTTAGCTCAATCCAGCGACTTCTGAGCAACTCCTCCCTCAGAAGGGAGCTGCATACTAACTTCCAAACCCGAGTACCTTGTTGAAAGCTATCTCTCTGGGGAACTTCCTCCTGTGAGGTGAGCTGACACGCGGTACTTCCCAGTTCCACACTGCCTGCACGTGGAGTTACGAATATCCTCACTAGGTTTGTTTGTCAGAAGCTCGTGGGACGCAAGGGCCAAGGTGCAGGCTTCAATGTTTGTGTCTCCGGGGGTGGTAGAGCGGTATTGACGGAACGTCCTGACTTACGATGCTGCTTCTTTTTCACGGCCATAACAACTCAGCTAGTGGAAAGCTAGCCTGCAGGCATGCTTCTTTGGAGAGCAGAGCTCAGGGCAGGACCCCTCCCGCATCCTGCCAAGACTGTAGACGTGGAGGCTAACATCCTTATGTTAGGTGCTGGGAGACGTGGTGAGGAAAGCATGTGGAAGCGTTGGGCCTGAACTCACGCGTATCTGAGTTGAATACAGCGATTTCCTACGGCCTTCTTCTATCAGAGTGTAGCTAGTTTCTACCTCCCATGTACGAGTGGATAGCAGACATCTGCCTCCCAGGCGTACACACTTTTGAGTGTTGAGCTGATGGCCTGTACTTCCCACATCCTGCCTGCACGTACACTTCGCTGCAAACAGGCCTAGGCTCGATGCGTGACTGAAGTGTTGTGAGAGGTAAGCGGAATGTCCCGGCACACAAGACAAGTGCCTCCAAGCTCAATCCAGCGATTTCCTAGTAATTTCTGTCTGAGACTGGTGCTACATGCTAAGTTCCATAGGTGAGAAGCTAGCTGAACGCCCTGTCCAGAGGCAACTTACTTCTGAGAGTTGAGCTCACACTCAGTCCCTCACAGCTCCACACTGCCTGCAGAATGAGTTTCCAACATCTTCACCAGAGACGTTTGTCAGAGGCTTCTGAGACACAAGTGGAACAATGCAGACCTGGGGGGGTATGTCCAGGTGCAGGAGAGTGGTAATCGTGGAACCTCCTGACTCAGAATACTGCTGCGTTCTCACTGCCATAAGAAGGCAGCTGGTTGAAAGCTGGCTTCTAGGCATGCTTCCTTGTGAGAGCTGAGGTCAGGGCAGAACCCTCCCGCATCCTGACTGCCTGTAGACGTAGGTCGTAGCATAGTTACGTTAGGTGCCGGAAGGGGTTTCGTGAAAATCTTGTGGAAGTGACAGGCCTGCACTCTCGTGTATCCGAGTTCCATAGAGCGATTGCCAACGTCCTCGTTCAGTTTGAGTGTAGCTCGGTTCTAGCTCCCCTGAATAAGCGCCTAGCAGACATCGGCCTGCAAAGCATACACAGTTTGAGAGTTGAGCTCATGGCCTTTACCTCGGCCATCCTGACTGCCTGTACGGTCTGCTTCCACAGCATTTCGTTGTATGCGGGACAGTAGCGAAGTGAGAACCAAGTGTCTGCCTTGTCAGTTTCGCGCCTAGCAGACGGCTGCCTCCAAGGCATGCACGCTCCTTTGGATTGAGCTTGTGGTTTGTACCTCCCCCACGTTGACCGCCTGTATGCTTCGCTGCCAAAGGATTTCGTTCGATACGGGACGCAAGCTTTGTGAGCGGCAAGTGACCCTTAGCTCAATCCAGCGACTTCTGAGCAACTCCTCCCTCAGAAGGGAGCTGCATACTAACTTCCAAACCCGAGTACCTTGTTGAAAGCTATCTCTCTGGGGAACTTCCTCCTGTGAGGTGAGCTGACACGCGGTACTTCCCAGTTCCACACTGCCTGCACGTGGAGTTACGAATATCCTCACTAGGTTTGTTTGTCAGAAGCTCGTGGGACGCAAGGGCCAAGGTGCAGGCTTCAATGTTTGTGTCTCCGGGGGTGGTAGAGCGGTATTGACGGAACGTCCTGACTTACGATGCTGCTTCTTTTTCACGGCCATAACAACTCAGCTAGTGGAAAGCTAGCCTGCAGGCATGCTTCCTTTGGAGAGCAGAGCTCAGGGCAGGACCCCTCCCGCATCCTGCCAAGACTGTAGACGTGGAGGCTAACATCCTTATGTTAGGTGCTGGGAGACGTGGTGAGGAAAGCATGTGGAAGCGTTGGGCCTGAACTCACGCGTATCTGAGTTGAATACAGCGATTTCCTACGGCCTTCTTCTATCAGAGTGTAGCTAGTTTCTACGTCCCATGTACGAGTGGATAGCAGACATCTGCCTCCCAGGCGTACACACTTTTGAGTGTTGAGCTGATGGCCTGTACTTCCCACATCCTGCCTGCACGTACACTTCGCTGCAAACAGGCCTAGGCTCGATGCGTGACTGAAGTGTTGTGAGAGGTAAGCGGAATGTCCCGGCACACAAGACAAGTGCCTCCAAGCTCAATCCAGCGATTTCCTAGTAATTTCTGTCTGAGACTGGTGCTACATGCTAAGTTCCATAGGTGAGAAGCTAGCTGAACGCCCTGTCCAGATGCAACTTACTTCTGAGAGTTGAGCTCACACTCAGTCCCTCACAGCTCCACACTGCCTGCAGAATGAGTTTCCAACATCTTCACCAGAGACGTTTGTCAGAGGCTTCTGAGACACAAGTGGAACAATGCAGACCTGGGGGGGTATGTCCAGGTGCAGGAGAGTGGTAATCGTGGAACCTCCTGACTCAGAATACTGCTGCGTTCTCACTGCCATAAGAAGGCAGCTGGTTGAAAGCTGGCTTCTAGGCATGCTTCCTTGTGAGAGCTGAGGTCAGGGCAGAACCCTCCCGCATCCTGACTGCCTGTAGACGTAGGTCGTAGCATAGTTACGTTAGGTGCCGGAAGGGGTTTCGTGAAAATCTTGTGGAAGTGACAGGCCTGCACTCTCGTGTATCCGAGTTCCATAGAGCGATTGCCAACGTCCTCGTTCAGTTTGAGTGTAGCTCGGTTCTAGCTCCCCTGAATAAGCGCCTAGCAGACATCGGCCTGCAAAGCATACACAGTTTGAGAGTTGAGCTCATGGCCTTTACCTCGGCCATCCTGACTGCCTGTACGGTCTGCTTCCACAGCATTTCGTTGTATGCGGGACAGTAGCGAAGTGAGAACCAAGTGTCTGCCTTGTCAGTTTCGCGCCTAGCAGACGGCTGCCTCCAAGGCATGCACGCTCCTTTGGATTGAGCTTGTGGTTTGTACCTCCCCCACGTTGACCGCCTGTATGCTTCGCTGCCAAAGGATTTCGTTCGATACGGGACGCAAGCTTTGTGAGCGGCAAGTGACCCTTAGCTCAATCCAGCGACTTCTGAGCAACTCCTCCCTCAGAAGGGAGCTGCATACTAACTTCCAAACCCGAGTACCTTGTTGAAAGCTATCACTCTGGGGAACTTCCTCCTGTGAGGTGGTGAGCTGACACGCGGTACTTCCTAGTTCCACACTGCCTGCACGTGGAGTTACGAATATCCTCACTAGACTTGTTTGTCGGAAGCTCGTGGGACGCAAGGGCCAAGGTGCAGGCTTCAATGTTTGTGTCTCCGGGGGTGGTAGAGCGGTATTGACGGAACGTCCTGACTTACGATGCTGCTTCTTTTTCACGGCCATAACAACTCAGCTAGTGGAAAGCTAGCCTGCAGGCATGCTTCCTTTGGAGAGCAGAGCTCAGGGCAGGACCCCTCCCGCATCCTGCCAAGACTGTAGACGTGGAGGCTAACATCCTTATGTTAGGTGCTGGGAGACGTGGTGAGGAAAGCATGTGGAAGCGTTGGGCCTGAACTCACGCGTATCTGAGTTGAATACAGCGATTTCCTACGGCCTTCTTCTATCAGAGTGTAGCTATTTCTACGTCCCATGTACGAGTGGATAGCAGTCATCTGCCTCCCAGGCGTACACACTTTTGAGTGTTGAGCTGATGGCCTGTACTTCCCACATCCTGCCTGCACGTACACTTCGCTGCAAACAGGCCTAGGCTCGATGCGTGACTGAAGTGTTGTGAGAGGTAAGCGGAATGTCCCGGCACACAAGACAAGTGCCTCCAAGCTCAATCCAGCGATTTCCTAGTAATTTCTGTCTGAGACTGGTGCCACATGCTAAGTTCCATAGGTGAGAAGCTAGCTGAACGCCCTGTCCAGAGGCAACTTACTTCTGAGAGTTGAGCTCACACTCAGTCCCTCACAGCTCCACACTGCCTGCAGAATGAGTTTCCAACATCTTCACCAGAGACGTTTGTCAGAGGCTTCTGAGACACAAGTGGAACAATGCAGACCTGGGGGGGTATGTCCAGGTGCAGGAGAGTGGTAATCGTGGAACCTCCTGACTCAGAATACTGCTGCGTTCTCACTGCCATAAGAAGGAAGCTGGTTGAAAGCTGGCTTCTAGGCATGCTTCCTTGTGAGAGCTGAGGTCAGGGCAGAACCCTCCCGCATCCTGACTGCCTGTAGACGTAGGTCGTAGCAGAGTTACGTTAGGTGCCGGAAGGGGTTTCGTGAAAATCTTGTGGAAGTGACAGGCCTGCACTCTCGTGTATCCGAGTTCCATAGAGCGATTGCCAACGTCCTCGTTCAGTTTGAGTGTAGCTCGGTTCTAGCTCCCCTGAATAAGCGCCTAGCAGACATCGGCCTGCAAAGCATACACAGTTTGAGAGTTGAGCTCATGGCCTTTACCTCGGCCATCCTGACTGCCTGTACGGTCTGCTTCCACAGCATTTCGTTGTATGCGGGACAGTAGCGAAGTGAGAACCAAGTGTCTGCCTTGTCAGTTTCGCGCCTAGCAGACGGCTGCCTCCAAGGCATGCACGCTCCTTTGGATTGAGCTTGTGGTTTGTACCTCCCCCACGTTGACCGCCTGTATGCTTCGCTGCCAAAGGATTTCGTTCGATACGGGACGCAAGCTTTGTGAGCGGCAAGTGACCCTTAGCTCAATCCAGCGACTTCTGAGCAACTCCTCCCTCAGAAGGGAGCTGCATACTAACTTCCAAACCCGAGTACCTTGTTGAAAGCTATCTCTCTGGGGAACTTCCTCCTGTGAGGTGAGCTGACACGCGGTACTTCCCAGTTCCACACTGCCTGCACGTGGAGTTATGAATATCCTCACTAGGCTTGTTTGTCGGAAGCTCGTGGGACGCAAGGGCCAAGGTGCAGGCTTCAATGTTTGTGTCTCCGGGGGTGGTAGAGCGGTATTGACGGAACGTCCTGACTTACGATGCTGCTTCTTTTTCACGGCCATAACAACTCAGCTAGTGGAAAGCTAGCCTGCAGGCATGCTTCCTTTGGAGAGCAGAGCTCAGGGCAGGACCCCTCCCGCATCCTGCCAAGACTGTAGACGTGGAGGCTAACATCCTTATGTTAGGTGCTGGGAGACGTGGTGAGGAAAGCATGTGGAAGCGTTGGGCCTGAACTCACGCGTATCTGAGTTGAATACAGCGATTTCCTACGGCCTTCTTCTATCAGAGTGTAGCTAGTTTCTACCTCCCATGTACGAGTGGATAGCAGACATCTGCCTCCCAGGCGTACACACTTTTGAGTGTTGAGCTGATGGCCTGTACTTCCCACATCCTGCCTGCACGTACACTTCGCTGCAAACAGGCCTAGGCTCGATGCGTGACTGAAGTGTTGTGAGAGGTAAGCGGAATGTCCCGGCACACAAGACAAGTGCCTCCAAGCTCAATCCAGCAATTTCCTAGTAATTTCTGTCTGAGACTGGTGCTACATGCTAAGTTCCATAGGTGAGAAGCTAGCTGAACGCCCTGTCCAGAGGCAACTTACTTCTGAGAGTTGAGCTCACACTCAGTCCCTGACAGCTCCACACTGCCTGCAGAATGAGTTTCCAACATCTTCACCAGAGACTTTTGTCAGAGGCTTCTGAGACACAAGTGGAAAAATGCAGACCTGGGAGGGTATGTCCAGGTGCAGGAGAGTGGTAATCGTGGAACCTCCTGACTCAGAATACTGCTGCGTTCTCACTGCCATAAGAAGGCAGCTGGTTGAAAGCTGGCTTCTAGGCATGCTTCCTTGTGAGAGCTGAGGTCAGGGCAGAACCCTCCCGCATCCTGACTGCCTGTAGACGTAGGTCGTAGCATAGTTACGTTAGGTGCCGGAAGGGGTTTCGTGAAAATCTTGTGGAAGTGACAGGCCTGCACTCTCGTGTATCCGAGTTCCATAGAGCGATTGCCAACGTCCTCGTTCAGTTTGAGTGTAGCTCGGTTCTAGCTCCCCTGAATAAGCGCCTAGCAGACATCGGCCTGCAAAGCATACACAGTTTGAGAGTTGAGCTCATGGCTTTTACCTCGGCCATCCTGACTGCCTGTACGGTCTGCTTCCACAGCATTTCGTTGTATGCGGGACAGTAGCGAAGTGAGAACCAAGTGTCTGCCTTGTCAGTTTCGCGCCTAGCAAACGGCTGCCTCCAAGGCATGCACGCTCCTTTGGATTGAGCTTGTGGTTTGTACCTCCCCCACGTTGACCGCCTGTATGCTTCGCTGCCAAAGGATTTCGTTCGATACGGGACGCAAGCTTTGTGAGCGGCAAGTGACCCTTAGCTCAATCCAGCGACTTCTGAGCAACTCCTCCCTCAGAAGGGAGCTGCATACTAACTTCCAAACCCGAGTACCTTGTTGAAAGCAATCTCTTTGGGGCACTTCCTCCTGTGAGGTGAGCTGACACGCGGTACTTCCCAGTTCCACACTGCCTGCACGTGGAGTTACGAATATCCTCACTAGACTTGTTTGTCGGAAGCTCGTGGGACGCAAGGGCCAAGGTGCAGGCTTCAATGTTTGTGTCTCCGGGGGTGGTAGAGCGGTATTGACGGAACGTCCTGACTTACGATGCTGCTTCTTTTTCACGGCCATAACAACTCAGCTAGTGGAAAGCTAGCCTGCAGGCATGCTTCCTTTGGAGAGCAGAGCTCAGGGCAGGACCCCTCCCGCATCCTGCCAAGACTGTAGACGTGGAGGCTAACATCCTTATGTTAGGTGCTGGGAGACGTGGTGAGGAAAGCATGTGGAAGCGTTGGGCCTGAACTCACGCGTATCTGAGTTGAATACAGCGATTTCCTACGGCCTTCTTCTATCAGAGTGTAGCTAGTTTCTACCTCCCATGTACGAGTGGATAGCAGACATCTGCCTCCCAGGCGTACACACTTTTGAGTGTTGAGCTGATGGCCTGTACTTCCCACATCCTGCCTGCACGTACACTTCGCTGCAAACAGGCCTAGGCTCGATGCGTGACTGAAGTGTTGTGAGAGGTAAGCGGAATGTCCCGGCACACAAGACAAGTGCCTCCAAGCTCAATCCAGCGATTTCCTAGTAATTTCTGTCTGAGACTGGTGCTACATGCTAAGTTCCATAGGTGAGAAGCTAGCTGAACGCCCTGTCCAGAGGCAACTTACTTCTGAGAGTTGAGCTCACACTCAGTCCCTCACAGCTCCACACTGCCTGCAGAATGAGTTTCCAACATCTTCACCAGAGACGTTTGTCAGAGGCTTCTGAGACACAAGTGGAACAATGCAGACCTGGGGGGGTATGTCCAGGTGCAGGAGAGTGGTAATCGTGGAACCTCCTGACTCAGAATACTGCTGCGTTCTCACTGCCATAGGAAGTTAGCTGGTTGAAAGCTGGCTTCTAGGCATGCTTCCTTGTGAGAGCTGAGGTCAGGGCAGAACCCTCCCGCATCCTGACTGCCTGGAGACGTAGGTCGTAGCATAGTTACGTTAGGTGCCGGAAGGGGTTTCGTGAAAATCTTGTGGAAGTGACAGGCCTGCACTCTCGTGTATCCGAGTTCCATAGAGCGATTGCCAACGTCCTCGTTCAGTTTGAGTGTAGCTCGGTTCTAGCTCCCCTGAATAAGCGCCTAGCAGACATCGGCCTGCAAAGCATACACAGTTTGAGAGTTGAGCTCATGGCCTTTACCTCGGCCATCCTGACTGCCTGTACGGTCTGCTTCCACAGCATTTCGTTGTATGCGGGACAGTAGCGAAGTGAGAACCAAGTGTCTGCCTTGTCAGTTGCGCGCCTAGCAGACGGCTGCCTCCAAGGCATGCACGCTCCTTTGGATTGAGCTTGTGGTTTGTACCTCCTCCACGTTGACCGCCTGTATGCTTCGCTGCCAAAGGATTTCGTTCGATACGGGACGCAAGCTTTGTGAGCGGCAAGTGACCCTTAGCTCAATCCAGCGACTTCTGAGCAACTCCTCCCTCAGAAGGGAGCTGCATACTAACTTCCAAACCCGAGTACCTTGTTGAAAGCTATCTCTCTGGGGAACTTCCTCCTGTGAGGTGAGCTCACACGTGGTACTTCCCAGTTCCACACTGCCTGCACGTGGAGTTACGAATATCCTCACTAGACTTGTTTGTCGGAAGCTCGTGGGACGCAAGGGCCAAGGTGCAGGCTTCAATGTTTGTGTCTCCGGGGGTGGTAGAGCGGTATTGACGGAACGTCCTGACTTACGATGCTGCTTCTTTTTCACGGCCATAACAACTCAGCTAGTGGAAAGCTAGCCTGCAGGCATGCTTCCTTTGGAGAGCAGAGCTCAGGGCAGGACCCCTCCCGCATCCTGCCAAGACTGTAGACGTGGAGGCTAACATCCTTATGTTAGGTGCTGGGAGACGTGGTGAGGAAAGCATGTGGAAGCGTTGGGCCTGAACTCACGCGTATCTGAGTTGAATACAGCGATTTCCTACGGCCTTCTTCTATCAGAGTGTAGCTAGTTTCTACCTCCCATGTACGAGTGGATAGCAGACATCTGCCTCCCAGGCGTACACACTTTTGAGTGTTGAGCTGATGGCCTGTACTTCCCACATCCTGCCTGCACGTACACTTCGCTGCAAACAGGCCTAGGCTCGATGCGTGACTGAAGTGTTGTGAGAGGTAAGCGGAATGTCCCGGCACACAAGACAAGTGCCTCCAAGCTCAATCCAGCGATTTCCTAGTAATTTCTGTCTGAGACTGGTGCTACATGCTAAGTTCCATAGGTGAGAAGCTAGCTGAACGCCCTGTCCAGAGGCAACTTACTTCTGAGAGTTGAGCTCACACTCAGTCCCTCACAGCTCCACACTGCCTGCAGAATGAGTTTCCAACATCTTCACCAGAGACGTTTGTCAGAGGCTTCTGAGACACAAGTGGAACAATGCAGACCTGGGGGGGTATGTCCAGGTGCAGGAGAGTGGTAATCGTGGAACCTCCTGACTCAGAATACTGCTGCGTTCTCACTGCCATAAGAAGGCAGCTGGTTGAAAGCTGGCTTCTAGGCATGCTTCCTTGTGAGAGCTGAGGTCAGGGCAGAACCCTCCCGCATCCTGACTGCCTGTAGACGTAGGTCGTAGCATAGTTACGTTAGGTGCCGGAAGGGGTTTCGTGAAAATCTTGTGGAAGTGACAGGCCTGCACTCTCGTGTATCCGAGTTCCATAGAGCGATTGCCAACGTCCTCGTTCAGTTTGAGTGTAGCTCGGTTCTAGCTCCCCTGAATAAGCGCCTAGCAGACATCGGCCTGCAAAGCATACACAGTTTGAGAGTTGAGCTCATGGCCTTTACCTCGGCCATCCTGACTGCCTGTACGGTCTGCTTCCACAGCATTTCGTTGTATGCGGGACAGTAGCGAAGTGAGAACCAAGTGTCTGCCTTGTCAGTTTCGCGCCTAGCAGACGGCTGCCTCCAAGGCATGCACGCTCCTTTGGATTGAGCTTGTGGTTTGTACCTCCCCCACGTTGACCGCCTGTATGCTTCGCTGCCAAAGGATTTCGTTCGATACGGGACGCAAGCTTTGTGAGCGGCAAGTGACCCTTAGCTCAATCCAGCGACTTCTGAGCAACTCCTCCCTCAGAAGGGAGCTGCATACTAACTTCCAAACCCGAGTACCTTGTTGAAAGCTATCTCTCTGGGGAACGTCCTTCTGTGAGGTGGTGAGCTGACACGCGGTACTTCCCAGTTCCACACTGCCTGCACGTGGAGTTACGAATATCCTCACTAGACTTGTTTGTCGGAAGCTCGTGGGACGCAAGGGCCAAGGTGCAGGCTTCAATGTTTGTGTCTCCGGGGGTGGTAGAGCGGTATTGACGGAACGTCCTGACTTACGATGCTGCTTCTTTTTCACGGCCATAACAACTCAGCTAGTGGAAAGCTAGCCTGCAGGCATGCTTCCTTTGGAGAGCAGAGCTCAGGGCAGGACCCCTCCCGCATCCTGCCAGACTGTAGACGTGGAGGCTAACATCCTTATGTTAGGTGCTGGGAGACGTGGTGAGGAAAGCATGTGGAAGCGTTGGGCCTGAACTCACGCGTATCTGAGTTGAATACAGCGATTTCCTACGGCCTTCTTCTATCAGAGTGTAGCTAGTTTCTACCTCCCATGTACGAGTGGATAGCAGACATCTGCCTCCCAGGCGTACACACTTTTGAGTGTTGAGCTGATGGCCTGTACTTCCCACATCCTGCCTGCACGTACACTTCGCTGCAAACAGGCCTAGGCTCGATGCGTGACTGAAGTGTTGTGAGAGGTAAGCGGAATGTCCCGGCACACAAGACAAGTGCCTCCAAGCTCAATCCAGCGATTTCCTAGTAATTTCTGTCTGAGACTGGTGCTACATGCTAAGTTCCATAGGTGAGAAGCTAGCTGAACGCCCTGTCCAGAGGCAACTTACTTCTGAGAGTTGAGCTCACACTCAGTCCCTCACAGCTCCACACTGCCTGCAGAATGAGTTTCCAACATCTTCACCAGAGACGTTTGTCAGAGGCTTCTGAGACACAAGTGGAACAATGCAGACCTGGGGGGGTATGTCCAGGTGCAGGAGAGTGGTAATCGTGGAACCTCCTGACTCAGAATACTGCTGCGTTCTCACTGCCATAAGAAGGCAGCTGGTTGAAAGCTGGCTTCTAGGCATGCTTCCTTGTGAGAGCTGAGGTCAGGGCAGAACCCTCCCGCATCCTGACTGCCTGTAGACTAGGTCGTAGCATAGTTACGTTAGGTGCCGGAAGGGGTTTCGTGAAAATCTTGTGGAAGTGACAGGCCTGCACTCTCGTGTATCCGAGTTCCATAGAGCGATTGCCAACGTCCTCGTTCAGTTTGAGTGTAGCTCGGTTCTAGCTCCCCTGAATAAGCGCCTAGCAGACATCGGCCTGCAAAGCATACACAGTTTGAGAGTTGAGCTCATGGCCTTTACCTCGGCCATCCTGACTGCCTGTACGGTCTGCTTCCACAGCATTTCGTTGTATGCGGGACAGTAGCGAAGTGAGAACCAAGTGTCTGCCTTGTCAGTTTCGCGCCTAGCAGACGGCTGCCTCCAAGGCATGCACGCTCCTTTGGATTGAGCTTGTGGTTTGTACCTCCCCCACGTTGACCGCCTGTATGCTTCGCTGCCAAAGGATTTCGTTCGATACGGGACGCAAGCTTTGTGAGCGGCAAGTGACCCTTAGCTCAATCCAGCGACTTCTGAGCAACTCCTCCCTCAGAAGGGAGCTGCATACTAACTTCCAAACCCGAGTACCTTGTTGAAAGCTATCTCTCTGGGGCACTTCCTCCTGTGAGGTGAGCTGACACGCGGTACTTCCCAGTTCCACACTGCCTGCACGTGGAGTTACGAATATCCTCACTAGGCTTGTTTGTCGGAAGCTCGTGGGACGCAAGGGCCAAGGTGCAGGCTTCAATGTTTGTGTCTCCGGGGGTGGTAGAGCGGTATTGACGGAACGTCCTGACTTACGATGCTGCTTCTTTTTCACGGCCATAACAACTCAGCTAGTGGAAAGCTAGCCTGCAGGCATGCTTCCTTTGGAGAGCAGAGCTCAGGGCAGGACCCCTCCCGCATCCTGCCAAGACTGTAGACGTGGAGGCTAACATCCTTATGTTAGGTGCTGGGAGACGTGGTGAGGAAAGCATGTGGAAGCGTTGGGCCTGAACTCACGCGTATCTGAGTTGAATACAGCGATTTCCTACGGCCTTCTTCTATCAGAGTGTAGCTAGTTTCTACCTCCCATGTACGAGTGGATAGCAGACATCTGCCTCCCAGGCGTACACACTTTTGAGTGTTGAGCTGATGGCCTGTACTTCCCACATCCTGCCTGCACGTACACTTCGCTGCAAACAGGCCTAGGCTCGATGCGTGACTGAAGTGTTGTGAGAGGTAAGCGGAATGTCCCGGCACACAAGACAAGTGCCTCCAAGCTCAATCCAGCGATTTCCTAGTAATTTCTGTCTGAGACTGGTGCTACATGCTAAGTTCCATAGGTGAGAAGCTAGCTGAACGCCCTGTCCAGAGGCAACTTACTTCTGAGAGTTGAGCTCACACTCAGTCCCTCACAGCTCCACACTGCCTGCAGAATGAGTTTCCAACATCTTCACCAGAGACGTTTGTCAGAGGCTTCTGAGACACAAGTGGAACAATGCAGACCTGGGGGGGTATGTCCAGGTGCAGGAGAGTGGTAATCGTGGAACCTCCTGACTCAGAATACTGCTGCGTTCTCACTGCCATAAGAAGGCAGCTGGTTGAAAGCTGGCTTCTAGGCATGCTTCCTTGTGAGAGCTGAGGTCAGGGCAGAACCCTCCCGCATCCTGACTGCCTGTAGACGTAGGTCGTAGCATAGTTACGTTAGGTGCCGGAAGGGGTTTCGTGAAAATCTTGTGGAAGTGACAGGCCTGCACTCTCGTGTATCCGAGTTCCATAGAGCGATTGCCAACGTCCTCGTTCAGTTTGAGTGTAGCTCGGTTCTAGCTCCCCTGAATAAGCGCCTAGCAGACATCGGCCTGCAAAGCATACACAGTTTGAGAGTTGAGCTCATGGCCTTTACCTCGGCCATCCTGACTGCCTGTACGGTCTGCTTCCACAGCATTTCGTTGTATGCGGGACAGTAGCGAAGTGAGAACCAAGTGTCTGCCTTGTCAGTTTCGCGCCTAGCAGACGGCTGCCTCCAAGGCATGCACGCTCCTTTGGATTGAGCTTGTGGTTTGTACCTCCCCCACGTTGACCGCCTGTATGCTTCGCTGCCAAAGGATTTCGTTCGATACGGGACGCAAGCTTTGTGAGCGGCAAGTGACCCTTAGCTCAATCCAGCGACTTCTGAGCAACTCCTCCCTCAGAAGGGAGCTGCATACTAACTTCCAAACCCGAGTACCTTGTTGAAAGCTATCTCTCTGGGGAACGTCCTTCTGTGAGGTGGTGAGCTGACACGCGGTACTTCCCAGTTCCACACTGCCTGCACGTGGAGTTACGAATATCCTCACTAGACTTGTTTGTCGGAAGCTCGTGGGACGCAAGGGCCAAGGTGCAGGCTTCAATGTTTGTGTCTCCGGGGGTGGTAGAGCGGTATTGACGGAACGTCCTGACTTACGATGCTGCTTCTTTTTCACGGCCATAACAACTCAGCTAGTGGAAAGCTAGCCTGCAGGCATGCTTCCTTTGGAGAGCAGAGCTCAGGGCAGGACCCCTCCCGCATCCTGCCAGACTGTAGACGTGGAGGCTAACATCCTTATGTTAGGTGCTGGGAGACGTGGTGAGGAAAGCATGTGGAAGCGTTGGGCCTGAACTCACGCGTATCTGAGTTGAATACAGCGATTTCCTACGGCCTTCTTCTATCAGAGTGTAGCTAGTTTCTACCTCCCATGTACGAGTGGATAGCAGACATCTGCCTCCCAGGCGTACACACTTTTGAGTGTTGAGCTGATGGCCTGTACTTCCCACATCCTGCCTGCACGTACACTTCGCTGCAAACAGGCCTAGGCTCGATGCGTGACTGAAGTGTTGTGAGAGGTAAGCGGAATGTCCCGGCACACAAGACAAGTGCCTCCAAGCTCAATCCAGCGATTTCCTAGTAATTTCTGTCTGAGACTGGTGCTACATGCTAAGTTCCATAGGTGAGAAGCTAGCTGAACGCCCTGTCCAGAGGCAACTTACTTCTGAGAGTTGAGCTCACACTCAGTCCCTCACAGCTCCACACTGCCTGCAGAATGAGTTTCCAACATCTTCACCAGAGACGTTTGTCAGAGGCTTCTGAGACACAAGTGGAACAATGCAGACCTGGGGGGGTATGTCCAGGTGCAGGAGAGTGGTAATCGTGGAACCTCCTGACTCAGAATACTGCTGCGTTCTCACTGCCATAAGAAGGCAGCTGGTTGAAAGCTGGCTTCTAGGCATGCTTCCTTGTGAGAGCTGAGGTCAGGGCAGAACCCTCCCGCATCCTGACTGCCTGTAGACGTAGGTCGTAGCATAGTTACGTTAGGTGCCGGAAGGGGTTTCGTGAAAATCTTGTGGAAGTGACAGGCCTGCACTCTCGTGTATCCGAGTTCCATAGAGCGATTGCCAACGTCCTCGTTCAGTTTGAGTGTAGCTCGGTTCTAGCTCCCCTGAATAAGCGCCTAGCAGACATCGGCCTGCAAAGCATACACAGTTTGAGAGTTGAGCTCATGGCCTTTACCTCGGCCATCCTGACTGCCTGTACGGTCTGCTTCCACAGCATTTCGTTGTATGCGGGACAGTAGCGAAGTGAGAACCAAGTGTCTGCCTTGTCAGTTTCGCGCCTAGCAGACGGCTGCCTCCAAGGCATGCACGCTCCTTTGGATTGAGCTTGTGGTTTGTACCTCCCCCACGTTGACCGCCTGTATGCTTCGCTGCCAAAGGATTTCGTTCGATACGGGACGCAAGCTTTGTGAGCGGCAAGTGACCCTTAGCTCAATCCAGCGACTTCTGAGCAACTCCTCCCTCAGAAGGGAGCTGCATACTAACTTCCAAACCCGAGTACCTTGTTGAAAGCTATCTCTCTGGGGAACGTCCTTCTGTGAGGTGGTGAGCTGACACGCGGTACTTCCCAGTTCCACACTGCCTGCACGTGGAGTTACGAATATCCTCACTAGACTTGTTTGTCGGAAGCTCGTGGGACGCAAGGGCCAAGGTGCAGGCTTCAATGTTTGTGTCTCCGGGGGTGGTAGAGCGGTATTGACGGAACGTCCTGACTTACGATGCTGCTTCTTTTTCACGGCCATAACAACTCAGCTAGTGGAAAGCTAGCCTGCAGGCATGCTTCCTTTGGAGAGCAGAGCTCAGGGCAGGACCCCTCCCGCATCCTGCCAGACTGTAGACGTGGAGGCTAACATCCTTATGTTAGGTGCTGGGAGACGTGGTGAGGAAAGCATGTGGAAGCGTTGGGCCTGAACTCACGCGTATCTGAGTTGAATACAGCGATTTCCTACGGCCTTCTTCTATCAGAGTGTAGCTAGTTTCTACCTCCCATGTACGAGTGGATAGCAGACATCTGCCTCCCAGGCGTACACACTTTTGAGTGTTGAGCTGATGGCCTGTACTTCCCACATCCTGCCTGCACGTACACTTCGCTGCAAACAGGCCTAGGCTCGATGCGTGACTGAAGTGTTGTGAGAGGTAAGCGGAATGTCCCGGCACACAAGACAAGTGCCTCCAAGCTCAATCCAGCGATTTCCTAGTAATTTCTGTCTGAGACTGGTGCTACATGCTAAGTTCCATAGGTGAGAAGCTAGCTGAACGCCCTGTCCAGAGGCAACTTACTTCTGAGAGTTGAGCTCACACTCAGTCCCTCACAGCTCCACACTGCCTGCAGAATGAGTTTCCAACATCTTCACCAGAGACGTTTGTCAGAGGCTTCTGAGACACAAGTGGAACAATGCAGACCTGGGGGGGTATGTCCAGGTGCAGGAGAGTGGTAATCGTGGAACCTCCTGACTCAGAATACTGCTGCGTTCTCACTGCCATAAGAAGGCAGCTGGTTGAAAGCTGGCTTCTAGGCATGCTTCCTTGTGAGAGCTGAGGTCAGGGCAGAACCCTCCCGCATCCTGACTGCCTGTAGACTAGGTCGTAGCATAGTTACGTTAGGTGCCGGAAGGGGTTTCGTGAAAATCTTGTGGAAGTGACAGGCCTGCACTCTCGTGTATCCGAGTTCCATAGAGCGATTGCCAACGTCCTCGTTCAGTTTGAGTGTAGCTCGGTTCTAGCTCCCCTGAATAAGCGCCTAGCAGACATCGGCCTGCAAAGCATACACAGTTTGAGAGTTGAGCTCATGGCCTTTACCTCGGCCATCCTGACTGCCTGTACGGTCTGCTTCCACAGCATTTCGTTGTATGCGGGACAGTAGCGAAGTGAGAACCAAGTGTCTGCCTTGTCAGTTTCGCGCCTAGCAGACGGCTGCCTCCAAGGCATGCACGCTCCTTTGGATTGAGCTTGTGGTTTGTACCTCCCCCACGTTGACCGCCTGTATGCTTCGCTGCCAAAGGATTTCGTTCGATACGGGACGCAAGCTTTGTGAGCGGCAAGTGACCCTTAGCTCAATCCAGCGACTTCTGAGCAACTCCTCCCTCAGAAGGGAGCTGCATACTAACTTCCAAACCCGAGTACCTTGTTGAAAGCTATCTCTCTGGGGCACTTCCTCCTGTGAGGTGAGCTGACACGCGGTACTTCCCAGTTCCACACTGCCTGCACGTGGAGTTACGAATATCCTCACTAGGCTTGTTTGTCGGAAGCTCGTGGGACGCAAGGGCCAAGGTGCAGGCTTCAATGTTTGTGTCTCCGGGGGTGGTAGAGCGGTATTGACGGAACGTCCTGACTTACGATGCTGCTTCTTTTTCACGGCCATAACAACTCAGCTAGTGGAAAGCTAGCCTGCAGGCATGCTTCCTTTGGAGAGCAGAGCTCAGGGCAGGACCCCTCCCGCATCCTGCCAAGACTGTAGACGTGGAGGCTAACATCCTTATGTTAGGTGCTGGGAGACGTGGTGAGGAAAGCATGTGGAAGCGTTGGGCCTGAACTCACGCGTATCTGAGTTGAATACAGCGATTTCCTACGGCCTTCTTCTATCAGAGTGTAGCTAGTTTCTACCTCCCATGTACGAGTGGATAGCAGACATCTGCCTCCCAGGCGTACACACTTTTGAGTGTTGAGCTGATGGCCTGTACTTCCCACATCCTGCCTGCACGTACACTTCGCTGCAAACAGGCCTAGGCTCGATGCGTGACTGAAGTGTTGTGAGAGGTAAGCGGAATGTCCCGGCACACAAGACAAGTGCCTCCAAGCTCAATCCAGCGATTTCCTAGTAATTTCTGTCTGAGACTGGTGCTACATGCTAAGTTCCATAGGTGAGAAGCTAGCTGAACGCCCTGTCCAGAGGCAACTTACTTCTGAGAGTTGAGCTCACACTCAGTCCCTCACAGCTCCACACTGCCTGCAGAATGAGTTTCCAACATCTTCACCAGAGACGTTTGTCAGAGGCTTCTGAGACACAAGTGGAACAATGCAGACCTGGGGGGGTATGTCCAGGTGCAGGAGAGTGGTAATCGTGGAACCTCCTGACTCAGAATACTGCTGCGTTCTCACTGCCATAAGAAGGCAGCTGGTTGAAAGCTGGCTTCTAGGCATGCTTCCTTGTGAGAGCTGAGGTCAGGGCAGAACCCTCCCGCATCCTGACTGCCTGTAGACGTAGGTCGTAGCATAGTTACGTTAGGTGCCGGAAGGGGTTTCGTGAAAATCTTGTGGAAGTGACAGGCCTGCACTCTCGTGTATCCGAGGTCCATAGAGCGATTGCCAACGTCCTCGTTCAGTTTGAGTGTAGCTCGGTTCTAGCTCCCCTGAATAAGCGCCTAGCAGACATCGGCCTGCAAAGCATACACAGTTTGAGAGTTGAGCTCATGGCCTTTACCTCGGCCATCCTGACTGCCTGTACGGTCTGCTTCCACAGCATTTCGTTGTATGCGGGACAGTAGCGAAGTGAGAACCAAGTGTCTGCCTTGTCAGTTTCGCGCCTAGCAGACGGCTGCCTCCAAGGCATGCACGCTCCTTTGGATTGAGCTTGTGGTTTGTACCTCCCCCACGTTGACCGCCTGTATGCTTCGCTGCCAAAGGATTTCGTTCGATACGGGACGCAAGCTTTGTGAGCGGCAAGTGACCCTTAGCTCAATCCAGCGACTTCTGAGCAACTCCTCCCTCAGAAGGGAGCTGCATACTAACTTCCAAACCCGAGTACCTTGTTGAAAGCTATCTCTCTGGGGAACGTCCTTCTGTGAGGTGGTGAGCTGACACGCGGTACTTCCCAGTTCCACACTGCCTGCACGTGGAGTTACGAATATCCTCACTAGACTTGTTTGTCGGAAGCTCGTGGGACGCAAGGGCCAAGGTGCAGGCTTCAATGTTTGTGTCTCCGGGGGTGGTAGAGCGGTATTGACGGAACGTCCTGACTTACGATGCTGCTTCTTTTTCACGGCCATAACAACTCAGCTAGTGGAAAGCTAGCCTGCAGGCATGCTTCCTTTGGAGAGCAGAGCTCAGGGCAGGACCCCTCCCGCATCCTGCCAGACTGTAGACGTGGAGGCTAACATCCTTATGTTAGGTGCTGGGAGACGTGGTGAGGAAAGCATGTGGAAGCGTTGGGCCTGAACTCACGCGTATCTGAGTTGAATACAGCGATTTCCTACGGCCTTCTTCTATCAGAGTGTAGCTAGTTTCTACCTCCCATGTACGAGTGGATAGCAGACATCTGCCTCCCAGGCGTACACACTTTTGAGTGTTGAGCTGATGGCCTGTACTTCCCACATCCTGCCTGCACGTACACTTCGCTGCAAACAGGCCTAGGCTCGATGCGTGACTGAAGTGTTGTGAGAGGTAAGCGGAATGTCCCGGCACACAAGACAAGTGCCTCCAAGCTCAATCCAGCGATTTCCTAGTAATTTCTGTCTGAGACTGGTGCTACATGCTAAGTTCCATAGGTGAGAAGCTAGCTGAACGCCCTGTCCAGAGGCAACTTACTTCTGAGAGTTGAGCTCACACTCAGTCCCTCACAGCTCCACACTGCCTGCAGAATGAGTTTCCAACATCTTCACCAGAGACGTTTGTCAGAGGCTTCTGAGACACAAGTGGAACAATGCAGACCTGGGGGGGTATGTCCAGGTGCAGGAGAGTGGTAATCGTGGAACCTCCTGACTCAGAATACTGCTGCGTTCTCACTGCCATAAGAAGGCAGCTGGTTGAAAGCTGGCTTCTAGGCATGCTTCCTTGTGAGAGCTGAGGTCAGGGCAGAACCCTCCCGCATCCTGACTGCCTGTAGACTAGGTCGTAGCATAGTTACGTTAGGTGCCGGAAGGGGTTTCGTGAAAATCTTGTGGAAGTGACAGGCCTGCACTCTCGTGTATCCGAGTTCCATAGAGCGATTGCCAACGTCCTCGTTCAGTTTGAGTGTAGCTCGGTTCTAGCTCCCCTGAATAAGCGCCTAGCAGACATCGGCCTGCAAAGCATACACAGTTTGAGAGTTGAGCTCATGGCCTTTACCTCGGCCATCCTGACTGCCTGTACGGTCTGCTTCCACAGCATTTCGTTGTATGCGGGACAGTAGCGAAGTGAGAACCAAGTGTCTGCCTTGTCAGTATCGCGCCTAGCAGACGGCTGCCTCCAAGGCATGCACGCTCCTTTGGATTGAGCTTGTGGTTTGTACCTCCCCCACGTTGACCGCCTGTATGCTTCGCTGCCAAAGGATTTCGTTCGATACGGGACGCAAGCTTTGTGAGCGGCAAGTGACCCTTAGCTCAATCCAGCGACTTCTGAGCAACTCCTCCCTCAGAAGGGAGCTGCATACTAACTTCCAAACCCGAGTACCTTGTTGAAAGCTATCTCTCTGGGGCACTTCCTCCTGTGAGGTGAGCTGACACGCGGTACTTCCCAGTTCCACACTGCCTGCACGTGGAGTTACGAATATCCTCACTAGGCTTGTTTGTCGGAAGCTCGTGGGACGCAAGGGCCAAGGTGCAGGCTTCAATGTTTGTGTCTCCGGGGGTGGTAGAGCGGTATTGACGGAACGTCCTGACTTACGATGCTGCTTCTTTTTCACGGCCATAACAACTCAGCTAGTGGAAAGCTAGCCTGCAGGCATGCTTCCTTTGGAGAGCAGAGCTCAGGGCAGGACCCCTCCCGCATCCTGCCAAGACTGTAGACGTGGAGGCTAACATCCTTATGTTAGGTGCTGGGAGACGTGGTGAGGAAAGCATGTGGAAGCGTTGGGCCTGAACTCACGCGTATCTGAGTTGAATACAGCGATTTCCTACGGCCTTCTTCTATCAGAGTGTAGCTAGTTTCTACCTCCCATGTACGAGTGGATAGCAGACATCTGCCTCCCAGGCGTACACACTTTTGAGTGTTGAGCTGATGGCCTGTACTTCCCACATCCTGCCTGCACGTACACTTCGCTGCAAACAGGCCTAGGCTCGATGCGTGACTGAAGTGTTGTGAGAGGTAAGCGGAATGTCCCGGCACACAAGACAAGTGCCTCCAAGCTCAATCCAGCGATTTCCTAGTAATTTCTGTCTGAGACTGGTGCTACATGCTAAGTTCCATAGGTGAGAAGCTAGCTGAACGCCCTGTCCAGAGGCAACTTACTTCTGAGAGTTGAGCTCACACTCAGTCCCTCACAGCTCCACACTGCCTGCAGAATGAGTTTCCAACATCTTCACCAGAGACGTTTGTCAGAGGCTTCTGAGACACAAGTGGAACAATGCAGACCTGGGGGGGTATGTCCAGGTGCAGGAGAGTGGTAATCGTGGAACCTCCTGACTCAGAATACTGCTGCGTTCTCACTGCCATAAGAAGGCAGCTGGTTGAAAGCTGGCTTCTAGGCATGCTTCCTTGTGAGAGCTGAGGTCAGGGCAGAACCCTCCCGCATCCTGACTGCCTGTAGACGTAGGTCGTAGCATAGTTACGTTAGGTGCCGGAAGGGGTTTCGTGAAAATCTTGTGGAAGTGACAGGCCTGCACTCTCGTGTATCCGAGTTCCATAGAGCGATTGCCAACGTCCTCGTTCAGTTTGAGTGTAGCTCGGTTCTAGCTCCCCTGAATAAGCGCCTAGCAGACATCGGCCTGCAAAGCATACACAGTTTGAGAGTTGAGCTCATGGCCTTTACCTCGGCCATCCTGACTGCCTGTACGGTCTGCTTCCACAGCATTTCGTTGTATGCGGGACAGTAGCGAAGTGAGAACCAAGTGTCTGCCTTGTCAGTTTCGCGCCTAGCAGACGGCTGCCTCCAAGGCATGCACGCTCCTTTGGATTGAGCTTGTGGTTTGTACCTCCCCCACGTTGACCGCCTGTATGCTTCGCTGCCAAAGGATTTCGTTCGATACGGGACGCAAGCTTTGTGAGCGGCAAGTGACCCTTAGCTCAATCCAGCGACTTCTGAGCAACTCCTCCCTCAGAAGGGAGCTGCATACTAACTTCCAAACCCGAGTACCTTGTTGAAAGCTATCTCTCTGGGGAACGTCCTTCTGTGAGGTGGTGAGCTGACACGCGGTACTTCCCAGTTCCACACTGCCTGTACGTGGAGTTACGAATATCCTCACTAGGCTTGTTTGTCGGAAGCTCGTGGGACGCAAGGGCCAAGGTGCAGGCTTCAATGTTTGTGTCTCCGGGGGTGGTAGAGCGGTATTGACGGAACGTCCTGACTTACGATGCTGCTTCTTTTTCACGGCCATAACAACTCAGCTAGTGGAAAGCTAGCCTGCAGGCATGCTTCCTTTGGAGAGCAGAGCTCAGGGCAGGACCCCTCCCGCATCCTGCCAGACTGTAGACGTGGAGGCTAACATCCTTATGTTAGGTGCTGGGAGACGTGGTGAGGAAAGCATGTGGAAGCGTTGGGCCTGAACTCACGCGTATCTGAGTTGAATACAGCGATTTCCTACGGCCTTCTTCTATCAGAGTGTAGCTAGTTTCTACCTCCCATGTACGAGTGGATAGCAGACATCTGCCTCCCAGGCGTACACACTTTTGAGTGTTGAGCTGATGGCCTGTACTTCCCACATCCTGCCTGCACGTACACTTCGCTGCAAACAGGCCTAGGCTCGATGCGTGACTGAAGTGTTGTGAGAGGTAAGCGGAATGTCCCGGCACACAAGACAAGTGCCTCCAAGCTCAATCCAGCGATTTCCTAGTAATTTCTGTCTGAGACTGGTGCTACGTGCTAAGTTCCATAGGTGAGAAGCTAGCTGAACGCCCTGTCCAGAGGCAACTTACTTCTGAGAGTTGAGCTCACACTCAGTCCCTCACAGCTCCACACTGCCTGCAGAATGAGTTTCCAACATCTTCACCAGAGACGTTTGTCAGAGGCTTCTGAGACACAAGTGGAACAATGCAGACCTGGGGGGGTATGTCCAGGTGCAGGAGAGTGGTAATCGTGGAACCTCCTGACTCAGAATACTGCTGCGTTCTCACTGCCATAAGAAGGCAGCTGGTTGAAAGCTGGCTTCTAGGCATGCTTCCTTGTGAGAGCTGAGGTCAGGGCAGAACCCTCCCGCATCCTGACTGCCTGTAGACGTAGGTCGTAGCATAGTTACGTTAGGTGCCGGAAGGGGTTTCGTGAAAATCTTGTGGAAGTGACAGGCCTGCACTCTCGTGTATCCGAGTTCCATAGAGCGATTGCCAACGTCCTCGTTCAGTTTGAGTGTAGCTCGGTTCTAGCTCCCCTGAATAAGCGCCTAGCAGAAATCGGCCTGCAAAGCATACACAGTTTGAGAGTTGAGCTCATGGCCTTTACCTCGGCCATCCTGACTGCCTGTACGGTCTGCTTCCACAGCATTTCGTTGTATGCGGGACAGTAGCGAAGTGAGAACCAAGTGTCTGCCTTGTCAGTTTCGCGCCTAGCAGACGGCTGCCTCCAAGGCATGCACGCTCCTTTGGATTGAGCTTGTGGTTTGTACCTCCCCCACGTTGACCACCTGTATGCTTCGCTGCCAAAGGATTTCGTTCGATACGGGACGCAAGCTTTGTGAGCGGCAAGTGACCCTTAGCTCAATCCAGCGACTTCTTAGCAACTCCTCCCTCAGAAGGGAGCTGCATACTAACTTCCAAACCCGAGTACCTTGTTGAAAGCTATCTCTCTGGGGAACTTCCTCCTGTGAGGTGGTGAGCTGACACGCGGTACTTCCCAGTTCCACACTGCCTGCACGTGGAGTTACGAATATCCTCACTAGACTTGTTTGTCGGAAGCTCGTGGGACGCAAGGGCCAAGGTGCAGGCTTCAATGTTTGTGTCTCCGGGGGTGGTAGAGCGGTATTGACGGAACGTCCTGACTTACGATGCTGCTTCTTTTTCACGGCCATAACAACTCAGCTAGTGGAAAGCTAGCCTGCAGGCATGCTTCCTTTGGAGAGCAGAGCTCAGGGCAGGACCCCTCCCGAATCCTGCCAAGACTGTAGACGTGGAGGCTAACATCCTTATGTTAGGTGCTGGGAGACGTGGTGAGGAAAGCATGTGGAAGCGTTGGGCCTGAACTCACGCGTATCTGAGTTGAATACAGCGATTTCCTACGGCCTTCTTCTATCAGAGTGTAGCTAGTTTCTACCTCCCATGTACGAGTGGATAGCAGACATCTGCCTCCCAGGCGTACACACTTTTGAGTGTTGAGCTGATGGCCTGTACTTCCCACATCCTGCCTGCACGTACACTTCGCTGCAAACAGGCCTAGGCTCGATGCGTGACTGAAGTGTTGTGAGAGGTAAGCGGAATGTCCCGGCACACAAGACAAGTGCCTCCAAGCTCAATCCAGCGATTTCCTAGTAATTTCTGTCTGAGACTGGTGCTACATGCTAAGTTCCATAGGTGAGAAGCTAGCTGAACGCCCTGTCCAGAGGCAACTTACTTCTGAGAGTTGAGCTCACACTCAGTCCCTCACAGCTCCACACTGCCTGCAGAATGAGTTTCCAACATCTTCACCAGAGACGTTTGTCAGAGGCTTCTGAGACACAAGTGGAACAATGCAGACCTGGGGGGGGTATGTCCAGGTGCAGGAGAGTGGTAATCGTGGAACCTCCTGACTCAGAATACTGCTGCGTTCTCACTGCCATAAGAAGGCAGCTGGTTGAAAGCTGGCTTCTAGGCATGCTTCCTTGTGAGAGCTGAGGTCAGGGCAGAACCCTCCCGCATCCTGACTGCCTGTAGACGTAGGTCGTAGCATAGTTACGTTAGGTGCCGGAAGGGGTTTCGTGAAAATCTTGTGGAAGTGACAGGCCTGCACTCTCGTGTATCCGAGTTCCATAGAGCGATTGCCAACGTCCTCGTTCAGTTTGAGTGTAGCTCGGTTCTAGCTCCCCTGAATAAGCGCCTAGCAGACATCGGCCTGCAAAGCATACACAGTTTGAGAGTTGAGCTCATGGCCTTTACCTCGGCCATCCTGACTGCCTGTACGGTCTGCTTCCACAGCATTTCGTTGTATGCGGGACAGTAGCGAAGTGAGAACCAAGTGTCTGCCTTGTCAGTTTCGCGCCTAGCAGACGGCTGCCTCCAAGGCATGCACGCTCCTTTGGATTGAGCTTGTGGTTTGTACCTCCCCCACGTTGACCGCCTGTATGCTTCGCTGCCAAAGGATTTCGTTCGATACGGGACGCAAGCTTTGTGAGCGGCAAGTGACCCTTAGCTCAATCCAGCGACTTCTGAGCAACTCCTCCCTCAGAAGGGAGCTGCATACTAACTTCCAAACCCGAGTACCTTGTTGAAAGCTATCTCTCTGGGGAACTTCCTCCTGTGAGGTGGTGAGCTGACACGCGGTACTTCCCAGTTCCACACTGCCTGCACGTGGAGTTACGAATATCCTCACTAGACTTGTTTGTCGGAAGCTCGTGGGACGCAAGGGCCAAGGTGCAGGCTTCAATGTTTGTGTCTCCGGGGGTGGTAGAGCGGTATTGACGGAACGTCCTGACTTACGATGCTGCTTCTTTTTCACGGCCATAACAACTCAGCTAGTGGAAAGCTAGCCTGCAGGCATGCTTCCTTTGGAGAGCAGAGCTCAGGGCAGGACCCCTCCCGAATCCTGCCAAGACTGTAGACGTGGAGGCTAACATCCTTATGTTAGGTGCTGGGAGACGTGGTGAGGAAAGCATGTGGAAGCGTTGGGCCTGAACTCACGCGTATCTGAGTTGAATACAGCGATTTCCTACGGCCTTCTTCTATCAGAGTGTAGCTAGTTTCTACCTCCCATGTACGAGTGGATAGCAGACATCTGCCTCCCAGGCGTACACACTTTTGAGTGTTGAGCTGATGGCCTGTACTTCCCACATCCTGCCTGCACGTACACTTCGCTGCAAACAGGCCTAGGCTCGATGCGTGACTGAAGTGTTGTGAGAGGTAAGCGGAATGTCCCGGCACACAAGACAAGTGCCTCCAAGCTCAATCCAGCGATTTCCTAGTAATTTCTGTCTGAGACTGGTGCTACATGCTAAGTTCCATAGGTGAGAAGCTAGCTGAACGCCCTGTCCAGAGGCAACTTACTTCTGAGAGTTGAGCTCACACTCAGTCCCTCACAGCTCCACACTGCCTGCAGAATGAGTTTCCAACATCTTCACCAGAGACGTTTGTCAGAGGCTTCTGAGACACAAGTGGAACAATGCAGACCTGGGGGGGGTATGTCCAGGTGCAGGAGAGTGGTAATCGTGGAACCTCCTGACTCAGAATACTGCTGCGTTCTCACTGCCATAAGAAGGCAGCTGGTTGAAAGCTGGCTTCTAGGCATGCTTCCTTGTGAGAGCTGAGGTCAGGGCAGAACCCTACCGCATCCTGACTGCCTGTAGACGTAGGTCGTAGCATAGTTACGTTAGGTGCCGGAAGGGGTTTCGTGAAAACCTTGTGGAAGTGACAGGCCTGCACTCTCGTGTATCCGAGTTCCATAGAGCGATTGCCAACGTCCTCGTTCAGTTTGAGTGTAGCTCGGTTCTAGCTCCCCTGAATAAGTGCCTAGCAGACATCGGCCTGCAAAGCATACACAGTTTGAGAGTTGAGCTCATGGCCTTTACCTCGGCCATCCTGACTGCCTGTACGGTCTGCTTCCACAGCATTTCGTTGTATGCGGGACAGTAGCGAAGTGAGAACCAAGTGTCTGCCTTGTCAGTTTCGCGCCTAGCAGACGGCTGCCTCCAAGGCATGCACGCTCCTTTGGATTGAGCTTGTGGTTTGTACCTCCCCCACGTTGACCGCCTGTATGCTTCGCTGCCAAAGGATTTCGTTCGATACGGGACGCAAGCTTTGTGAGCGGCAAGTGACCCTTAGCTCAATCCAGCGACTTCTGAGCAACTCCTCCCTCAGAAGGGAGCTGCATACTAACTTCCAAACCCGAGTACCTTGTTGAAAGCTATCTCTCTGGGGAACTTCCTCCTGTGAGGTGAGCTGACACGCGGTACTTCCCAGTTCCACACTGCCTGCACGTGGAGTTACGAATATCCTCACTAGGCTTGTTTGTCGGAAGCTCGTGGGACGCAAGGGCCAAGGTGCAGGCTTCAATGTTTGTGTCTCCGGGGGTGGTAGAGCGGTATTGACGGAACGTCCTGACTTACGATGCTGCTTCTTTTTCACGGCCATAACAACTCAGCTAGTGGAAAGCTAGCCTGCAGGCATGCTTCCCTTGGAGAGCAGAGCTCAGGGCAGGACCCCTCCCGCATCCTGCCAAGACTGTAGACGTGGAGGCTAACATCCTTATGTTAGGTGCTGGGAGACGTGGTGAGGAAAGCATGTGGAAGCGTTGGGCCTGAACTCACGCGTATCTGAGTTGAATACAGCGATTTCCTACGGCCTTCTTCTATCAGAGTGTAGCTAGTTTCTACCTCCCATGTACGAGTGGATAGCAGACATCTGCCTCCCAGGCGTACACACTTTTGAGTGTTGAGCTGATGGCCTGTACTTCCCACATCCTGCCTGCACGTACACTTCGCTGCAAACAGGCCTAGGCTCGATGCGTGACTGAAGTGTTGTGAGAGGTAAGCGGAATGTCCCGGCACACAAGACAAGTGCCTCCAAGCTCAATCCAGCGATTTCCTAGTAATTTCTGTCTGAGACTGGTGCTACGTGCTAAGTTCCATAGGTGAGAAGCTAGCTGAACGCCCTGTCCAGAGGCAACTTACTTCTGAGAGTTGAGCTCACACTCAGTCCCTCACAGCTCCACACTGCCTGCAGAATGAGTTTCCAACATCTTCACCAGAGACGTTTGTCAGAGGCTTCTGAGACACAAGTGGAACAACGCAGACCTGGGGGGGTATGTCCAGGTGCAGGAGAGTGGTAATCGTGGAACCTCCTGACTCAGAATACTGCTGCGTTCTCACTGCCATAAGAAGGCAGCTGGTTGAAAGCTGGCTTCTAGGCATGCTTCCTTGTGAGAGCTGAGGTCAGGGCAGAACCCTCCCGCATCCTGACTGCCTGTAGACGTAGGTCGTAGCATAGTTACGTTAGGTGCCGGAAGGGGTTTCGTGAAAATCTTGTGGAAGTGACAGGCCTGCACTCTCGTGTATCCGAGTTCCATAGAGCGATTGCCAACGTCCTCGTTCAGTTTGAGTGTAGCTCGGTTCTAGCTCCCCTGAATAAGCGCCTAGCAGAAATCGGCCTGCAAAGCATACACAGTTTGAGAGTTGAGCTCATGGCCTTTACCTCGGCCATCCTGACTGCCTGTACGGTCTGCTTCCACAGCATTTCGTTGTATGCGGGACAGTAGCGAAGTGAGAACCAAGTGTCTGCCTTGTCAGTTTCGCGCCTAGCAGACGGCTGCCTCCAAGGCATGCACGCTCCTTTGGATTGAGCTTGTGGTTTGTACCTCCCCCACGTTGACCACCTGTATGCTTCGCTGCCAAAGGATTTCGTTCGATACGGGACGCAAGCTTTGTGAGCGGCAAGTGACCCTTAGCTCAATCCAGCGACTTCTTAGCAACTCCTCCCTCAGAAGGGAGCTGCATACTAACTTCCAAACCCGAGTACCTTGTTGAAAGCTATCTCTCTGGGGAACTTCCTCCTGTGAGGTGGTGAGCTGACACGCGGTACTTCCCAGTTCCACACTGCCTGCACGTGGAGTTACGAATATCCTCACTAGACTTGTTTGTCGGAAGCTCGTGGGACGCAAGGGCCAAGGTGCAGGCTTCAATGTTTGTGTCTCCGGGGGTGGTAGAGCGGTATTGACGGAACGTCCTGACTTACGATGCTGCTTCTTTTTCACGGCCATAACAACTCAGCTAGTGGAAAGCTAGCCTGCAGGCATGCTTCCTTTGGAGAGCAGAGCTCAGGGCAGGACCCCTCCCGCATCCTGCCAGACTGTAGACGTGGAGGCTAACATCCTTATGTTAGGTGCTGGGAGACGTGGTGAGGAAAGCATGTGGAAGCGTTGGGCCTGAACTCACGCGTATCTGAGTTGAATACAGCGATTTCCTACGGCCTTCTTCTATCAGAGTGTAGCTAGTTTCTACCTCCCATGTACGAGTGGATAGCAGACATCTGCCTCCCAGGCGTACACACTTTTGAGTGTTGAGCTGATGGCCTGTACTTCCCACATCCTGCCTGCACGTACACTTCGCTGCAAACAGGCCTAGGCTCGATGCGTGACTGAAGTGTTGTGAGAGGTAAGCGGAATGTCCCGGCACACAAGACAAGTGCCTCCAAGCTCAATCCAGCGATTTCCTAGTAATTTCTGTCTGAGACTGGTGCTACATGCTAAGTTCCATAGGTGAGAAGCTAGCTGAACGCCCTGTCCAGAGGCAACTTACTTCTGAGAGTTGAGCTCACACTCAGTCCCTCACAGCTCCACACTGCCTGCAGAATGAGTTTCCAACATCTTCACCAGAGACGTTTGTCAGAGGCTTCTGAGACACAAGTGGAACAATGCAGACCTGGGGGGGTATGTCCAGGTGCAGGAGAGTGGTAATCGTGGAACCTCCTGACTCAGAATACTGCTGCGTTCTCACTGCCATAAGAAGGCAGCTGGTTGAAAGCTGGCTTCTAGGCATGCTTCCTTGTGAGAGCTGAGGTCAGGGCAGAACCCTCCCGCATCCTGACTGCCTGTAGACGTAGGTCGTAGCATAGTTACGTTAGGTGCCGGAAGGGGTTTCGTGAAAACCTTGTGGAAGTGACAGGCCTGCACTCTCGTGTATCCGAGTTCCATAGAGCGATTGCCAACGTCCTCGTTCAGTTTGAGTGTAGCTCGGTTCTAGCTCCCCTGAATCAGCGCCTAGCAGACATCGGCCTGCAAAGCATACACAGTTTGAGAGTTGAGCTCATGGCCTTTACCTCGGCCATCCTGACTGCCTGTACGGTCTGCTTCCACAGCATTTCGTTGTATGCGGGACAGTAGCGAAGTGAGAACCAAGTGTCTGCCTTGTCAGTTTCGCGCCTAGCAGACGGCTGCCTCCAAGCCATGCACGCTCCTTTGGATTGAGCTTGTGGTTTGTACCTCCCCCACGTTGACCGCCTGTATGCTTCGCTGCCAAAGGATTTCGTTCGATACGGGACGCAAGCTTTGTGAGCGGCAAGTGACCCTTAGCTCAATCCAGCGACTTCTGAGCAACTCCTCCCTCAGAAGGGAGCTGCATACTAACTTCCAAACCCGAGTACCTTGTTGAAAGCTATCTCTCTGGGGAACGTCCTTCTGTGAGGTGGTGAGCTGACACGCGGTACTTCCCAGTTCCACACTGCCTGCACGTGGAGTTACGAATATCCTCACTAGACTTGTTTGTCGGAAGCTCGTGGGACGCAAGGGCCAAGGTGCAGGCTTCAATGTTTGTGTCTCCGGGGGTGGTAGAGCGGTATTGACGGAACGTCCTGACTTACGATGCTGCTTCTTTTTCACGGCCATAACAACTCAGCTAGTGGAAAGCTAGCCTGCAGGCATGCTTCCTTTGGAGAGCAGAGCTCAGGGCAGGACCCCTCCCGCATCCTGCCAGACTGTAGACGTGGAGGCTAACATCCTTATGTTAGGTGCTGGGAGACGTGGTGAGGAAAGCATGTGGAAGCGTTGGGCCTGAACTCACGCGTATCTGAGTTGAATACAGCGATTTCCTACGGCCTTCTTCTATCAGAGTGTAGCTAGTTTCTACCTCCCATGTACGAGTGGATAGCAGACATCTGCCTCCCAGGCGTACACACTTTTGAGTGTTGAGCTGATGGCCTGTACTTCCCACATCCTGCCTGCACGTACACTTCGCTGCAAACAGGCCTAGGCTCGATGCGTGACTGAAGTGTTGTGAGAGGTAAGCGGAATGTCCCGGCACACAAGACAAGTGCCTCCAAGCTCAATCCAGCGATTTCCTAGTAATTTCTGTCTGAGACTGGTGCTACATGCTAAGTTCCATAGGTGAGAAGCTAGCTGAACGCCCTGTCCAGAGGCAACTTACTTCTGAGAGTTGAGCTCACACTCAGTCCCTCACAGCTCCACACTGCCTGCAGAATGAGTTTCCAACATCTTCACCAGAGACGTTTGTCAGAGGCTTCTGAGACACAAGTGGAACAATGCAGACCTGGGGGGGTATGTCCAGGTGCAAGAGAGTGGTAATCGTGGAACCTCCTGACTCAGAATACTGCTGCGTTCTCACTGCCATAAGAAGGCAGCTGGTTGAAAGCTGGCTTCTAGGCATGCTTCCTTGTGAGAGCTGAGGTCAGGGCAGAACCCTCCCGCATCCTGACTGCCTGTAGACGTAGGTCGTAGCATAGTTACGTTAGGTGCCGGAAGGGGTTTCGTGAAAATCTTGTGGAAGTGACAGGCCTGCACTCTCGTGTATCCGAGTTCCATAGAGCGATTGCCAACGTCCTCGTTCAGTTTGAGTGTAGCTCGGTTCTAGCTCCCCTGAATAAGCGCCTAGCAGACATCGGCCTGCAAAGCATACACAGTTTGAGAGTTGAGCTCATGGCCTTTACCTCGGCCATCCTGACTGCCTGTACGGTCTGCTTCCACAGCATTTCGTTGTATGCGGGACAGTAGCGAAGTGAGAACCAAGTGTCTGCCTTGTCAGTTTCGCGCCTAGCAGACGGCTGCCTCCAAGGCATGCACGCTCCTTTGGATTGAGCTTGTGGTTTGTACCTCCCCCACGTTGACCGCCTGTATGCTTCGCTGCCAAAGGATTTCGTTCGATACGGGACGCAAGCTTTGTGAGCGGCAAGTGACCCTTAGCTCAATCCAGCGACTTCTGAGCAACTCCTCCCTCAGAAGGGAGCTGCATACTAACTTCCAAACCCGAGTACCTTGTTGAAAGCTATCTCTCTGGGGAACGTCCTTCTGTGAGGTGGTGAGCTGACACGCGGTACTTCCCAGTTCCACACTGCCTGCACGTGGAGTTACGAATATCCTCACTAGACTTGTTTGTCGGAAGCTCATGGGACGCAAGGGCCAAGGTGCAGGCTTCAATGTTTGTGTCTCCGGGGGTGGTAGAGCGGTATTGACGGAACGTCCTGACTTACGATGCTGCTTCTTTTTCACGGCCATAACAACTCAGCTAGTGGAAAGCTAGCCTGCAGGCATGCTTCCTTTGGAGAGCAGAGCTCAGGGCAGGACCCCTCCCGCATCCTGCCAGACTGTAGACGTGGAGGCTAACATCCTTATGTTAGGTGCTGGGAGACGTGGTGAGGAAAGCATGTGGAAGCGTTGGGCCTGAACTCACGCGTATCTGAGTTGAATACAGCGATTTCCTACGGCCTTCTTCTATCAGAGTGTAGCTAGTTTCTACCTCCCATGTACGAGTGGATAGCAGACATCTGCCTCCCAGGCGTACACACTTTTGAGTGTTGAGCTGATGGCCTGTACTTCCCACATCCTGCCTGCACGTACACTTCGCTGCAAACAGGCCTAGGCTCGATGCGTGACTGAAGTGTTGTGAGAGGTAAGCGGAATGTCCCGGCACACAAGACAAGTGCCTCCAAGCTCAATCCAGCGATTTCCTAGTAATTTCTGTCTGAGACTGGTGCTACGTGCTAAGTTCCATAGGTGAGAAGCTAGCTGAACGCCCTGTCCAGAGGCAACTTACTTCTGAGAGTTGAGCTCACACTCAGTCCCTCACAGCTCCACACTGCCTGCAGAATGAGTTTCCAACATCTTCACCAGAGACGTTTGTCAGAGGCTTCTGAGACACAAGTGGAACAACGCAGACCTGGGGGGGTATGTCCAGGTGCAGGAGAGTGGTAATCGTGGAACCTCCTGACTCAGAATACTGCTGCGTTCTCACTGCCATAAGAAGGCAGCTGGTTGAAAGCTGGCTTCTAGGCATGCTTCCTTGTGAGAGCTGAGGTCAGGGCAGAACCCTCCCGCATCCTGACTGCCTGTAGACGTAGGTCGTAGCATAGTTACGTTAGGTGCCGGAAGGGGTTTCGTGAAAATCTTGTGGAAGTGACAGGCCTGCACTCTCGTGTATCCGAGTTCCATAGAGCGATTGCCAACGTCCTCGTTCAGTTTGAGTGTAGCTCGGTTCTAGCTCCCCTGAATAAGCGCCTAGCAGAAATCGGCCTGCAAAGCATACACAGTTTGAGAGTTGAGCTCATGGCCTTTACCTCGGCCATCCTGACTGCCTGTACGGTCTGCTTCCACAGCATTTCGTTGTATGCGGGACAGTAGCGAAGTGAGAACCAAGTGTCTGCCTTGTCAGTTTCGCGCCTAGCAGACGGCTGCCTCCAAGGCATGCACGCTCCTTTGGATTGAGCTTGTGGTTTGTACCTCCCCCACGTTGACCACCTGTATGCTTCGCTGCCAAAGGATTTCGTTCGATACGGGACGCAAGCTTTGTGAGCGGCAAGTGACCCTTAGCTCAATCCAGCGACTTCTTAGCAACTCCTCCCTCAGAAGGGAGCTGCATACTAACTTCCAAACCCGAGTACCTTGTTGAAAGCTATCTCTCTGGGGAACTTCCTCCTGTGAGGTGGTGAGCTGACACGCGGTACTTCCCAGTTCCACACTGCCTGCACGTGGAGTTACGAATATCCTCACTAGACTTGTTTGTCGGAAGCTCGTGGGACGCAAGGGCCAAGGTGCAGGCTTCAATGTTTGTGTCTCCGGGGGTGGTAGAGCGGTATTGACGGAACGTCCTGACTTACGATGCTGCTTCTTTTTCACGGCCATAACAACTCAGCTAGTGGAAAGCTAGCCTGCAGGCATGCTTCCTTTGGAGAGCAGAGCTCAGGGCAGGACCCCTCCCGCATCCTGCCAGACTGTAGACGTGGAGGCTAACATCCTTATGTTAGGTGCTGGGAGACGTGGTGAGGAAAGCATGTGGAAGCGTTGGGCCTGAACTCACGCGTATCTGAGTTGAATACAGCGATTTCCTACGGCCTTCTTCTATCAGAGTGTAGCTAGTTTCTACCTCCCATGTACGAGTGGATAGCAGACATCTGCCTCCCAGGCGTACACACTTTTGAGTGTTGAGCTGATGGCCTGTACTTCCCACATCCTGCCTGCACGTACACTTCGCTGCAAACAGGCCTAGGCTCGATGCGTGACTGAAGTGTTGTGAGAGGTAAGCGGAATGTCCCGGCACACAAGACAAGTGCCTCCAAGCTCAATCCAGCGATTTCCTAGTAATTTCTGTCTGAGACTGGTGCTACATGCTAAGTTCCATAGGTGAGAAGCTAGCTGAACGCCCTGTCCAGAGGCAACTTACTTCTGAGAGTTGAGCTCACACTCAGTCCCTCACAGCTCCACACTGCCTGCAGAATGAGTTTCCAACATCTTCACCAGAGACGTTTGTCAGAGGCTTCTGAGACACAAGTGGAACAATGCAGACCTGGGGGGGTATGTCCAGGTGCAAGAGAGTGGTAATCGTGGAACCTCCTGACTCAGAATACTGCTGCGTTCTCACTGCCATAAGAAGGCAGCTGGTTGAAAGCTGGCTTCTAGGCATGCTTCCTTGTGAGAGCTGAGGTCAGGGCAGAACCCTCCCGCATCCTGACTGCCTGTAGACGTAGGTCGTAGCATAGTTACGTTAGGTGCCGGAAGGGGTTTCGTGAAAATCTTGTGGAAGTGACAGGCCTGCACTCTCGTGTATCCGAGTTCCATAGAGCGATTGCCAACGTCCTCGTTCAGTTTGAGTGTAGCTCGGTTCTAGCTCCCCTGAATAAGCGCCTAGCAGACATCGGCCTGCAAAGCATACACAGTTTGAGAGTTGAGCTCATGGCCTTTACCTCGGCCATCCTGACTGCCTGTACGGTCTGCTTCCACAGCATTTCGTTGTATGCGGGACAGTAGCGAAGTGAGAACCAAGTGTCTGCCTTGTCAGTTTCGCGCCTAGCAGACGGCTGCCTCCAAGCCATGCACGCTCCTTTGGATTGAGCTTGTGGTTTGTACCTCCCCCACGTTGACCGCCTGTATGCTTCGCTGCCAAAGGATTTCGTTCGATACGGGACGCAAGCTTTGTGAGCGGCAAGTGACCCTTAGCTCAATCCAGCGACTTCTGAGCAACTCCTCCCTCAGAAGGGAGCTGCATACTAACTTCCAAACCCGAGTACCTTGTTGAAAGCTATCTCTCTGGGGAACGTCCTTCTGTGAGGTGGTGAGCTGACACGCGGTACTTCCCAGTTCCACACTGCCTGCACGTGGAGTTACGAATATCCTCACTAGACTTGTTTGTCGGAAGCTCATGGGACGCAAGGGCCAAGGTGCAGGCTTCAATGTTTGTGTCTCCGGGGGTGGTAGAGCGGTATTGACGGAACGTCCTGACTTACGATGCTGCTTCTTTTTCACGGCCATAACAACTCAGCTAGTGGAAAGCTAGCCTGCAGGCATGCTTCCTTTGGAGAGCAGAGCTCAGGGCAGGACCCCTCCCGCATCCTGCCAGACTGTAGACGTGGAGGCTAACATCCTTATGTTAGGTGCTGGGAGACGTGGTGAGGAAAGCATGTGGAAGCGTTGGGCCTGAACTCACGCGTATCTGAGTTGAATACAGCGATTTCCTACGGCCTTCTTCTATCAGAGTGTAGCTAGTTTCTACCTCCCATGTACGAGTGGATAGCAGACATCTGCCTCCCAGGCGTACACACTTTTGAGTGTTGAGCTGATGGCCTGTACTTCCCACATCCTGCCTGCACGTACACTTCGCTGCAAACAGGCCTAGGCTCGATGCGTGACTGAAGTGTTGTGAGAGGTAAGCGGAATGTCCCGGCACACAAGACAAGTGCCTCCAAGCTCAATCCAGCGATTTCCTAGTAATTTCTGTCTGAGACTGGTGCTACATGCTAAGTTCCATAGGTGAGAAGCTAGCTGAACGCCCTGTCCAGAGGCAACTTACTTCTGAGAGTTGAGCTCACACTCAGTCCCTCACAGCTCCACACTGCCTGCAGAATGAGTTTCCAACATCTTCACCAGAGACGTTTGTCAGAGGCTTCTGAGACACAAGTGGAACAATGCAGACCTGGGGGGGTATGTCCAGGTGCAGGAGAGTGGTAATCGTGGAACCTCCTGACTCAGAATACTGCTGCGTTCTCACTGCCATAAGAAGGCAGCTGGTTGAAAGCTGGCTTCTAGGCATGCTTCCTTGTGAGAGCTGAGGTCAGGGCAGAACCCTCCCGCATCCTGACTGCCTGTAGACGTAGGTCGTAGCATAGTTACGTTAGGTGCCGGAAGGGGTTTCGTGAAAATCTTGTGGAAGTGACAGGCCTGCACTCTCGTGTATCCGAGTTCCATAGAGCGATTGCCAACGTCCTCGTTCAGTTTGAGTGTAGCTCGGTTCTAGCTCCCCTGAATAAGCGCCTAGCAGACATCGGCCTGCAAAGCATACACAGTTTGAGAGTTGAGCTCATGGCCTTTACCTCGGCCATCCTGACTGCCTGTACGGTCTGCTTCCACAGCATTTCGTTGTATGCGGGACAGTAGCGAAGTGAGAACCAAGTGTCTGCCTTGTCAGTTTCGCGCCTAGCAGACGGCTGCCTCCAAGGCATGCACGCTCCTTTGGATTGAGCTTGTGGTTTGTACCTCCCCCACGTTGACCGCCTGTATGCTTCGCTGCCAAAGGTTTTCGTTCGATACGGGACGCAAGCTTTGTGAGCGGCAAGTGACCCTTAGCTCAATCCAGCGACTTCTGAGCAACTCCTCCCTCAGAAGGGAGCTGCATACTAACTTCCAAACCCGAGTACCTTGTTGAAAGCTATCTCTCTGGGGAACTTCCTCCTGTGAGGTGAGCTGACACGCAGTACTTCCCAGTTCCACACTGCCTGTACGTGGAGTTACGAATATCCTCACTAGGCTTGTTTGTCGGAAGCTCGTGGGACGCAAGGGCCAAGGTGCAGGCTTCAATGTTTGTGTCTCCGGGGGTGGTAGAGCGGTATTGACGGAACGTCCTGACTTACGATGCTGCTTCTTTTTCACGGCCATAACAACTCAGCTAGTGGAAAGCTAGCCTGCAGGCATGCTTCCTTTGGAGAGCAGAGCTCAGGGCAGGACCCCTCCCGCATCCTGCCAAGACTGTAGACGTGGAGGCTAACATCCTTATGTTAGGTGCTGGGAGACGTGGTGAGGAAAGCATGTGGAAGCGTTGGGCCTGAACTCACGCGTATCTGAGTTGAATACAGCGATTTCCTACGGCCTTCTTCTATCAGAGTGTAGCTAGTTTCTACCTCCCATGTACGAGTGGATAGCAGACATCTGCCTCCCAGGCGTACACACTTTTGAGTGTTGAGCTGATGGCCTGTACTTCCCACATCCTGCCTGCACGTACACTTCGCTGCAAACAGGCCTAGGCTCGATGCGTGACTGAAGTGTTGTGAGAGGTAAGCGGAATGTCCCGGCACACAAGACAAGTGCCTCCAAGCTCAATCCAGCGATTTCCTAGTAATTTCTGTCTGAGACTGGTGCTACATGCTAAGTTCCATAGGTGAGAAGCTAGCTGAACGCCCTGTCCAGAGGCAACTTACTTCTGAGAGTTGAGCTCACACTCAGTCCCTCACAGCTCCACACTGCCTGCAGAATGAGTTTCCAACATCTTCACCAGAGACGTTTGTCAGAGGCTTCTGAGACACAAGTGGAACAACGCAGACCTGGGGGGGTATGTCCAGGTGCAGGAGAGTGGTAATCGTGGAACCTCCTGACTCAGAATACTGCTGCGTTCTCACTGCCATAAGAAGGCAGCTGGTTGAAAGCTGGCTTCTAGGCATGCTTCCTTGTGAGAGCTGAGGTCAGGGCAGAACCCTCCCGCATCCTGACTGCCTGTAGACGTAGGTCGTAGCATAGTTACGTTAGGTGCCGGAAGGGGTTTCGTGAAAATCTTGTGGAAGTGACAGGCCTGCACTCTCGTGTATCCGAGTTCCATAGAGCGATTGCCAACGTCCTCGTTCAGTTTGAGTGTAGCTCGGTTCTAGCTCCCATGAATAAGCGCCTAGCAGAAATCGGCCTGCAAAGCATACACAGTTTGAGAGTTGAGCTCATGGCCTTTACCTCGGCCATCCTGACTGCCTGTACGGTCTGCTTCCACAGCATTTCGTTGTATGCGGGACAGTAGCGAAGTGAGAACCAAGTGTCTGCCTTGTCAGTTTCGCGCCTAGCAGACGGCTGCCTCCAAGGCATGCACGCTCCTTTGGATTGAGCTTGTGGTTTGTACCTCCCCCACGTTGACCACCTGTATGCTTCGCTGCCAAAGGATTTCGTTCGATACGGGACGCAAGCTTTGTGAGCGGCAAGTGACCCTTAGCTCAATCCAGCGACTTCTGAGCAACTCCTCCCTCAGAAGGGAGCTGCATACTAACTTCCAAACCCGAGTACCTTGTTGAAAGCTATCTCTCTGGGGAACTTCCTCCTGTGAGGTGGTGAGCTGACACGCGGTACTTCCCAGTTCCACACTGCCTGCACGTGGAGTTACGAATATCCTCACTAGACTTGTTTGTCGGAAGCTCGTGGGACGCAAGGGCCAAGGTGCAGGCTTCAATGTTTGTGTCTCCGGGGGTGGTAGAGCGGTATTGACGGAACGTCCTGACTTACGATGCTGCTTCTTTTTCACGGCCATAACAACTCAGCTAGTGGAAAGCTAGCCTGCAGGCATGCTTCCTTTGGAGAGCAGAGCTCAGGGCAGGACCCCTCCCGCATCCTGCCAAGACTGTAGACGTGGAGGCTAACATCCTTATGTTAGGTGCTGGGAGACGTGGTGAGGAAAGCATGTGGAAGCGTTGGGCCTGAACTCACGCGTATCTGAGTTGAATACAGCGATTTCCTACGGCCTTCTTCTATCAGAGTGTAGCTAGTTTCTACCTCCCATGTACGAGTGGATAGCAGACATCTGCCTCCCAGGCGTACACACTTTTGAGTGTTGAGCTGATGGCCTGTACTTCCCACATCCTGCCTGCACGTACACTTCGCTGCAAACAGGCCTAGGCTCGATGCGTGACTGAAGTGTTGTGAGAGGTAAGCGGAATGTCCCGGCACACAAGACAAGTGCCTCCAAGCTCAATCCAGCGATTTCCTAGTAATTTCTGTCTGAGACTGGTGCTACATGCTAAGTTCCATAGGTGAGAAGCTAGCTGAACGCCCTGTCCAGAGGCAACTTACTTCTGAGAGTTGAGCTCACACTCAGTCCCTCACAGCTCCACACTGCCTGCAGAATGAGTTTCCAACATCTTCACCAGAGACGTTTGTCAGAGGCTTCTGAGACACAAGTGGAACAATGCAGACCTGGGGGGGGGTATGTCCAGGTGCAGGAGAGTGGTAATCGTGGAACCTCCTGACTCAGAATACTGCTGCGTTCTCACTGCCATAAGAAGGCAGCTGGTTGAAAGCTGGCTTCTAGGCATGCTTCCTTGTGAGAGCTGAGGTCAGGGCAGAACCCTCCCGCATCCTGACTGCCTGTAGACGTAGGTCGTAGCATAGTTACGTTAGGTGCCGGAAGGGGTTTCGTGAAAATCTTGTGGAAGTGACAGGCCTGCACTCTCGTGTATCCGAGTTCCATAGAGCGATTGCCAACGTCCTCGTTCAGTTTGAGTGTAGCTCGGTTCTAGCTCCCCTGAATAAGCGCCTAGCAGACATCGGCCTGCAAAGCATACACAGTTTGAGAGTTGAGCTCATGGCCTTTACCTCGGCCATCCTGACTGCCTGTACGGTCTGCTTCCACAGCATTTCGTTGTATGCGGGACAGTAGCGAAGTGAGAACCAAGTGTCTGCCTTGTCAGTTTCGCGCCTAGCAGACGGCTGCCTCCAAGGCATGCACGCTCCTTTGGATTGAGCTTGGGGTTTGTACCTCCCCCACGTTGACCGCCTGTATGCTTCGCTGCCAAAGGATTTCGTTCGATACGGGACGCAAGCTTTGTGAGCGGCAAGTGACCCTTAGCTCAATCCAGCGACTTCTGAGCAACTCCTCCCTCAGAAGGGAGCTGCATACTAACTTCCAAACCCGAGTACCTTGTTGAAAGCTATCTCTCTGGGGAACTTCCTCCTGTGAGGTGGTGAGCTGACACGCGGTACTTCCCAGTTCCACACTGCCTGCACGTGGAGTTACGAATATCCTCACTAGGCTTGTTTGTCGGAAGCTCGTGGGACGCAAGGGCCAAGGTGCAGGCTTCAATGTTTGTGTCTCCGGGGGTGGTAGAGCGGTATTGACGGAACGTCCTGACTTACGATGCTGCTTCTTTTTCACGGCCATAACAACTCAGCTAGTGGAAAGCTAGCCTGCAGGCATGCTTCCTTTGGAGAGCAGAGCTCAGGGCAGGACCCCTCCCGCATCCTGCCAGACTGTAGACGTGGAGGCTAACATCCTTATGTTAGGTGCTGGGAGACGTGGTGAGGAAAGCATGTGGAAGCGTTGGGCCTGAACTCACGCGTATCTGAGTTGAATACAGCGATTTCCTACGGCCTTCTTCTATCAGAGTGTAGCTAGTTTCTACCTCCCATGTACGAGTGGATAGCAGACATCTGCCTCCCAGGCGTACACACTTTTGAGTGTTGAGCTGATGGCCTGTACTTCCCACATCCTGCCTGCACGTACACTTCGCTGCAAACAGGCCTAGGCTCGATGCGTGACTGAAGTGTTGTGAGAGGTAAGCGGAATGTCCCGGCACACAAGACAAGTGCCTCCAAGCTCAATCCAGCGATTTCCTAGTAATTTCTGTCTGAGACTGGTGCTACATGCTAAGTTCCATAGGTGAGAAGCTAGCTGAACGCCCTGTCCAGAGGCAACTTACTTCTGAGAGTTGAGCTCACACTCAGTCCCTCACAGCTCCACACTGCCTGCAGAATGAGTTTCCAACATCTTCACCAGAGACGTTTGTCAGAGGCTTCTGAGACACAAGTGGAACAATGCAGACCTGGGGGGGGGTATGTCCAGGTGCAGGAGAGTGGTAATCGTGGAACCTCCTGACTCAGAATACTGCTGCGTTCTCACTGCCATAAGAAGGCAGCTGGTTGAAAGCTGGCTTCTAGGCATGCTTCCTTGTGAGAGCTGAGGTCAGGGCAGAACCCTCCCGCATCCTGACTGCCTGTAGACGTAGGTCGTAGCATAGTTACGTTAGGTGCCGGAAGGGGTTTCGTGAAAATCTTGTGGAAGTGACAGGCCTGCACTCTCGTGTATCCGAGTTCCATAGAGCGATTGCCAACGTCCTCGTTCAGTTTGAGTGTAGCTCGGTTCTAGCTCCCCTGAATAAGCGCCTAGCAGACATCGGCCTGCAAAGCATACACAGTTTGAGAGTTGAGCTCATGGCCTTTACCTCGGCCATCCTGACTGCCTGTACGGTCTGCTTCCACAGCATTTCGTTGTATGCGGGACAGTAGCGAAGTGAGAACCAAGTGTCTGCCTTGTCAGTTTCGTGCCTAGCAGACGGCTGCCTCCAAGGCATGCACGCTCCTTTGGATTGAGCTTGTGGTTTGTACCTCCCCCACGTTGACCGCCTGTATGCTTCGCTGCCAAAGGATTTCGTTCGATACGGGACGCAAGCTTTGTGAGCGGCAAGTGACCCTTAGCTCAATCCAGCGACTTCTGAGCAACTCCTCCCTCAGAAGGGAGCTGCATACTAACTTCCAAACCCGAGTACCTTGTTGAAAGCTATCTCTCTGGGGAACTTCCTCCTGTGAGGTGGTGAGCTGACACGCGGTACTTCCCAGTTCCACACTGCCTGCACGTGGAGTTACGAATATCCTCACTAGGCTTGTTTGTCGGAAGCTCGTGGGACGCAAGGGCCAAGGTGCAGGCTTCAATGTTTGTGTCTCCGGGGGTGGTAGAGCGGTATTGACGGAACGTCCTGACTTACGATGCTGCTTCTTTTTCACGGCCATAACAACTCAGCTAGTGGAAAGCTAGCCTGCAGGCATGCTTCCTTTGGAGAGCAGAGCTCAGGGCAGGACCCCTCCCGCATCCTGCCAAGACTGTAGACGTGGAGGCTAACATCCTTATGTTAGGTGCTGGGAGACGTGGTGAGGAAAGCATGTGGAAGCGTTGGGCCTGAACTCACGCGTATCTGAGTTGAATACAGCGATTTCCTACGGCCTTCTTCTATCAGAGTGTAGCTAGTTTCTACCTCCCATGTACGAGTGGATAGCAGACATCTGCCTCCCAGGCGTACACACTTTTGAGTGTTGAGCTGATGGCCTGTACTTCCCACATCCTGCCTGCACGTACACTTCGCTGCAAACAGGCCTAGGCTCGATGCGTGACTGAAGTGTTGTGAGAGGTAAGCGGAATGTCCCGGCACACAAGACAAGTGCCTCCAAGCTCAATCCAGCGATTTCCTAGTAATTTCTGTCTGAGACTGGTGCTACATGCTAAGTTCCATAGGTGAGAAGCTAGCTGAACGCCCTGTCCAGAGGCAACTTACTTCTGAGAGTTGAGCTCACACTCAGTCCCTCACAGCTCCACACTGCCTGCAGAATGAGTTTCCAACATCTTCACCAGAGACGTTTGTCAGAGGCTTCTGAGACACAAGTGGAACAATGCAGACCTGGGGGGGTATGTCCAGGTGCAGGAGAGTGGTAATCGTGGAACCTCCTGACTCAGAATACTGCTGCGTTCTCACTGCCATAAGAAGGCAGCTGGTTGAAAGCTGGCTTCTAGGCATGCTTCCTTGTGAGAGCTGAGGTCAGGGCAGAACCCTCCCGCATCCTGACTGCCTGTAGACGTAGGTCGTAGCATAGTTACGTTAGGTGCCGGAAGGGGTTTCGTGAAAATCTTGTGGAAGTGACAGGCCTGCACTCTCGTGTATCCGAGTTCCATAGAGCGATTGCCAACGTCCTCGTTCAGTTTGAGTGTAGCTCGGTTCTAGCTCCCCTGAATAAGCGCCTAGCAGACATCGGCCTGCAAAGCATACACAGTTTGAGAGTTGAGCTCATGGCCTTTACCTCGGCCATCCTGACTGCCTGTACGGTCTGCTTCCACAGCATTTCGTTGTATGCGGGACAGTAGCGAAGTGAGAACCAAGTGTCTGCCTTGTCAGTTTCGCGCCTAGCAGACGGCTGCCTCCAAGGCATGCACGCTCCTTTGGATTGAGCTTGTGGTTTGTACCTCCCCCACGTTGACCACCTGTATGCTTCGCTGCCAAAGGATTTCGTTCGATACGGGACGCAAGCTTTGTGAGCGGCAAGTGACCCTTAGCTCAATCCAGCGACTTCTGAGCAACTCCTCCCTCAGAAGGGAGCTGCATACTAACTTCCAAACCCGAGTACCTTGTTGAAAGCTATCTCTCTGGGGAACGTCCTTCTGTGAGGTGGTGAGCTGACACGCGGTACTTCCCAGTTCCACACTGCCTGCACGTGGAGTTACGAATATCCTCACTAGACTTGTTTGTCGGAAGCTCGTGGGACGCAAGGGCCAAGGTGCAGGCTTCAATGTTTGTGTCTCCGGGGGTGGTAGAGCGGTATTGACGGAACGTCCTGACTTACGATGCTGCTTCTTTTTCACGGCCATAACAACTCAGCTAGTGGAAAGCTAGCCTGCAGGCATGCTTCCTTTGGAGAGCAGAGCTCAGGGCAGGACCCCTCCCGCATCCTGCCAGACTGTAGACGTGGAGGCTAACATCCTTATGTTAGGTGCTGGGAGACGTGGTGAGGAAAGCATGTGGAAGCGTTGGGCCTGAACTCACGCGTATCTGAGTTGAATACAGCGATTTCCTACGGCCTTCTTCTATCAGAGTGTAGCTAGTTTCTACCTCCCATGTACGAGTGGATAGCAGACATCTGCCTCCCAGGCGTACACACTTTGGAGTGTTGAGCTGATGGCCTGTACTTCCCACATCCTGCCTGCACGTACACTTCGCTGCAAACAGGCCTAGGCTCGATGCGTGACTGAAGTGTTGTGAGAGGTAAGCGGAATGTCCCGGCACACAAGACAAGTGCCTCCAAGCTCAATCCAGCGATTTCCTAGTAATTTCTGTCTGAGACTGGTGCTACATGCTAAGTTCCATAGGTGAGAAGCTAGCTGAACGCCCTGTCCAGAGGCAACTTACTTCTGAGAGTTGAGCTCACACTCAGTCCCTCACAGCTCCACACTGCCTGCAGAATGAGTTTCCAACATCTTCACCAGAGACGTTTGTCAGAGGCTTCTGAGACACAAGTGGAACAATGCAGACCTGGGGGGGTATGTCCAGGTGCAGGAGAGTGGTAATCGTGGAACCTCCTGACTCAGAATACTGCTGCGTTCTCACTGCCATAAGAAGGCAGCTGGTTGAAAGCTGGCTTCTAGGCATGCTTCCTTGTGAGAGCTGAGGTCAGGGCAGAACCCTCCCGCATCCTGACTGCCTGTAGACGTAGGTCGTAGCATAGTTACGTTAGGTGCCGGAAGGGGTTTCGTGAAAATCTTGTGGAAGTGACAGGCCTGCACTCTCGTGTATCCGAGTTCCATAGAGCGATTGCCAACGTCCTCGTTCAGTTTGAGTGTAGCTCGGTTCTAGCTCCCCTGAATAAGCGCCTAGCAGACATCGGCCTGCAAAGCATACACAGTTTGAGAGTTGAGCTCATGGCCTTTACCTCGGCCATCCTGACTGCCTGTACGGTCTGCTTCCACAGCATTTCGTTGTATGCGGGACAGTAGCGAAGTGAGAACCAAGTGTCTGCCTTGTCAGTTTCGCGCCTAGCAGACGGCTGCCTCCAAGGCATGCACGCTCCTTTGGATTGAGCTTGTGGTTTGTACCTCCCCCACGTTGACCGCCTGTATGCTTCGCTGCCAAAGGATTTCGTTCGATACGGGACGCAAGCTTTGTGAGCGGCAAGTGACCCTTAGCTCAATCCAGCGACTTCTGAGCAACTCCTCCCTCAGAAGGGAGCTGCATACTAACTTCCAAACCCGAGTACCTTGTTGAAAGCTATCTCTCTGGGGAACGTCCTTCTGTGAGGTGGTGAGCTGACACGCGGTACTTCCCAGTTCCACACTGCCTGCACGTGGAGTTACGAATATCCTCACTAGACTTGTTTGTCGGAAGCTCGTGGGACGCAAGGGCCAAGGTGCAGGCTTCAATGTTTGTGTCTCCGGGGGTGGTAGAGCGGTATTGACGGAACGTCCTGACTTACGATGCTGCTTCTTTTTCACGGCCATAACAACTCAGCTAGTGGAAAGCTAGCCTGCAGGCATGCTTCCTTTGGAGAGCAGAGCTCAGGGCAGGACCCCTCCCGCATCCTGCCAGACTGTAGACGTGGAGGCTAACATCCTTATGTTAGGTGCTGGGAGACGTGGTGAGGAAAGCATGTGGAAGCGTTGGGCCTGAACTCACGCGTATCTGAGTTGAATACAGCGATTTCCTACGGCCTTCTTCTATCAGAGTGTAGCTAGTTTCTACCTCCCATGTACGAGTGGATAGCAGACATCTGCCTCCCAGGCGTACACACTTTGGAGTGTTGAGCTGATGGCCTGTACTTCCCACATCCTGCCTGCACGTACACTTCGCTGCAAACAGGCCTAGGCTCGATGCGTGACTGAAGTGTTGTGAGAGGTAAGCGGAATGTCCCGGCACACAAGACAAGTGCCTCCAAGCTCAATCCAGCGATTTCCTAGTAATTTCTGTCTGAGACTGGTGCTACATGCTAAGTTCCATAGGTGAGAAGCTAGCTGAACGCCCTGTCCAGAGGCAACTTACTTCTGAGAGTTGAGCTCACACTCAGTCCCTCACAGCTCCACACTGCCTGCAGAATGAGTTTCCAACATCTTCACCAGAGACGTTTGTCAGAGGCTTCTGAGACACAAGTGGAACAATGCAGACCTGGGGGGGTATGTCCAGGTGCAGGAGAGTGGTAATCGTGGAACCTCCTGACTCAGAATACTGCTGCGTTCTCACTGCCATAAGAAGGCAGCTGGTTGAAAGCTGGCTTCTAGGCATGCTTCCTTGTGAGAGCTGAGGTCAGGGCAGAACCCTCCCGCATCCTGACTGCCTGTAGACTAGGTCGTAGCATAGTTACGTTAGGTGCCGGAAGGGGTTTCGTGAAAATCTTGTGGAAGTGACAGGCCTGCACTCTCGTGTATCCGAGTTCCATAGAGCGATTGCCAACGTCCTCGTTCAGTTTGAGTGTAGCTCGGTTCTAGCTCCCCTGAATAAGCGCCTAGCAGACATCGGCCTGCAAAGCATACACAGTTTGAGAGTTGAGCTCATGGCCTTTACCTCGGCCATCCTGACTGCCTGTACGGTCTGCTTCCACAGCATTTCGTTGTATGCGGGACAGTAGCGAAGTGAGAACCAAGTGTCTGCCTTGTCAGTTTCGCGCCTAGCAGACGGCTGCCTCCAAGGCATGCACGCTCCTTTGGATTGAGCTTGTGGTTTGTACCTCCCCCACGTTGACCGCCTGTATGCTTCGCTGCCAAAGGATTTCGTTCGATACGGGACGCAAGCTTTGTGAGCGGCAAGTGACCCTTAGCTCAATCCAGCGACTTCTGAGCAACTCCTCCCTCAGAAGGGAGCTGCATACTAACTTCCAAACCCGAGTACCTTGTTGAAAGCTATCTCTCTGGGGCACTTCCTCCTGTGAGGTGAGCTGACACGCGGTACTTCCCAGTTCCACACTGCCTGCACGTGGAGTTACGAATATCCTCACTAGGCTTGTTTGTCGGAAGCTCGTGGGACGCAAGGGCCAAGGTGCAGGCTTCAATGTTTGTGTCTCCGGGGGTGGTAGAGCGGTATTGACGGAACGTCCTGACTTACGATGCTGCTTCTTTTTCACGGCCATAACAACTCAGCTAGTGGAAAGCTAGCCTGCAGGCATGCTTCCTTTGGAGAGCAGAGCTCAGGGCAGGACCCCTCCCGCATCCTGCCAAGACTGTAGACGTGGAGGCTAACATCCTTATGTTAGGTGCTGGGAGACGTGGTGAGGAAAGCATGTGGAAGCGTTGGGCCTGAACTCACGCGTATCTGAGTTGAATACAGCGATTTCCTACGGCCTTCTTCTATCAGAGTGTAGCTAGTTTCTACCTCCCATGTACGAGTGGATAGCAGACATCTGCCTCCCAGGCGTACACACTTTTGAGTGTTGAGCTGATGGCCTGTACTTCCCACATCCTGCCTGCACGTACACTTCGCTGCAAACAGGCCTAGGCTCGATGCGTGACTGAAGTGTTGTGAGAGGTAAGCGGAATGTCCCGGCACACAAGACAAGTGCCTCCAAGCTCAATCCAGCGATTTCCTAGTAATTTCTGTCTGAGACTGGTGCTACATGCTAAGTTCCATAGGTGAGAAGCTAGCTGAACGCCCTGTCCAGAGGCAACTTACTTCTGAGAGTTGAGCTCACACTCAGTCCCTCACAGCTCCACACTGCCTGCAGAATGAGTTTCCAACATCTTCACCAGAGACGTTTGTCAGAGGCTTCTGAGACACAAGTGGAACAATGCAGACCTGGGGGGGTATGTCCAGGTGCAGGAGAGTGGTAATCGTGGAACCTCCTGACTCAGAATACTGCTGCGTTCTCACTGCCATAAGAAGGCAGCTGGTTGAAAGCTGGCTTCTAGGCATGCTTCCTTGTGAGAGCTGAGGTCAGGGCAGAACCCTCCCGCATCCTGACTGCCTGTAGACGTAGGTCGTAGCATAGTTACGTTAGGTGCCGGAAGGGGTTTCGTGAAAATCTTGTGGAAGTGACAGGCCTGCACTCTCGTGTATCCGAGTTCCATAGAGCGATTGCCAACGTCCTCGTTCAGTTTGAGTGTAGCTCGGTTCTAGCTCCCCTGAATAAGCGCCTAGCAGACATCGGCCTGCAAAGCATACACAGTTTGAGAGTTGAGCTCATGGCCTTTACCTCGGCCATCCTGACTGCCTGTACGGTCTGCTTCCACAGCATTTCGTTGTATGCGGGACAGTAGCGAAGTGAGAACCAAGTGTCTGCCTTGTCAGTTTCGCGCCTAGCAGACGGCTGCCTCCAAGGCATGCACGCTCCTTTGGATTGAGCTTGTGGTTTGTACCTCCCCCACGTTGACCGCCTGTATGCTTCGCTGCCAAAGGATTTCGTTCGATACGGGACGCAAGCTTTGTGAGCGGCAAGTGACCCTTAGCTCAATCCAGCGACTTCTGAGCAACTCCTCCCTCAGAAGGGAGCTGCATACTAACTTCCAAACCCGAGTACCTTGTTGAAAGCTATCTCTCTGGGGAACGTCCTTCTGTGAGGTGGTGAGCTGACACGCGGTACTTCCCAGTTCCACACTGCCTGCACGTGGAGTTACGAATATCCTCACTAGACTTGTTTGTCGGAAGCTCGTGGGACGCAAGGGCCAAGGTGCAGGCTTCAATGTTTGTGTCTCCGGGGGTGGTAGAGCGGTATTGACGGAACGTCCTGACTTACGATGCTGCTTCTTTTTCACGGCCATAACAACTCAGCTAGTGGAAAGCTAGCCTGCAGGCATGCTTCCTTTGGAGAGCAGAGCTCAGGGCAGGACCCCTCCCGCATCCTGCCAGACTGTAGACGTGGAGGCTAACATCCTTATGTTAGGTGCTGGGAGACGTGGTGAGGAAAGCATGTGGAAGCGTTGGGCCTGAACTCACGCGTATCTGAGTTGAATACAGCGATTTCCTACGGCCTTCTTCTATCAGAGTGTAGCTAGTTTCTACCTCCCATGTACGAGTGGATAGCAGACATCTGCCTCCCAGGCGTACACACTTTTGAGTGTTGAGCTGATGGCCTGTACTTCCCACATCCTGCCTGCACGTACACTTCGCTGCAAACAGGCCTAGGCTCGATGCGTGACTGAAGTGTTGTGAGAGGTAAGCGGAATGTCCCGGCACACAAGACAAGTGCCTCCAAGCTCAATCCAGCGATTTCCTAGTAATTTCTGTCTGAGACTGGTGCTACATGCTAAGTTCCATAGGTGAGAAGCTAGCTGAACGCCCTGTCCAGAGGCAACTTACTTCTGAGAGTTGAGCTCACACTCAGTCCCTCACAGCTCCACACTGCCTGCAGAATGAGTTTCCAACATCTTCACCAGAGACGTTTGTCAGAGGCTTCTGAGACACAAGTGGAACAATGCAGACCTGGGGGGGTATGTCCAGGTGCAGGAGAGTGGTAATCGTGGAACCTCCTGACTCAGAATACTGCTGCGTTCTCACTGCCATAAGAAGGCAGCTGGTTGAAAGCTGGCTTCTAGGCATGCTTCCTTGTGAGAGCTGAGGTCAGGGCAGAACCCTCCCGCATCCTGACTGCCTGTAGACTAGGTCGTAGCATAGTTACGTTAGGTGCCGGAAGGGGTTTCGTGAAAATCTTGTGGAAGTGACAGGCCTGCACTCTCGTGTATCCGAGTTCCATAGAGCGATTGCCAACGTCCTCGTTCAGTTTGAGTGTAGCTCGGTTCTAGCTCCCCTGAATAAGCGCCTAGCAGACATCGGCCTGCAAAGCATACACAGTTTGAGAGTTGAGCTCATGGCCTTTACCTCGGCCATCCTGACTGCCTGTACGGTCTGCTTCCACAGCATTTCGTTGTATGCGGGACAGTAGCGAAGTGAGAACCAAGTGTCTGCCTTGTCAGTTTCGCGCCTAGCAGACGGCTGCCTCCAAGGCATGCACGCTCCTTTGGATTGAGCTTGTGGTTTGTACCTCCCCCACGTTGACCGCCTGTATGCTTCGCTGCCAAAGGATTTCGTTCGATACGGGACGCAAGCTTTGTGAGCGGCAAGTGACCCTTAGCTCAATCCAGCGACTTCTGAGCAACTCCTCCCTCAGAAGGGAGCTGCATACTAACTTCCAAACCCGAGTACCTTGTTGAAAGCTATCTCTCTGGGGCACTTCCTCCTGTGAGGTGAGCTGACACGCGGTACTTCCCAGTTCCACACTGCCTGCACGTGGAGTTACGAATATCCTCACTAGGCTTGTTTGTCGGAAGCTCGTGGGACGCAAGGGCCAAGGTGCAGGCTTCAATGTTTGTGTCTCCGGGGGTGGTAGAGCGGTATTGACGGAACGTCCTGACTTACGATGCTGCTTCTTTTTCACGGCCATAACAACTCAGCTAGTGGAAAGCTAGCCTGCAGGCATGCTTCCTTTGGAGAGCAGAGCTCAGGGCAGGACCCCTCCCGCATCCTGCCAAGACTGTAGACGTGGAGGCTAACATCCTTATGTTAGGTGCTGGGAGACGTGGTGAGGAAAGCATGTGGAAGCGTTGGGCCTGAACTCACGCGTATCTGAGTTGAATACAGCGATTTCCTACGGCCTTCTTCTATCAGAGTGTAGCTAGTTTCTACCTCCCATGTACGAGTGGATAGCAGACATCTGCCTCCCAGGCGTACACACTTTTGAGTGTTGAGCTGATGGCCTGTACTTCCCACATCCTGCCTGCACGTACACTTCGCTGCAAACAGGCCTAGGCTCGATGCGTGACTGAAGTGTTGTGAGAGGTAAGCGTAATGTCCCGGCACACAAGACAAGTGCCTCCAAGCTCAATCCAGCGATTTCCTAGTAATTTCTGTCTGAGACTGGTGCTACATGCTAAGTTCCATAGGTGAGAAGCTAGCTGAACGCCCTGTCCAGAGGCAACTTACTTCTGAGAGTTGAGCTCACACTCAGTCCCTCACAGCTCCACACTGCCTGCAGAATGAGTTTCCAACATCTTCACCAGAGACGTTTGTCAGAGGCTTCTGAGACACAAGTGGAACAATGCAGACCTGGGGGGGTATGTCCAGGTGCAGGAGAGTGGTAATCGTGGAACCTCCTGACTCAGAATACTGCTGCGTTCTCACTGCCATAAGAAGGCAGCTGGTTGAAAGCTGGCTTCTAGGCATGCTTCCTTGTGAGAGCTGAGGTCAGGGCAGAACCCTCCCGCATCCTGACTGCCTGTAGACGTAGGTCGTAGCATAGTTACGTTAGGTGCCGGAAGGGGTTTCGTGAAAATCTTGTGGAAGTGACAGGCCTGCACTCTCGTGTATCCGAGTTCCATAGAGCGATTGCCAACGTCCTCGTTCAGTTTGAGTGTAGCTCGGTTCTAGCTCCCCTGAATAAGCGCCTAGCAGACATCGGCCTGCAAAGCATACACAGTTTGAGAGTTGAGCTCATGGCCTTTACCTCGGCCATCCTGACTGCCTGTACGGTCTGCTTCCACAGCATTTCGTTGTATGCGGGACAGTAGCGAAGTGAGAACCAAGTGTCTGCCTTGTCAGTTTCGCGCCTAGCAGACGGCTGCCTCCAAGGCATGCACGCTCCTTTGGATTGAGCTTGTGGTTTGTACCTCCCCCACGTTGACCGCCTGTATGCTTCGCTGCCAAAGGATTTCGTTCGATACGGGACGCAAGCTTTGTGAGCGGCAAGTGACCCTTAGCTCAATCCAGCGACTTCTGAGCAACTCCTCCCTCAGAAGGGAGCTGCATACTAACTTCCAAACCCGAGTACCTTGTTGAAAGCTATCTCTCTGGGGAACGTCCTTCTGTGAGGTGGTGAGCTGACACGCGGTACTTCCCAGTTCCACACTGCCTGTACGTGGAGTTACGAATATCCTCACTAGGCTTGTTTGTCGGAAGCTCGTGGGACGCAAGGGCCAAGGTGCAGGCTTCAATGTTTGTGTCTCCGGGGGTGGTAGAGCGGTATTGACGGAACGTCCTGACTTACGATGCTGCTTCTTTTTCACGGCCATAACAACTCAGCTAGTGGAAAGCTAGCCTGCAGGCATGCTTCCTTTGGAGAGCAGAGCTCAGGGCAGGACCCCTCCCGCATCCTGCCAGACTGTAGACGTGGAGGCTAACATCCTTATGTTAGGTGCTGGGAGACGTGGTGAGGAAAGCATGTGGAAGCGTTGGGCCTGAACTCACGCGTATCTGAGTTGAATACAGCGATTTCCTACGGCCTTCTTCTATCAGAGTGTAGCTAGTTTCTACCTCCCATGTACGAGTGGATAGCAGACATCTGCCTCCCAGGCGTACACACTTTTGAGTGTTGAGCTGATGGCCTGTACTTCCCACATCCTGCCTGCACGTACACTTCGCTGCAAACAGGCCTAGGCTCGATGCGTGACTGAAGTGTTGTGAGAGGTAAGCGGAATGTCCCGGCACACAAGACAAGTGCCTCCAAGCTCAATCCAGCGATTTCCTAGTAATTTCTGTCTGAGACTGGTGCTACGTGCTAAGTTCCATAGGTGAGAAGCTAGCTGAACGCCCTGTCCAGAGGCAACTTACTTCTGAGAGTTGAGCTCACACTCAGTCCCTCACAGCTCCACACTGCCTGCAGAATGAGTTTCCAACATCTTCACCAGAGACGTTTGTCAGAGGCTTCTGAGACACAAGTGGAACAATGCAGACCTGGGGGGGTATGTCCAGGTGCAGGAGAGTGGTAATCGTGGAACCTCCTGACTCAGAATACTGCTGCGTTCTCACTGCCATAAGAAGGCAGCTGGTTGAAAGCTGGCTTCTAGGCATGCTTCCTTGTGAGAGCTGAGGTCAGGGCAGAACCCTCCCGCATCCTGACTGCCTGTAGACGTAGGTCGTAGCATAGTTACGTTAGGTGCCGGAAGGGGTTTCGTGAAAATCTTGTGGAAGTGACAGGCCTGCACTCTCGTGTATCCGAGTTCCATAGAGCGATTGCCAACGTCCTCGTTCAGTTTGAGTGTAGCTCGGTTCTAGCTCCCCTGAATAAGCGCCTAGCAGAAATCGGCCTGCAAAGCATACACAGTTTGAGAGTTGAGCTCATGGCCTTTACCTCGGCCATCCTGACTGCCTGTACGGTCTGCTTCCACAGCATTTCGTTGTATGCGGGACAGTAGCGAAGTGAGAACCAAGTGTCTGCCTTGTCAGTTTCGCGCCTAGCAGACGGCTGCCTCCAAGGCATGCACGCTCCTTTGGATTGAGCTTGTGGTTTGTACCTCCCCCACGTTGACCACCTGTATGCTTCGCTGCCAAAGGATTTCGTTCGATACGGGACGCAAGCTTTGTGAGCGGCAAGTGACCCTTAGCTCAATCCAGCGACTTCTTAGCAACTCCTCCCTCAGAAGGGAGCTGCATACTAACTTCCAAACCCGAGTACCTTGTTGAAAGCTATCTCTCTGGGGAACTTCCTCCTGTGAGGTGGTGAGCTGACACGCGGTACTTCCCAGTTCCACACTGCCTGCACGTGGAGTTACGAATATCCTCACTAGACTTGTTTGTCGGAAGCTCGTGGGACGCAAGGGCCAAGGTGCAGGCTTCAATGTTTGTGTCTCCGGGGGTGGTAGAGCGGTATTGACGGAACGTCCTGACTTACGATGCTGCTTCTTTTTCACGGCCATAACAACTCAGCTAGTGGAAAGCTAGCCTGCAGGCATGCTTCCTTTGGAGAGCAGAGCTCAGGGCAGGACCCCTCCCGAATCCTGCCAAGACTGTAGACGTGGAGGCTAACATCCTTATGTTAGGTGCTGGGAGACGTGGTGAGGAAAGCATGTGGAAGCGTTGGGCCTGAACTCACGCGTATCTGAGTTGAATACAGCGATTTCCTACGGCCTTCTTCTATCAGAGTGTAGCTAGTTTCTACCTCCCATGTACGAGTGGATAGCAGACATCTGCCTCCCAGGCGTACACACTTTTGAGTGTTGAGCTGATGGCCTGTACTTCCCACATCCTGCCTGCACGTACACTTCGCTGCAAACAGGCCTAGGCTCGATGCGTGACTGAAGTGTTGTGAGAGGTAAGCGGAATGTCCCGGCACACAAGACAAGTGCCTCCAAGCTCAATCCAGCGATTTCCTAGTAATTTCTGTCTGAGACTGGTGCTACATGCTAAGTTCCATAGGTGAGAAGCTAGCTGAACGCCCTGTCCAGAGGCAACTTACTTCTGAGAGTTGAGCTCACACTCAGTCCCTCACAGCTCCACACTGCCTGCAGAATGAGTTTCCAACATCTTCACCAGAGACGTTTGTCAGAGGCTTCTGAGACACAAGTGGAACAATGCAGACCTGGGGGGGGTATGTCCAGGTGCAGGAGAGTGGTAATCGTGGAACCTCCTGACTCAGAATACTGCTGCGTTCTCACTGCCATAAGAAGGCAGCTGGTTGAAAGCTGGCTTCTAGGCATGCTTCCTTGTGAGAGCTGAGGTCAGGGCAGAACCCTCCCGCATCCTGACTGCCTGTAGACGTAGGTCGTAGCATAGTTACGTTAGGTGCCGGAAGGGGTTTCGTGAAAATCTTGTGGAAGTGACAGGCCTGCACTCTCGTGTATCCGAGTTCCATAGAGCGATTGCCAACGTCCTCGTTCAGTTTGAGTGTAGCTCGGTTCTAGCTCCCCTGAATAAGCGCCTAGCAGACATCGGCCTGCAAAGCATACACAGTTTGAGAGTTGAGCTCATGGCCTTTACCTCGGCCATCCTGACTGCCTGTACGGTCTGCTTCCACAGCATTTCGTTGTATGCGGGACAGTAGCGAAGTGAGAACCAAGTGTCTGCCTTGTCAGTTTCGCGCCTAGCAGACGGCTGCCTCCAAGGCATGCACGCTCCTTTGGATTGAGCTTGTGGTTTGTACCTCCCCCACGTTGACCGCCTGTATGCTTCGCTGCCAAAGGATTTCGTTCGATACGGGACGCAAGCTTTGTGAGCGGCAAGTGACCCTTAGCTCAATCCAGCGACTTCTGAGCAACTCCTCCCTCAGAAGGGAGCTGCATACTAACTTCCAAACCCGAGTACCTTGTTGAAAGCTATCTCTCTGGGGAACTTCCTCCTGTGAGGTGGTGAGCTGACACGCGGTACTTCCCAGTTCCACACTGCCTGCACGTGGAGTTACGAATATCCTCACTAGACTTGTTTGTCGGAAGCTCGTGGGACGCAAGGGCCAAGGTGCAGGCTTCAATGTTTGTGTCTCCGGGGGTGGTAGAGCGGTATTGACGGAACGTCCTGACTTACGATGCTGCTTCTTTTTCACGGCCATAACAACTCAGCTAGTGGAAAGCTAGCCTGCAGGCATGCTTCCTTTGGAGAGCAGAGCTCAGGGCAGGACCCCTCCCGAATCCTGCCAAGACTGTAGACGTGGAGGCTAACATCCTTATGTTAGGTGCTGGGAGACGTGGTGAGGAAAGCATGTGGAAGCGTTGGGCCTGAACTCACGCGTATCTGAGTTGAATACAGCGATTTCCTACGGCCTTCTTCTATCAGAGTGTAGCTAGTTTCTACCTCCCATGTACGAGTGGATAGCAGACATCTGCCTCCCAGGCGTACACACTTTTGAGTGTTGAGCTGATGGCCTGTACTTCCCACATCCTGCCTGCACGTACACTTCGCTGCAAACAGGCCTAGGCTCGATGCGTGACTGAAGTGTTGTGAGAGGTAAGCGGAATGTCCCGGCACACAAGACAAGTGCCTCCAAGCTCAATCCAGCGATTTCCTAGTAATTTCTGTCTGAGACTGGTGCTACATGCTAAGTTCCATAGGTGAGAAGCTAGCTGAACGCCCTGTCCAGAGGCAACTTACTTCTGAGAGTTGAGCTCACACTCAGTCCCTCACAGCTCCACACTGCCTGCAGAATGAGTTTCCAACATCTTCACCAGAGACGTTTGTCAGAGGCTTCTGAGACACAAGTGGAACAATGCAGACCTGGGGGGGTATGTCCAGGTGCAGGAGAGTGGTAATCGTGGAACCTCCTGACTCAGAATACTGCTGCGTTCTCACTGCCATAAGAAGGCAGCTGGTTGAAAGCTGGCTTCTAGGCATGCTTCCTTGTGAGAGCTGAGGTCAGGGCAGAACCCTCCCGCATCCTGACTGCCTGTAGACGTAGGTCGTAGCATAGTTACGTTAGGTGCCGGAAGGGGTTTCGTGAAAACCTTGTGGAAGTGACAGGCCTGCACTCTCGTGTATCCGAGTTCCATAGAGCGATTGCCAACGTCCTCGTTCAGTTTGAGTGTAGCTCGGTTCTAGCTCCCCTGAATAAGCGCCTAGCAGACATCGGCCTGCAAAGCATACACAGTTTGAGAGTTGAGCTCATGGCCTTTACCTCGGCCATCCTGACTGCCTGTACGGTCTGCTTCCACAGCATTTCGTTGTATGCGGGACAGTAGCGAAGTGAGAACCAAGTGTCTGCCTTGTCAGTTTCGCGCCTAGCAGACGGCTGCCTCCAAGCCATGCACGCTCCTTTGGATTGAGCTTGTGGTTTGTACCTCCCCCACGTTGACCGCCTGTATGCTTCGCTGCCAAAGGATTTCGTTCGATACGGGACGCAAGCTTTGTGAGCGGCAAGTGACCCTTAGCTCAATCCAGCGACTTCTGAGCAACTCCTCCCTCAGAAGGGAGCTGCATACTAACTTCCAAACCCGAGTACCTTGTTGAAAGCTATCTCTCTGGGGAACGTCCTTCTGTGAGGTGGTGAGCTGACACGCGGTACTTCCCAGTTCCACACTGCCTGCACGTGGAGTTACGAATATCCTCACTAGACTTGTTTGTCGGAAGCTCGTGGGACGCAAGGGCCAAGGTGCAGGCTTCAATGTTTGTGTCTCCGGGGGTGGTAGAGCGGTATTGACGGAACGTCCTGACTTACGATGCTGCTTCTTTTTCACGGCCATAACAACTCAGCTAGTGGAAAGCTAGCCTGCAGGCATGCTTCCTTTGGAGAGCAGAGCTCAGGGCAGGACCCCTCCCGCATCCTGCCAGACTGTAGACGTGGAGGCTAACATCCTTATGTTAGGTGCTGGGAGACGTGGTGAGGAAAGCATGTGGAAGCGTTGGGCCTGAACTCACGCGTATCTGAGTTGAATACAGCGATTTCCTACGGCCTTCTTCTATCAGAGTGTAGCTAGTTTCTACCTCCCATGTACGAGTGGATAGCAGACATCTGCCTCCCAGGCGTACACACTTTTGAGTGTTGAGCTGATGGCCTGTACTTCCCACATCCTGCCTGCACGTACACTTCGCTGCAAACAGGCCTAGGCTCGATGCGTGACTGAAGTGTTGTGAGAGGTAAGCGGAATGTCCCGGCACACAAGACAAGTGCCTCCAAGCTCAATCCAGCGATTTCCTAGTAATTTCTGTCTGAGACTGGTGCTACATGCTAAGTTCCATAGGTGAGAAGCTAGCTGAACGCCCTGTCCAGAGGCAACTTACTTCTGAGAGTTGAGCTCACACTCAGTCCCTCACAGCTCCACACTGCCTGCAGAATGAGTTTCCAACATCTTCACCAGAGACGTTTGTCAGAGGCTTCTGAGACACAAGTGGAACAATGCAGACCTGGGGGGGTATGTCCAGGTGCAAGAGAGTGGTAATCGTGGAACCTCCTGACTCAGAATACTGCTGCGTTCTCACTGCCATAAGAAGGCAGCTGGTTGAAAGCTGGCTTCTAGGCATGCTTCCTTGTGAGAGCTGAGGTCAGGGCAGAACCCTCCCGCATCCTGACTGCCTGTAGACGTAGGTCGTAGCATAGTTACGTTAGGTGCCGGAAGGGGTTTCGTGAAAATCTTGTGGAAGTGACAGGCCTGCACTCTCGTGTATCCGAGTTCCATAGAGCGATTGCCAACGTCCTCGTTCAGTTTGAGTGTAGCTCGGTTCTAGCTCCCCTGAATAAGCGCCTAGCAGACATCGGCCTGCAAAGCATACACAGTTTGAGAGTTGAGCTCATGGCCTTTACCTCGGCCATCCTGACTGCCTGTACGGTCTGCTTCCACAGCATTTCGTTGTATGCGGGACAGTAGCGAAGTGAGAACCAAGTGTCTGCCTTGTCAGTTTCGCGCCTAGCAGACGGCTGCCTCCAAGCCATGCACGCTCCTTTGGATTGAGCTTGTGGTTTGTACCTCCCCCACGTTGACCGCCTGTATGCTTCGCTGCCAAAGGATTTCGTTCGATACGGGACGCAAGCTTTGTGAGCGGCAAGTGACCCTTAGCTCAATCCAGCGACTTCTGAGCAACTCCTCCCTCAGAAGGGAGCTGCATACTAACTTCCAAACCCGAGTACCTTGTTGAAAGCTATCTCTCTGGGGAACGTCCTTCTGTGAGGTGGTGAGCTGACACGCGGTACTTCCCAGTTCCACACTGCCTGCACGTGGAGTTACGAATATCCTCACTAGACTTGTTTGTCGGAAGCTCATGGGACGCAAGGGCCAAGGTGCAGGCTTCAATGTTTGTGTCTCCGGGGGTGGTAGAGCGGTATTGACGGAACGTCCTGACTTACGATGCTGCTTCTTTTTCACGGCCATAACAACTCAGCTAGTGGAAAGCTAGCCTGCAGGCATGCTTCCTTTGGAGAGCAGAGCTCAGGGCAGGACCCCTCCCGCATCCTGCCAGACTGTAGACGTGGAGGCTAACATCCTTATGTTAGGTGCTGGGAGACGTGGTGAGGAAAGCATGTGGAAGCGTTGGGCCTGAACTCACGCGTATCTGAGTTGAATACAGCGATTTCCTACGGCCTTCTTCTATCAGAGTGTAGCTAGTTTCTACCTCCCATGTACGAGTGGATAGCAGACATCTGCCTCCCAGGCGTACACACTTTTGAGTGTTGAGCTGATGGCCTGTACTTCCCACATCCTGCCTGCACGTACACTTCGCTGCAAACAGGCCTAGGCTCGATGCGTGACTGAAGTGTTGTGAGAGGTAAGCGGAATGTCCCGGCACACAAGACAAGTGCCTCCAAGCTCAATCCAGCGATTTCCTAGTAATTTCTGTCTGAGACTGGTGCTACATGCTAAGTTCCATAGGTGAGAAGCTAGCTGAACGCCCTGTCCAGAGGCAACTTACTTCTGAGAGTTGAGCTCACACTCAGTCCCTCACAGCTCCACACTGCCTGCAGAATGAGTTTCCAACATCTTCACCAGAGACGTTTGTCAGAGGCTTCTGAGACACAAGTGGAACAATGCAGACCTGGGGGGGTATGTCCAGGTGCAGGAGAGTGGTAATCGTGGAACCTCCTGACTCAGAATACTGCTGCGTTCTCACTGCCATAAGAAGGCAGCTGGTTGAAAGCTGGCTTCTAGGCATGCTTCCTTGTGAGAGCTGAGGTCAGGGCAGAACCCTCCCGCATCCTGACTGCCTGTAGACGTAGGTCGTAGCATAGTTACGTTAGGTGCCGGAAGGGGTTTCGTGAAAATCTTGTGGAAGTGACAGGCCTGCACTCTCGTGTATCCGAGTTCCATAGAGCGATTGCCAACGTCCTCGTTCAGTTTGAGTGTAGCTCGGTTCTAGCTCCCCTGAATAAGCGCCTAGCAGACATCGGCCTGCAAAGCATACACAGTTTGAGAGTTGAGCTCATGGCCTTTACCTCGGCCATCCTGACTGCCTGTACGGTCTGCTTCCACAGCATTTCGTTGTATGCGGGACAGTAGCGAAGTGAGAACCAAGTGTCTGCCTTGTCAGTTTCGCGCCTAGCAGACGGCTGCCTCCAAGGCATGCACGCTCCTTTGGATTGAGCTTGTGGTTTGTACCTCCCCCACGTTGACCGCCTGTATGCTTCGCTGCCAAAGGTTTTCGTTCGATACGGGACGCAAGCTTTGTGAGCGGCAAGTGACCCTTAGCTCAATCCAGCGACTTCTGAGCAACTCCTCCCTCAGAAGGGAGCTGCATACTAACTTCCAAACCCGAGTACCTTGTTGAAAGCTATCTCTCTGGGGAACTTCCTCCTGTGAGGTGAGCTGACACGCAGTACTTCCCAGTTCCACACTGCCTGTACGTGGAGTTACGAATATCCTCACTAGGCTTGTTTGTCGGAAGCTCGTGGGACGCAAGGGCCAAGGTGCAGGCTTCAATGTTTGTGTCTCCGGGGGTGGTAGAGCGGTATTGACGGAACGTCCTGACTTACGATGCTGCTTCTTTTTCACGGCCATAACAACTCAGCTAGTGGAAAGCTAGCCTGCAGGCATGCTTCCTTTGGAGAGCAGAGCTCAGGGCAGGACCCCTCCCGCATCCTGCCAGACTGTAGACGTGGAGGCTAACATCCTTATGTTAGGTGCTGGGAGACGTGGTGAGGAAAGCATGTGGAAGCGTTGGGCCTGAACTCACGCGTATCTGAGTTGAATACAGCGATTTCCTACGGCCTTCTTCTATCAGAGTGTAGCTAGTTTCTACCTCCCATGTACGAGTGGATAGCAGACATCTGCCTCCCAGGCGTACACACTTTTGAGTGTTGAGCTGATGGCCTGTACTTCCCACATCCTGCCTGCACGTACACTTCGCTGCAAACAGGCCTAGGCTCGATGCGTGACTGAAGTGTTGTGAGAGGTAAGCGGAATGTCCCGGCACACAAGACAAGTGCCTCCAAGCTCAATCCAGCGATTTCCTAGTAATTTCTGTCTGAGACTGGTGCTACATGCTAAGTTCCATAGGTGAGAAGCTAGCTGAACGCCCTGTCCAGAGGCAACTTACTTCTGAGAGTTGAGCTCACACTCAGTCCCTCACAGCTCCACACTGCCTGCAGAATGAGTTTCCAACATCTTCACCAGAGACGTTTGTCAGAGGCTTCTGAGACACAAGTGGAACAACGCAGACCTGGGGGGGTATGTCCAGGTGCAGGAGAGTGGTAATCGTGGAACCTCCTGACTCAGAATACTGCTGCGTTCTCACTGCCATAAGAAGGCAGCTGGTTGAAAGCTGGCTTCTAGGCATGCTTCCTTGTGAGAGCTGAGGTCAGGGCAGAACCCTCCCGCATCCTGACTGCCTGTAGACGTAGGTCGTAGCATAGTTACGTTAGGTGCCGGAAGGGGTTTCGTGAAAATCTTGTGGAAGTGACAGGCCTGCACTCTCGTGTATCCGAGTTCCATAGAGCGATTGCCAACGTCCTCGTTCAGTTTGAGTGTAGCTCGGTTCTAGCTCCCATGAATAAGCGCCTAGCAGAAATCGGCCTGCAAAGCATACACAGTTTGAGAGTTGAGCTCATGGCCTTTACCTCGGCCATCCTGACTGCCTGTACGGTCTGCTTCCACAGCATTTCGTTGTATGCGGGACAGTAGCGAAGTGAGAACCAAGTGTCTGCCTTGTCAGTTTCGCGCCTAGCAGACGGCTGCCTCCAAGGCATGCACGCTCCTTTGGATTGAGCTTGTGGTTTGTACCTCCCCCACGTTGACCACCTGTATGCTTCGCTGCCAAAGGATTTCGTTCGATACGGGACGCAAGCTTTGTGAGCGGCAAGTGACCCTTAGCTCAATCCAGCGACTTCTGAGCAACTCCTCCCTCAGAAGGGAGCTGCATACTAACTTCCAAACCCGAGTACCTTGTTGAAAGCTATCTCTCTGGGGAACTTCCTCCTGTGAGGTGGTGAGCTGACACGCGGTACTTCCCAGTTCCACACTGCCTGCACGTGGAGTTACGAATATCCTCACTAGACTTGTTTGTCGGAAGCTCGTGGGACGCAAGGGCCAAGGTGCAGGCTTCAATGTTTGTGTCTCCGGGGGTGGTAGAGCGGTATTGACGGAACGTCCTGACTTACGATGCTGCTTCTTTTTCACGGCCATAACAACTCAGCTAGTGGAAAGCTAGCCTGCAGGCATGCTTCCTTTGGAGAGCAGAGCTCAGGGCAGGACCCCTCCCGAATCCTGCCAAGACTGTAGACGTGGAGGCTAACATCCTTATGTTAGGTGCTCGGAGACGTGGTGAGGAAAGCATGTGGAAGCGTTGGGCCTGAACTCACGCGTATCTGAGTTGAATACAGCGATTTCCTACGGCCTTCTTCTATCAGAGTGTAGCTAGTTTCTACCTCCCATGTACGAGTGGATAGCAGACATCTGCCTCCCAGGCGTACACACTTTTGAGTGTTGAGCTGATGGCCTGTACTTCCCACATCCTGCCTGCACGTACACTTCGCTGCAAACAGGCCTAGGCTCGATGCGTGACTGAAGTGTTGTGAGAGGTAAGCGGAATGTCCCGGCACACAAGACAAGTGCCTCCAAGCTCAATCCAGCGATTTCCTAGTAATTTCTGTCTGAGACTGGTGCTACATGCTAAGTTCCATAGGTGAGAAGCTAGCTGAACGCCCTGTCCAGAGGCAACTTACTTCTGAGAGTTGAGCTCACACTCAGTCCCTCACAGCTCCACACTGCCTGCAGAATGAGTTTCCAACATCTTCACCAGAGACGTTTGTCAGAGGCTTCTGAGACACAAGTGGAACAATGCAGACCTGGGGGGGTATGTCCAGGTGCAGGAGAGTGGTAATCGTGGAACCTCCTGACTCAGAATACTGCTGCGTTCTCACTGCCATAAGAAGGCAGCTGGTTGAAAGCTGGCTTCTAGGCATGCTTCCTTGTGAGAGCTGAGGTCAGGGCAGAATCCTCCCGCATCCTGACTGCCTGTAGACGTAGGTCGTAGCATAGTTACGTTAGGTGCCGGAAGGGGTTTCGTGAAAACCTTGTGGAAGTGACAGGCCTGCACTCTCTTGTATCCGAGTTCCATAGAGCGATTGCCAACGTCCTCGTTCAGTTTGAGTGTAGCTCGGTTCTAGCTCCCCTGAATAAGCGCCTAGCAGACATCGGCCTGCAAAGCATACACAGTTTGAGAGTTGAGCTCATGGCCTTTACCTCGGCCATCCTGACTGCCTGTACGGTCTGCTTCCACAGCATTTCGTTGTATGCGGGACAGTAGCGAAGTGAGAACCAAGTGTCTGCCTTGTCAGTTTCGCGCCTAGCAGACGGCTGCCTCCAAGGCATGCACGCTCCTTTGGATTGAGCTTGTGGTTTGTACCTCCCCCACGTTGACCGCCTGTATGCTTCGCTGCCAAAGGATTTCGTTCGATACGGGACGCAAGCTTTGTGAGCGGCAAGTGACCCTTAGCTCAATCCAGCGACTTCTGAGCAACTCCTCCCTCAGAAGGGAGCTGCATACTAACTTCCAAACCCGAGTACCTTGTTGAAAGCTATCTCTCTGGGGCACTTCCTCCTGTGAGGTGAGCTGACACGCGGTACTTCCCAGTTCCACACTGCCTGCACGTGGAGTTACGAATATCCTCACTAGGCTTGTTTGTCGGAAGCTCGTGGGACGCAAGGGCCAAGGTGCAGGCTTCAATGTTTGTGTCTCCGGGGGTGGTAGAGCGGTATTGACGGAACGTCCTGACTTACGATGCTGCTTCTTTTTCACGGCCATAACAACTCAGCTAGTGGAAAGCTAGCCTGCAGGCATGCTTCCTTTGGAGAGCAGAGCTCAGGGCAGGACCCCTCCCGCATCCTGCCAAGACTGTAGACGTGGAGGCTAACATCCTTATGTTAGGTGCTGGGAGACGTGGTGAGGAAAGCATGTGGAAGCGTTGGGCCTGAACTCACGCGTATCTGAGTTGAATACAGCGATTTCCTACGGCCTTCTTCTATCAGAGTGTAGCTAGTTTCTACCTCCCATGTACGAGTGGATAGCAGACATCTGCCTCCCAGGCGTACACACTTTTGAGTGTTGAGCTGATGGCCTGTACTTCCCACATCCTGCCTGCACGTACACTTCGCTGCAAACAGGCCTAGGCTCGATGCGTGACTGAAGTGTTGTGAGAGGTAAGCGGAATGTCCCGGCACACAAGACAAGTGCCTCCAAGCTCAATCCAGCGATTTCCTAGTAATTTCTGTCTGAGACTGGTGCTACATGCTAAGTTCCATAGGTGAGAAGCTAGCTGAACGCCCTGTCCAGAGGCAACTTACTTCTGAGAGTTGAGCTCACACTCAGTCCCTCACAGCTCCACACTGCCTGCAGAATGAGTTTCCAACATCTTCACCAGAGACGTTTGTCAGAGGCTTCTGAGACACAAGTGGAACAATGCAGACCTGGGGGGGTATGTCCAGGTGCAGGAGAGTGGTAATCGTGGAACCTCCTGACTCAGAATACTGCTGCGTTCTCACTGCCATAAGAAGGCAGCTGGTTGAAAGCTGGCTTCTAGGCATGCTTCCTTGTGAGAGCTGAGGTCAGGGCAAAACCCTCCCGCATCCTGACTGCCTGTAGACGTAGGTCGTAGCATAGTTACGTTAGGTGCCGGAAGGGGTTTCGTGAAAATCTTGTGGAAGTGACAGGCCTGCACTCTCGTGTATCCGAGTTCCATAGAGCGATTGCCAACGTCCTCGTTCAGTTTGAGTGTAGCTCGGTTCTAGCTCCCCTGAATAAGCGCCTAGCAGACATCGGCCTGCAAAGCATACACAGTTTGAGAGTTGAGCTCATGGCCTTTACCTCGGCCATCCGGACTGCCTGTACGGTCTGCTTCCACAGCATTTCGTTGTATGCGGGACAGTAGCGAAGTGAGAACCAAGTGTCTGCCTTGTCAGTTTCGCGCCTAGCAGACGGCTGCCTCCAAGGCATGCACGCTCCTTTGGATTGAGCTTGTGGTTTGTACCTCCCCCACGTTGACCGCCTGTATGCTTCGCTGCCAAAGGATTTCGTTCGATACGGGACGCAAGCTTTGTGAGCGGCAAGTGACCCTTAGCTCAATCCAGCGACTTCTGAGCAACTCCTCCCTCAGAAGGGAGCTGCATACTAACTTCCAAACCCGAGTACCTTGTTGAAAGCTATCTCTCTGGGGAACTTCCTCCTGTGAGGTGGTGAGCTGACACGCGGTACTTCCCAGTTCCACACTGCCTGCACGTGGAGTTACGAATATCCTCACTAGGCTTGTTTGTCGGAAGCTCGTGGGACGCAAGGGCCAAGGTGCAGGCTTCAATGTTTGTGTCTCCGGGGGTGGTAGAGCGGTATTGACGGAACGTCCTGACTTACGATGCTGCTTCTTTTTCACGGCCATAACAACTCAGCTAGTGGAAAGCTAGCCTGCAGGCATGCTTCCTTTGGAGAGCAGAGCTCAGGGCAGGACCCCTCCCGCATCCTGGCAAGACTGTAGACGTGGAGGCTAACATCCTTATGTTAGGTGCTGGGAGACGTGGTGAGGAAAGCATGTGGAAGCGTTGGGCCTGAACTCACGCGTATCTGAGTTGAATACAGCGATTTCCTACGGCCTTCTTCTATCAGAGTGTAGCTAGTTTCTACCTCCCATGTACGAGTGGATAGCAGACATCTGCCTCCCAGGCGTACACACTTTTGAGTGTTGAGCTGATGGCCTGTACTTCCCACATCCTGCCTGCACGTACACTTCGCTGCAAACAGGCCTAGGCTCGATGCGTGACTGAAGTGTTGTGAGAGGTAAGCGGAATGTCCCGGCACACAAGACAAGTGCCTCCAAGCTCAATCCAGCGATTTCCTAGTAATTTCTGTCTGAGACTGGTGCTACATGCTAAGTTCCATAGGTGAGAAGCTAGCTGAACGCCCTGTCCAGAGGCAACTTACTTCTGAGAGTTGAGCTCACACTCAGTCCCTCACAGCTCCACACTGCCTGCAGAATGAGTTTCCAACATCTTCACCAGAGACGTTTGTCAGAGGCTTCTGAGACACAAGTGGAACAATGCAGACCTGGGGGGGTATGTCCAGGTGCAGGAGAGTGGTAATCGTGGAACCTCCTGACTCAGAATACTGCTGCGTTCTCACTGCCATAAGAAGGCAGCTGGTTGAAAGCTGGCTTCTAGGCATGCTTCCTTGTGAGAGCTGAGGTCAGGGCAGAACCCTCCCGCATCCTGACTGCCTGTAGACGTAGATCGTAGCATAGTTACGTTAGGTGCCGGAAGGGGTTTCGTGAAAATCTTGTGGAAGTGACAGGCCTGCACTCTCGTGTATCCGAGTTCCATAGAGCGATTGCCAACGTCCTCGTTCAGTTTGAGTGTAGCTCGGTTCTAGCTCCCCTGAATAAGCGCCTAGCAGACATCGGCCTGCAAAGCATACACAGTTTGAGAGTTGAGCTCATGGCCTTTACCTCGGCCATCCTGACTGCCTGTACGGTCTGCTTCCACAGCATTTCGTTGTATGCGGGACAGTAGCGAAGTGAGAACCAAGTGTCTGCCTTGTCAGTTTCGCGCCTAGCAGACGGCTGCCTCCAAGGCATGCACGCTCCTTTGGATTGAGCTTGTGGTTTGTACCTCCCCCACGTTGACCGCCTGTATGCTTCGCTGCCAAAGGATTTCGTTCGATACGGGACGCAAGCTTTGTGAGCGGCAAGTGACCCTTAGCTCAATCCAGCGACTTCTGAGCAACTCCTCCCTCAGAAGGGAGCTGCATACTAACTTCCAAACCCGAGTACCTTGTTGAAAGCTATCTCTCTGGGGCACTTCCTCCTGTGAGGTGAGCTGACACGCGGTACTTCCCAGTTCCACACTGCCTGCACGTGGAGTTACGAATATCCTCACTAGGCTTGTTTGTCGGAAGCTCGTGGGACGCAAGGGCCAAGGTGCAGGCTTCAATGTTTGTGTCTCCGGGGGTGGTAGAGCGGTATTGACGGAACGTCCTGACTTACGATGCTGCTTCTTTTTCACGGCCATAACAACTCAGCTAGTGGAAAGCTAGCCTGCAGGCATGCTTCCTTTGGAGAGCAGAGCTCAGGGCAGGACCCCTCCCGCATCCTGCCAAGACTGTAGACGTGGAGGCTAACATCCTTATGTTAGGTGCTGGGAGACGTGGTGAGGAAAGCATGTGGAAGCGTTGGGCCTGAACTCACGCGTATCTGAGTTGAATACAGCGATTTCCTACGGCCTTCTTCTATCAGAGTGTAGCTAGTTTCTACCTCCCATGTACGAGTGGATAGCAGACATCTGCCTCCCAGGCGTACACACTTTTGAGTGTTGAGCTGATGGCCTGTACTTCCCACATCCTGCCTGCACGTACACTTCGCTGCAAACAGGCCTAGGCTCGATGCGTGACTGAAGTGTTGTGAGAGGTAAGCGGAATGTCCCGGCACACAAGACAAGTGCCTCCAAGCTCAATCCAGCGATTTCCTAGTAATTTCTGTCTGAGACTGGTGCTACATGCTAAGTTCCATAGGTGAGAAGCTAGCTGAACGCCCTGTCCAGAGGCAACTTACTTCTGAGAGTTGAGCTCACACTCAGTCCCTCACAGCTCCACACTGCCTGCAGAATGAGTTTCCAACATCTTCACCAGAGACGTTTGTCAGAGGCTTCTGAGACACAAGTGGAACAATGCAGACCTGGGGGGGTATGTCCAGGTGCAGGAGAGTGGTAATCGTGGAACCTCCTGACTCAGAATACTGCTGCGTTCTCACTGCCATAAGAAGGCAGCTGGTTGAAAGCTGGCTTCTAGGCATGCTTCCTTGTGAGAGCTGAGGTCAGGGCAGAACCCTCCCGCATCCTGACTGCCTGTAGACGTAGGTCGTAGCATAGTTACGTTAGGTGCCGGAAGGGGTTTCGTGAAAATCTTGTGGAAGTGACAGGCCTGCACTCTCGTGTATCCGAGTTCCATAGAGCGATTGCCAACGTCCTCGTTCAGTTTGAGTGTAGCTCGGTTCTAGCTCCCCTGAATAAGCGCCTAGCAGACATCGGCCTGCAAAGCATACACAGTTTGAGAGTTGAGCTCATGGCCTTTACCTCGGCCATCCTGACTGCCTGTACGGTCTGCTTCCACAGCATTTCGTTGTATGCGGGACAGTAGCGAAGTGAGAACCAAGTGTCTGCCTTGTCAGTTTCGCGCCTAGCAGACGGCTGCCTCCAAGGCATGCACGCTCCTTTGGATTGAGCTTGTGGTTTGTACCTCCCCCACGTTGACCGCCTGTATGCTTCGCTGCCAAAGGATTTCGTTCGATACGGGACGCAAGCTTTGTGAGCGGCAAGTGACCCTTAGCTCAATCCAGCGACTTCTGAGCAACTCCTCCCTCAGAAGGGAGCTGCATACTAACTTCCAAACCCGAGTACCTTGTTGAAAGCTATCTCTCTGGGGCACTTCCTCCTGTGAGGTGAGCTGACACGCGGTACTTCCCAGTTCCACACTGCCTGCACGTGGAGTTACGAATATCCTCACTAGGCTTGTTTGTCGGAAGCTCGTGGGACGCAAGGGCCAAGGTGCAGGCTTCAATGTTTGTGTCTCCGGGGGTGGTAGAGCGGTATTGACGGAACGTCCTGACTTACGATGCTGCTTCTTTTTCACGGCCATAACAACTCAGCTAGTGGAAAGCTAGCCTGCAGGCATGCTTCCTTTGGAGAGCAGAGCTCAGGGCAGGACCCCTCCCGCATCCTGCCAAGACTGTAGACGTGGAGGCTAACATCCTTATGTTAGGTGCTGGGAGACGTGGTGAGGAAAGCATGTGGAAGCGTTGGGCCTGAACTCACGCGTATCTGAGTTGAATACAGCGATTTCCTACGGCCTTCTTCTATCAGAGTGTAGCTAGTTTCTACCTCCCATGTACGAGTGGATAGCAGACATCTGCCTCCCAGGCGTACACACTTTTGAGTGTTGAGCTGATGGCCTGTACTTCCCACATCCTGCCTGCACGTACACTTCGCTGCAAACAGGCCTAGGCTCGATGCGTGACTGAAGTGTTGTGAGAGGTAAGCGGAATGTCCCGGCACACAAGACAAGTGCCTCCAAGCTCAATCCAGCGATTTCCTAGTAATTTCTGTCTGAGACTGGTGCTACATGCTAAGTTCCATAGGTGAGAAGCTAGCTGAACGCCCTGTCCAGAGGCAACTTACTTCTGAGAGTTGAGCTCACACTCAGTCCCTCACAGCTCCACACTGCCTGCAGAATGAGTTTCCAACATCTTCACCAGAGACGTTTGTCAGAGGCTTCTGAGACACAAGTGGAACAATGCAGACCTGGGGGGGGGGTATGTCCAGGTGCAGGAGAGTGGTAATCGTGGAACCTCCTGACTCAGAATACTGCTGCGTTCTCACTGCCATAAGAAGGCAGCTGGTTGAAAGCTGGCTTCTAGGCATGCTTCCTTGTGAGAGCTGAGGTCAGGGCAGAACCCTCCCGCATCCTGACTGCCTGTAGACGTAGGTCGTAGCATAGTTACGTTAGGTGCCGGAAGGGGTTTCGTGAAAATCTTGTGGAAGTGACAGGCCTGCACTCTCGTGTATCCGAGTTCCATAGAGCGATTGCCAACGTCCTCGTTCAGTTTGAGTGTAGCTCGGTTCTAGCTCCCCTGAATAAGCGCCTAGCAGACATCGGCCTGCAAAGCATACACAGTTTGAGAGTTGAGCTCATGGCCTTTACCTCGGCCATCCTGACTGCCTGTACGGTCTGCTTCCACAGCATTTCGTTGTATGCGGGACAGTAGCGAAGTGAGAACCAAGTGTCTGCCTTGTCAGTTTCGCGCCTAGCAGACGGCTGCCTCCAAGGCATGCACGCTCCTTTGGATTGAGCTTGTGGTTTGTACCTCCCCCACGTTGACCGCCTGTATGCTTCGCTGCCAAAGGATTTCGTTCGATACGGGACGCAAGCTTTGTGAGCGGCAAGTGACCCTTAGCTCAATCCAGCGACTTCTGAGCAACTCCTCCCTCAGAAGGGAGCTGCATACTAACTTCCAAACCCGAGTACCTTGTTGAAAGCTATCTCTCTGGGGCACTTCCTCCTGTGAGGTGGTGAGCTGACACGCGGTACTTCCCAGTTCCACACTGCCTGCACGTGGAGTTACGAATATCCTCACTAGGCTTGTTTGTCGGAAGCTCGTGGGACGCAAGGGCCAAGGTGCAGGCTTCAATGTTTGTGTCTCCGGGGGTGGTAGAGCGGTATTGACGGAACGTCCTGACTTACGATGCTGCTTCTTTTTCACGGCCATAACAACTCAGCTAGTGGAAAGCTAGCCTGCAGGCATGCTTCCTTTGGAGAGCAGAGCTCAGGGCAGGACCCCTCCCGCATCCTGCCAAGACTGTAGACGTGGAGGCTAACATCCTTATGTTAGGTGCTGGGAGACGTGGTGAGGAAAGCATGTGGAAGCGTTGGGCCTGAACTCACGCGTATCTGAGTTGAATACAGCGATTTCCTACGGCCTTCTTCTATCAGAGTGTAGCTAGTTTCTACCTCCCATGTACGAGTGGATAGCAGACATCTGCCTCCCAGGCGTACACACTTTGGAGTGTTGAGCTGATGGCCTGTACTTCCCACATCCTGCCTGCACGTACACTTCGCTGCAAACAGGCCTAGGCTCGATGCGTGACTGAAGTGTTGTGAGAGGTAAGCGGAATGTCCCGGCACACAAGACAAGTGCCTCCAAGCTCAATCCAGCGATTTCCTAGTAATTTCTGTCTGAGACTGGTGCTACATGCTAAGTTCCATAGGTGAGAAGCTAGCTGAACGCCCTGTCCAGAGGCAACTTACTTCTGAGAGTTGAGCTCACACTCAGTCCCTCACAGCTCCACACTGCCTGCAGAATGAGTTTCCAACATCTTCACCAGAGACGTTTGTCAGAGGCTTCTGAGACACAAGTGGAACAATGCAGACCTGGGGGGGGGTATGTCCAGGTGCAGGAGAGTGGTAATCGTGGAACCTCCTGACTCAGAATACTGCTGCGTTCTCACTGCCATAAGAAGGCAGCTGGTTGAAAGCTGGCTTCTAGGCATGCTTCCTTGTGAGAGCTGAGGTCAGGGCAGAACCCTCCCGCATCCTGACTGCCTGTAGACGTAGGTCGTAGCATAGTTACGTTAGGTGCCGGAAGGGGTTTCGTGAAAATCTTGTGGAAGTGACAGGCCTGCACTCTCGTGTATCCGAGTTCCATAGAGCGATTGCCAACGTCCTCGTTCAGTTTGAGTGTAGCTCGGTTCTAGCTCCCCTGAATAAGCGCCTAGCAGACATCGGCCTGCAAAGCATACACAGTTTGAGAGTTGAGCTCATGGCCTTTACCTCGGCCATCCTGACTGCCTGTACGGTCTGCTTCCACAGCATTTCGTTGTATGCGGGACAGTAGCGAAGTGAGAACCAAGTGTCTGCCTTGTCAGTTTCGCGCCTAGCAGACGGCTGCCTCCAAGGCATGCACGCTCCTTTGGATTGAGCTTGTGGTTTGTACCTCCCCCACGTTGACCGCCTGTATGCTTCGCTGCCAAAGGATTTCGTTCGATACGGGACGCAAGCTTTGTGAGCGGCAAGTGACCCTTAGCTCAATCCAGCGACTTCTGAGCAACTCCTCCCTCAGAAGGGAGCTGCATACTAACTTCCAAACCCGAGTACCTTGTTGAAAGCTATCTCTCTGGGGAACTTCCTCCTGTGAGGTGGTGAGCTGACACGCGGTACTTCCCAGTTCCACACTGCCTGCACGTGGAGTTACGAATATCCTCACTAGGCTTGTTTGTCGGAAGCTCGTGGGACGCAAGGGCCAAGGTGCAGGCTTCAATGTTTGTGTCTCCGGGGGTGGTAGAGCGGTATTGACGGAACGTCCTGACTTACGATGCTGCTTCTTTTTCACGGCCATAACAACTCAGCTAGTGGAAAGCTAGCCTGCAGGCATGCTTCCTTTGGAGAGCAGAGCTCAGGGCAGGACCCCTCCCGCATCCTGCCAAGACTGTAGACGTGGAGGCTAACATCCTTATGTTAGGTGCTGGGAGACGTGGTGAGGAAAGCATGTGGAAGCGTTGGGCCTGAACTCACGCGTATCTGAGTTGAATACAGCGATTTCCTACGGCCTTCTTCTATCAGAGTGTAGCTAGTTTCTACCTCCCATGTACGAGTGGATAGCAGACATCTGCCTCCCAGGCGTACACACTTTTGAGTGTTGAGCTGATGGCCTGTACTTCCCACATCCTGCCTGCACGTACACTTCGCTGCAAACAGGCCTAGGCTCGATGCGTGACTGAAGTGTTGTGAGAGGTAAGCGGAATGTCCCGGCACACAAGACAAGTGCCTCCAAGCTCAATCCAGCGATTTCCTAGTAATTTCTGTCTGAGACTGGTGCTACATGCTAAGTTCCATAGGTGAGAAGCTAGCTGAACGCCCTGTCCAGAGGCAACTTACTTCTGAGAGTTGAGCTCACACTCAGTCCCTCACAGCTCCACACTGCCTGCAGAATGAGTTTCCAACATCTTCACCAGAGACGTTTGTCAGAGGCTTCTGAGACACAAGTGGAACAATGCAGACCTGGGGGGGTATGTCCAGGTGCAGGAGAGTGGTAATCGTGGAACCTCCTGACTCAGAATACTGCTGCGTTCTCACTGCCATAAGAAGGCAGCTGGTTGAAAGCTGGCTTCTAGGCATGCTTCCTTGTGAGAGCTGAGGTCAGGGCAGAACCCTCCCGCATCCTGACTGCCTGTAGACGTAGGTCGTAGCATAGTTACGTTAGGTGCCGGAAGGGGTTTCGTGAAAATCTTGTGGAAGTGACAGGCCTGCACTCTCGTGTATCCGAGTTCCATAGAGCGATTGCCAACGTCCTCGTTCAGTTTGAGTGTAGCTCGGTTCTAGCTCCCCTGAATAAGCGCCTAGCAGACATCGGCCTGCAAAGCATACACAGTTTGAGAGTTGAGCTCATGGCCTTTACCTCGGCCATCCTGACTGCCTGTACGGTCTGCTTCCACAGCATTTCGTTGTATGCGGGACAGTAGCGAAGTGAGAACCAAGTGTCTGCCTTGTCAGTTTCGCGCCTAGCAGACGGCTGCCTCCAAGGCATGCACGCTCCTTTGGATTGAGCTTGTGGTTTGTACCTCCCCCACCTTGACCGCCTGTATGCTTCGCTGCCAAAGGATTTCGTTCGATACGGGACGCAAGCTTTGTGAGCGGCAAGTGACCCTTAGCTCAATCCAGCGACTTCTGAGCAACTCCTCCCTCAGAAGGGAGCTGCATACTAACTTCCAAACCCGAGTACCTTGTTGAAAGCTATCTCTCTGGGGCACTTCCTCCTGTGAGGTGAGCTGACACGCGGTACTTCCCAGTTCCACACTGCCTGCACGTGGAGTTACGAATATCCTCACTAGGCTTGTTTGTCGGAAGCTCGTGGGACGCAAGGGCCAAGGTGCAGGCTTCAATGTTTGTGTCTCCGGGGGTGGTAGAGCGGTATTGACGGAACGTCCTGACTTACGATGCTGCTTCTTTTTCACGGCCATAACAACTCAGCTAGTGGAAAGCTAGCCTGCAGGCATGCTTCCTTTGGAGAGCAGAGCTCAGGGCAGGACCCCTCCCGCATCCTGCCAAGACTGTAGACGTGGAGGCTAACATCCTTATGTTAGGTGCTGGGAGACGTGGTGAGGAAAGCATGTGGAAGCGTTGGGCCTGAACTCACGCGTATCTGAGTTGAATACAGCGATTTCCTACGGCCTTCTTCTATCAGAGTGTAGCTAGTTTCTACCTCCCATGTACGAGTGGATAGCAGACATCTGCCTCCCAGGCGTACACACTTTGGAGTGTTGAGCTGATGGCCTGTACTTCCCACATCCTGCCTGCACGTACACTTCGCTGCAAACAGGCCTAGGCTCGATGCGTGACTGAAGTGTTGTGAGAGGTAAGCGGAATGTCCCGGCACACAAGACAAGTGCCTCCAAGCTCAATCCAGCGATTTCCTAGTAATTTCTGTCTGAGACTGGTGCTACATGCTAAGTTCCATAGGTGAGAAGCTAGCTGAACGCCCTGTCCAGAGGCAACTTACTTCTGAGAGTTGAGCTCACACTCAGTCCCTCACAGCTCCACACTGCCTGCAGAATGAGTTTCCAACATCTTCACCAGAGACGTTTGTCAGAGGCTTCTGAGACACAAGTGGAACAATGCAGACCTGGGGGGGGTATGTCCAGGTGCAGGAGAGTGGTAATCGTGGAACCTCCTGACTCAGAATACTGCTGCGTTCTCACTGCCATAAGAAGGCAGCTGGTTGAAAGCTGGCTTCTAGGCATGCTTCCTTGTGAGAGCTGAGGTCAGGGCAGAACCCTCCCGCATCCTGACTGCCTGTAGACGTAGGTCGTAGCATAGTTACGTTAGGTGCCGGAAGGGGTTTCGTGAAAATCTTGTGGAAGTGACAGGCCTGCACTCTCGTGTATCCGAGTTCCATAGAGCGATTGCCAACGTCCTCGTTCAGTTTGAGTGTAGCTCGGTTCTAGCTCCCCTGAATAAGCGCCTAGCAGACATCGGCCTGCAAAGCATACACAGTTTGAGAGTTGAGCTCATGGCCTTTACCTCGGCCATCCTGACTGCCTGTACGGTCTGCTTCCACAGCATTTCGTTGTATGCGGGACAGTGGCGAAGTGAGAACCAAGTGTCTGCCTTGTCAGTTTCGCGCCTAGCAGACGGCTGCCTCCAAGGCATACACGCTCCTTTGGATTGAGCTTGGGGTTTGTACCTCCCCCACGTTGACCGCCTGTATGCTTCGCTGCCAAAGGATTTCGTTCGATACGGGACGCAAGCTTTGTGAGCGGCAAGTGACCCTTAGCTCAATCCAGCGACTTCTGACCAACTCCTCCCTCAGAAGGGAGCTGCATACTAACTTCCAAACCCGAGTACCTTGTTGAAAGTTATCTCTCTGGGGCACTTCCTCCTGTGAGGTGAGCTGACACGCGGTACTTCCCAGTTCCACACTGCCTGCACGTGGAGTTACGAATATCCTCACTAGGCTTGTTTGTCGGAAACTCGTGGGACGCAAGGGCCAAGGTGCAGGCTTCAATGTTTGTGTCTCCGGGGGTGGTAGAGCGGTATTGACGGAACGTCCTGACTTACGATGCTGCTTCTTTTTCACGGCCATAACAACTCAGCTAGTGGAAAGCTAGCCTGCAGGCATGCTTCCTTTGGAGAGCAGAGCTCAGGGCAGGACCCCTCCCGCATCCTGCCAAGACTGTAGACGTGGAGGCTAACATCCTTATGTTAGGTGCTGGGAGACGTGGTGAGGAAAGCATGTGGAAGCGTTGGGCCTGAACTCACGCGTATCTGAGTTGAATACAGCGATTTCCTACGGCCTTCTTCTATCAGAGTGTAGCTAGTTTCTACCTCCCATGTACGAGTGGATAGCAGACATCTGCCTCCCAGGCGTACACACTTTTGAGTGTTGAGCTGATGGCCTGTACTTCCCACATCCTGCCTGCACGTACACTTCGCTGCAAACAGGCCTAGGCTCGATGCGTGACTGAAGTGTTGTGAGAGGTAAGCGGAATGTCCCGGCACACAAGACAAGTGCCTCCAAGCTCAATCCAGCGATTTCCTAGTAATTTCTGTCTGAGACTGGTGCTACATGCTAAGTTCCATAGGTGAGAAGCTAGCTGAACGCCCTGTCCAGAGGCAACTTACTTCTGAGAGTTGAGCTCACACTCAGTCCCTCACAGCTCCACACTGCCTGCAGAATGAGTTTCCAACATCTTCACCAGAGACGTTTGTCAGAGGCTTCTGAGACACAAGTGGAACAATGCAGACCTGGGGGGGTATGTCCAGGTGCAGGAGAGTGGTAATCGTGGAACCTCCTGACTCAGAATACTGCTGCGTTCTCACTGCCATAAGAAGGCAGCTGGTTGAAAGCTGGCTTCTAGGCATGCTTCCTTGTGAGAGCTGAGGTCAGGGCAGAACCCTCCCGCATCCTGACTGCCTGTAGACGTAGGTCGTAGCATAGTTACGTTAGGTGCCGGAAGGGGTTTCGTGAAAATCTTGTGGAAGTGACAGGCCTGCACTCTCGTGTATCCGAGTTCCATAGAGCGATTGCCAACGTCCTCGTTCAGTTTGAGTGTAGCTCGGTTCTAGCTCCCCTGAATAAGCGCCTAGCAGACATCGGCCTGCAAAGCATACACAGTTTGAGAGTTGAGCTCATGGCCTTTACCTCGGCCATCCTGACTGCCTGTACGGTCTGCTTCCACAGCATTTCGTTGTATGCGGGACAGTAGCGAAGTGAGAACCAAGTGTCTGCCTTGTCAGTTTCGCGCCTAGCAGACGGCTGCCTCCAAGGCATGCACGCTCCTTTGGATTGAGCTTGGGGTTTGTACCTCCCCCACGTTGACCGCCTGTATGCTTCGCTGCCAAAGGATTTCGTTCGATACGGGACGCAAGCTTTGTGAGCGGCAAGTGACCCTTAGCTCAATCCAGCGACTTCTGACCAACTCCTCCCTCAGAAGGGAGCTGCATACTAACTTCCAAACCCGAGTACCTTGTTGAAAGCTATCTCTCTGGGGCACTTCCTCCTGTGAGGTGAGCTGACACGCGGTACTTCCCAGTTCCACACTGCCTGCACGTGGAGTTACTAATATCCTCACTAGGCTTGTTTGTCGGAAGCTCGTGGGACGCAAGGGCCAAGGTGCAGGCTTCAATGTTTGTGTCTCCGGGGGTGGTAGAGCGGTATTGACGGAACGTCCTGACTTACGATGCTGCTTCTTTTTCACGGCCATAACAACTCAGCTAGTGGAAAGCTAGCCTGCAGGCATGCTTCCTTTGGAGAGCAGAGCTCAGGGCAGGACCCCTCCCGCATCCTGCCAAGACTGTAGACGTGGAGGCTAACATCCTTATGTTAGGTGCTGGGAGACGTGGTGAGGAAAGCATGTGGAAGCGTTGGGCCTGAACTCACGCGTATCTGAGTTGAATACAGCGATTTCCTACGGCCTTCTTCTATCAGAGTGTAGCTAGTTTCTACCTCCCATGTACGAGTGGATAGCAGACATCTGCCTCCCAGGCGTACACACTTTTGAGTGTTGAGCTGATGGCCTGTACTTCCCACATCCTGCCTGCACGTACACTTCGCTGCAAACAGGCCTAGGCTCGATGCGTGACTGAAGTGTTGTGAGAGGTAAGCGGAATGTCCCGGCACACAAGACAAGTGCCTCCAAGCTCAATCCAGCGATTTCCTAGTAATTTCTGTCTGAGACTGGTGCTACATGCTAAGTTCCATAGGTGAGAAGCTAGCTGAACGCCCTGTCCAGAGGCAACTTACTTCTGAGAGTTGAGCTCACACTCAGTCCCTCACAGCTCCACACTGCCTGCAGAATGAGTTTCCAACATCTTCACCAGAGACGTTTGTCAGAGGCTTCTGAGACACAAGTGGAACAATGCAGACCTGGGGGGGGTATGTCCAGCTGCAGGAGAGTGGTAATCGTGGAACCTCCTGACTCAGAATACTGCTGCGTTCTCACTGCCATAAGAAGGCAGCTGGTTGAAAGCTGGCTTCTAGGCATGCTTCCTTGTGAGAGCTGAGGTCAGGGCAGAACCCTCCCGCATCCTGACTGCCTGTAGACGTAGGTCGTAGCATAGTTACGTTAGGTGCCGGAAGGGGTTTCGTGAAAATCTTGTGGAAGTGACAGGCCTGCACTCTCGTGTATCCGAGTTCCATAGAGCGATTGCCAACGTCCTCGTTCAGTTTGAGTGTAGCTCGGTTCTAGCTCCCCTGAATAAGCGCCTAGCAGACATCGGCCTGCAAAGCATACACAGTTTGAGAGTTGAGCTCATGGCCTTTACCTCGGCCATCCTGACTGCCTGTACGGTCTGCTTCCACAGCATTTCGTTGTATGCGGGACAGTAGCGAAGTGAGAACCAAGTGTCTGCCTTGTCAGTTTCGCGCCTAGCAGACGGCTGCCTCCAAGGCATGCACGCTCCTTTGGATTGAGCTTGTGGTTTGTACCTCCCCCACCTTGACCGCCTGTATGCTTCGCTGCCAAAGGATTTCGTTCGATACGGGACGCAAGCTTTGTGAGCGGCAAGTGACCCTTAGCTCAATCCAGCGACTTCTGAGCAACTCCTCCCTCAGAAGGGAGCTGCATACTAACTTCCAAACCCGAGTACCTTGTTGAAAGCTATCTCTCTGGGGCACTTCCTCCTGTGAGGTGAGCTGACACGCGGTACTTCCCAGTTCCACACTGCCTGCACGTGGAGTTACGAATATCCTCACTAGGCTTGTTTGTCGGAAGCTCGTGGGACGCAAGGGCCAAGGTGCAGGCTTCAATGTTTGTGTCTCCGGGGGTGGTAGAGCGGTATTGACGGAACGTCCTGACTTACGATGCTGCTTCTTTTTCACGGCCATAACAACTCAGCTAGTGGAAAGCTAGCCTGCAGGCATGCTTCCTTTGGAGAGCAGAGCTCAGGGCAGGACCCCTCCCGCATCCTGCCAAGACTGTAGACGTGGAGGCTAACATCCTTATGTTAGGTGCTGGGAGACGTGGTGAGGAAAGCATGTGGAAGCGTTGGGCCTGAACTCACGCATATCTGAGTTGAATACAGCGATTTCCTACGGCCTTCTTCTATCAGAGTGTAGCTAGTTTCTACCTCCCATGTACGAGTGGATAGCAGACATCTGCCTCCCAGGCGTACACACTTTTGAGTGTTGAGCTGATGGCCTGTACTTCCCACATCCTGCCTGCACGTACACTTCGCTGCAAACAGGCCTAGGCTCGATGCGTGACTGAAGTGTTCTGAGAGGTAAGCGGAATGTCCCGGCACACAAGACAAGTGCCTCCAAGCTCAATCCAGCGATTTCCTAGTAATTTCTGTCTGAGACTGGTGCTACATGCTAAGTTCCATAGGTGAGAAGCTAGCTGAACGCCCTGTCCAGAGGCAACTTACTTCTGAGAGTTGAGCTCACACTCAGTCCCTCACAGCTCCACACTGCCTGCAGAATGATTTTCCAACATCTTCACCAGAGACGTTTGTCAGAGGCTTCTGAGACACAAGTGGAACAATGCAGACCTGGGGGGGGTATGTCCAGCTGCAGGAGAGTGGTAATCGTGGAACCTCCTGACTCAGAATACTGCTGCGTTCTCACTGCCATAAGAAGGCAGCTGGTTGAAAGCTGGCTTCTAGGCATGCTTCCTTGTGAGAGCTGAGGTCAGGGCAGAACCCTCCCGCATCCTGACTGCCTGTAGACGTAGGTCGTAGCATAGTTACGTTAGGTGCCGGAAGGGGTTTCGTGAAAATCTTGTGGAAGTGACAGGCCTGCACTCTCGTGTATCCGAGTTCCATAGAGCGATTGCCAACGTCCTCGTTCAGTTTGAGTGTAGCTCGGTTCTAGCTCCCCTGAATAAGCGCCTAGCAGACATCGGCCTGCAAAGCATACACAGTTTGAGAGTTGAGCTCATGGCCTTTACCTCGGCCATCCTGACTGCCTGTACGGTCTGCTTCCACAGCATTTCGTTGTATGCGGGACAGTAGCGAAGTGAGAACCAAGTGTCTGCCTTGTCAGTTTCGCGCCTAGCAGACGGCTGCCTCCAAGGCATGCACGCTCCTTTGGATTGAGCTTGTGGTTTGTACCTCCCCCACGTTGACCGCCTGTATGCTTCGCTGCCAAAGGATTTCGTTCGATACGGGACGCAAGCTTTGTGAGCGGCAAGTGACCCTTAGCTCAATCCAGCGACTTCTGAGCAACTCCTCCCTCAGAAGGGAGCTGCATACTAACTTCCAAACCCGAGTACCTTGTTGAAAGCTATCTCTCTGGGGCACTTCCTCCTGTGAGGTGAGCTGACACGCGGTACTTCCCAGTTCCACACTGCCTGCACGTGGAGTTACGAATATCCTCACTAGGCTTGTTTGTCGGAAGCTCGTGGGACGCAAGGGCCAAGGTGCAGGCTTCAATGTTTGTGTCTCCGGGGGTGGTAGAGCGGTATTGACGGAACGTCCTGACTTACGATGCTGCTTCTTTTTCACGGCCATAACAACTCAGCTAGTGGAAACTAGCCTGCAGGCATGCTTCCTTTGGAGAGCAGAGCTCAGGGCAGGACCCCTCCCGCATCCTGCCAAGACTGTAGACGTGGAGGCTAACATCCTTATGTTAGGTGCTGGGAGACGTGGTGAGGAAAGCATGTGGAAGCGTTGGGCCTGAACTCACGCGTATCTGAGTTGAATACAGCGATTTCCTACGGCCTTCTTCTATCAGAGTGTAGCTAGTTTCTACCTCCCATGTACGAGTGGATAGCAGACATCTGCCTCCCAGGCGTACACACTTTTGAGTGTTGAGCTGATGGCCTGTACTTCCCACATCCTGCCTGCACGTACACTTCGCTGCAAACAGGCCTAGGCTCGATGCGTGACTGAAGTGTTGTGAGAGGTAAGCGGAATGTCCCGGCACACAAGACAAGTGCCTCCAAGCTCAATCCAGCGATTTCCTAGTAATTTCTGTCTGAGACTGGTGCTACATGCTAAGTTCCATAGGTGAGAAGCTAGCTGAACGCCCTGTCCAGAGGCAACTTACTTCTGAGAGTTGAGCTCACACTCAGTCCCTCACAGCTCCACACTGCCTGCAGAATGAGTTTCCAACATCTTCACCAGAGACGTTTGTCAGAGGCTTCTGAGACACAAGTGGAACAATGCAGACCTGGGGGGGGGTATGTCCAGGTGCAGGAGAGTGGTAATCGTGGAACCTCCTGACTCAGAATACTGCTGCGTTCTCACTGCCATAAGAAGGCAGCTGGTTGAAAGCTGGCTTCTAGGCATGCTTCCTTGTGAGAGCTGAGGTCAGGGCAGAACCCTCCCGCATCCTGACTGCCTGTAGACGTAGGTCGTAGCATACTTACGTTAGGTGCCGGAAGGGGTTTCGTGAAAATCTTGTGGAAGTGACAGGCCTGCACTCTCGTGTATCCGAGTTCCATAGAGCGATTGCCAACGTCCTCGTTCAGTTTGAGTGTAGCTCGGTTCTAGCTCCCCTGAATAAGCGCCTAGCAGACATCGGCCTGCAAAGCATACACAGTTTGAGAGTTGAGCTCATGGCCTTTACCTCGGCCATCCTGACTGCCTGTACGGTCTGCTTCCACAGCATTTCGTTGTATGCGGGACAGTAGCGAAGTGAGAACCAAGTGTCTGCCTTGTCAGTTTCGCGCCTAGCAGACGGCTGCCTCCAAGGCATGCACGCTCCTTTGGATTGAGCTTGTGGTTTGTACCTCCCCCACGTTGACCGCCTGTATGCTTCGCTGCCAAAGGATTTCGTTCGATACGGGACGCAAGCTTTGTGAGCGGCAAGTGACCCTTAGCTCAATCCAGCGACTTCTGAGCAACTCCTCCCTCAGAAGGGAGCTGCATACTAACTTCCAAACCCGAGTACCTTGTTGAAAGCTATCTCTCTGGGGAACTTCCTCCTGTGAGGTGGTGAGCTGACACGCGGTACTTCCCAGTTCCACACTGCCTGCACGTGGAGTTACGAATATCCTCACTAGGCTTGTTTGTCGGAAGCTCGTGGGACGCAAGGGCCAAGGTGCAGGCTTCAATGTTTGTGTCTCCGGGGGTGGTAGAGCGGTATTGACGGAACGTCCTGACTTACGATGCTGCTTCGATCTCACGGCCGTAACAACTCAGCTAGTGGAAAGCTAGCCTGCAGGCATGCTTCGTTTGGAGAGCAGAGCTCAGGGCAGGACCCCTCCCGCATCCTGCCAGACTGTAGACGTGGAGGCTAACATCCTTATGTTAGGTACTGGGAGACGTGGTGAGGAAAGCATGTGGAAGCGTTGGGCCTGAACTCACGCGTATCTGAGTTGAATACAGCGATTTCCTACGGCCTTCTTCTATCAGAGTGTAGCTATTTCTACCTCCCATGTACGAGTGGATAGCAGACATCTGCCTCCCAGGCGTACACACTTTTGAGTGTTGAGCTGATGGCCTGTACTTCCCACATCCTGCCTGCACGTACACTTCGCTGCAAACAGGCCTAGGCTCGATGCGTGACTGAAGTGTTGTGAGAGGTAAGCGGAATGTCCCGGCACACAAGACAAGTGCCTCCAAGCTCAATCCAGCGATTTCCTAGTAATTTCTGTCTGAGACTGGTGCTACATGCTAAGTTCCATAGGTGAGAAGCTAGCTGAACGCCCTGTCCAGAGGCAACTTACTTCTGAGAGTTGAGCTCACACTCAGTCCCTCACAGCTCCACACTGCCTGCAGAATGAGTTTCCAACATCTTCACCAGAGACGTTTGTCAGAGGCTTCTGAGACACAAGTGGAACAATGCAGACCTGGGGGGGGTATGTCCAGGTGCAGGAGAGTGGTAATCGTGGAACCTCCTGACTCAGAATACTGCTGCGTTCTCACTGCCATAAGAAGGCAGCTGGTTGAAAGCTGGCTTCTAGGCATGCTTCCTTGTGAGAGCTGAGGTCAGGGCAGAACCCTCCCGCATCCTGACTGCCTGTAGACGTAGGTCGTAGCATAGTTACGTTAGGTGCCGGAAGGGGTTTCGTGAAAATCTTGTGGAAGTGACAGGCCTGCACTCTCGTGTGTCCGAGTTCCATAGAGCGATTGCCAACGTCCTCGTTCAGTTTGAGTGTAGCTCGGTTCTAGCTCCCCTGAATAAGCGCCTAGCAGACATCGGCCTGCAAAGCATACACAGTTTGAGAGTTGAGCTCATGGCCTTTACCTCGGCCATCCTGACTGCCTGTACGGTCTGCTTCCACAGCATTTCGTTGTATGCGGGACAGTAGCGAAGTGAGAACCAAGTGTCTGCCTTGTCAGTTTCGCGCCTAGCAGACGGCTGCCTCCAAGGCATGCACGCTCCTTTGGATTGAGCTTGTGGTTTGTACCTCCCCCACGTTGACCGCCTGTATGCTTCGCTGCCAAAGGATTTCCTTCGATACGGGATGCAAGCTTTGTGAGCGGCAAGTGACCCTTAGCTCAATCCAGCGACTTCTGAGCAACTCCTCCCTCAGAAGGGAGCTGCATACTAACTTCCAAACCCGAGTACCTTGTTGAAAGCTATCTCTCTGGGGAACTTCCTCCTGTGAGGTGGTGAGCTGACACGCGGTACTTCCCAGTTCCACACTGCCTGCACGTGGAGTTACGAATATCCTCACTAGGCTTGTTTGTCGGAAGCTCGTGGGACGCAAGGGCCAAGGTGCAGGCTTCAATGTTTGTGTCTCCGGGGGTGGTAGAGCGGTATTGACGGAACGTCCTGACTTACGATGCTGCTTCGTTCTCACGGCCGTAACAACTCAGCTAGTGGAAAGCTAGCCTGCAGGCATGCTTCCTTTGGAGAGCAGAGCTCAGGGCAGGACCCCTCCCGCATCCTGCCAGACTGTAGACGTGGAGGCTAACATCCTTATGTTAGGTGCTGGGAGACGTGGTGAGGAAAGCATGTGGAAGCGTTGGGCCTGAACTCACGCGTATCTGAGTTGAATACAGCGATTTCCTACGGCCTTCTTCTATCAGAGTGTAGCTAGTTTCTACCTCCCATGTACGAGTGGATAGCAGACATCTGCCTCCCAGGCGTACACACTTTTGAGTGTTGAGCTGATGGCCTGTACTTCCCACATCCTGCCTGCACGTACACTTCGCTGCAAACAGGCCTAGGCTCGATGCGTGACTGAAGTGTTGTGAGAGGTAAGCGGAATGTCCCGGCACACAAGACAAGTGCCTCCAAGCTCAATCCAGCGATTTCCTAGTAATTTCTGTCTGAGACTGGTGCTACATGCTAAGTTCCATAGGTGAGAAGCTAGCTGAACGCCCTGTCCAGAGGCAACTTACTTCTGAGAGTTGAGCTCACACTCAGTCCCTCACAGCTCCACACTGCCTGCAGAATGAGTTTCCAACATCTTCACCAGAGACGTTTGTCAGAGGCTTCTGAGACACAAGTGGAACAATGCAGACCTGGGGGGGTATGTTCAGGTGCAGGAGAGTGGTAATCGTGGAACCTCCTGACTCAGAATACTGCTGCGTTCTCACTGCCATAAGAAGGCAGCTGGTTGAAAGCTGGCTTCTAGGCATGCTTCCTTGTGAGAGCTGAGGTCAGGGCAGAACCCTCCCGCATCCTGACTGCCTGTAGACGTAGGTCGTAGCATAGTTACGTTAGGTGCCGGAAGGGGTTTCGTGAAAATCTTGTGGAAGTGACAGGCCTGCACTCTCGTGTATCCGAGTTCCATAGAGCGATTGCCAACGTCCTCGTTCAGTTTGAGTGTAGCTCTGTTCTAGCTCCCCTGAATAAGCGCCTAGCAGACATCGGCCTGCAAAGCATACACAGTTTGAGAGTTGAGCTCATGGCCTTTACCTCGGCCATCCTGACTGCCTGTACGGTCTGCTTCCACAGCATTTCGTTGTATGCGGGACAGTAGCGAAGTGAGAACCAAGTGTCTGCCTTGTCAGTTTCGCGCCTAGCAGACGGCTGCCTCCAAGGCATGCACGCTCCTTTGGATTGAGCTTGTGGTTTGTACCTCCCCCACGTTGACCGCCTGTATGCTTCGCTGCCAAAGGATTTCGTTTGATACGGGACGCAAGCTTTGTGAGCGGCAAGTGACCCTTAGCTCAATCCAGCGACTTCTGAGCAACTCCTCCCTCAGAAGGGAGCTGCATACTAACTTCCAAACCCGAGTACCTTGTTGAAAGCTATCTCTCTGGGGAACTTCCTCCTGTGAGGTGGTGAGCTGACACGCGGTACTTCCCAGTTCCACACTGCCTGCACGTGGAGTTACGAATATCCTCACTAGGCTTGTTTGTCGGAAGCTCGTGGGACGCAAGGGCCAAGGTGCAGGCTTCAATGTTTGTGTCTCCGGGGGTGGTAGAGCGGTATTGACGGAACGTCCTGACTTACGATGCTGCTTCGTTCTCACGGCCGTAACAACTCAGCTAGTGGAAAGCTAGCCTGCAGGCATGCTTCCTTTGGAGAGCAGAGCTCAGGGCAGGACCCCTCCCGCATCCTGCCAGACTGTAGACGTGGAGGCTAACATCCTTATGTTAGGTGCTGGGAGACGTGGTGAGGAAAGCATGTGGAAGCGTTGGGCCTGAACTCACGCGTATCTGAGTTGAATACAGCGATTTCCTACGGCCTTCTTCTATCAGAGTGTAGCTAGTTTCTACCTCCCATGTACGAGTGGATAGCAGACATCTGCCTCCCAGGCGTACACACTTTTGAGTGTTGAGCTGATGGCCTGTACTTCCCACATCCTGCCTGCACGTACACTTCGCTGCAAACAGGCCTAGGCTCGATGCGTGACTGAAGTGTTGTGAGAGGTAAGCGGAATGTCCCGGCACACAAGACAAGTGCCTCCAAGCTCAATCCAGCGATTTCCTAGTAATTTCTGTCTGAGACTGGTGCTACATGCTAAGTTCCATAGGTGAGAAGCTAGCTGAACGCCCTGTCCAGAGGCAACTTACTTCTGAGAGTTGAGCTCACACTCAGTCCCTCACAGCTCCACACTGCCTGCAGAATGAGTTTCCAACATCTTCACCAGAGACGTTTGTCAGAGGCTTCTGAGACACAAGTGGAACAATGCAGACCTGGGGGGGGTATGTCCAGGTGCAGGAGAGTGGTAATCGTGGAACCTCCTGACTCAGAATACTGCTGCGTTCTCACTGCCATAAGAAGGCAGCTGGTTGAAAGCTGGCTTCTAGGCATGCTTCCTTGTGAGAGCTGAGGTCAGGGCAGAACCCTCCCGCATCCTGACTGCCTGTAGACGTAGGTCGTAGCATAGTTACGTTAGGTGCCGGAAGGGGTTTCGTGAAAATCTTGTGGAAGTGACAGGCCTGCACTCTCGTGTGTCCGAGTTCCATAGAGCGATTGCCAACGTCCTCGTTCAGTTTGAGTGTAGCTCGGTTCTAGCTCCCCTGAATAAGCGCCTAGCAGACATCGGCCTGCAAAGCATACACATTTTGAGAGTTGAGCTCATGGCCTTTACCTCGGCCATCCTGACTGCCTGTACGGTCTGCTTCCACAGCATTTCGTTGTATGCGGGACAGTAGCGAAGTGAGAACCAAGTGTCTGCCTTGTCAGTTTCGCGCCTAGCAGACGGCTGCCTCCAAGGCATGCACGCTCCTTTGGATTGAGCTTGTGGTTTGTACCTCCCCCACGTTGACCGCCTGTATGCTTCGCTGCCAAAGGATTTCGTTCGATACGGGACGCAAGCTTTGTGAGCGGCAAGTGACCCTTAGCTCAATCCAGCGACTTCTGAGCAACTCCTCCCTCAGAAGGGAGCTGCATACTAACTTCCAAACCCGAGTACCTTGTTGAAAGCTATCTCTCTGGGGAACTTCCTCCTGTGAGGTGGTGAGCTGACACGCGGTACTTCCCAGTTCCACACTGCCTGCACGTGGAGTTACGAATATCCTCACTAGGCTTGTTTGTCGGAAGCTCGTGGGACGCAAGGGCCAAGGTGCAGGCTTCAATGTTTGTGTCTCCGGGGGTGGTAGAGCGGTATTGACGGAACGTCCTGACTTACGATGCTGCTTCGTTCTCACGTCCGTAACAACTCAGCTAGTGGAAAGCTAGCCTGCAGGCATGCTTCCTTTGGAGAGCAGAGCTCAGGGCAGGACCCCTCCCGCATCCTGCCAGACTGTAGACGTGGAGGCTAACATCCTTATGTTAGGTGCTGGGAGACGTGGTGAGGAAAGCATGTGGAAGCGTTGGGCCTGAACTCACGCGTATCTGAGTTGAATACAGCGATTTCCTACGGCCTTCTTCTATCAGAGTGTAGCTAGTTTCTACCTCCCATGTACGAGTGGATAGCAGACATCTGCCTCCCAGGCGTACACACTTTTGAGTGTTGAGCTGATGGCCTGTACTTCCCACATCCTGCCTGCACGTACACTTCGCTGCAAACAGGCCTAGGCTCGATGCGTGACTGAAGTGTTGTGAGAGGTAAGCGGAATGTCCCGGCACACAAGACAAGTGCCTCCAAGCTCAATCCAGCGATTTCCTAGTAATTTCTGTCTGAGACTGGTGCTACATGCTAAGTTCCATAGGTGAGAAGCTAGCTGAACGCCCTGTCCAGAGGCAACTTACTTCTGAGAGTTGAGCTCACACTCAGTCCCTCACAGCTCCACACTGCCTGCAGAATGAGTTTCCAACATCTTCACCAGAGACGTTTGTCAGAGGCTTCTGAGACACAAGTGGAACAATGCAGACCTGGGGGGGTATGTCCAGGTGCAGGAGAGTGGTAATCGTGGAACCTCCTGACTCAGAATACTGCTGCGTTCTCACTGCCATAAGAAGGCAGCTGGTTGAAAGCTGGCTTCTAGGCATGCTTCCTTGTGAGAGCTGAGGTCAGGGCAGAACCCTCCCGCATCCTGACTGCCTGTAGACGTAGGTCGTAGCATAGTTACGTTAGGTGCCGGAAGGGGTTTCGTGAAAATCTTGTGGAAGTGACAGGCCTGCACTCTCGTGTGTCCGAGTTCCATAGAGCGATTGCCAACGTCCTCGTTCAGTTTGAGTGTAGCTCGGTTCTAGCTCCCCTGAATAAGCGCCTAGCAGACATCGGCCTGCAAAGCATACACAGTTTGAGAGTTGAGCTCATGGCCTTTACCTCGGCCATCCTGACTGCCTGTACGGTCTGCTTCCACAGCATTTCGTTGTATGCGGGACAGTAGCGAAGTGAGAACCAAGTGTCTGCCTTGTCAGTTTCGCGCCTAGCAGACGGCTGCCTCCAAGGCATGCACGCTCCTTTGGATTGAGCTTGTGGTTTGTACCTCCCCCACGTTGACCGCCTGTATGCTTCGCTGCCAAAGGATTTCGTTCGATACGGGACGCAAGCTTTGTGAGCGGCAAGTGACCCTTAGCTCAATCCAGCGACTTCTGAGCAACTCCTCCCTCAGAAGGGAGCTGCATACTAACTTCCAAACCCGAGTACCTTGTTGAAAGCTATCTCTCTGGGGAACTTCCTCCTGTGAGGTGGTGAGCTGACACGCGGTACTTCCCAGTTCCACACTGCCTGCACGTGGAGTTACGAATATCCTCACTAGGCTTGTTTGTCGGAAGCTCGTGGGACGCAAGGGCCAAGGTGCAGGCTTCAATGTTTGTGTCTCCGGGGGTGGTAGAGCGGTATTGACGGAACGTCCTGACTTACGATGCTGCTTCGTTCTCACGGCCGTAACAACTCAGCTAGTGGAAAGCTAGCCTGCAGGCATGCTTCCTTTGGAGAGCAGAGCTCAGGGCAGGACCCCTCCCGCATCCTGCCAGACTGTAGACGTGGAGGCTAACATCCTTATGTTAGGTGCTGGGAGACGTGGTGAGGAAAGCATGTGGAAGCGTTGGGCCTGAACTCACGCGTATCTGAGTTGAATACAGCGATTTCCTACGGCCTTCTTCTATCAGAGTGTAGCTAGTTTCTACCTCCCATGTACGAGTGGATAGCAGACATCTGCCTCCCAGGCGTACACACTTTTGAGTGTTGAGCTGATGGCCTGTACTTCCCACATCCTGCCTGCACGTACACTTCGCTGCAAACAGGCCTAGGCTCGATGCGTGACTGAAGTGTTGTGAGAGGTAAGCGGAATGTCCCGGCACACAAGACAAGTGCCTCCAAGCTCAATCCAGCGATTTCCTAGTAATTTCTGTCTGAGACTGGTGCTACATGCTAAGTTCCATAGGTGAGAAGCTAGCTGAACGCCCTGTCCAGAGGCAACTTACTTCTGAGAGTTGAGCTCACACTCAGTCCCTCACAGCTCCACACTGCCTGCAGAATGAGTTTCCAACATCTTCACCAGAGACGTTTGTCAGAGGCTTCTGAGACACAAGTGGAACAATGCAGACCTGGGGGGGGTATGTCCAGGTGCAGGAGAGTGGTAATCGTGGAACCTCCTGACTCAGAATACTGCTGCGTTCTCACTGCCATAAGAAGGCAGCTGGTTGAAAGCTGGCTTCTAGGCATGCTTCCTTGTGAGAGCTGAGGTCAGGGCAGAACCCTCCCGCATCCTGACTGCCTGTAGACGTAGGTCGTAGCATAGTTACGTTAGGTGCCGGAAGGGGTTTCGTGAAAATCTTGTGGAAGTGACAGGCCTGCACTCTCGTGTGTCCGAGTTCCATAGAGCGATTGCCAACGTCCTCGTTCAGTTTGAGTGTAGCTCGGTTCTAGCTCCCCTGAATAAGCGCCTAGCAGACATCGGCCTGCAAAGCATACACAGTTTGAGAGTTGAGCTCATGGCCTTTACCTCGGCCATCCTGACTGCCTGTACGGTCTGCTTCCACAGCATTTCGTTGTATGCGGGACAGTAGCGAAGTGAGAACAAAGTGTCTGCCTTGTGAGTTTCGCGCCTAGCAGACGGCTGCCTCCAAGGCATGCACGCTCCTTTGGATTGAGCTTGTGGTTTGTACCTCCCCCACGTTGACCGCCTGTATGCTTCGCTGCCAAAGGATTTCGTTCGATACGGGACGCAAGCTTTGTGAGCGGCAAGTGACCCTTAGCTCAATCCAGCGACTTCTGAGCAACTCCTCCCTCAGAAGGGAGCTGCATACTAACTTCCAAACCCGAGTACCTTGTTGAAAGCTATCTCTCTGGGGAACTTCCTCCTGTGAGGTGGTGAGCTGACACGCGGTACTTCCCAGTTCCACACTGCCTGCACGTGGAGTTACGAATATCCTCACTAGGCTTGTTTGTCGGAAGCTCGTGGGACGCAAGGGCCAAGGTGCAGGCTTCAATGTTTGTGTCTCCGGGGGTGGTAGAGCGGTATTGACGGAACGTCCTGACTTACGATGCTGCTTCGTTCTCACGGCCGTAACAACTCAGCTAGTGGAAAGCTAGCCTGCAGGCATGCTTCCTTTGGAGAGCAGAGCTCAGGGCAGGACCCCTCCCGCATCCTGCCAGACTGTAGACGTGGAGGCTAACATCCTTATGTTAGGTGCTGGGAGACGTGGTGAGGAAAGCATGTGGAAGCGTTGGGCCTGAACTCACGCGTATCTGAGTTGAATACAGCGATTTCCTACGGCCTTCTTCTATCAGAGTGTAGCTAGTTTCTACCTCCCATGTACGAGTGGATAGCAGACATCTGCCTCCCAGGCGTACACACTTTTGAGTGTTGAGCTGATGGCCTGTACTTCCCACATCCTGCCTGCACGTACACTTCGCTGCAAACAGGCCTAGGCTCGATGCGTGACTGAAGTGTTGTGAGAGGTAAGCGGAATGTCCCGGCACACAAGACAAGTGCCTCCAAGCTCAATCCAGCGATTTCCTAGTAATTTCTGTCTGAGACTGGTGCTACATGCTAAGTTCCATAGGTGAGAAGCTAGCTGAACGCCCTGTCCAGAGGCAACTTACTTCTGAGAGTTGAGCTCACACTCAGTCCCTCACAGCTCCACACTGCCTGCAGAATGAGTTTCCAACATCTTCACCAGAGACGTTTGTCAGAGGCTTCTGAGACACAAGTGGAACAATGCAGACCTGGGGGGGTATGTCCAGGTACAGGAGAGTGGTAATCGTGGAACCTCCTGACTCAGAATACTGCTGCGTTCTCACTGCCATAAGAAGGCAGCTGGTTGAAAGCTGGCTTCTAGGCATGCTTCCTTGTGAGAGCTGAGGTCAGGGCAGAACCCTCCCGCATCCTGACTGCCTGTAGACGTAGGTCGTAGCATAGTTACGTTAGGTGCCGGAAGGGGTTTCGTGAAAATCTTGTGGAAGTGACAGGCCTGCACTCTCGTGTGTCCGAGTTCCATAGAGCGATTGCCAACGTCCTCGTTCAGTTTGAGTGTAGCTCGGTTCTAGCTCCCCTGAATAAGCGCCTAGCAGACATCGGCCTGCAAAGCATACACAGTTTGAGAGTTGAGCTCATGGCCTTTACCTCGGCCATCCTGACTGCCTGTACGGTCTGCTTCCACAGCATTTCGTTGTATGCGGGACAGTAGCGAAGTGAGAACCAAGTGTCTGCCTTGTCAGTTTCGCGCCTAGCAGACGGCTGCCTCCAAGGCATGCACGCTCCTTTGGATTGAGCTTGTGGTTTGTACCTCCCCCACGTTGACCGCCTGTATGCTTCGCTGCCAAAGGATTTCGTTCGATACGGGACGCAAGCTTTGTGAGCGGCAAGTGACCCTTAGCTCAATCCAGCGACTTCTGAGCAACTCCTCCCTCAGAAGGGAGCTGCATACTAACTTCCAAACCCGAGTACCTTGTTGAAAGCTATCTCTCTGGGGAACTTCCTCCTGTGAGGTGGTGAGCTGACACGCGGTACTTCCCAGTTCCACACTGCCTGCACGTGGAGTTACGAATATCCTCACTAGGCTTGTTTGTCGGAAGCTCGTGGGACGCAAGGGCCAAGGTGCAGGCTTCAATGTTTGTGTCTCCGGGGGTGGTAGAGCGGTATTGACGGAACGTCCTGACTTACGATGCTGCTTCGTTCTCACGGCCGTAACAACTCAGCTAGTGGAAAGCTAGCCTGCAGGCATGCTTCCTTTGGAGAGCAGAGCTCAGGGCAGGACCCCTCCCGCATCCTGCCAGACTGTAGACGTGGAGGCTAACATCCTTATGTTAGGTGCTGGGAGACGTGGTGAGGAAAGCATGTGGAAGCGTTGGGCCTGAACTCACGCGTATCTGAGTTGAATACAGCGATTTCCTACGGCCTTCTTCTATCAGAGTGTAGCTAGTTTCTACCTCCCATGTACGAGTGGATAGCAGACATCTGCCTCCCAGGCGTACACACTTTGGAGTGTTGAGCTGATGGCCTGTACTTCCCACATCCTGCCTGCACGTACACTTCGCTGCAAACAGGCCTAGGCTCGATGCGTGACTGAAGTGTTGTGAGAGGTAAGCGGAATGTCCCGGCACACAAGACAAGTGCCTCCAAGCTCAATCCAGCGATTTCCTAGTAATTTCTGTCTGAGACTGGTGCTACATGCTAAGTTCCATAGGTGAGAAGCTAGCTGAACGCCCTGTCCAGAGGCAACTTACTTCTGAGAGTTGAGCTCACACTCAGTCCCTCACAGCTCCACACTGCCTGCAGAATGAGTTTCCAACATCTTCACCAGAGACGTTTGTCAGAGGCTTCTGAGACACAAGTGGAACAATGCAGACCTGGGGGGGTATGTCCAGGTGCAGGAGAGTGGTAATCGTGGAACCTCCTGACTCAGAATACTGCTGCGTTCTCACTGCCATAAGAAGGCAGCTGGTTGAAAGCTGGCTTCTAGGCATGCTTCCTTGTGAGAGCTGAGGTCAGGGCAGAACCCTCCCGCATCCTGACTGCCTGTAGACGTAGGTCGTAGCATAGTTACGTTAGGTGCCGGAAGGGGTTTCGTGAAAATCTTGTGGAAGTGACAGGCCTGCACTCTCGTGTATCCGAGTTCCATAGAGCGATTGCCAACGTCCTCGTTCAGTTTGAGTGTAGCTCGGTTCTAGCTCCCCTGAATAAGCGCCTAGCAGACATCGGCCTGCAAAGCATACACAGTTTGAGAGTTGAGCTCATGGCCTTTACCTCGGCCATCCTGACTGCCTGTACGGTCTGCTTCCACAGCATTTCGTTGTATGCGGGACAGTAGCGAAGTGAGAACCAAGTGTCTGCCTTGTCAGTTTCGCGCCTAGCAGACGGCTGCCTCCAAGGCATGCACGCTCCTTTGGATTGAGCTTGTGGTTTGTACCTCCCCCACGTTGACCGCCTGTATGCTTCGCTGCCAAAGGATTTCGTTCGATACGGGACGCAAGCTTTGTGAGCGGCAAGTGACCCTTAGCTCAATCCAGCGACTTCTGAGCAACTCCTCCCTCAGAAGGGAGCTGCATACTAACTTCCAAACCCGAGTACCTTGTTGAAAGCTATCTCTCTGGGGAACTTCCTCCTGTGAGGTGGTGAGCTGACACGCGGTACTTCCCAGTTCCACACTGCCTGCACGTGGAGTTACGAATATCCTCACTAGGCTTGTTTGTCGGAAGCTCGTGGGACGCAAGGGCCAAGGTGCAGGCTTCAATGTTTGTGTCTCCGGGGGTGGTAGAGCGGTATTGACGGAACGTCCTGACTTACGATGCTGCTTCGATCTCACGGCCGTAACAACTCAGCTAGTGGAAAGCTAGCCTGCAGGCATGCTTCGTTTGGAGAGCAGAGCTCAGGGCAGGACCCCTCCCGCATCCTGCCAGACTGTAGACGTGGAGGCTAACATCCTTATGTTAGGTACTGGGAGACGTGGTGAGGAAAGCATGTGGAAGCGTTGGGCCTGAACTCACGCGTATCTGAGTTGAATACAGCGATTTCCTACGGCCTTCTTCTATCAGAGTGTAGCTATTTCTACCTCCCATGTACGAGTGGATAGCAGACATCTGCCTCCCAGGCGTACACACTTTTGAGTGTTGAGCTGATGGCCTGTACTTCCCACATCCTGCCTGCACGTACACTTCGCTGCAAACAGGCCTAGGCTCGATGCGTGACTGAAGTGTTGTGAGAGGTAAGCGGAATGTCCCGGCACACAAGACAAGTGCCTCCAAGCTCAATCCAGCGATTTCCTAGTAATTTCTGTCTGAGACTGGTGCTACATGCTAAGTTCCATAGGTGAGAAGCTAGCTGAACGCCCTGTCCAGAGGCAACTTACTTCTGAGAGTTGAGCTCACACTCAGTCCCTCACAGCTCCACACTGCCTGCAGAATGAGTTTCCAACATCTTCACCAGAGACGTTTGTCAGAGGCTTCTGAGACACAAGTGGAACAATGCAGACCTGGGGGGGTATGTCCAGGTGCAGGAGAGTGGTAATCGTGGAACCTCCTGACTCAGAATACTGCTGCGTTCTCACTGCCATAAGAAGGCAGCTGGTTGAAAGCTGGCTTCTAGGCATGCTTCCTTGTGAGAGCTGAGGTCAGGGCAGAACCCTCCCGCATCCTGACTGCCTGTAGACGTAGGTCGTAGCATAGTTACGTTAGGTGCCGGAAGGGGTTTCGTGAAAATCTTGTGGAAGTGACAGGCCTGCACTCTCGTGTGTCCGAGTTCCATAGAGCGATTGCCAACGTCCTCGTTCAGTTTGAGTGTAGCTCGGTTCTAGCTCCCCTGAATAAGCGCCTAGCAGACATCGGCCTGCAAAGCATACACAGTTTGAGAGTTGAGCTCATGGCCTTTACCTCGGCCATCCTGACTGCCTGTACGGTCTGCTTCCACAGCATTTCGTTGTATGCGGGACAGTAGCGAAGTGAGAACCAAGTGTCTGCCGTGTCAGTTTCGCGCCTAGCAGACGGCTGCCTCCAAGGCATGCACGCTCCTTTGGATTGAGCTTGTGGTTTGTACCTCCCCCACCTTGACCGCCTGTATGCTTCGCTGCCAAAGGATTTCGTTCGATACGGGACGCAAGCTTTTTGAGCGGCAAGTGACCCTTAGCTCAATCCAGCGACTTCTGAGCAACTCCTCCCTCAGAAGGGAGCTGCATACTAACTTCCAAACCCGAGTACCTTGTTGAAAGCTATCTCTCTGGGGCACTTCCTCCTGTGAGGTGAGCTGACACGCGGTACTTCCCAGTTCCACACTGCCTGCACGTGGAGTTACGAATATCCTCACTAGGCTTGTTTGTCGGAAGCTCGTGGGACGCAAGGGCCAAGGTGCAGGCTTCAATGTTTGTGTCTCCGGGGGTGGTAGAGCGGTATTGACGGAACGTCCTGACTTACGATGCTGCTTCTTTTTCACGGCCATAACAACTCAGCTAGTGGAAAGCTAGCCTGCAGGCATGCTTCCTTTGGAGAGCAGAGCTCAGGGCAGGACCCCTCCCGCATCCTGCCAAGACTGTAGACGTGGAGGCTAACATCCTTATGTTAGGTGCTGGGAGACGTGGTGAGGAAAGCATGTGGAAGCGTTGGGCCTGAACTCACGCGTATCTGAGTTGAATACAGCGATTTCCTACGGCCTTCTTCTATCAGAGTGTAGCTAGTTTCTACCTCCCATGTACGAGTGGATAGCAGACATCTGCCTCCCAGGCGTACACACTTTTGAGTGTTGAGCTGATGGCCTGTACTTCCCACATCCTGCCTGCACGTACACTTCGCTGCAAACAGGCCTAGGCTCGATGCGTGACTGAAGTGTTGTGAGAGGTAAGCGGAATGTCCCGGCACACAAGACAAGTGCCTCCAAGCTCAATCCAGCGATTTCCTAGTAATTTCTGTCTGAGACTGGTGCTACATGCTAAGTTCCATAGGTGAGAAGCTAGCTGAACGCCCTGTCCAGAGGCAACTTACTTCTGAGAGTTGAGCTCACACTCAGTCCCTCACAGCTCCACACTGCCTGCAGAATGAGTTTCCAACATCTTCACCAGAGACGTTTGTCAGAGGCTTCTGAGACACAAGTGGAACAATGCAGACCTGGGGGGGTATGTCCAGGTGCAGGAGAGTGGTAATCGTGGAACCTCCTGACTCAGAATACTGCTGCGTTCTCACTGCCATAAGAAGGCAGCTGGTTGAAAGCTGGCTTCTAGGCATGCTTCCTTGTGAGAGCTGAGGTCAGGGCAGAACCCTCCCGCATCCTGACTGCCTGTAGACGTAGGTCGTAGCATAGTTACGTTAGGTGCCGGAAGGGGTTTCGTGAAAATCTTGTGGAAGTGACAGGCCTGCACTCTCGTGTATCCGAGTTCCATAGAGCGATTGCCAACGTCCTCGTTCAGTTTGAGTGTAGCTCGGTTCTAGCTCCCCTGAATAAGCGCCTAGCAGACATCGGCCTGCAAAGCATACACAGTTTGAGAGTTGAGCTCATGGCCTTTACCTCGGCCATCCTGACTGCCTGTACGGTCTGCTTCCACAGCATTTCGTTGTATGCGGGACAGTAGCGAAGTGAGAACCAAGTGTCTGCCTTGTCAGTTTCGCGCCTAGCAGACGGCTGCCTCCAAGGCATGCACGCTCCTTTGGATTGAGCTTGTGGTTTGTACCTCCCCCACGTTGACCGCCTGTATGCTTCGCTGCCAAAGGATTTCGTTCGATACGGGACGCAAGCTTTGTGAGCGGCAAGTGACCCTTAGCTCAATCCAGCGACTTCTGAGCAACTCCTCCCTCAGAAGGGAGCTGCATACTAACTTCCAAACCCGAGTACCTTGTTGAAAGCTATCTCTCTGGGGAACTTCCTCCTGTGAGGTGGTGAGCTTACACGCGGTACTTCCCAGTTCCACACTGCCTGCACGTGGAGTTACGAATATCGTCACTAGACTTGTTTGTCGGAAGCTCGTGGGACGCAAGGGCCAAGGTGCAGGCTTCAATGTTTGTGTCTCCGGGGGTGGTAGAGCGGTATTGACGGAACGTCCTGACTTACGATGCTGCTTCTTTTTCACGGCCATAACAACTCAGCTAGTGGAAAGCTAGCCTGCAGGCATGCTTCCTTTGGAGAGCAGAGCTCAGGGCAGGACCCCTCCCGCATCCTGCCAAGACTGTAGACGTGGAGGCTAACATCCTTATGTTAGGTGCTGGGAGACGTGGTGAGGAAAGCATGTGGAAGCGTTGGGCCTGAACTCACGCGTATCTGAGTTGAATACAGCGATTTCCTACGGCCTTCTTCTATCAGAGTGTAGCTAGTTTCTACCTCCCATGTACGAGTGGATAGCAGACATCTGCCTCCCAGGCGTACACACTTTTGAGTGTTGAGCTGATGGCCTGTACTTCCCACATCCTGCCTGCACGTACACTTCGCTGCAAACAGGCCTAGGCTCGATGCGTGACTGAAGTGTTGTGAGAGGTAAGCGGAATGTCCCGGCACACAAGACAAGTGCCTCCAAGCTCAATCCAGCGATTTCCTAGTAATTTCTGTCTGAGACTGGTGCTACATGCTAAGTTCCATAGGTGAGAAGCTAGCTGAACGCCCTGTCCAGAGGCAACTTACTTCTGAGAGTTGAGCTCACACTCAGTCCCTCACAGCTCCACACTGCCTGCAGAATGAGTTTCCAACATCTTCACCAGAGACGTTTGTCAGAGGCTTCTGAGACACAAGTGGAACAATGCAGACCTGGGGGGGTGTGTCCAGGTGCAGGAGAGTGGTAATCGTGGAACCTCCTGACTCAGAATACTGCTGCGTTCTCACTGCCATAAGAAGGCAGCTGGTTGAAAGCTGGCTTCTAGGCATGCTTCCTTGTGAGAGCTGAGGTCAGGGCAGAACCCTCCCGCATCCTGACTGCCTGTAGACGTAGGTCGTAGCATAGTTACGTTAGGTGCCGGAAGGGGTTTCGTGAAAATCTTGTGGAAGTGACAGGCCTGCACTCTCGTGTGTCCGAGTTCCATAGAGCGATTGCCAACGTCCTCGTTCAGTTTGAGTGTAGCTCGGTTCTAGCTCCCCTGAATAAGCGCCTAGCAGACATCGGCCTGCAAAGCATACACAGTTTGAGAGTTGAGCTCATGGCCTTTACCTCGGCCATCCTGACTGCCTGTACGGTCTGCTTCCACAGCATTTCGTTGTATGCGGGACAGTAGCGAAGTGAGAACCAAGTGTCTGCAGTGTCAGTTTCGCGCCTAGCAGACGGCTGCCTCCAAGGCATGCACGCTCCTTTGGATTGAGCTTGTGGTTTGTACCTCCCCCACCTTGACCGCCTGTATCCTTCGCTGCCAAAGGATTTCGTTCGATACGGGACGCAAGCTTTGTGAGCGGCAAGTGACCCTTAGCTCAATCCAGCGACTTCTGAGCAACTCCTCCCTCAGAAGGGAGCTGCATACTAACTTCCAAACCCGAGTACCTTGTTGAAAGCTATCTCTCTGGGGCACTTCCTCCTGTGAGGTGAGCTGACACGCGGTACTTCCCAGTTCCACACTGCCTGCACGTGGAGTTACGAATATCCTCACTAGGCTTGTTTGTCGGAAGCTCGTGGGACGCAAGGGCCAAGGTGCAGGCTTCAATGTTTGTGTCTCCGGGGGTGGTAGAGCGGTATTGACGGAACGTCCTGACTTACGATGCTGCTTCTTTTTCACGGCCATAACAACTCAGCTAGTGGAAAGCTAGCCTGCAGGCATGCTTCCTTTGGAGAGCAGAGCTCAGGGCAGGACCCCTCCCGCATCCTGCCAAGACTGTAGACGTGGAGGCTAACATCCTTATGTTAGGTGCTGGGAGACGTGGTGAGGAAAGCATGTGGAAGCGTTGGGCCTGAACTCACGCGTATCTGAGTTGAATACAGCGATTTCCTACGGCCTTCTTCTATCAGAGTGTAGCTAGTTTCTACCTCCCATGTACGAGTGGATAGCAGACATCTGCCTCCCAGGCGTACACACTTTTGAGTGTTGAGCTGATGGCCTGTACTTCCCACATCCTGCCTGCACGTACACTTCGCTGCAAACAGGCCTAGGCTCGATGCGTGACTGAAGTGTTGTGAGAGGTAAGCGGAATGTCCCGGCACACAAGACAAGTGCCTCCAAGCTCAATCCAGCGATTTCCTAGTAATTTCTGTCTGAGACTGGTGCTACATGCTAAGTTCCATAGGTGAGAAGCTAGCTGAACGCCCTGTCCAGAGGCAACTTACTTCTGAGAGTTGAGCTCACACTCAGTCCCTCACAGCTCCACACTGCCTGCAGAATGAGTTTCCAACATCTTCACCAGAGACGTTTGTCAGAGGCTTCTGAGACACAAGTGGAACAATGCAGACCTGGGGGGGTATGTCCAGGTGCAGGAGAGTGGTAATCGTGGAACCTCCTGACTCAGAATACTGCTGCGTTCTCACTGCCATAAGAAGGCAGCTGGTTGAAAGCTGGCTTCTAGGCATGCTTCCTTGTGAGAGCTGAGGTCAGGGCAGAACCCTCCCGCATCCTGACTGCCTGTAGACGTAGGTCGTAGCATAGTTACGTTAGGTGCCGGAAGGGGTTTCGTGAAAATCTTGTGGAAGTGACAGGCCTGCACTCTCGTGTATCCGAGTTCCATAGAGCGATTGCCAACGTCCTCGTTCAGTTTGAGTGTAGCTCGGTTCTAGCTCCCCTGAATAAGCGCCTAGCAGACATCGGCCTGCAAAGCATACACAGTTTGAGAGTTGAGCTCATGGCCTTTACCTCGGCCATCCTGACTGCCTGTACGGTCTGCTTCCACAGCATTTCGTTGTATGCGGGACAGTAGCGAAGTGAGAACCAAGTGTCTGCCTTGTCAGTTTCGTGCCTAGCAGACGGCTGCCTCCAAGGCATGCACGCTCCTTTGGATTGAGCTTGTGGTTTGTACCTCCCCCACGTTGACCGCCTGTATGCTTCGCTGCCAAAGGATTTCGTTCGATACGGGACGCAAGCTTTGTGAGCGGCAAGTGACCCTTAGCTCAATCCAGCGACTTCTGAGCAACTCCTCCCTCAGAAGGGAGCTGCATACTAACTTCCAAACCCGAGTACCTTGTTGAAAGCTATCTCTCTGGGGAACTTCCTCCTGTGAGGTGGTGAGCTTACACGCGGTACTTCCCAGTTCCACACTGCCTGCACGTGGAGTTACGAATATCGTCACTAGACTTGTTTGTCGGAAGCTCGTGGGACGCAAGGGCCAAGGTGCAGGCTTCAATGTTTGTGTCTCCGGGGGTGGTAGAGCGGTATTGACGGAACGTCCTGACTTACGATGCTGCTTCTTTTTCACGGCCATAACAACTCAGCTAGTGGAAAGCTAGCCTGCAGGCATGCTTCCTTTGGAGAGCAGAGCTCAGGGCAGGACCCCTCCCGCATCCTGCCAAGACTGTAGACGTGGAGGCTAACATCCTTATGTTAGGTGCTGGGAGACGTGGTGAGGAAAGCATGTGGAAGCGTTGGGCCTGAACTCACGCGTATCTGAGTTGAATACAGCGATTTCCTACGGCCGTCTTCTATCAGAGTGTAGCTAGTTTCTACCTCCCATGTACGAGTGGATAGCAGACATCTGCCTCCCAGGCGTACACACTTTGGAGTGTTGAGCTGATGGCCTGTACTTCCCACATCCTGCCTGCACGTACACTTCGCTGCAAACAGGCCTAGGCTCGATGCGTGACTGAAGTGTTGTGAGAGGTAAGCGGAATGTCCCGGCACACAAGACAAGTGCCTCCAAGCTCAATCCAGCGATTTCCTAGTAATTTCTGTCTGAGACTGGTGCTACATGCTAAGTTCCATAGGTGAGAAGCTAGCTGAACGCCCTGTCCAGAGGCAACTTACTTCTGAGAGTTGAGCTCACACTCAGTCCCTCACAGCTCCACACTGCCTGCAGAATGAGTTTCCAACATCTTCACCAGAGACGTTTGTCAGAGGCTTCTGAGACACAAGTGGAACAATGCAGACCTGGGGGGGTATGTCCAGGTGCAGGAGAGTGGTAATCGTGGAACCTCCTGACTCAGAATACTGCTGCGTTCTCACTGCCATAAGAAGGCAGCTGGTTGAAAGCTGGCTTCTAGGCATGCTTCCTTGTGAGAGCTGAGGTCAGGGCAGAACCCTCCCGCATCCTGACTGCCTGTAGACGTAGGTCGTAGCATAGTTACGTTAGGTGCCGGAAGGGGTTTCGTGAAAATCTTGTGGAAGTGACAGGCCTGCACTCTCGTGTGTCCGAGTTCCATAGAGCGATTGCCAACGTCCTCGTTCAGTTTGAGTGTAGCTCGGTTCTAGCTCCCCTGAATAAGCGCCTAGCAGACATCGGCCTGCAAAGCATACACAGTTTGAGAGTTGAGCTCATGGCCTTTACCTCGGCCATCCTGACTGCCTGTACGGTCTGCTTCCACAGCATTTCGTTGTATGCGGGACAGTAGCGAAGTGAGAACCAAGTGTCTGCAGTGTCAGTTTCGCGCCTAGCAGACGGCTGCCTCCAAGGCATGCACGCTCCTTTGGATTGAGCTTGTGGTTTGTACCTCCCCCACCTTGACCGCCTGTATGCTTCGCTGCCAAAGGATTTCGTTCGATACGGGACGCAAGCTTTGTGAGCGGCAAGTGACCCTTAGCTCAATCCAGCGACTTCTGAGCAACTCCTCCCTCAGAAGGGAGCTGCATACTAACTTCCAAACCCGAGTACCTTGTTGAAAGCTATCTCTCTGGGGCACTTCCTCCTGTGAGGTGAGCTGACACGCGGTACTTCCCAGTTCCACACTGCCTGCACGTGGAGTTACGAATATCCTCACTAGGCTTGTTTGTCGGAAGCTCGTGGGACGCAAGGGCCAAGGTGCAGGCTTCAATGTTTGTGTCTCCGGGGGTGGTAGAGCGGTATTGACGGAACGTCCTGACTTACGATGCTGCTTCTTTTTCACGGCCATAACAACTCAGCTAGTGGAAAGCTAGCCTGCAGGCATGCTTCCTTTGGAGAGCAGAGCTCAGGGCAGGACCCCTCCCGCATCCTGCCAAGACTGTAGACGTGGAGGCTAACATCCTTATGTTAGGTGCTGGGAGACGTGGTGAGGAAAGCATGTGGAAGCGTTGGGCCTGAACTCACGCGTATCTGAGTTGAATACAGCGATTTCCTACGGCCTTCTTCTATCAGAGTGTAGCTAGTTTCTACCTCCCATGTACGAGTGGATAGCAGACATCTGCCTCCCAGGCGTACACACTTTTGAGTGTTGAGCTGATGGCCTGTACTTCCCACATCCTGCCTGCACGTACACTTCGCTGCAAACAGGCCTAGGCTCGATGCGTGACTGAAGTGTTGTGAGAGGTAAGCGGAATGTCCCGGCACACAAGACAAGTGCCTCCAAGCTCAATCCAGCGATTTCCTAGTAATTTCTGTCTGAGACTGGTGCTACATGCTAAGTTCCATAGGTGAGAAGCTAGCTGAACGCCCTGTCCAGAGGCAACTTACTTCTGAGAGTTGAGCTCACACTCAGTCCCTCACAGCTCCACACTGCCTGCAGAATGAGTTTCCAACATCTTCACCAGAGACGTTTGTCAGAGGCTTCTGAGACACAAGTGGAACAATGCAGACCTGGGGGGGTATGTCCAGGTGCAGGAGAGTGGTAATCGTGGAACCTCCTGACTCAGAATACTGCTGCGTTCTCACTGCCATAAGAAGGCAGCTGGTTGAAAGCTGGCTTCTAGGCATGCTTCCTTGTGAGAGCTGAGGTCAGGGCAGAACCCTCCCGCATCCTGACTGCCTGTAGACGTAGGTCGTAGCATAGTTACGTTAGGTGCCGGAAGGGGTTTCGTGAAAATCTTGTGGAAGTGACAGGCCTGCACTCTCGTGTATCCGAGTTCCATAGAGCGATTGCCAACGTCCTCGTTCAGTTTGAGTGTAGCTCGGTTCTAGCTCCCCTGAATAAGCGCCTAGCAGACATCGGCCTGCAAAGCATACACAGTTTGAGAGTTGAGCTCATGGCCTTTACCTCGGCCATCCTGACTGCCTGTACGGTCTGCTTCCACAGCATTTCGTTGTATGCGGGACAGTAGCGAAGTGAGAACCAAGTGTCTGCCTTGTCAGTTTCGCGCCTAGCAGACGGCTGCCGCCAAGGCATGCACGCTCCTTTGGATTGAGCTTGTGGTTTGTACCTCCCCCACGTTGACCGCCTGTATGCTTCGCTGCCAAAGGATTTCGTTCGATACGGGACGCAAGCTTTGTGAGCGGCAAGTGACCCTTAGCTCAATCCAGCGACTTCTGAGCAACTCCTCCCTCAGAAGGGAGCTGCATACTAACTTCCAAACCCGAGTACCTTGTTGAAAGCTATCTCTCTGGGGAACTTCCTCCTGTGAGGTGGTGAGCTTACACGCGGTACTTCCCAGTTCCACACTGCCTGCACGTGGAGTTACGAATATCGTCACTAGACTTGTTTGTCGGAAGCTCGTGGGACGCAAGGGCCAAGGTGCAGGCTTCAATGTTTGTGTCTCCGGGGGTGGTAGAGCGGTATTGACGGAACGTCCTGACTTACGATGCTGCTTCTTTTTCACGGCCATAACAACTCAGCTAGTGGAAAGCTAGCCTGCAGGCATGCTTCCTTTGGAGAGCAGAGCTCAGGGCAGGACCCCTCCCGCATCCTGCCAAGACTGTAGACGTGGAGGCTAACATCCTTATGTTAGGTGCTGGGAGACGTGGTGAGGAAAGCATGTGGAAGCGTTGGGCCTGAACTCACGCGTATCTGAGTTGAATACAGCGATTTCCTACGGCCGTCTTCTATCAGAGTGTAGCTAGTTTCTACCTCCCATGTACGAGTGGATAGCAGACATCTGCCTCCCAGGCGTACACACTTTTGAGTGTTGAGCTGATGGCCTGTACTTCCCACATCCTGCCTGCACGTACACTTCGCTGCAAACAGGCCTAGGCTCGATGCGTGACTGAAGTGTTGTGAGAGGTAAGCGGAATGTCCCGGCACACAAGACAAGTGCCTCCAAGCTCAATCCAGCGATTTCCTAGTAATTTCTGTCTGAGACTGGTGCTACATGCTAAGTTCCATAGGTGAGAAGCTAGCTGAACGCCCTGTCCAGAGGCAACTTACTTCTGAGAGTTGAGCTCACACTCAGTCCCTCACAGCTCCACACTGCCTGCAGAATGAGTTTCCAACATCTTCACCAGAGACGTTTGTCAGAGGCTTCTGAGACACAAGTGGAACAATGCAGACCTGGGGGGGTATGTCCAGGTGCAGGAGAGTGGTAATCGTGGAACCTCCTGACTCAGAATACTGCTGCGTTCTCACTGCCATAAGAAGGCAGCTGGTTGAAAGCTGGCTTCTAGGCATGCTTCCTTGTGAGAGCTGAGGTCAGGGCAGAACCCTCCCGCATCCTGACTGCCTGTAGACGTAGGTCGTAGCATACTTACGTTAGGTGCCGGAAGGGGTTTCGTGAAAATCTTGTGGAAGTGACAGGCCTGCACTCTCGTGTGTCCGAGTTCCATAGAGCGATTGCCAACGTCCTCGTTCAGTTTGAGTGTAGCTCGGTTCTAGCTCCCCTGAATAAGCGCCTAGCAGACATCGGCCTGCAAAGCATACACAGTTTGAGAGTTGAGCTCATGGCCTTTACCTCGGCCATCCTGACTGCCTGTACGGTCTGCTTCCACAGCATTTCGTTGTATGCGGGACAGTAGCGAAGTGAGAACCAAGTGTCTGCCTTGTCAGTTTCGCGCCTAGCAGACGGCTGCCTCCAAGGCATGCACGCTCCTTTGGATTGAGCTTGTGGTTTGTACCTCCCCCACGTTGACCGCCTGTATGCTTCGCTGCCAAAGGATTTCGTTCGATACGGGACGCAAGCTTTGTGAGCGGCAAGTGACCCTTAGCTCAATCCAGCGACTTCTGAGCAACTCCTCCCTCAGAAGGGAGCTGCATACTAACTTCCAAACCCGAGTACCTTGTTGAAAGCTATCTCTCTGGGGAACTTCCTCCTGTGAGGTGGTGAGCTTACACGCGGTACTTCCCAGTTCCACACTGCCTGCACGTGGAGTTACGAATATCGTCACTAGACTTGTTTGTCGGAAGCTCGTGGGACGCAAGGGCCAAGGTGCAGGCTTCAATGTTTGTGTCTCCGGGGGTGGTAGAGCGGTATTGACGGAACGTCCTGACTTACGATGCTGCTTCTTTTTCACGGCCATAACAACTCAGCTAGTGGAAAGCTAGCCTGCAGGCATGCTTCCTTTGGAGAGCAGAGCTCAGGGCAGGACCCCTCCCGCATCCTGCCAAGACTGTAGACGTGGAGGCTAACATCCTTATGTTAGGTGCTGGGAGACGTGGTGAGGAAAGCATGTGGAAGCGTTGGGCCTGAACTCACGCGTATCTGAGTTGAATACAGCGATTTCCTACGGCCGTCTTCTATCAGAGTGTAGCTAGTTTCTACCTCCCATGTACGAGTGGATAGCAGACATCTGCCTCCCAGGCGTACACACTTTTGAGTGTTGAGCTGATGGCCTGTACTTCCCACATCCTGCCTGCACGTACACTTCGCTGCAAACAGGCCTAGGCTCGATGCGTGACTGAAGTGTTGTGAGAGGTAAGCGGAATGTCCCGGCACACAAGACAAGTGCCTCCAAGCTCAATCCAGCGATTTCCTAGTAATTTCTGTCTGAGACTGGTGCTACATGCTAAGTTCCATAGGTGAGAAGCTAGCTGAACGCCCTGTCCAGAGGCAACTTACTTCTGAGAGTTGAGCTCACACTCAGTCCCTCACAGCTCCACACTGCCTGCAGAATGAGTTTCCAACATCTTCACCAGAGACGTTTGTCAGAGGCTTCTGAGACACAAGTGGAACAATGCAGACCTGGGGGGGTATGTCCAGGTGCAGGAGAGTGGTAATCGTGGAACCTCCTGACTCAGAATACTGCTGCGTTCTCACTGCCATAAGAAGGCAGCTGGTTGAAAGCTGGCTTCTAGGCATGCTTCCTTGTGAGAGCTGAGGTCAGGGCAGAACCCTCCCGCATCCTGACTGCCTGTAGACGTAGGTCGTAGCATACTTACGTTAGGTGCCGGAAGGGGTTTCGTGAAAATCTTGTGGAAGTGACAGGCCTGCACTCTCGTGTGTCCGAGTTCCATAGAGCGATTGCCAACGTCCTCGTTCAGTTTGAGTGTAGCTCGGTTCTAGCTCCCCTGAATAAGCGCCTAGCAGACATCGGCCTGCAAAGCATACACAGTTTGAGAGTTGAGCTCATGGCCTTTACCTCGGCCATCCTGACTGCCTGTACGGTCTGCTTCCACAGCATTTCGTTGTATGCGGGACAGTAGCGAAGTGAGAACCAAGTGTCTGCCTTGTCAGTTTCGCGCCTAGCAGACGGCTGCCTCCAAGGCATGCACGCTCCTTTGGATTGAGCTTGTGGTTTGTACCTCCCCCACCTTGACCGCCTGTATGCTTCGCTGCCAAAGGATTTCGTTCGATACGGGACGCAAGCTTTGTGAGCGGCAAGTGACCCTTAGCTCAATCCAGCGACTTCTGAGCAACTCCTCCCTCAGAAGGGAGCTGCATACTAACTTCCAAACCCGAGTACCTTGTTGAAAGCTATCTCTCTGGGGCACTTCCTCCTGTGAGGTGAGCTGACACGCGGTACTTCCCAGTTCCACACTGCCTGCACGTGGAGTTACGAATATCCTCACTAGGCTTGTTTGTCGGAAGCTCGTGGGACGCAAGGGCCAAGGTGCAGGCTTCAATGTTTGTGTCTCCGGGGGTGGTAGAGCGGTATTGACGGAACGTCCTGACTTACGATGCTGCTTCTTTTTCACGGCCATAACAACTCAGCTAGTGGAAAGCTAGCCTGCAGGCATGCTTCCCTTGGAGAGCAGAGCTCAGGGCAGGACCCCTCCCGCATCCTGCCAGACTGTAGACGTGGAGGCTAACATCCTTATGTTAGGTGCTGGGAGACGTGGTGAGGAAAGCATGTGGAAGCGTTGGGCCTGAACTCACGCGTATCTGAGTTGAATACAGCGATTTCCTACGGCCTTCTTCTATCAGAGTGTAGCTAGTTTCTACCTCCCATGTACGAGTGGATAGCAGACATCTGCCTCCCAGGCGTACACACTTTTGAGTGTTGAGCTGATGGCCTGTACTTCCCACATCCTGCCTGCACGTACACTTCGCTGCAAACAGGCCTAGGCTCGATGCGTGACTGAAGTGTTGTGAGAGGTAAGCGGAATGTCCCGGCACACAAGACAAGTGCCTCCAAGCTCAATCCAGCGATTTCCTAGTAATTTCTGTCTGAGACTGGTGCTACATGCTAAGTTCCATAGGTGAGAAGCTAGCTGAACGCCCTGTCCAGAGGCAACTTACTTCTGAGAGTTGAGCTCACACTCAGTCCCTCACAGCTCCACACTGCCTGCAGAATGAGTTTCCAACATCTTCACCAGAGACGTTTGTCAGAGGCTTCTGAGACACAAGTGGAACAATGCAGACCTGGGGGGGTATGTCCAGGTGCAGGAGAGTGGTAATCGTGGAACCTCCTGACTCAGAATACTGCTGCGTTCTCACTGCCATAAGAAGGCAGCTGGTTGAAAGCTGGCTTCTAGGCATGCTTCCTTGTGAGAGCTGAGGTCAGGGCAGAACCCTCCCGCATCCTGACTGCCTGTAGACGTAGGTCGTAGCATACTTACGTTAGGTGCCGGAAGGGGTTTCGTGAAAATCTTGTGGAAGTGACAGGCCTGCACTCTTGTGTATCCGAGTTCCATAGAGCGATTGCCAACGTCCTCGTTCAGTTTGAGTGTAGCTTGGTTCTAGCTCCCCTGAATAAGCGCCTAGCAGACATCGGCCTGCAAAGCATACACAGTTTGAGAGTTGAGCTCATGGCCTTTACCTCGGCCATCCTGACTGCCTGTACGGTCTGCTTCCACAGCATTTCGTTGTATGCGGGACAGTAGCGAAGTGAGAACCAAGTGTCTGCCTTGTCAGTTTCGCGCCTAGCAGACGGCTGCCTCCAAGGCATGCACGCTCCTTTGGATTGAGCTTGTGGTTTGTACCTCCCCCACGTTGACCGCCTGTATGCTTCGCTGCCAAAGGATTTCGTTCGATACGGGACGCAAGCTTTGTGAGCGGCAAGTGACCCTTAGCTCAATCCAGCGACTTCTGAGCAACTCCTCCCTCAGAAGGGAGCTGCATACTAACTTCCAAACCCGAGTACCTTGTTGAAAGCTATCTCTCTGGGGAACTTCCTCCTGTGAGGTGAGCTGACACGCGGTACTTCCCAGTTCCACACTGCCTGCACGTGGAGTTACGAATATCCTCACTAGACTTGTTTGTCGGAAGCTCGTGGGACGCAAGGGCCAAGGTGCAGGCTTCAATGTTTGTGTCTCCGGGGGTGGTAGAGCGGTATTGACGGAACGTCCTGACTTACGATGCTGCTTCTTTTTCACGGCCATAACAACTCAGCTAGTGGAAAGCTAGCCTGCAGGCATGCTTCCCTTGGAGAGCAGAGCTCAGGGCAGGACCCCTCCCGCATTCCTGCCAGACTGTAGACGTGGAGGCTAACATCCTTATGTTAGGTGCTGGGAGACGTGGTGAGGAAAGCATGTGGAAGCGTTGGGCCTGAACTCACGCGTATCTGAGTTGAATACAGCGATTTCCTACGGCCTTCTTCTATCAGAGTGTAGCTAGTTTCTACCTCCCATGTACGAGTGGATAGCAGACATCTGCCTCCCAGGCGTACACACTTTTGAGTGTTGAGCTGATGGCCTGTACTTCCCACATCCTGCCTGCACGTACACTTCGCTGCAAACAGGCCTAGGCTCGATGCGTGACTGAAGTGTTGTGAGAGGTAAGCGGAATGTCCCGGCACACAAGACAAGTGCCTCCAAGCTCAATCCAGCGATTTCCTAGTAATTTCTGTCTGAGACTGGTGCTACATGCTAAGTTCCATAGGTGAGAAGCTAGCTGAACGCCCTGTCCAGAGGCAACTTACTTCTGAGAGTTGAGCTCACACTCAGTCCCTCACAGCTCCACACTGCCTGCAGAATGAGTTTCCAACATCTTCACCAGAGACGTTTGTCAGAGGCTTCTGAGACACAAGTGGAACAATGCAGACCTGGGGGGGTATGTCCAGGTGCAGGAGAGTGGTAATCGTGGAACCTCCTGACTCAGAATACTGCTGCGTTCTCACTGCCATAAGAAGGCAGCTGGTTGAAAGCTGGCTTCTAGGCATGCTTCCTTGTGAGAGCTGAGGTCAGGGCAGAACCCTCCCGCATCCTGACTGCCTGTAGACGTAGGTCGTAGCATAGTTACGTTAGGTGCCGGAAGGGGTTTCGTGAAAATCTTGTGGAAGTGACAGGCCTGCACTCTCGTGTATCCGAGTTCCATAGAGCGATTGCCAACGTCCTCGTTCAGTTTGAGTGTAGCTCGGTTCTAGCTCCCCTGAATAAGTGCCTAGCAGACATCGGCCTGCAAAGCATACACAGTTTGAGAGTTGAGCTCATGGCCTTTACCTCGGCCATCCTGACTGCCTGTACGGTCTGCTTCCACAGCATTTCGTTGTATGCGGGACAGTAGCGAAGTGAGAACCAAGTGTCTGCCTTGTCAGTTTCGCGCCTAGCAGACGGCTGCCTCCAAGGCATGCACGCTCCTTTGGATTGAGCTTGTGGTTTGTACCTCCCCCACGTTGACCGCCTGTATGCTTCGCTGCCAAAGGATTTCGTTCGATACGGGACGCAAGCTTTGTGAGCGGCAAGTGACCCTTAGCTCAATCCAGCGACTTCTGAGCAACTCCTCCCTCAGAAGGGAGCTGCATACTAACTTCCAAACCCGAGTACCTTGTTGAAAGCTATCTCTCTGGGGAACTTCCTCCTGTGAGGTGAGCTGACACGCGGTACTTCCCAGTTCCACACTGCCTGCACGTGGAGTTACGAATATCCTCACTAGACTTGTTTGTCGGAAGCTCGTGGGACGCAAGGGCCAAGGTGCAGGCTTCAATGTTTGTGTCTCCGGGGGTGGTAGAGCGGTATTGACGGAACGTCCTGACTTACGATGCTGCTTCTTTTTCACGGCCATAACAACTCAGCTAGTGGAAAGCTAGCCTGCAGGCATGCTTCCTTTGGAGAGCAGAGCTCAGGGCAGGACCCCTCCCGCATCCTGCCAGACTGTAGACGTGGAGGCTAACATCCTTATGTTAGGTGCTGGGAGACGTGGTGAGGAAAGCATGTGGAAGCGTTGGGCCTGAACTCACGCGTATCTGAGTTGAATACAGCGATTTCCTACGGCCTTCTTCTATCAGAGTGTAGCTAGTTTCTACCTCCCATGTACGAGTGGATAGCAGACATCTGCCTCCCAGGCGTACACACTTTGGAGTGTTGAGCTGATGGCCTGTACTTCCCACATCCTGCCTGCACGTACACTTCGCTGCAAACAGGCCTAGGCTCGATGCGTGACTGAAGTGTTGTGAGAGGTAAGCGGAATGTCCCGGCACACAAGACAAGTGCCTCCAAGCTCAATCCAGCGATTTCCTAGTAATTTCTGTCTGAGACTGGTGCTACATGCTAAGTTCCATAGGTGAGAAGCTAGCTGAACGCCCTGTCCAGAGGCAACTTACTTCTGAGAGTTGAGCTCACACTCAGTCCCTCACAGCTCCACACTGCCTGCAGAATGAGTTTCCAACATCTTCACCAGAGACGTTTGTCAGAGGCTTCTGAGACACAAGTGGAACAATGCAGACCTGGGGGGGTATGTCCAGGTGCAGGAGAGTGGTAATCGTGGAACCTCCTGACTCAGAATACTGCTGCGTTCTCACTGCCATAAGAAGGCAGCTGGTTGAAAGCTGGCTTCTAGGCATGCTTCCTTGTGAGAGCTGAGGTCAGGGCAGAACCCTCCCGCATCCTGACTGCCTGTAGACGTAGGTCGTAGCATACTTACGTTAGGTGCCGGAAGGGGTTTCGTGAAAATCTTGTGGAAGTGACAGGCCTGCACTCTCGTGTATCCGAGTTCCATAGAGCGATTGCCAACGTCCTCGTTCAGTTTGAGTGTAGCTCGGTTCTAGCTCCCCTGAATAAGTGCCTAGCAGACATCGGCCTGGAAAGCATACACAGTTTGAGAGTTGAGCTCATGGCCTTTACCTCGGCCATCCTGACTGCCTGTACGGTCTGCTTCCACAGCATTTCGTTGTATTCGGGACAGTAGCGAAGTGAGAACCAAGTGTCTGCCTTGTCAGTTTCGCGCCTAGCAGACGGCTGCCTCCAAGGCATGCACGCTCCTTTGGATTGAGCTTGTGGTTTGTACCTCCCCCACGTTGACCGCCTGTATGCTTCGCTGCCAAAGGATTTCGTTCGATACGGGACGCAAGCTTTGTGAGCGGCAAGTGACCCTTAGCTCAATCCAGCGACTTCTGAGCAACTCCTCCCCCAGAAGGGAGCTGCATACTAACTTCCAAACCCGAGTACCTTGTTGAAAGCTATCTCTCTGGGGAACTTCCTCCTGTGAGGTGAGCTGACACGCGGTACTTCCCAGTTCCACACTGCCTGCACGTGGAGTTACGAATATCCTCACTAGACTTGTTTGTCGGAAGCTCGTGGGACGCAAGGGCCAAGGTGCAGGCTTCAATGTTTGTGTCTCCGGGGGTGGTAGAGCGGTATTGACGGAACGTCCTGACTTACGATGCTGCTTCTTTTTCACGGCCATAACAACTCAGCTAGTGGAAAGCTAGCCTGCAGGCAGGCTTCCCTTGGAGAGCAGAGCTCAGGGCAGGACCCCTCCCGCATCCTGCCAGACTGTAGACGTGGAGGCTAACATCCTTATGTTAGGTGCTGGGAGACGTGGTGAGGAAAGCATGTGGAAGCGTTGGGCCTGAACTCACGCGTATCTGAGTTGAATACAGCGATTTCCTACGGCCTTCTTCTATCAGAGTGTAGCTAGTTTCTACCTCCCATGTACGAGTGGATAGCAGACATCTGCCTCCCAGGCGTACACACTTTTGAGTGTTGAGCTGATGGCCTGTACTTCCCACATCCTGCCTGCACGTACACTTCGCTGCAAACAGGCCTAGGCTCGATGCGTGACTGAAGTGTTGTGAGAGGTAAGCGGAATGTCCCGGCACACAAGACAAGTGCCTCCAAGCTCAATCCAGCGATTTCCTAGTAATTTCTGTCTGAGACTGGTGCTACATGCTAAGTTCCATAGGTGAGAAGCTAGCTGAACGCCCTGTCCAGAGGCAACTTACTTCTGAGAGTTGAGCTCACACTCAGTCCCTCACAGCTCCACACTGCCTGCAGAATGAGTTTCCAACATCTTCACCAGAGACGTTTGTCAGAGGCTTCTGAGACACAAGTGGAACAATGCAGACCTGGGGGGGTATGTCCAGGTGCAGGAGAGTGGTAATCGTGGAACCTCCTGACTCAGAATACTGCTGCGTTCTCACTGCCATAAGAAGGCAGCTGGTTGAAAGCTGGCTTCTAGGCATGCTTCCTTGTGAGAGCTGAGGTCAGGGCAGAACCCTCCCGCATCCTGACTGCCTGTAGACGTAGGTCGTAGCATACTTACGTTAGGTGCCGGAAGGGGTTTCGTGAAAATCTTGTGGAAGTGACAGGCCTGCACTCTCGTGTATCCGAGTTCCATAGAGCGATTGCCAACGTCCTCGTTCAGTTTGAGTGTAGCTCGGTTCTAGCTCCCCTGAATAAGTGCCTAGCAGACATCGGCCTGCAAAGCATACACAGTTTGAGAGTTGAGCTCATGACCTTTACCTCGGCCATCCTGACTGCCTGTACGGTCTGCTTCCACAGCATTTCGTTGTATGCGGGACAGTAGCGAAGTGAGAACCAAGTGTCTGCCTTGTCAGTTTCGCGCCTAGCAGACGGCTGCCTCCAAGGCATGCACGCTCCTTTGGATTGAGCTTGTGGTTTGTACCTCCCCCACGTTGACCGCCTGTATGCTTCGCTGCCAAAGGATTTCGTTCGATACGGGACGCAAGCTTTGTGAGCGGCAAGTGACCCTTAGCTCAATCCAGCGACTTCTGAGCAACTCCTCCCCCAGAAGGGAGCTGCATACTAACTTCCAAACCCGAGTACCTTGTTGAAAGCTATCTCTCTGGGGAACTTCCTCCTGTGAGGTGAGCTGACACGCGGTACTTCCCAGTTCCACACTGCCTGCACGTGGAGTTACGAATATCCTCACTAGACTTGTTTGTCGGAAGCTCGTGGGACGCAAGGGCCAAGGTGCAGGCTTCAATGTTTGTGTCTCCGGGGGTGGTAGAGCGGTATTGACGGAACGTCCTGACTTACGATGCTGCTTCTTTTTCACGGCCATAACAACTCAGCTAGTGGAAAGCTAGCCTGCAGGCAGGCTTCCCTTGGAGAGCAGAGCTCAGGGCAGGACCCCTCCCGCATCCTGCCAGACTGTAGACGTGGAGGCTAACATCCTTATGTTAGGTGCTGGGAGACGTGGTGAGGAAAGCATGTGGAAGCGTTGGGCCTGAACTCACGCGTATCTGAGTTGAATACAGCGATTTCCTACGGCCTTCTTCTATCAGAGTGTAGCTAGTTTCTACCTCCCATGTACGAGTGGATAGCAGACATCTGCCTCCCAGGCGTACACACTTTTGAGTGTTGAGCTGATGGCCTGTACTTCCCACATCCTGCCTGCACGTACACTTCGCTGCAAACAGGCCTAGGCTCGATGCGTGACTGAAGTGTTGTGAGAGGTAAGCGGAATGTCCCGGCACACAAGACAAGTGCCTCCAAGCTCAATCCAGCGATTTCCTAGTAATTTCTGTCTGAGACTGGTGCTACATGCTAAGTTCCATAGGTGAGAAGCTAGCTGAACGCCCTGTCCAGAGGCAACTTACTTCTGAGAGTTGAGCTCACACTCAGTCCCTCACAGCTCCACACTGCCTGCAGAATGAGTTTCCAACATCTTCACCAGAGACGTTTGTCAGAGGCTTCTGAGACACAAGTGGAACAATGCAGACCTGGGGGGGTATGTCCAGGTGCAGGAGAGTGGTAATCGTGGAACCTCCTGACTCAGAATACTGCTGCGTTCTCACTGCCATAAGAAGGCAGCTGGTTGAAAGCTGGCTTCTAGGCATGCTTCCTTGTGAGAGCTGAGGTCAGGGCAGAACCCTCCCGCATCCTGACTGCCTGTAGACGTAGGTCGTAGCATAGTTACGTTAGGTGCCGGAAGGGGTTTCGTGAAAATCTTGTGGAAGTGACAGGCCTGCACTCTCGTGTATCCGAGTTCCATAGAGCGATTGCCAACGTCCTCGTTCAGTTTGAGTGTAGCTCGGTTCTAGCTCCCCTGAATAAGTGCCTAGCAGACATCGGCCTGCAAAGCATACACAGTTTGAGAGTTGAGCTCATGACCTTTACCTCGGCCATCCTGACTGCCTGTACGGTCTGCTTCCACAGCATTTCGTTGTATGCGGGACAGTAGCGAAGTGAGAACCAAGTGTCTGCCTTGTCAGTTTCGCGCCTAGCAGACGGCTGCCTCCAAGGCATGCACGCTCCTTTGGATTGAGCTTGTGGTTTGTACCTCCCCCACGTTGACCGCCTGTATGCTTCGCTGCCAAAGGATTTCGTTCGATACGGGACGCAAGCTTTGTGAGCGGCAAGTGACCCTTAGCTCAATCCAGCGACTTCTGAGCAACTCCTCCCCCAGAAGGGAGCTGCATACTAACTTCCAAACCCGAGTACCTTGTTGAAAGCTATCTCTCTGGGGAACTTCCTCCTGTGAGGTGAGCTGACACGCGGTACTTCCCAGTTCCACACTGCCTGCACGTGGAGTTACGAATATCCTCACTAGACTTGTTTGTCGGAAGCTCGTGGGACGCAAGGGCCAAGGTGCAGGCTTCAATGTTTGTGTCTCCGGGGGTGGTAGAGCGGTATTGACGGAACGTCCTGACTTACGATGCTGCTTCTTTTTCACGGCCATAACAACTCAGCTAGTGGAAAGCTAGCCTGCAGGCATGCTTCCCTTGGAGAGCAGAGCTCAGGGCAGGACCCCTCCCGCATCCTGCCAGACTGTAGACGTGGAGGCTAACATCCTTATGTTAGGTGCTGGGAGACGTGGTGAGGAAAGCATGTGGAAGCGTTGGGCCTGAACTCACGCGTATCTGAGTTGAATACAGCGATTTCCTACGGCCTTCTTCTATCAGAGTGTAGCTAGTTTCTACCTCCCATGTACGAGTGGATAGCAGACATCTGCCTCCCAGGCGTACACACTTTTGAGTGTTGAGCTGATGGCCTGTACTTCCCACATCCTGCCTGCACGTACACTTCGCTGCAAACAGGCCTAGGCTCGATGCGTGACTGAAGTGTTGTGAGAGGTAAGCGGAATGTCCCGGCACACAAGACAAGTGCCTCCAAGCTCAATCCAGCGATTTCCTAGTAATTTCTGTCTGAGACTGGTGCTACATGCTAAGTTCCATAGGTGAGAAGCTAGCTGAACGCCCTGTCCAGAGGCAACTTACTTCTGAGAGTTGAGCTCACACTCAGTCCCTCACAGCTCCACACTGCCTGCAGAATGAGTTTCCAACATCTTCACCAGAGACGTTTGTCAGAGGCTTCTGAGACACAAGTGGAACAATGCAGACCTGGGGGGGTATGTCCAGGTGCAGGAGAGTGGTAATCGTGGAACCTCCTGACTCAGAATACTGCTGCGTTCTCACTGCCATAAGAAGGCAGCTGGTTGAAAGCTGGCTTCTAGGCATGCTTCCTTGTGAGAGCTGAGGTCAGGGCAGAACCCTCCCGCATCCTGACTGCCTGTAGACGTAGGTCGTAGCATAGTTACGTTAGGTGCCGGAAGGGGTTTCGTGAAAATCTTGTGGAAGTGACAGGCCTGCACTCTCGTGTATCCGAGTTCCATAGAGCGATTGCCAACGTCCTCGTTCAGTTTGAGTGTAGCTCGGTTCTAGCTCCCCTGAATAAGTGCCTAGCAGACATCGGCCTGCAAAGCATACACAGTTTGAGAGTTGAGCTCATGGCCTTTACCTCGGCCATCCTGACTGCCTGTACGGTCTGCTTCCACAGCATTTCGTTGTATTCGGGACAGTAGCGAAGTGAGAACCAAGTGTCTGCCTTGTCAGTTTCGCGCCTAGCAGACGGCTGCCTCCAAGGCATGCACGCTCCTTTGGATTGAGCTTGTGGTTTGTACCTCCCCCACGTTGACCGCCTGTATGCTTCGCTGCCAAAGGATTTCGTTCGATACGGGACGCAAGCTTTGTGAGCGGCAAGTGACCCTTAGCTCAATCCAGCGACTTCTGAGCAACTCCTCCCCCAGAAGGGAGCTGCATACTAACTTCCAAACCCGAGTACCTTGTTGAAAGCTATCTCTCTGGGGAACTTCCTCCTGTGAGGTGAGCTGACACGCGGTACTTCCCAGTTCCACACTGCCTGCACGTGGAGTTACGAATATCCTCACTAGACTTGTTTGTCGGAAGCTCGTGGGACGCAAGGGCCAAGGTGCAGGCTTCAATGTTTGTGTCTCCGGGGGTGGTAGAGCGGTATTGACGGAACGTCCTGACTTACGATGCTGCTTCTTTTTCACGGCCATAACAACTCAGCTAGTGGAAAGCTAGCCTGCAGGCATGCTTCCTTTGGAGAGCAGAGCTCAGGGCAGGACCCCTCCCGCATCCTGCCAGACTGTAGACGTGGAGGCTAACATCCTTATGTTAGGTGCTGGGAGACGTGGTGAGGAAAGCATGTGGAAGCGTTGGGCCTGAACTCACGCGTATCTGAGTTGAATACAGCGATTTCCTACGGCCTTCTTCTATCAGAGTGTAGCTAGTTTCTACCTCCCATGTACGAGTGGATAGCAGACATCTGCCTCCCAGGCGTACACACTTTGGAGTGTTGAGCTGATGGCCTGTACTTCCCACATCCTGCCTGCACGTACACTTCGCTGCAAACAGGCCTAGGCTCGATGCGTGACTGAAGTGTTGTGAGAGGTAAGCGGAATGTCCCGGCACACAAGACAAGTGCCTCCAAGCTCAATCCAGCGATTTCCTAGTAATTTCTGTCTGAGACTGGTGCTACATGCTAAGTTCCATAGGTGAGAAGCTAGCTGAACGCCCTGTCCAGAGGCAACTTACTTCTGAGAGTTGAGCTCACACTCAGTCCCTCACAGCTCCACACTGCCTGCAGAATGAGTTTCCAACATCTTCACCAGAGACGTTTGTCAGAGGCTTCTGAGACACAAGTGGAACAATGCAGACCTGGGGGGGTATGTCCAGGTGCAGGAGAGTGGTAATCGTGGAACCTCCTGACTCAGAATACTGCTGCGTTCTCACTGCCATAAGAAGGCAGCTGGTTGAAAGCTGGCTTCTAGGCATGCTTCCTTGTGAGAGCTGAGGTCAGGGCAGAACCCTCCCGCATCCTGACTGCCTGTAGACGTAGGTCGTAGCATACTTACGTTAGGTGCCGGAAGGGGTTTCGTGAAAATCTTGTGGAAGTGACAGGCCTGCACTCTCGTGTATCCGAGTTCCATAGAGCGATTGCCAACGTCCTCGTTCAGTTTGAGTGTAGCTCGGTTCTAGCTCCCCTGAATAAGTGCCTAGCAGACATCGGCCTGCAAAGCATACACAGTTTGAGAGTTGAGCTCATGGCCTTTACCTCGGCCATCCTGACTGCCTGTACGGTCTGCTTCCACAGCATTTCGTTGTATGCGGGACAGTAGCGAAGTGAGAACCAAGTGTCTGCCTTGTCAGTTTCGCGCCTAGCAGACGGCTGCCTCCAAGGCATGCACGCTCCTTTGGATTGAGCTTGTGGTTTGTACCTCCCCCACGTTGACCGCCTGTATGCTTCGCTGCCAAAGGATTTCGTTCGATACGGGACGCAAGCTTTGTGAGCGGCAAGTGACCCTTAGCTCAATCCAGCGACTTCTGAGCAACTCCTCCCTCAGAAGGGAGCTGCATACTAACTTCCAAACCCGAGTACCTTGTTGAAAGCTATCTCTCTGGGGAACTTCCTCCTGTGAGGTGAGCTGACACGCGGTACTTCCCAGTTCCACACTGCCTGCACGTGGAGTTACGAATATCCTCACTAGACTTGTTTGTCGGAAGCTCGTGGGACGCAAGGGCCAAGGTGCAGGCTTCAATGTTTGTGTCTCCGGGGGTGGTAGAGCGGTATTGACGGAACGTCCTGACTTACGATGCTGCTTCTTTTTCACGGCCATAACAACTCAGCTAGTGGAAAGCTAGCCTGCAGGCATGCTTCCTTTGGAGAGCAGAGCTCAGGGCAGGACCCCTCCCGCATCCTGCCAGACTGTAGACGTGGAGGCTAACATCCTTATGTTAGGTGCTGGGAGACGTGGTGAGGAAAGCATGTGGAAGCGTTGGGCCTGAACTCACGCGTATCTGAGTTGAATACAGCGATTTCCTACGGCCTTCTTCTATCAGAGTGTAGCTAGTTTCTACCTCCCATGTACGAGTGGATAGCAGACATCTGCCTCCCAGGCGTACACACTTTGGAGTGTTGAGCTGATGGCCTGTACTTCCCACATCCTGCCTGCACGTACACTTCGCTGCAAACAGGCCTAGGCTCGATGCGTGACTGAAGTGTTGTGAGAGGTAAGCGGAATGTCCCGGCACACAAGACAAGTGCCTCCAAGCTCAATCCAGCGATTTCCTAGTAATTTCTGTCTGAGACTGGTGCTACATGCTAAGTTCCATAGGTGAGAAGCTAGCTGAACGCCCTGTCCAGAGGCAACTTACTTCTGAGAGTTGAGCTCACACTCAGTCCCTCACAGCTCCACACTGCCTGCAGAATGAGTTTCCAACATCTTCACCAGAGACGTTTGTCAGAGGCTTCTGAGACACAAGTGGAACAATGCAGACCTGGGGGGGTATGTCCAGGTGCAGGAGAGTGGTAATCGTGGAACCTCCTGACTCAGAATACTGCTGCGTTCTCACTGCCATAAGAAGGCAGCTGGTTGAAAGCTGGCTTCTAGGCATGCTTCCTTGTGAGAGCTGAGGTCAGGGCAGAACCCTCCCGCATCCTGACTGCCTGTAGACGTAGGTCGTAGCATACTTACGTTAGGTGCCGGAAGGGGTTTCGTGAAAATCTTGTGGAAGTGACAGGCCTGCACTCTCGTGTATCCGAGTTCCATAGAGCGATTGCCAACGTCCTCGTTCAGTTTGAGTGTAGCTCGGTTCTAGCTCCCCTGAATAAGTGCCTAGCAGACATCGGCCTGGAAAGCATACACAGTTTGAGAGTTGAGCTCATGGCCTTTACCTCGGCCATCCTGACTGCCTGTACGGTCTGCTTCCACAGCATTTCGTTGTATTCGGGACAGTAGCGAAGTGAGAACCAAGTGTCTGCCTTGTCAGTTTCGCGCCTAGCAGACGGCTGCCTCCAAGGCATGCACGCTCCTTTGGATTGAGCTTGTGGTTTGTACCTCCCCCACGTTGACCGCCTGTATGCTTCGCTGCCAAAGGATTTCGTTCGATACGGGACGCAAGCTTTGTGAGCGGCAAGTGACCCTTAGCTCAATCCAGCGACTTCTGAGCAACTCCTCCCCCAGAAGGGAGCTGCATACTAACTTCCAAACCCGAGTACCTTGTTGAAAGCTATCTCTCTGGGGAACTTCCTCCTGTGAGGTGAGCTGACACGCGGTACTTCCCAGTTCCACACTGCCTGCACGTGGAGTTACGAATATCCTCACTAGACTTGTTTGTCGGAAGCTCGTGGGACGCAAGGGCCAAGGTGCAGGCTTCAATGTTTGTGTCTCCGGGGGTGGTAGAGCGGTATTGACGGAACGTCCTGACTTACGATGCTGCTTCTTTTTCACGGCCATAACAACTCAGCTAGTGGAAAGCTAGCCTGCAGGCATGCTTCCCTTGGAGAGCAGAGCTCAGGGCAGGACCCCTCCCGCATCCTGCCAGACTGTAGACGTGGAGGCTAACATCCTTATGTTAGGTGCTGGGAGACGTGGTGAGGAAAGCATGTGGAAGCGTTGGGCCTGAACTCACGCGTATCTGAGTTGAATACAGCGATTTCCTACGGCCTTCTTCTATCAGAGTGTAGCTAGTTTCTACCTCCCATGTACGAGTGGATAGCAGACATCTGCCTCCCAGGCGTACACACTTTGGAGTGTTGAGCTGATGGCCTGTACTTCCCACATCCTGCCTGCACGTACACTTCGCTGCAAACAGGCCTAGGCTCGATGCGTGACTGAAGTGTTGTGAGAGGTAAGCGGAATGTCCCGGCACACAAGACAAGTGCCTCCAAGCTCAATCCAGCGATTTCCTAGTAATTTCTGTCTGAGACTGGTGCTACATGCTAAGTTCCATAGGTGAGAAGCTAGCTGAACGCCCTGTCCAGAGGCAACTTACTTCTGAGAGTTGAGCTCACACTCAGTCCCTCACAGCTCCACACTGCCTGCAGAATGAGTTTCCAACATCTTCACCAGAGACGTTTGTCAGAGGCTTCTGAGACACAAGTGGAACAATGCAGACCTGGGGGGGTATGTCCAGGTGCAGGAGAGTGGTAATCGTGGAACCTCCTGACTCAGAATACTGCTGCGTTCTCACTGCCATAAGAAGGCAGCTGGTTGAAAGCTGGCTTCTAGGCATGCTTCCTTGTGAGAGCTGAGGTCAGGGCAGAACCCTCCCGCATCCGGACTGCCTGTAGACGTAGGTCGTAGCATAGTTACGTTAGGTGCCGGAAGGGGTTTCGTGAAAATCTTGTGGAAGTGACAGGCCTGCACTCTCGTGTATCCGAGTTCCATAGAGCGATTGCCAACGTCCTCGTTCAGTTTGAGTGTAGCTCGGTTCTAGCTCCCCTGAATAAGTGCCTAGCAGACATCGGCCTGCAAAGCATACACAGTTTGAGAGTTGAGCTCATGGCCTTTACCTCGGCCATCCTGACTGCCTGTACGGTCTGCTTCCACAGCATTTCGTTGTATTCGGGACAGTAGCGAAGTGAGAACCAAGTGTCTGCCTTGTCAGTTTCGCGCCTAGCAGACGGCTGCCTCCAAGGCATGCACGCTCCTTTGGATTGAGCTTGTGGTTTGTACCTCCCCCACGTTGACCGCCTGTATGCTTCGCTGCCAAAGGATTTCGTTCGATACGGGACGCAAGCTTTGTGAGCGGCAAGTGACCCTTAGCTCAATCCAGCGACTTCTGAGCAACTCCTCCCCCAGAAGGGAGCTGCATACTAACTTCCAAACCCGAGTACCTTGTTGAAAGCTATCTCTCTGGGGAACTTCCTCCTGTGAGGTGAGCTGACACGCGGTACTTCCCAGTTCCACACTGCCTGCACGTGGAGTTACGAATATCCTCACTAGACTTGTTTGTCGGAAGCTCGTGGGACGCAAGGGCCAAGGTGCAGGCTTCAATGTTTGTGTCTCCGGGGGTGGTAGAGCGGTATTGACGGAACGTCCTGACTTACGATGCTGCTTCTTTTTCACGGCCATAACAACTCAGCTAGTGGAAAGCTAGCCTGCAGGCATGCTTCCTTTGGAGAGCAGAGCTCAGGGCAGGACCCCTCCCGCATCCTGCCAGACTGTAGACGTGGAGGCTAACATCCTTATGTTAGGTGCTGGGAGACGTGGTGAGGAAAGCATGTGGAAGCGTTGGGCCTGAACTCACGCGTATCTGAGTTGAATACAGCGATTTCCTACGGCCTTCTTCTATCAGAGTGTAGCTAGTTTCTACCTCCCATGTACGAGTGGATAGCAGACATCTGCCTCCCAGGCGTACACACTTTGGAGTGTTGAGCTGATGGCCTGTACTTCCCACATCCTGCCTGCACGTACACTTCGCTGCAAACAGGCCTAGGCTCGATGCGTGACTGAAGTGTTGTGAGAGGTAAGCGGAATGTCCCGGCACACAAGACAAGTGCCTCCAAGCTCAATCCAGCGATTTCCTAGTAATTTCTGTCTGAGACTGGTGCTACATGCTAAGTTCCATAGGTGAGAAGCTAGCTGAACGCCCTGTCCAGAGGCAACTTACTTCTGAGAGTTGAGCTCACACTCAGTCCCTCACAGCTCCACACTGCCTGCAGAATGAGTTTCCAACATCTTCACCAGAGACGTTTGTCAGAGGCTTCTGAGACACAAGTGGAACAATGCAGACCTGGGGGGGTATGTCCAGGTGCAGGAGAGTGGTAATCGTGGAACCTCCTGACTCAGAATACTGCTGCGTTCTCACTGCCATAAGAAGGCAGCTGGTTGAAAGCTGGCTTCTAGGCATGCTTCCTTGTGAGAGCTGAGGTCAGGGCAGAACCCTCCCGCATCCTGACTGCCTGTAGACGTAGGTCGTAGCATACTTACGTTAGGTGCCGGAAGGGGTTTCGTGAAAACCTTGTGGAAGTGACAGGCCTGCACTCTCGTGTATCCGAGTTCCATAGAGCGATTGCCAACGTCCTCGTTCAGTTTGAGTGTAGCTCGGTTCTAGCTCCCCTGAATAAGTGCCTAGCAGACATCGGCCTGCAAAGCATACACAGTTTGAGAGTTGAGCTCATGACCTTTACCTCGGCCATCCTGACTGCCTGTACGGTCTGCTTCCACAGCATTTCGTTGTATGCGGGACAGTAGCGAAGTGAGAACCAAGTGTCTGCCTTGTCAGTTTCGCGCCTAGCAGACGGCTGCCTCCAAGGCATGCACGCTCCTTTGGATTGAGCTTGTGGTTTGTACCTCCCCCACGTTGACCGCCTGTATGCTTCGCTGCCAAAGGATTTCGTTCGATACGGGACGCAAGCTTTGTGAGCGGCAAGTGACCCTTAGCTCAATCCAGCGACTTCTGAGCAACTCCTCCCCCAGAAGGGAGCTGCATACTAACTTCCAAACCCGAGTACCTTGTTGAAAGCTATCTCTCTGGGGAACTTCCTCCTGTGAGGTGAGCTGACACGCGGTACTTCCCAGTTCCACACTGCCTGCACGTGGAGTTACGAATATCCTCACTAGACTTGTTTGTCGGAAGCTCGTGGGACGCAAGGGCCAAGGTGCAGGCTTCAATGTTTGTGTCTCCGGGGGTGGTAGAGCGGTATTGACGGAACGTCCTGACTTACGATGCTGCTTCTTTTTCACGGCCATAACAACTCAGCTAGTGGAAAGCTAGCCTGCAGGCAGGCTTCCCTTGGAGAGCAGAGCTCAGGGCAGGACCCCTCCCGCATCCTGCCAGACTGTAGACGTGGAGGCTAACATCCTTATGTTAGGTGCTGGGAGACGTGGTGAGGAAAGCATGTGGAAGCGTTGGGCCTGAACTCACGCGTATCTGAGTTGAATACAGCGATTTCCTACGGCCTTCTTCTATCAGAGTGTAGCTAGTTTCTACCTCCCATGTACGAGTGGATAGCAGACATCTGCCTCCCAGGCGTACACACTTTTGAGTGTTGAGCTGATGGCCTGTACTTCCCACATCCTGCCTGCACGTACACTTCGCTGCAAACAGGCCTAGGCTCGATGCGTGACTGAAGTGTTGTGAGAGGTAAGCGGAATGTCCCGGCACACAAGACAAGTGCCTCCAAGCTCAATCCAGCGATTTCCTAGTAATTTCTGTCTGAGACTGGTGCTACATGCTAAGTTCCATAGGTGAGAAGCTAGCTGAACGCCCTGTCCAGAGGCAACTTACTTCTGAGAGTTGAGCTCACACTCAGTCCCTCACAGCTCCACACTGCCTGCAGAATGAGTTTCCAACATCTTCACCAGAGACGTTTGTCAGAGGCTTCTGAGACACAAGTGGAACAATGCAGACCTGGGGGGGTATGTCCAGGTGCAGGAGAGTGGTAATCGTGGAACCTCCTGACTCAGAATACTGCTGCGTTCTCACTGCCATAAGAAGGCAGCTGGTTGAAAGCTGGCTTCTAGGCATGCTTCCTTGTGAGAGCTGAGGTCAGGGCAGAACCCTCCCGCATCCTGACTGCCTGTAGACGTAGGTCGTAGCATACTTACGTTAGGTGCCGGAAGGGGTTTCGTGAAAATCTTGTGGAAGTGACAGGCCTGCACTCTCGTGTATCCGAGTTCCATAGAGCGATTGCCAACGTCCTCGTTCAGTTTGAGTGTAGCTCGGTTCTAGCTCCCCTGAATAAGTGCCTAGCAGACATCGGCCTGCAAAGCATACACAGTTTGAGAGTTGAGCTCATGACCTTTACCTCGGCCATCCTGACTGCCTGTACGGTCTGCTTCCACAGCATTTCGTTGTATGCGGGACAGTAGCGAAGTGAGAACCAAGTGTCTGCCTTGTCAGTTTCGCGCCTAGCAGACGGCTGCCTCCAAGGCATGCACGCTCCTTTGGATTGAGCTTGTGGTTTGTACCTCCCCCACGTTGACCGCCTGTATGCTTCGCTGCCAAAGGATTTCGTTCGATACGGGACGCAAGCTTTGTGAGCGGCAAGTGACCCTTAGCTCAATCCAGCGACTTCTGAGCAACTCCTCCCCCAGAAGGGAGCTGCATACTAACTTCCAAACCCGAGTACCTTGTTGAAAGCTATCTCTCTGGGGAACTTCCTCCTGTGAGGTGAGCTGACACGCGGTACTTCCCAGTTCCACACTGCCTGCACGTGGAGTTACGAATATCCTCACTAGACTTGTTTGTCGGAAGCTCGTGGGACGCAAGGGCCAAGGTGCAGGCTTCAATGTTTGTGTCTCCGGGGGTGGTAGAGCGGTATTGACGGAACGTCCTGACTTACGATGCTGCTTCTTTTTCACGGCCATAACAACTCAGCTAGTGGAAAGCTAGCCTGCAGGCATGCTTCCTTTGGAGAGCAGAGCTCAGGGCAGGACCCCTCCCGCATCCTGCCAGACTGTAGACGTGGAGGCTAACATCCTTATGTTAGGTGCTGGGAGACGTGGTGAGGAAAGCATGTGGAAGCGTTGGGCCTGAACTCACGCGTATCTGAGTTGAATACAGCGATTTCCTACGGCCTTCTTCTATCAGAGTGTAGCTAGTTTCTACCTCCCATGTACGAGTGGATAGCAGACATCTGCCTCCCAGGCGTACACACTTTGGAGTGTTGAGCTGATGGCCTGTACTTCCCACATCCTGCCTGCACGTACACTTCGCTGCAAACAGGCCTAGGCTCGATGCGTGACTGAAGTGTTGTGAGAGGTAAGCGGAATGTCCCGGCACACAAGACAAGTGCCTCCAAGCTCAATCCAGCGATTTCCTAGTAATTTCTGTCTGAGACTGGTGCTACATGCTAAGTTCCATAGGTGAGAAGCTAGCTGAACGCCCTGTCCAGAGGCAACTTACTTCTGAGAGTTGAGCTCACACTCAGTCCCTCACAGCTCCACACTGCCTGCAGAATGAGTTTCCAACATCTTCACCAGAGACGTTTGTCAGAGGCTTCTGAGACACAAGTGGAACAATGCAGACCTGGGGGGGTATGTCCAGGTGCAGGAGAGTGGTAATCGTGGAACCTCCTGACTCAGAATACTGCTGCGTTCTCACTGCCATAAGAAGGCAGCTGGTTGAAAGCTGGCTTCTAGGCATGCTTCCTTGTGAGAGCTGAGGTCAGGGCAGAACCCTCCCGCATCCTGACTGCCTGTAGACGTAGGTCGTAGCATACTTACGTTAGGTGCCGGAAGGGGTTTCGTGAAAATCTTGTGGAAGTGACAGGCCTGCACTCTCGTGTATCCGAGTTCCATAGAGCGATTGCCAACGTCCTCGTTCAGTTTGAGTGTAGCTCGGTTCTAGCTCCCCTGAATAAGCGCCTAGCAGACATCGGCCTGCAAAGCATACACAGTTTGAGAGTTGAGCTCATGGCCTTTACCTCGGCCATCCTGACTGCCTGTACGGTCTGCTTCCACAGCATTTCGTTGTATGCGGGACAGTAGCGAAGTGAGAACCAAGTGTCTGCCTTGTCAGTTTCGCGCCTAGCAGACGGCTGCCTCCAAGGCATGCACGCTCCTTTGGATTGAGCTTGTGGTTTGTACCTCCCCCACGTTGACCGCCTGTATGCTTCGCTGCCAAAGGATTTCGTTCGATACGGGACGCAAGCTTTGTGAGCGGCAAGTGACCCTTAGCTCAATCCAGCGACTTCTGAGCAACTCCTCCCTCAGAAGGGAGCTGCATACTAACTTCCAAACCCGAGTACCTTGTTGAAAGCTATCTCTCTGGGGAACTTCCTCCTGTGAGGTGAGCTGACACGCGGTACTTCCCAGTTCCACACTGCCTGCACGTGGAGTTACGAATATCCTCACCAGACTTGTTTGTCGGAAGCTCGTGGGACGCAAGGGCCAAGGTGCAGGCTTCAATGTTTGTGTCTCCGGGGGTGGTAGAGCGGTATTGACGGAACGTCCTGACTTACGATGCTGCTTCTTTTTCACGGCCATAACAACTCAGCTAGTGGAAAGCTAGCCTGCAGGCATGCTTCCTTTGGAGAGCAGAGCTCAGGGCAGGACCTCTCCCGCATCCTGCCAGACTGTAGACGTGGAGGCTAACATCCTTATGTTAGGTGCTGTGAGACCTGGTGAGGAAAGCATGTGGAAGCGTTGGGCCTGAACTCACGTGTATCTGAGTTGAATACAGCGATTTCCTACGGCCTTCTTCTATCAGAGTGTAGCTAGTTTCTACCTCCCATGTACGAGTGGATAGCAGACATCTGCCTCCCAGGCGTACACACTTTTGAGTGTTGAGCTGATGGCCTGTACTTCCCACATCCTGCCTGCACGTACACTTCGCTGCAAACAGGCCTAGGCTCGATGCGTGACTGAAGTGTTGTGAGAGGTAAGCGGAATGTCCCGGCACACAAGACAAGTGCCTCCAAGCTCAATCCAGCGATTTCCTAGTAATTTCTGTCTGAGACTGGTGCTACATGCTAAGTTCCATAGGTGAGAAGCTAGCTGAACGCCCTGTCCAGAGGCAACTTACTTCTGAGAGTTGAGCTCACACTCAGTCCCTCACAGCTCCACACTGCCTGCAGAATGAGTTTCCATCATCTTCACCAGAAACGTTTGTCATAGGCTTCTGAGACACAAGTGGAACAATGCAGACCTGGGGGGTATGTCCAGGTGCAGGAGAGTGGTAATCGTGGAACCTCCTGACTCAGAATACTGCTGCGTTCTCACTGCCATAAGAAGGCAGCTGGTTGAAAGCTGGCTTCTAGGCATGCTTCCTTGTGAGAGCTGAGGTCAGGGCAGAACCCTCCCGCATCCTGACTGCCTGTAGACGTAGGTCGTAGCATAGTTACGTTAGGTGCCGGATGGGGTTTCGTGAAAATCTTGTGGAAGTGACAGGCCTGCACTCTCGTGTATCCGAGTTCCATAGAGCGATTGCCAACGTCCTCGTTCAGTTTGAGTGTAGCTCGGTTCTAGCTCCCCTGAATAAGTGCCTAGCAGACATCGGCCTGCAAAGCATACACAGTTTGAGAGTTGAGCTCATGGCCTTTACCTCGGCCATCCTGACTGCCTGTACGGTCTGCTTCCACAGCATTTCGTTGTATGCGGGACAGTAGCGAAGTGAGAACCAAGTGTCTGCCTTGTCAGTTTCGCGCCTAGCAGACGGCTGCCTCCAAGGCATGCACGCTCCTTTGGATTGAGCTTGTGGTTTGTACCTCCCTCACGTTGACCGCCTGTATGCTTCGCTGCCAAAGGATTTCGTTCGATACGGGACGCAAGCTTTGTGAGCGGCAAGTGACCCTTAGCTCAATCCAGCGACTTCTGAGCAACTCCTCCCTCAGAAGGGAGCTGCATACTAACTTCCAAACCCGAGTACCTTGTTGAAAGCTATCTCTCTGGGGAACTTCCTCCTGTGAGGTGAGCTGACACGCGGTACTTCCCAGTTCCACACTGCCTGCACGTGGAGTTACGAATATCCTCACTAGACTTGGTTGTCGGAAGCTCGTGGGACGCAAGGGCCAAGGTGCAGGCTTCAATGTTTGTGTCTCCGGGGGTGGTAGAGCGGTATTGACGGAACGTCCTGACTTACGATGCTGCTTCTTTTTCATGGCCATAACAACTCAGCTAGTGGAAAGCTAGCCTGCAGGCATGCTTCCTTTGGAGAGCAGAGCTCAGGGCAGGACCCCTCCCGCATCCTGCCAGACTGTAGACGTGGAGGCTAACATCCTTATGTTAGGTGCTGGGAGACGTGGTGAGGAAAGCATGTGGAAGCGTTGGGCCTGAACTCACGCGTATCTGAGTTGAATACAGCGATTTCCTACGGCCGTCTTCTATCAGAGTGTAGCTAGTTTCTACCTCCCATGTACGAGTGGGTAGCAGACATCTGCCTGCCATGCATACACACTTCCGAGAGTTGAGCTTATGGTCTGTAACCCTACATCCTGCCTGCAGGTACCTTTTGCTTCTAAAAGGCCTAGGCTCGCTGCTTGACGGAAGTGTTGGGAGAGGTAATTGGAATCTCCCGGGACACATGACGAGTGCCTCCAAACTCAATTCAGCGATTTCCCCTTTAATTCCTATGGTAGACTGGTGCTACATACTAAGTTCCATATGTGAGAAGGTAGCTGAACGCCTTGTCCAAAGCATCTTACTTCTGAGTGTTGAGCTCACCCTCAGGCCCTCACAGTTCCACACTGCCTGCAGAGTGAGTTTCGTATGTCTTCACGAGAGACGTTTGCCACAGGCTTCTGGGACGCAAGTTAACAATGCAGACCTGGACGGTATCTCCAGGTGCAGTAGAGTGGTAATCTTGGAACCTCCTGACGCAGAATACTGCTACCTTCTCACTGCCATAGGAATGCAGCTAGTTGAGAGCTGGCTTCTAGGCATGCTTCCCTGTGAGAGCTGAGTTCAGGGCAGAACCCTCCCACATCCTGCCTGACTGTAGACGGAGCTGCTAACATCCTCATGTTAGTTGGTTGGGAAAGGTTGCGGGAAAAGCATGTGTAAGCATTGGGCCTGAACTCCCGTGTATCTGAGTTGAATACAGTGATTTCCAACGGCCTTTTCAATCAGAGTGTAGCTAGGTTCCAAATCCCATATCCGAGTGGGTAGCAGACATCTCCCTCCCATGCATACACACTTCTGAGAGTTGAGCTTATGGCCTGTACCTCCACATCCAGCCTTCTGGTACCCTTCGCTTCTAAAAGGCCTAGGCTCGCTGCTTGACGGAAGTGTTGGGAGAGGTAATTGGAATGTCCCGGCACACAAGACAAGTGCCTCCAAGCTCAATCCAGCGATTTCCTAGTAATTCCTGTGGTAGACGTTTTGCTACATACTAAATTCCATATGTGAGAAGGTAGCTGAACGCCTTGTCCAAAAGCATCTTACTTCTTTTTTTTTTAAATTCTTTATTTATTTATGATAGTCACACAGAGAGAGAGAGGGAGAGGCAGAGACATAGGCAGAGGGAGAAGCAGGCTCCATACACTGGGAGCCCGACGTGGGATTCGATCCCGGGTCTCCAGGATCGCGCCCTGGGCCAAAGGCAGGCACCAAACCACCGCGCCACCCAGGATCCCAAAAGCATCTTACTTCTGAGAGTTGAGCTCACCCTCAGTCCCTCACAGTTCCATACTGCCTGCAGAGTGAGTTTTGCACGTCTTCACCGGAGACTTTTGCCAGAGGCTTCTGAGACACAAGTGAAACAATGCAGACCTGGACGGTATCTCCAGGTGTAGTAGAGTGGTAATCTTGGAACATCCTGACTGAGAATACTGCTACCTTCTCACTGCCATAAGAACTCAGCTAGTTGAGAGTTGGCTTCTAGGCATGCTCTCCTGTGAGAGCTGAGGTCAGGACAGGACCCTCCCACATACTTACTGTCTGTAGACATAGGTCCTGGCATCCTTATGTTAGGTGCTGGAAGAGGTTGTGTGAAAAGCCTGTCGAAATGACAGGCCCGTACTCACGTGTATCCTAGGTCAATACAGCGATTGCTAAAGTCCTTGTTCAATCAGAGTGTAGCTCGGTTCTAGCTCCCGTGAGTAAGTGTCTAGCAGACATCTGCCTGCAAAGTGGACACACTTCTGAGAGTTGAACAATGGCCTGTATCCCCACATCCTGCCTTCAGGTACCCTTCGCTTCTAAAAGTCCTAGTCTCGCTGCGTGACGGAAGTGTTGGGAGAGGTAATTGGAATATCCCGGCACACAAGACTAGTGCCTCCAAGCTCAATCCAGCGATTTCCTAGTAATTTCTGTGGTAGACTGGTGCTACATACGAAGTTCCATACGTGAGAATGTAGCTGAACGCCTTGTCCAAAAGCATCTTACTTCTGAGAATTGAGCTCACCCTCAGTCCCTCACAGTTCCACACTGCCTGCAGAGTGAGTTTCGCACGTCTTCACCAGAGACGTTTGCCAGAGTCTTCTGAGTCGCAAGGGGAACAATGCAGACCTGGACAGTATCTCCAGGTGCAGTAGAGTGGTAATCTTGGAACCTCCTGTCTCAGAATACTGCTACCTTCTCACTGCCATAAGAATGCAGCTAGTTGAAAGCTGGCTTCTAGGCATGCTTCCCTGTGAGAGCTGAGGACAGGGCAGAACCCTCTCGCATCCTGCCTGCCTGTAGACGTAGCTGCTAATATCCTAATATTAGGTGCTGGGAGATGTTGTGAGAAACGCATGTGGAAGCGACAGGCCTGTACTCATGTGTATCTGTGTTGAATATGGCGATGTCCAATGGCCTTCTTTATTCAGTATAGCTAGGTTCTTTCTTTTTTATTAATTAATTTATTTAGATAGTCACACACACACAAAGAGAGAGAGAGAGAGTCAGAGACATAGGCAGAGGGAGAAGCAGGCTCCATGCACCGGGAGCCCAATGTGGGATTCGATCCCGGGTCTCCAGGATTGCGCCCTGGCCAAAGACAGGTGCTAAACCCCTGCACCACCCAGGGATCCCTGTAGCTAGGTTCTAACTCCCATATATGAGTGGATAGAAGACATCTACCTCCCCGGCATACACACTTCTGAGAGTTGAGCTTATGGCCTGTACCTCCCACATCCTGCCTGCAGGTACACTTCTCTCTTAACAAGCCCAAGTTCGATGCGTTACTGAAGAGTTGTGAGAGCTAAGTACAAGGTGCCGGCCCACAAGACTAGTGCCTCCAAGCTCAATCCAGCGATTTCCTAGTAATTCCTGTCTTAGACTGGTGCTACATACTAAGTTCCATACGTGAGAAGCTAGCTGATCCCCGTGTCCAAAGGCAACTTACTTCTGAGAGTTGAGCTCACACCCAGTCCCACAGTTCCAAATGCCTGCAGAATGAGTTTCGAACATCTTGACCAGAGACGTTTGTCAGAAACTGGAGAGATGCAAGTGGAATAATGCAGGCATGGAAAGTGTCTCCAGGTGCAGTAGAGTGGTAATTCTGGAACCTCCAGACTCTGAATGCTGCTACGTTCTCACTGCCATAAGAACGCAGCTAGTTGAATCCTGGCTTCTAGGCATGTTTCGTTGTGAGAACTGAGGTCAGGGCATGACCCTCCCGCATCATAACTGCCTGTAGACATAGGTTCTAGCATCCTTATGTTAGGTGTTGGCAGAGGATGTGTGAAAAGCATGTGGAAGTGACAGGCTTGTACTCTCCCGTATCTCATTTCAATACAGCGATTATGAACTCGTATAATGCTTCCTCAACCTGAAAAGCAGGAAAGGATAATAAATAGCAAATATCAGATAAAAATACTTCTTTTATATTAGACACCATATTGCAAGTGCATTTAAAATTAGCAATGCATAACATTTATTTTCTGGACATTTATCTTCCAAAGAGTTCGCAGTGTTTCAGTGTCAGTGGAAACAGGGGAAGAATCTCAGGGAAGAATCCTTCACATAGTAATAGGACCATTGGTAATAATGTCTCTCAGTTCGTTCCAAATCCATAAAGATGCATTTCCTGATGAGTGACTGAACTGTGAAGAGATGAGAAACCCTCATCCCTCTGAACTACTTGTGTCAGAATATTTTAACCAGAGTACTACGGATAGTAAATTATCCTTATTAACAGGAAATACGTCTCACATTGGAATCTGAGCAATCAGATGGGCAGAGAAAAAATGCTTTGACTGGCTCTTCATCTTTTAAAGACAAAGGAGAGGTTTTCTATGTACAAAGTCAGTTGTCAAGATAGCCTTAGGGAATAAGAGTCTGCAGCATCGAATCCCACTGCACAGCCACCCAGGACGACCGCACTCCAGGTCTTCTAGATCCCAAATCCCTGGGCCTGTCCCCCAACACATGCTAGCACCAGAGGTCATTTGCAATTGCTCTCTTAGGAGCTCTGGGGAAGGGGGAAGGAGCTAGATAGGATGGGACATGTGGAGGCCAAGAAAATTAAGGCCATTCCACTTTATGTTCAGCGTTAGCACATGTCCAGCCATCCCAGGTCCCTGTGAATAAGAGCTGAAATTTACATTACTTCAGTTACAGGAAAAAAGACAAAAGTTTACAGCTTAATGTCCTAGAAGGCCCCACATTACAATAAAAACTGAGCCCAAGCCAAGGGCAGGAAGCCCCTATTAGAATAAGAACAGAGCTCAATGCCCTCCAATCCCCCATATCAAAATGTAAACAGAACTTGAGGAATTGCTTTAGCCCTTCTGGAGATCCCTGAGACCAGCCCTTAAAACTAAGCTAAAAAAAAAACCAAAACAACAAAAAAACAAATTAAGCTAAAACCCACCTGGGGTCTAAGTCCCTGCTCCGCCCTGTCGGGTATACTTGGACACAGGCTCGAGTTGGTAAATCAACCCTCCTGTGTTTGAATCAGTGTCGGCTCCTTAGTGGTTTCTCGGATTCAGAATCTTGAGCACAACACCCCCATGTCCCCTCCCCACCTGGGCTGACCCCCTGTCCCCTCCCACCCAGGCTGACCCTCAGTCACCTCCCCGCCCACAACAGCTGGGCACAGGCCCTCACAGAGGTCCCATGGGCATGGTGCGCACTGCGCCCATCCCCGGCCTCCCAGGGGAAGGAAGGAGGTTTTGGCAGGACACACTCCCATGGTGGCCCCAGGGCTCCCTGCCCAGGACGGCAGCTGGTGACAGGTCGGGGTCTGTGTCCCTGATGCCGGCTCCTCCTCCCCGGTTTTCCCGCAGGAAATGAAGGAGGAGGCCCTGGTCTCCTCCAGGGACATCACGCAGATAGGCCTGGACGTCAACAGGATGTTCGGCAGCCACACCATGTTTTGGGACCGCTACGGGGTCGCGTGAGGCTCCTGGGGCGGGGGGGAGGGGTTCGGGGCCCCAGGGGAGGCCCAGGGGCTTCTGGGTAGGAAACACGGGGCTTCTGAGGCCGGGGGTAGCAACAGCAGCCAACAACACACCGCCGCATGGTAAGGTGCTGGGGATGACCCCTGTGCCCCCACACCCGGAGTTCGGGGATGAGGAGGCCACTAGGATGGGGCCTCCAGGGGTTGCCATGTGAGCTGAACTCCAAAGGGTTGAGGGACAGCCACCTGAAAGGCAAGGGGCTGGGGTGGGGGCCGTGGGGGGCAGTAAGGGGACCTGGGGGACAGGCGGCATGACTGTGGCTGGACCAGGACACACATCGATCCGATGAGGGCCAGACGGCTCAGGGTGACACCCACCCTCGATGCTTTATATATTTCTAAAGTCTATGCATTTCATTTGAGACAATTTGCAATTTGTAAACATACATAGTATGATGACCCCCAGATAATGCCCCCGGTCCAGGCAGGGCCCTGCACTGATCACGCGGGGCCCGAGGGGCAGGTGTCACAGCAAACCCCAGACTGGGGTCGCCTTTATCTGTACACGTCTGCGTGAGCATCTTAGAGAAAGGGGATGCCCTGTGTCCGCAGGCCCCCATGCCATCCCCCTCATTCCCCACCTCCACACCATCCCCCTACATCATCATCCCCCATGGCATCGCCCCCATACCATCCCCTACCATCCCCCCTACATCATCCCCCTCACACCCCCACACAATCCCCACCCACACTATAACCCCACACCATCCCCCCTACACCAACCCCCACACTCCACCACCATCATACCTCTGCCCCCACACCAACGGCTCCCAGCAAGGACCCGGTGCAGCTGCCCCCTGTGGGACATGCTCAGCCTCCCCGGGGTTCTCTGGACAGCCTACTCCCATCAGAGCCCTGGTGTCCCATAGAGTACCCAGGGGTTGCAGGGAAGTGGGAATGCCGGGAGCCCCCGACAGGGTGGGTGCAGGTGAGTGGAGCACAGGATGCACTGTGCCCTGCCTCCTCCCACTGTCCCTCCTGGAGGGCGGCACACCCTGCACAGGACACCAGCCCCTAACCCGGAGGGACCTGGGCTGGCCTGGCCCCGGGCACTGTGGGGGCTGGGGTGATTTGAGTCCCCCCCAGGCCCAACACAAAGACTAATGGGATCCAGCCCCCCATGGCCCTGGCCGGGCCTGGATTCTGGCTCTGGGATGAGGGAGCCCTCTCACAGCTGGATGTAGCCTCCTGGGCCCTGGCCGTGCCCCACAGATCCGGGTCGCTGACCTAGGGCAGCCCTGGGGATCCCGGGACACCCCAGGGTGGGGAGAACAGGGGTAGGCTGGTGGGCCCCACCAACACCCACAGCAGGAGGCAGGCTCCTCCAGGTGTTGGGGCCCCAGGGGGCCCAAGGCCGGGGTCCAGCTGCCCTGCGGGGACCCAGCGCAGGAGCCCATGAGCTGCAGGTCCAGGTCAGCTCTGCTGTCCTCAGAACCGTCTCTCAGGCTGAAACCTCAGGACACACGCCCCCACACGGAGTCCACACATGCTCCCAGGTGGGGGACTCCAGCCCCCGTCACCACCCCGTGTGATTCTTGCCCTCCCCTAAAGGACAGAAAGGTCTCCCTGCCCAGGGGAAGGTGCACACCCTCGGCTCTGAGCCCGTTTGCTGTAGCAAGTCAAGAAAGTGTTGTGGTGCGAAAATGCACAGCCAGCCCATTTCTGTGTCTCCAGGAACTCTGTGCTCGGGGTGTGGAGAGACCCCCAGAGAGGAGGAGGGGGCACCACCCAGGCCCCAACCAGCCCCTGCAGGGGCGCCGCCAGGCACACACACAGCTGACGTCCCCACGTGCCTACCAGGGGCGGCCAGACACCAGGGTCAGGACCCCACGGACTTTACTGGGACTCAGCCTGTGCCCCGCGGGCCAGGAGGGGCTGGGACAGAGTGACAGTCAGGGAGCCTCAGGTCACCAGGGTCTGTGCAAAGCGACCTAGGAGGTCTGTGCTCCCTCTGTCCTGGGGGCCTGGGCTGGCCGGGTTCCGGGGCACTTCCTCCCCTCCCCACATCCCCGTGCCTGTGTGCCTCGGGCACAGAGGGCCTGTGGGGCGGTCAGTGTGGCCCTGGAAGGGAGGTCAGGGCAGCAGGCCCTGGTCTTGTGCCCAAGATTGCAAATACGAGAAACCACCAAGGAGCCGACACCGATGCAAACACACGAGGGTTTATTTACAAGCTCCAGCATGGGTCCAAATATACCCGACACTGCGGAGCAGGGACTTGGACCCCGAGACTAAGAGGCGACATAGCAGCTTTATAGGGGCCAGTGGCCCATGGGATACGCAGAAAGGTGCACAGTCATGTCGGTCCACACGCAGGTGGCCGATTGAATTACATCTTACCCTATAGTATCCATTTTAGCTGGCCTATTACTTTGGTCAGAATTGGCGCGCAGTTTTGGCGGGCACAAAGCAGGGTTACATTGTTCTGAGCCGATTTCCGATTAGGGTGTGCCCAGCGGCTGGACTAGGGTGGGGCAGCGCCTTAAGCAATAAGCAGGTTATGTGGGGGTCATACAGGAGGTGGCAGGTGTAGCACAAAATGGAATCAGTCCTCCTCTGCTTGTCCAGGGGTAGGGGATTTTTGTTAAATTTCCTGGGTCCCACATTCCCCCCTTTTTCAGAGGATCCTATGCAGGATCCAATCAAGGGTCCAGGTTGCTCTTAGAGTGAGCCAGGTGGAATGATTAAACCAGGATTTTACCCAACCTTGTTGCTATTCTCGCTGCCATTTATATTCCAGCGAAGAAGCAGCATTCTACGTTTAAGGCAGCACATAACCCTCCCCCCCCCACACCACACACACACCCTTTGTTGTAAGAAGACTAAGTCTAATCCCTTTCTATTTTGAAAGACAACCTCAGACTAGGGAGTCTTGGAGGTACGAAATTAATGAGAACGGTGCACTCTTAGCTTTAGGGGATTGTCCTTGTCCGGTTGGCTTTTCCATTCTGGAACAAAGTTCTTGAGAACGGTATGTGGGTCAGCTGGCTGGACGTGAGTGTAGTGGACCAGGGAGTAATCCTGTCGACCTTGAGAGCATTGGGAGTGGTCAGGATCAGGGTGTAGGTCCCTTGCAGCGAGGTTGAAGTGTCCGGTGTTGATATCTCCACACGTACACATGTACACCCAGTCACCTGGCCGATATGGATGGGGATCCGGGGGTGGCCCAGTCTCATAGAGGGCCCTCGGCTTAGGCCACACCTGCTCATGGGTTCATGACATTTGGAGGGAGAAAAGAAGTTGGTGATCATCAAATTCAGCAAGCACCTCAAGTTTTAAAATGGGGATAACAGGTGGAGGAAGACCGAACATGATCTCGTAGGGAGTCAGTCCCATCTTATATGGGGAGTTCCTCACCCTATATAGGGCGAAGGGGAGGAGAGTCACCCAGTCCCCGCCAGTCTCCAGGGCTAATTTAGTTAAGGTCTCCTTTAATGTTCTGTTCATCCTCTCTACCTGTCCTGAGCTCTGGGGCCTATATGCACAATCTAATTTCCAATCTGCCCCAAGTACTAGTACTAGTACTAACACTCCCTGTGTTACCTTAGAGAAGAATCCTGGGCCCTTGTCTGACCCAATCTTAACAGGAAAACCATACCTCGGTAAGGTGTCTTCCAGCAGTTTCTTGGTCACGGTCTTGCCGTTTCAGGTTTGGTGGGAAATGCCTCTGTGCATCCTGAAAAAGTATCTACAAACACTAATAAATACCTGTATCCATATTTTCTAGGTTTTACCTCAGTGAAGTCCACTTCCCAGTAGGCTCCTGGGCGGTCCCCCCGGAGCCAGGTGCCTGGGTTAGATCCATGGGCGGTGGCATTAGTTAACTGGCATGAGTGGCAGCTTGCCACGATCTGCTCGATCTTTGCTCGAGAGTCTTTAATAGTGATCTTTGCATGTCGTATGAGGTCTTCCATCTTCCTTGTTCCCGTGTGAGTACTCCGATGCGTTTTGGATAGGACTCGCCGTCCCAGTTCCTCTGGCAAGATGATGCTGGAGTCTGTGGCCCTCCACCAGCCACACAATCACTGGGTCATAGGCAAGTGTTTGATCCAGTGTAAGTCAGCATCACTATAGTTGGGGGTGTCCGGCAGGTTCCGTTCCCCCGGATCAGGTAGCATGGTTGCTAAGACCTGGGTCACCAAAAGGGACACCTTCTTTGCTTTTAAATCGGCTAGCCGGTTTCCCCTGGCTACTGGTGTGTCTGCCTTTTGGTGCCCCGGACAGTGGATGATGGCTAGGGCCTTGGGCAGCCAGAGGGTCCTCAGGAGTTCAAGAATCTCCGTTTTGTTTTTAACAGTCTTTGTCTCTGCTGTCAGAAGCTCTCTCTCTCTCTGTAAAGGGCTCTGTGAATGGGAGCGGTGGCAAAGGCGTACCTGCTGTCGGTGTAGATGTTTATTCGTTTACCTTCCTCCATGGTCAGTGCCTTGGCCTATGGGATCAGTTCTGCCCATTGAGCCAACATTTAGGCTGTCAATGGCTCCGCCCAGACGGTCTCTGTCTCCGTGATTATGGTATGGCTGCCCCCGCAATTCGGACTCCTTCTCGGACAAAACTGCTGCCGTCCGTGTACCAGGTGGCATCGGCGTTCGGCAGTGGCTGGTCCTGGAGATCAGCGCTGATTCCGTACACCTGTGCCCAAATTTCTTGATAGTCGTGCAGAGGGGGGTCCCAGTCTGGGTTAGGGAGTAGCGTTGCCAGATTCAGGGTTGTCGGTGGCTTAAATAAAATTCTGGTGGGGTTTAGCAGTAGGCTCTGATAATGGATCAGATGGGCATTGCTGATCCACCTGTCTGGGGGCTGTTTGAGTACCCCTTTAATAGCGTGTGGGGTGGTAACATGCAGTTCTTCCGGACCTTTTCTATTATAGACTCGTTCTGCTATTATCACTAAGTCCTGCAAGCTCTTCTCTCCCAGTCTCTCTACTCTTTGCAATTTCTTTTTAATGTTTAGAGCGGCCCGGTTAACAAAAGCCATGATAATTGCAGCCTTTGTTTCCGGGGCTTCTGGGTTCATAGGGGTGTACTGCCTAAAAGCCTCTATTGCTCCCTCTAAGAAGGTTGCTGGACTCTCATCCTTACCCTGTCTCACATCATAGACCTTGGCCAGATTGGTAGTCTTGCACGCGGCAGCCTGGAGACCTGCCATTAGAGTCTGGCGGTGGACCCGGAGTCTCTCCTTACCTTCAGGCGAGTTGTGTGCTTTGGAGAGTAAAAACGGGTTTTAGCCAAGGAGGGGAATTCTCGATCATGTCCTGACAGGCCAGGATGTTGGGCATCTGGTCAGGGTGGCCATCTGGTTTGTCCCTGAAGTTCACGGCCTTAACCTGTAAGATAATAGGTAGGTGAAAATTTCCTTCTCGGGGCCATCCCACATCAAAGGTTGGCCATTCTGATATGCAATAAATTTGGAATCTCTCTCTGTATGTCTATGCTCAGAATAAGAGCTCTTTCCCTAATATCCGAGAAGTGGGAGAGCATAAGAGACAAGGGTATGGTTTGCATCTGCCCCATTATGTCCCCCGTCCACACCAAGGCACAGACAGTTATGACAGTTCACAAATAACACAGTCAAACACACAGTTAACAAGAACACAGTAACACAGACCAGCACACAAACAGGTAACACAGACCAGCGCGCAAAGAGGTAAGAAGAACACAGTAACAGACAAACGTTCTAGTGCGGCTGCGGAGACAAGACAGAAAGTAATCTGAAGGGCTGGCAGCCAGCCCTCCTTACAGATGAGGACCCCCGTCCTCCTTACGGATGAGGACCCCCTGTCCTCCTTATGGATGAGGATCCCCGTCCTCCATACAGAGGAGGACCCCCATCCTCCTGACGGATGAGGACCCCGTCCTCCATACGGATGAGGACCCCCGTCCTCCTTACAGATGAGGACCCCCGTCATCCATACAGATGAGGACCCCATCCTCCTTACATATGAGGACGCTCATCCTCCATACAGATGAGGACCTCCATCCTTCTTAGAGATAGGACCTCCATCCTCCAGGCAGGGGCAAGGGACGTCTCCTCAAGACCCCCGGTTGATGGCCCACCAGCGCATCCACCTAAGCCAATGCCGACCTAATACAGAGTGGAATCCCTACAGGTTAGAGCTCTTAGAGAATATGCGCGCAAAAGGTGGAAAAAGTTGAGTGCACTCACCACGCGTGAAATCCTCCGGATAAGGTCCTGGAAGTCTCTCAGATCCCGGACGAGCCCCCAAATGTGGTGGCCAAGATTGTGAATCCTAGAAACCACCGAGAAGCCAACACCGATGCAAACACAAGAGGGTTTATTCACAAGCTGGAGCGTGGGTCTAAGTATACCTGACACAGCGGAGCAGGGACTTGGACCCCGAGACTAAGAGGCATAGCAGCTTTATAGGGGCCAGTGGCCCATGGGATACACAGAAAGTTGCACAGTCATGCCGGTCCACACGCAGATGGCCAATTGAATTACATCTTACCCTATAGTATCCATTTGAGCTGGCCTATTACTTTGGTCAGAATTGGCGCGCAGTTTTGGTGGGCACAAAGCAGGGTTACATTGTTATAGGCCGATTTCTGAGTAGCGTGTGCCCAAAAGCTTGACTTGGGTGGGGCAGCATCTTAAGCAATAAGCAGGTTATGTAGGGGTCATACAGGAGGTGACAGGTGTAGCACAAAATGAAATCAGCCCTGCTCTGCTTGTCCGGGAGTAGGGGATTTTTGTTAAATTTCCTGGGTCTCGGGATCCGTGGGTGGCGCAGTGGTTTAGTGCCTGCCTTTGGACAGGGGCGCGATCCTGGAGACCCGGGATCGAATCCCATGTCGGGCTCCCGGTGCATGGAGCCTGCTTCTCCTTCTGCCTATGTCTCTGCCTCTCTATCTCTCTCTCGCTGTGTGACTATCATAAATAAATAAAAAGAAATTTCCTGGGTCCCACACTGACTGCATGTACACTTCGCTTCTAACAGGCCTAGGTTTGTTGCGGGACAGAAGTTGTGTGAGAGGCAATTGGACGGTGCAGGCCAGGAAACAAGTGTCTTGAAACTCAATCCAGTGACTACCGAGGAATTCCTCTCATACATTGCTACTACTTCCATACAAGAGAAGCTAGTTGAAAGCAGTGTCCAGGGGAACTTGATTCTGAGAGGTGAGACCCCACACAGTCCCTCACAGTTCCACACTGCCTGCAGATAGAGTTTCGAACATCCTCACTAGAGATGTACGCCAGAAGCTCATGGGACGCAGGGGGCAAGTCGAAGGCTTCAATGGTTGTGTCTCCAGGTGCAGTAGATTCATTGAGTAGTGTTCATTGAACCTCCAGACTTTCGGCTTCGAGGCATGCTTCCTTTTGAGAGCTGAATTCAGGACAGGACCCTCCCGCATCCTGCCGGCCTGTAGACATAGCTGCTAACATCCTTATATTAGGTGCTGGGAGAGGTTGTGAGAAATGCATGTGGAAGCATGAGGCCTGTACTCACGTGTATCTGAGTTCAATACAACGATGCCAACGTCCTTGTTCAATTAGAGTGTAGCTCGGGTATACCTCACCTCGATAACTGTCTAGCAGACATCGGCCTACAAAGCATACACACTTCTGAGAGTTGAGCTTTTGGCCTGTACTTTCCACATCCTGCCTGCAGGTACACTTCGCTGCTAACAGGCCTAGGCTCGATGCGTGACTGAAGTGTTGTGAGAGGTAAATGGAAAGTCCCGGCACACAAGACTAGTGCCTCCAAGCTCAATCCAGCGATTTCCTAGTAATTCCTGTGGTAAACTGGTGCTACATACTAAGTTCCATACGTGAGAAGCTAGCTGAACCCTGAGTCCAAAAGCATCTCTCTCCCGAGAGTTAAGCTCATACCCAGTCCCTCACAGTTCCACACTGCCTGTAGAATGAGTTTTGAACATCTTCACCAGAGACGTTTGTCAGAAGCTTGTGAGACACAAGTGGAATCATGCAGGCCTGGAAAGTGTCTCCAGGTGCAGTAGAGTGGTATTCTTCGAACCTCCTGAGTTAGAAGACTGCTATGGTCTCACGGCCATTAGAACGCAGCTAGTTGAAAGCGGGCTTCTAGGCATGGTCTCTTGTGAGAGCTGAGCTCAGGGCAGGACCCTCCTGCATCCTGCCTGCCCATTGTCATAGCTGCTGACATCCTTAAGTGAGGTTCTGGGAGATGTTGGAGAAATGCGAGTGGAAGTGTCAGGACTGTACTCACGTGTATCTGAGTTCAATATAGCGATTGCGAATGTCCTTGTTCAATTAGAGTGTAGCTCGGGTATACCTCGCCTCGATAAGTGTCTAGCAACGTCGGCCTGCAAAGCATACACACTTCTGAGAGTTGAGCTTATGGCCTGTACCTCCCCCATCTGACTGCCTGTGCGTTCCGCTTCCACAGCATTTCGTTGTATGCAGGAGAGTAGCGCAGTGAGAACCAAGTGTCTGCCTCGTCAATTTGGCTCCCAGCGGACAGCTGCCTGCAAGGCATGCACACACCTTTGGATTGAGCTTAGGACTTGAACCTCCCACATGCTGACCGCCTTTACGCTTAGCTTCCAAAGGTTTTTGTTCGATACGGGACGCAAGTTTTGCGAGAGGCAAATGTGTGTTAGTTCAATCCAGCAACTTCTGAGGAATTCCTCCCTCAGATGGGAGCTACCTACTAACTTCCAAACCTGAGTACCTAGCTGAAAGCTCTCTCTCTGGGGAACATCCCTCTCGGAGATGAGCTGACACGTGGTCCTTCCCAGTTCCACACTGCCTGCAGATGCAGTTATGAACATCCTCACTAGACATGTTTGTCAGAAGCTCATGGGACGCAAGGGGCAAGCTGCAGGCTTCAAGGTTGTGTCTCCAGGTGCAGTAAAGCGGTATTCATGGAACATCCTGAATTACAATGCTGCCACGTTCTGATGGCCATCAGAACACAGTAAGTAGAAAGCTGGCTTCGAGGCAGGTCTCCTTTTGAAAGCTGAGCTCAGGGCAGGACCCTCCTGCATCCTGCCTGCCCATAGTCGTAGCTGCTAACGTCCTTATCTTAGGTGCTGGGAGAGGTTGGAAAAATGCAAGTGGAAGTGTCAGGATGGTACTCACGTGTATCTGAGTTCAATACAGTGATTGCCAACGTCCTTGTTCAATTAGAGTGTAGCTAGTTTCTAACTCCCATGTACGAGTGGGTAGCAGACATTTGCCTCCCAGTTGTACACACTTTTGAGAGTTGAGCTTATGGCCTGTACTTCCCACATCCTGCCTGCAGGTACACTTCGCTGCTAACAGGCCTAGGCTCGATGCGTGACTGAAGTGTTGTGAGAGTTAAGTGGAAAATCCCGGCATACAAGACTAGTGCCTCCAAGCTCAATCCAGCGATTTCCTAGTAATTCCTGTAGTAGACAGGTGCTACATACTAAGTTCCATACGTGAGAAGCTAGCTGAACTCTGAGTCCAAAAGCATCTCTCTCCCAGAGTTGAGCTCACACCTAGTCCCTCACAGTTCCACACTGCCTGCAGAATGAGTTTTGAACATCTTCACCAGAGACGTTTGTCAGAAGCTTGTGAGAAGCAAGTGGAATAGTGCAGGCCTGGAAGGTGTCTCCAGGTACAGTAGAGTGGTATTCTTCAAACCTCCTGAGTTAGAAGACTGCTATGGTCTCACGGCCATTAGAACGCAGCTAGTTGAAAGCGGGCTTCTAGGCATGGTCTCTTGTGAGAGCTGAACTCAGGGCAGGACCCTCCCGCATCCTGCCTACCCATAGTCATAGCTGCTAACTTCCTTACATTAGGTGCTAAAAGAGGTTGGAGAAATGCCAGTGGAAGTGTCAGGACTGTACACGTGTATCTGAGTTCAATATAGTGATTGCCAACGTCCTTGTTCAATTAGAGTGTAGCTCGGGTATACCTCATCTCGATAAGTGTCTAGCAGTCATCAGCTTGCAAAGCATACACACTTCTGAGAGTTGAGCTTATGGCCTGTACCTCCCCCATCCTGACTGCCTGTACGTTCCGCTTCCACAGCATTTAATTGTATGCGCGAGTGTGGCAGAGTGAGAACCAAGTGTCTGCCTTGTCAATTTCGCTCCTAGCGGACAGCTGCCTCCAAGGCATGCACACTCCTTGGTTTGAGCTTAGGACTTGAACATCCCACATGCAGACCTTCTGTAAGCTTCGCTTCAAAGGATTTCGTTCGATAGGGGTGCAAATTTTGCGAGAGGCAAATGTGTCTCCAGGCCTCCTCTCCGGGCCTCTGTGGTCTGACAACTTGGTGGCAGCCAGTGGTCTGTGTGGTGTCTGGCGATGGGATGTGGTGCTGATTGTCAGGTGCACATCTGCCTGGGAGATGCACCTGCAGGGATCAGTGACGGGGTGGGCGTCAGCACCTCTGGCCTCCAGCGGGCAGTGCTGTGCTGCTCCCTGAGACTCGGGTCTGATGGGGGGGAGGCGGGTGGGGACGCTGGTCCCCTAGCTCTAGAACCTAGGATTCCGCCCCCCAGTCTGCAGGCCCACCACAGAAGAGCCGCCAAGCCCCCGGTTCCCTGCCGCTTCTCTCAGAACCCTGCTTTCACTCTGCCCGCATCTGAGTTTCTTTTGGTTTTGTTTTTTATCTCAGACTGTTGTGCCCAAGATTGCGAATATGAGAAACCACCAAGAAGCCGACACTGATGCAAACACACGAGGGATTATTTACAAGCTCGATCTTGTGTCCAAGTATACCCAACATTGCAGATCAGGGACTTGGACCCGAGGTAGGTTTTAGCTTAGTTTTAAGGGCTGGTCTCGGACCTCCAGAAGGGCTGGAGCAATTCCTCAAGTTCTGTTTACATTTTGGTATGGGGCCTTTAAGGGCATTGAGCTCTGTTCTCATTCTAATAGGGGCTTCCTGCCCTTGGCCTGGGCTCAGTTTTGATTCAATTGTGGGGCTTTCTAGGACATTAAGCTGTAAACAGAAAAGGTTCCACACCTGGAAGGGGGACGTCACACTGTCCTTATATGCTGAAGATGCGGAACTAGAAACAGGAAACCCCAGAGCCTCCACCAAAACCTGTTAGAACTAAGGAGTGAGTTCAGTAAAGTAACGGGACACAAACTGACCCTACAGAGCAGAGTAGCCTTGCTGTCTCCTGACAATGAACACTCAGGAAGGAAAGGAAGGACGTGAAGGCCTTCTCAGGAGCATCAAGGAGAATAAATAATGAGACTGAACCAAAGGAGCACAAGACTTGTGCACTGAGCCATACCAGGCTCTGGGAGGCTGTCCTGGGCTCGTGGGGTGGGAGCCTCATCTTGTGAAAATGTCCACAGTTCCTGAAGCCACCCTCAGTTTCATGTCATTCCTATCAAAATCATGGTGGCAGATCTTAGAATTAGGAAAAAAAAAAAACAAAATCCATAACAGCCAACCCCCACAACAAATGACCCCGGACAGCAAATCAGTATTGGAGAAGCATGACAGAGTGGGACACAGCACTTTCCTATTTCAAAAGATGTCACAGGGATCCCTGGGTGGCGCAGCGGTTTGGCGCCTGCCTTTGGCCCGGGGCGCGATCCTGGAGACCTGGGATCGAATCCCACGTCGGGCTCCCTGCATGGAGCCTGCTTCTCCCTCTGCCTGTGTCTCTGCCTCTCTGTCTCTCTCTGTGTAACTATCATGAATAAATAAATAAAAGCTTTAAAAAAAAAAGATGTCACAGAGACACAGGATAAAGCAGTGTGGTTCTCGGGCCCCCGGCTGGCTCCGTCGGTTAAGCATCCAACTCCTGACCTCACCTCCGGTCCTGATCTCAGGGGTCGTGAGTTCTAGGCCTGTGTTGGGCCATGGAGGAGGCGTGGAGCCTACTTAGACAAAGCAGACCCACGGGGGGTGGTCCCGGCATAAGCTGAATGAGCAAAACAGAGAGTCCAGAAGGAAATGTGCTCTGATAGAACTGATTTTTTTAACTTAATTTAAACCCAATTAATTAACATATAGTGTATTATACTTTCAGAGGAAGAATTCAGGGATTCACCAGGTGGAGATAACAGCAGTGCTCGTGACATCACGTGACCTCCTTCATGCCAGTACCCTGTTATCTGCCTCCTCCAGCGACCCTGTTTGTTTCCTATCATTAAGAGTCTGTATTTCCTGCATCTGTTTTCATCTTATTTGTTTTTCCTTCCCTTTACAGTTGTTCATCTGCTTTGCTTCTTAAATTCCACCTATGAATGAAACCACACGTCATTCTCATTTCCGAGTGAGTTACTTCACTTAACATGATCCCTTTAGTTCTATCCACATCATTGCAAATGGCAAGATTTCCTTCTCTTTGATAACTGAGTTCCATTCCTCTCTCTATGACCATCATCTATCTCCCATCCTCTTTATCCATCATCTGGCAGAGGACACCGAGGCTCCTCCCACAGTGTGGCTACTGTGGACTCGGCTGCTGTGGACATTGGGGTGCAGGTGTCCCAAGTCTCACTGCATCTGTATCTTTGGAGTGAGCTCCAGGCCGTTCACCTGCTGGTTGCAGGGCGGCTCTATTTGTAACTTCCTGAGGGGCCTCCACACTGTTTCCAGGGCGGCTGCACCAACCTGCGGTCCCGCCCACAGTGGAAGAGGGTTGAGTGAGTTTTGCAGGACGTGGTAAAAGTCTGGTCCACATTTCATTTCACGCCCTGTGGGCTCCAATTCCTTGTCCTTAAGTATTTCTGGGGAAGCCGGGTGTTGGGCTCCTTTTCAGTGAGATGTTTCCAAAGCTAACAGGCCCCAGATGAAGGCTGAAAGGAGGCAGGTGCAGCCCAGAGAGCACCCGCTGCCTCCTGCACAGTCTCCTGTAGCGCCTGAGCATCCCGCAGGGGGCGCCTGAGCCCAGGCCCCTCCCATGGGGCACGCATGTGCAGTAGGCCTCCTCTGCCTGCACTAACAGGAGCCAGCCTGTGCTGGGGAGGCCTGCGGAAGACATGGGGACGCGTCTATGCTGATGAGCTGCAGCCTCCTCAGGACCCGCGGGGAGTCTTCAGGGGGAAATTGGGTCACATTCATGCTGACAGGAACCCCGGTCTCCTCAGGACCCGCGATGAGGCTTTAGGAATATGTGGGCCCACATCCACCCTGACAGGAGCCCCTGGGCCGCCTCAGGACACGCAGGGAGGCTTCTGGAAGTTGTGGGCCCACAGTCACGCTGACAGGAGCCCTGAGCACCTCAGGACCCGCAGGGAGGTTTCAGGAAATTGTGGGCCCTCATCCACGCTGAGAGGCGCCCCTGAGCAGCCTCCCGACCCGCGGGGAGGCTTCAGGAAGAAATGGGCCTGCATCCACACTGACAGGAGTCCCTGAGCTGCCTCAGGACCTGTGGGGAGGCTTTAGGAAGATGTGGCGACGCGTTCACTCTGGCAGGAGCTCCCGGGTCCCTCAGGACATAAGTTGAGGCTTCTGGAAGCTGGGGGCCGCATTCATGGTTACAGGAACCCCAGCCTCTTCAGAACCCTCGGCGACACTTCGGGAGGATTTGGGGCCACATGGACACAGCAGGACGCTGACTTCTTCAGGACCCCTGGTGTAGACTTGGGGAAATATGGGGATGCGTCCATGGGGACAGAAGACCCCAGCTTTGTCAGGGCCTGTGGTGAGGCCTAAGAAAAATGTGGGTGCCGCATCCACAGTGACAGGAGTCTCCAGCCTCCTCAGGACCCACTGGGAAGTTTTGGGAAGATTTGGGGCCACATCCATGCTGACAGGAGCCCCGAGCCTCCTCAGGTCTTATGGTGAGGCTTGAGGAAAATGTGGGGCCACGTCAATGCTGACAGGTACCCTGTCTTCCTCAGGACCTGCACTTTGGCTTCGGGACATAAGGGGCTGCGTGTATGCTGACAGGAGCCCACAGCCTCCTCAGGACCTGCGGTGAGTTTTCTGGGGGATGTGGGGCCATGTCCAGGGTGACAGGAGCCCCCGGCCTCCTGAGGACCTGCTGTGAGGCTTCCAGAGGATGTGAGGCATAGTCCACAGTGACAGGAGACCCAGCGTCCTCAGGACCCGCTGACTATGACTCAGGAACACTTGGGGCCACGTCGCACTCACAGGAGCCTGGCTTCCTCAGGATCCCTTGGAGGAATCTGCAGGAGCTGTTGGGGGCCACTTCCACATCAGAAGGGACTCCTCAGAACCACAGGGTAAGTGAAAGGGTAGAATGAATGGTAGGGTGAGGGGAGGGGATGAAGTTGGTGGTTAGCCTTAGGTTAGATGTTAGGGGTTAGTGATTATGCTTATGGTTACGAATTAGAGGTTAGGTGAGGCATAAGGGTATTGGTCAGTGTTAAGAGTTAGGATGGGGGTTAGGGTAAGGGACAGGATTTAGTGTTAGGGTTAGGGTTTAGGCTCTAGGGATTAGGGCAGGAGGTTAGAGGTTGGGGTTAGGGTTATGGTTAGAGTTAGGGTTGGGCTTAGGTTTGCAGTTAGGGTTAGGGGTTAGGGTGTGAGTTATGGTTAGGGGTTAGAGTTAGGGGTTAGAGTTAAGGGTTACAGTTAAACTTAGGGCTAGGTTTAGCTTTAGAGTGAGGGTTAGGATTAGGATAGGGGTTAGGGCTAGGGTTAGGGTTAGTGTATGGTTACGGGTTAGGATTAGGGTCAGGTCAGGGTCAGGGTACGGTTTTGGAAAAGGGCAAGATATAGGGTTAGGGAGTGGGTTAGGGGTTGGTTTTAGGGTACGGGTTAGGGTACAGTTTGGGGTATGAGATAGGATTAGTATTAGAGGGTTAGGGTTAGGGTACAGGTAAGGTTAGGAATAGGATTTGAATACCTTATTTTAAGGTTAGGGTTAGAGGTTAGGTTTCGGGTTAGATTTAAGGTAGGGGTCAGGGTTAAGGAAACCTAAGTTTAGGTGAACCTACGTTTAGAAGTTAGGGTGAGGGTTGGCAAAAAGTTCAGTGAAGGTGTTTTGGTCTTGGGGTTTGTGTTTGTTTTTCGATTAGTGATGGGTCTTGTTTAAGGGCTAGGTTAACATTAGGATTAAGTGTAGGGTTAGGGTTTTGTCTGTGTATGGTTAGAGTTTGGGTCTGGCATGTGCCTGCACTGGGACTCCTAGCATCTTGGGCCGTTTAGTTTTATGCACTCTATTTAGGTTTTGGGTTCAAAGATAGCCTGACTCCACCAAGTCAGTGGCCTCCCCAGAGAATCAAAATCCAGCCTTCTGATGGGGTGAGAATAGACATAGCAGGCTTCTCCCGAGCTGAGCTAAGGAGGGGATTTGTGGCTCTAAAGACTCTTTATTTGGATTTTCAGTTGCCTTTCTGATTTATCTCTAGTGCGTACATGTTTCATCAATACTATCTATTATTATTTTAAAGTTTTACTTGGGGATCCCTGGGTGGTGCAGCGGTTTGGCGCCTGCCTTTGGCCTAGGGTGCAATCCTGGAGACCCAGGATCGATTCCCACGTCGGGCTCCCGGTGCATGGAGCCTGCTTCTCTCTGCCTGTGTCTCTGCCTCTCTTTCTCTCTCTGTGACTATCATAAATAAATAAAAATTAAAAAAAATAAAGTTTTACTTGAATTCCTATTTGTATACACAGAATGATATAGTTTCAGGTTTACCATATAGTGATTCAACCCTTGGATACAACGCCTGGTACTGGTCACAGGTGCCCTCCACTATCCCCATCCCCTGATTCCCCATCCCCCTCACCTTCCTCTGGTATTTATTAGTTTATTCTCTGTGGTTAAGAAAGTGTTTTTTTGTTTGCTTCTCTCATCCCCCCTGTGCCCCTTTGCCAGTTTGTCTGGTTTCTTAAAATTCACATGTGAATGCAATTGTATGGTATTTGGTATCTTTCTCTGACTGACTGAGTTCCTTGAGCATAAGTCCTTTCCACTTCTCCCACGTCATTGTAAATGGCTTCATTTCATCGCTTCTGATGACCCGGTGATGTCGCAGTTGGTATATTTACCACATCGTCTCTTCCCATTCATCACTCGATGGACATCTGGGCTGTATCCACAGTTTGGCTGTTGTTGATAACGCTGCTACAAACACTGGGCTGCGTGTCCCACTTGGAATCTACTAAACGACTTTTGTATCCTTGGGGTAAATACCTAGCTCTGCAATTTTGGAATCGTAGGGTAGCTCTATGTTTAACTTCTTTTTTTAATTTTTTTATGATAGTCACAGAGAGAGAGGCAGAGACACAGGAAGAGGGAGAAGCAGGCTCCGTGTACTGTGAGTCCAACGTGGGATTCGATCCCGGGTCACCAGGATCACAACATGGGCCAAAGGCAGGTGCCAAACCTCTGCACCACCCAGGGATCCCCTATTTTTAACGTCTCTAGGACCCCCCACAGTGTTTTCCACAGTGGCTGCACCTGTTCGCATGTCCACCAGGAGTGTAAGGGGGCTCCCTCTTCTCTATAGCCTCAACAGCACCTGTTGTTTCTTCTGTTGTTAATTTTAGCCATTCTGACGGCTGTCAGGTGACATCTTATTGTGGTTTTCATTTGCATTTCCCTGATGATGGGTGACGCTGAGTGTCTTTCGGTGTCTGGTGGCCATCTGGATGTCTTGTCAGAGACAAAGTCCATTAATGTCTTCTGCCCATCTGCAGTTGGATAATTTGTGTTTAGGATGCTGAGATTTATATTTGCTTTACGTATTTTGCATACTAACTGTTTATTGGATGTGTTGTTTACAAATATCTCCTTTCATTTTGTATGTTGCCTTTTAGCATTGGTTGTTTCTTTCACTTTGCAGAAGGTTTTGAATTTGATGAAGTCTCAATAGTATTTTTGCTTTTGTTTCCCTCACCTCAGAGGCATATCTAGAAACAAGATCCAATGGCCTATGTCATAGATGTTGCTGCCTATCTTTTCTTCTTTGTATGGTTTCAGGTCTCACATTTAGGTCTTTCATCCATTTTGAATTTATTTTTTATATATATAGTGTAAGAAAGTGGTCCCGTTTCATTCTTCTGTATGTGGCTGCCTGGTTTTCCCAACACTGTTTGTTCTTATCCTGGGGTCAGGGTTAGGGTTTTTTGAAGAGACTGTCTTTGTGCCATTGGATATTCCTTCCTGCCTTGTTGTCGATTAATGGATCATAGAGTTACAGGTTTGTATCTTGTTTCGGCATTCCATTCCATTCTATTCTATTGATCTAAGCGTCTCCTGTTGGGAGATTCTTGATTGCTGATTCAATTTCGTTTCTGGTTATCTGTCTGTTCAAGTTTCTTATTTCTTCCTTTTTCATTTTTGCTATGTTATATATATCCAGGAATTAATCAATTTCTTCCAGGTTCTAGGTTGCTGGCATATAATTTTTCATAATGTTCTCTTATGTTTGTATTTCTCTAGTGTTGGTTGTTATTTCTCTTATCTCATTTGTGATTTTATTTGGGTCCTTTCTCATCATTTATATTTTTTCTTTTTTTAAAGATTTTATTTATGTATTCATGCGAGACACAGAGAGGCAGGGGTATAGGCAGGGGGAAAATGAGCCTCCATGCAGGGAGCCTAATGTGGGACATGATTCCCCAGGACCCCAGGATCATGACCTGAGCCAAAGCAGATGCTCAACCACTGAGGCACCCAGGTGCCTTGCTGATTCAATTCCTTTGCTAGTTATGGGTGTGTTCACATTTTCTATTTCTTCCTATTTCAGTTTTGCTCGTTTATACATTTCTAGGGATTTGTCCATTTATTCCAGGTCTCCCAGTTTGTTAGTGTATAATCTTTGATAGTATTCCCTTATAATTGTCTTATTTTTCTGGTGTTGATTGTGATCTCTCTTCTCTCTTTTGTGATTTTATTTATTTAGTTCTTTTCTGTTTTCTTGTTGATAAGGCTGGCTAGGGCTTGATCCATTTTCTTAGTTATTTTGAAGAACCAGTTCTTAGTTTCATTATTCTATTCTACTCTTTTGTTGTTTCTGTATTGTTTATTTCTGCTCTCATCTTTATTTTTCCCTTCTTCTGTAGGCTTTAGGCTTCGTTTCCTATTCCTTTTCCAGCTCCTTTAGGTGTAGTGTTGAGTTCTGTATTGGAGACTTCTTGTTTCTTGAGGTAGGACTGTATTGCAATCTACTTCCCTCTAAGGACTGTCTTTGCTACATCGTAGAGGTTTGAAGAAACATGTTTTCATTTTCATTAGTTTTAAATTTCCTCTTTAATATCCTGGTTGCTCCATTCATTCTCTAGTAGGATGATCATAATCTCCACGAATTTTTGGTCAGTCCAAATTTTTTCTTACTGTCGACCTCGAGTTTCATAGCATCGTGGTCCGAAACTTTACAGGGTGTGATACCATCCTTCTTGTACCTGTTGTACCTGTTGAGGGCTGATTTGTGGTCCATGATATAATCTATTCTGGAGAATGTCCCCTGTGCACTTGAAAAGAATGTGTATTCTGCTTTAGGAATAAATGTTCAGACTATATCTGTTGAGTCTCTTTGGTCCAGTGTGTCAAGGCTATTGTTTCCCTGTTGATTTTCTGCATAGACGATCGGTCCATTGCCATAAGTGGGTGTTAAAATCCCCTGTCATTGTATTATTATCAGTGTGTTCCTGTACGTTTGTTGTTAATTGGTTTCTATATTTCGGTACTCCCATGTTGGCAGCATAAATATGTAGTTGTTTGATCTTTTTTTAAAAATAAATTTATTTTTTATTGGTGTTCAATTGACCAACATACAGAATAACACGCAGCGCTCATCCAGTCAAGTGTCCCCCTTAGTGCCTGTCACCCATTCACCCCCACCCCCTGCCCTCCTCCCCTTCCAGCACCCCTAATTCTTTTCCCAGAGTTAGGAGACTTTATGATCTCTCTCCCTTTCTGATATTTCCTAAACGTTTCTTCTCCATTCCCTTATGTTCCCTTTCACTATTATTTATATTCCCTGAAGGAATGAGAACATACACTGTTTGTCCTTCTCCGATTGACTTACTTCACTCAGCATAATACCCTCCAGTTTCATCCACGTTGAAGCAAATGGTGGGTATTTGTCATTTCTAATGGCTGAGTAATATTCCATTGTATACATAAACCACATCTTCTTTATCTATTCATCTTTCGATGGACACCAGGCTCCTTCCACAGTTTGGCTATTGTGGACATTCTGCTATAAACATCGGGGTGCAGGTGTCCCGGCGTTTCATTGCATCTGAATCTTTGGGGTAAATCCCCAATAGTGCAATTGCTGAGTCGTCGGGCAGGTCTATTTTTAACTCTTTGAGGAACCTCCACACAGTTTTCCAGAGTGACTGCACCAGTTCACATTCCCACAAGCAGTGTAAGAGGGTTCCCTTTTCTCCGCATCCTCTCCAACATTTGTGTTTTCCTGCCTTGTTAATTTTCCCCATTCTCACTGGTGTGACATGGTATCTCATTGTGGTTTTGATTTGTATATCCCTAAGGGCAAGTGATGCAGAGCATGTTTTCATGTGCATGTTGGCCATGTCAATGTCTTCCTCGGTGAGATTTCTCTTCATGTCTTTTGCATATTTCATGATCGGATTGTTTGTCTCTTTGGTGTTGATTTTAAGAAGTTCTTTATAGATCTTGGAAACTAGCCCTTTATCTGATACGTCTTTTGCAAATATCTTCTCCCATTCTGTAGGTTGTCTTTTAGTTTTGTTGACTGTATACTTTGCTGTGCAAAAGCTTCTTATCTTGATGAAGTTACAATAGTTCATTATTGCTTTTGTTTATTTTGCCTTCATGGATGTACCTTGCAAGACGTTGCTGTGGCCAAGTTTAAAACGGGTGTTGCCTGTGTTCTCTATGATTTTGATAGACTCTTGTCTCACATTTAGATTTTTCATCCATTTTGAGTTTATCTTTGTTTATGGTGAAAGAGAGTGGTCTAGTTTCATTCTTCTGACTGTGGATGTCCAATTTTCCCAGCACCATCTATTGAAGAGACTATCTTTCTTCCAATGGATAGTCTTTCCTCCTTTATCGAATATTAGTTGACCATAAAGTTCAAGGTCCACTTCTGGGTTCTATTCTGTTCCATTGATCTATGTGTCTGTTTTTGTGCCAGTACCACACTGTCTTGATGACCACAGCTTTGTAGTACAAGCTGAAATCTGGCATGTGGTGCCCCCAGATATAGTTTTCTTTTTTAAAATTCCCCTGGCTTGGGATCCCTGGGTGGCGCAGTGGTTTGGCACCTGCCTTTGGCCCAGGGCACGATCCTAGAGACCCGGGATGGAGCCCCACGTCGGGCTCCCGGTGCATGGAGCCTGCTTCTCTCTCTGCCTGTGTCTCTGCCTCTCTCTCTCTCTCTGTGTCACTATCATAAATAAATAAAAAATAAAATAAAATAAAATAAAATAAATAAAATAAAATAAAATAAAATAATAAAATAAAATAAAATAAAATAAAATAAAATAAAATAAATTTCCCCTGGCTTTTCGGGGTCTTTTCTGATTCCACACAAATCATAAAATAATTTGTTCTAACTCTCTGAAGAAAGTCCATGATATTTTGATAGGGATTGCATTAAACGTGTACATTGCCTGGGTAACATTGACATTTTCACAATATTAATTCTGCCAATCCATGAGCATGGAATATTTTTCCATCTCTTTGTGTCTTCCTCAATTTCTTTCAGAAGTTTTCTATAGTTTTTAGGGTATAGATCATTTACCTCCTTGGTTAGGTTTATTCCTAGGTATCGTATGATTTGGGTGCAATTGTTAATGAGATTGACTCCTTAATTTCTCTTTCTTCAGTCTCATTGTTAGTGTATAGAAATGACTTTGATTTCTGGGCATTGATTTTGTATCCTGCAACGCTACCAAATTGCTGTATGAGTTCTAGCAATCTTGGGGGGGAGGGTTTTGGGTTTTCTAGGTAGAGTATCATGTCATCAGCAAAGAGGGAGAGTTTGACTTCTTCTTTGCCAATTTGAATGCCTTTAATGTCTTTTGTTGTCTGATTGCTGAGGCTAGGATTTCCAATACTATGTTGAATAGCAGTGGTGAGAGTGGATATCCCTGTCTTATTCCTGATCTTAGGTGAAAGGCTCCCAGTGCTGCCCCATTGAGAATGATATTTGCTGTGGGCTTTTCGTAGATGGCTTTTAAGATGTCGAGGAATGTTCCCTCTATCCCTACTCTCTGAACTGTTTTGATCAGGAATAGATGCTCTATTTTGTCAAATGCTTTCTCTGCTTCTAATGAGAGGATCATATGGTTCTTGGTTTTTCTCTTGCTGATATGATGAATCACATTGATTGTTTTACGAGTGTTGAACCAGCCTTTTGGCCCGGGGATAAATCCTACTTGGTCATGGTGAATAATATTCTTAGTGTATTGTTGGATCCTATTGGCTAGTATCTTGTTGAGAATTTGTGCATCCATGTTCATCAAGGATATTGGTCTGTATTCTCCTCTTTGGTGGGGTCTTTGTCTGGTTTTGGAATTAAGGTGATGCTGGCTTCATAGAACAAATTTGGAAGTACTCCATCTCTTTCTATCTTTCCAAACAGCTTTAGTAGGATAGGTATGGTTTCTTTAAACGTTTGATAGATTTCCCCTAGGAAGCCATCTGGCCCTGGACTTTTGTGACTTGGGAGGTTTTGGATGACTGCTTCAATTTCCTCCCTGGTTATTGGCCTGTTTAGGTTTTCTATTTCTTCCTGTTCCAGTTTTGGTAGTTTGTGGCTCCAGGAATGCGTCCATTTCTTCTAGATTGCCTAATTTATTTCCGTATAGCTGTTCATAATATGTTTTTAAAATCGTTTGTATTTCCTTGTGTTGGTAGTGATCTCTCCTTTCTCATTCATGATTTTATTAATTTGAGTCTTCTCTCTCTTCTTTTTAATAAGACTGGCTAATGGTTTATGTATGTTATTAATTCTTTTAAAGAACCAACTCCTGGTTTTGTTGATCTGTTCCACATTTATTGTGGTCTCAATTTCCTTGAGGTCTGCTCAAATTTTAATTAAATCTCTTATTCTTTTGGGTGTAGGATCTAGCTGCTGTTTTTTTCTCTAGCTCCTTTATGAGTAAGGTTAGCATTTGTATTTGAGTTCTTTCCAGTTTTTGAATGGATGCTTGTATTGTGATGTATTTCCTCCTTAGGACTGCTTTTGTTGCATGCCAAAGATTTTGAACATTTGTATCTTCATTCTCATTAGATTCCATGAATCTTTTTAATTCTTCCTCAATTTCCTGGTTGACCCTTTCATCTTTTACTAGGATGGTCCTTAACCTCCACGTGTTTGAAGTCCTTCCAAACTTCTTGTTATGATTTAGTTCTAATTTCAAGGCATTATGGTCTGAGAATATGCAGGGGATGATCTGAATCTTTTGGTATCGGTTCAGACACGATTTGTGATCCAGTATGTGGTCTATTCTGGAGAAAGTTCCATGTGCACTTGAGAAGAATGTTTATTTAGTTCAGTTTGGATGTAAAGTTCTGTAGATATCTGTGAAATCTATCTGCTCCAGTGTATCATTTAAAGCTCTCGTTTCTTTGGAGATGTTGTGCTTAGAAGACCTATCGAGGGTAGAAAGACCTAGATTGAAGTCACCAAGTATAAGATAATTATTATCTAAGTATTTCTTCACTTTCATTATTAATTGGTTTAAATATTTGGCAGCTCCAATATTCGGGGAATATATATTGAGGATTGTTAAGTCCTCTTGTTGGATAGATCCTTTAAGTATGATATAGTGTCCCTCTTCATCTTTCACTATAGTCTTCGGGGTAAATTTTAGTTTATCTGATATAAGGATGGCTACCCCTGTTTTCTTTTGAGGACCATTTGAATGGTAAATGGTTCTCCAACCCATTATTTTCAGATTGTAGGTGTCCTTCTGTCTAATATGAGTCTCTTGTAGACAGCAAATAGATGGGTCCTGCTTTTTTATCCAGTCTGAAACCCTGCGCCTTTGAAGGGGTCATTAAGCCCATTCACATTCAGAGTTACTATCCACAGATATGAGTTTAGTGTCATCATGACATCTATTCAGTCCTTGTTTTTGTGGATTGTTCCACTGAACTTCTTCTTAAAGGGGAATTTTAAGAGTCCCCCTTAAAATTTCTTGCAGAGCTGGTTTGGAGGTCACATATTCTTTCAGTTCCTGCCTGTCTTGGAAGCTCTTTATCTCTCCTTCCATTTTGAATGAGAGCCTTGCTGGATAAAGTATTCTTGGTTGCATGTTCTTCTCTGGAGGACCCTGAATATATCCTGCCAGCCCTTTCTGGCCTGCCAGGTCGCTGTGGAGAGGTCTGCTGTTACCCTAATGCTCCTCCCCATAAAGGTCAGGGATTTCTTGTCTCTTGCTTCTTTAAGGATCTTCTCTTTATCTTTGGAATTTGCAAGCTTTACTATTAAATGTCGAGGTGTTGGACGGTTTTTATTGATTTTAGCGGGGGGATCTCTCTATTTCCTGGATCTGAATGCCTGTTTCCCTTCCCAGATTAGGATTGTTTTCAGCTAGGTTTTGTTCAAATACATATTCTGGCCCTCTGCCCCTGTCAGCGCCCTCGGGAACCCCAATTACAAGTAGGTTTTTCTTCCTCAGGCTGTTGTTTATTTCCCTTAATCTGTCTTCTTGCTCTCTTAAAAGTCTGTCTCTTTTTTCCTGAGTTTCCTTCTTTGCCATCAACTTGTCTTCTATGTCACTCACTCGTTCTTCCACCTCCTTAACCCTCGTCGTTAGGACTTCTCGTTTGGATTGCATCTCATTCAATTGATTTTTAATTTCGGCCTGATTGGATCTAAATTCTGCAGTCATGAAGTTTCTTGAGTCCTTTATGCTTTTTTTCTAGAGCCACCAGTAGCTGTATAATCATGCTTCTGAATTCGCTTTCTAACATTGAATTGTAATCCAGATTTTGTAACTCTTAGGAGAGAGGACTGTTTCTGATTCTTTCTTTTGAGGTGAGGTTTTCCTTCTATTCATTTTGCTCAGTGCAGAGTGGCCAAAAAAAATTGTATTGGGAAAAGGAGAAAAAGAGAGGAGAGAAAGAAGGAAAGAAAAGAGAAAAAGAGAAAAGGAAGAAAAAAAGAAAAAAGAAGAAAAAGAGAAAGAAAAAGAAATAAAGGAATAAAGGGTGGGAGATGAAACAAATCAAAAAGAAAGAAGAAAAGAAAAGAAGAGAAGAGAAAAGAAAAGAAAAAAGAAAAGAAAAGAAAAAACCACGGGAGAGTATCTTTTGATTCTGTATACTTTAAGTCCGTTGACTTCCCCTGGAACTTGTCCGTCTAGCTCGTCTTCTGGCGGAGGGGCCTGTTGTGCTGATTTTCAGGTGTTAGCTCTTGAGGGAGCTGCTCTGCCTTCTGCCTGGTGCAGGGCTCAGTGGGGGTTGTTTAACCCGTGAGGCTCCAGGAGGAACCATCCCAGTGACGCTGGCAGCTCTGGAGCCCTGGATTCAGCTCCCACAGTAACTATGGAGCTCTCCCTCTGCAGGACCTGGAGGTGCCAAGGTGGGGTCGCTGATCTGCTCAGCTCTGGGCAGAAGCGTCCTAGCTGTAGTGGGCCTTCCCGGGCTCTGTTGTCCCAGGGGGAGGCCAAATCCTGGGCTGTGTCCTGGCACCCTGTGCTCCAGTGCCTGCGCTGTTGGATTCCCCCTCCCGGCCACACAGCCGCCTCCGCGGCGCTGCCGCCCGAGCCCCTCTGAGCTGGTCCCAGAGCCCCGCAGCCCTCTCTGCAGGGATCCTCTTCCTCTGCTGGAGCCCCCTCCGAGCTGCTCCTGGCCTCGCAGCCCCCTCCATGTGGAGCCGCCACCCGAGCCCCTCCGAGCTGCTCCGTGTCCAGCCGTGGGCCCTGCAGTCTTTTAGGGAGCTCGGCCGTGGGGTATGGTGCAGTCTCCTCGGTGCGCAGGTGTCTGTTATTGTTCCAGGGAGCCCGAGGGCATCCCCGCCATCCTGGCGTCCTGCTCCAACTCCCTGCGGGTGCCTTTCCACCCAGGAAGATTGGTGAAGCTCCTGCTTCTCCGGGACAGAGCTTTCCTGTCCTGGGGGCACTCGCCCCGGCCTTAGCCCGGCACCTCGTGGGGCCCCTCCCCCTTGGATGCCTTTTGTTTCTTTATTTCTTTTCCCCCCTCTTCCTACTTTGATAGAAGTGTGAACTCTTCTCACTGTAGCATTCCAGCTGGTCTCTCTTTAAATCTCAGGCCGAATTCATAGATTTTCAGGATGATGAAGATTATCTAGGTAATTTGGTGGGGACAGGTGATTTGGGGACCCTACTCTTCCGCCATCTTGCCCCTCCCTCCACTTTCCTATTTCAAACAATGTCACAGAGACACAGGATAAAGCAGTGTGGTTCTCGGGCCCCGGCTGGCTCCGTTGGTTAAGCATCCGACTCCTGACTTCACCCTTGGTCTTGATCTCGGAGTCATGAATTCTAGCCCTGTGCTGAACTGTGGACGAGGCATGGAGCCTACTTAAACAAACCAAACCCACAGGGGTGTGGTTCTGGCATAAGCTGAAGGAGCAGAATAGAAAGCCTGGAAGAAAATGCACTCCGATACCGTCAACTGATTTTTTAAACTTAATTTAATTTAAACCCAATTAATTCAGAGTATAGTGTATTATACTTTAAGAGGTAGAATTCAGGGATTCACCAGTTGGAGATAAAACCAGGGCTCATGACATCACGTGCCCTCCTTCATGCCCATCTACCAGTTACCCTGTCCCTCCACTCCCCTCCCCTCCAGCGACCCTCAGTTTGTTTCCTGTGATTGAGTCTTTTTTTCCTCCATGTCTGTTTTCATCTTATTTGTTTTTCCTTCCCTTCACAGATGCCCATCTGCTTTGCTCTTTAATTTCACCTATGAATGCAACCATATGGTAATTTTCTTTCCTGACTGCCTTATTTCACTTAACACGATCCCTCTAGTTCTATCCACATCATTGCAAATGGCAATATTTTCTTCTCTTTGATAGCTGAGTACCATTCCTATCCTCTAACTATCTATCATCTATGACCATCATCTATCTTTCATCCTCTTTATCCATCATCTGCCTGAGGGCACCAAGGCTCCTCCCACAAGGTGGCTACTGTGGACCCGACTGCTGTGGACATTGGGGTGAGGTGTCCCCGAGTCTCATGCATCTGTATCTTCGGGCTGAGCTAAGGCCGTGCACCTGCTGGTCCCAGGGCGGCTCTATTTGTAACTTCCTGAGGAGCCTCCACACTGTTTCCAGGGTGGCTGCACCAGCCTGCGGTCCCGCCCACAGAGGAGGAGGGTTGAGTGAGTTTTGCAGGGCGTGGTTAAAGTCTGGTACACATTTCTTTTTGTGTCCTGTGGGCTCTAATCATTGTCCTTAAGTATTTCTGGGGAAGCCGGGTATTAGGCTCCGTTTCAGTGAGTCGTTTCCGAAGCTCATAGGCCTCAGCTGGAGCCTGGAAGGAGGCAGTTGTGGCCCCGTGTACGGGGACGCTGCCTCCTGCATGGCCTCCTGCAGTGCCTGAGCGTCCCACAGGAGGCGCCCGAGCCCAGGCACTGCCCAAGGGCCGCGAGGGTCAGTAGGCCTCATCCACCTGCACTAACAGGAGCCCACCTGTGCTGGGGAGGTCTGAGGAGGACATGGGGACGCATCCACGTTGATGACCCCGGTCTCCTCAGGAACCGCGGTGAGGCTTCAGGAAGATGTGGGCCCGCATCCACCCTGACAGGAACACCTGAGCTGCTTCAGGACCTGCAGGGAGGCTTCAGGAAGCTGTGGTGCCGCGTCCACTCTGGCAGGAGCTCCAGGGCCGCTCAGGACATAAGTTGAGGCTTCTGGAAGGTGGGGGCCGCATCCACGGTGTCAGGAGCCCTGGCCTCCTCAGAACCCGCAGTGACGTTATGGGAGGACGTGGGGCCACGTCCACACAACAGGACGCTGTTGTCCTCAGAACCCCCGGTGTAGACTTCGGGAAATATGGGGATGCTTCCATGCAGACAGAAGACCCCAGCTTTGTCAGCGCCTGTGGTGAGGCGTAAGAAAGATGTGGGTGCCAAATCCACACTGACATGAGTCTCTGGCCTCCTCAGGACCTGCCCTTTCGCTTCAGGATATAGGGGGCTGTGTCTATGCTGACAGGAGCCCACAGCCCCCTCAGGACCCGCAGTGAGTTTTCTGGGGGCTATGAGGCCATGTCCAGGCATACAGGAGCCCCCGGCTTCCTGAGGACCTGCTGTGAGGCTTCCAGAGGATGTGAGGCACAGTCCACAGTGACAGGAGACCCAGCGTCCTCAGGACCTGCTGACTATGACTCAGGAACACGTGGGGCCACGTTCACACGCACAGGATCCTGGCTTCCACAGGACCCCCTGGAGGACTCTGAGGGCACCATTGGGGGCCACGTCCACATCAGAAGGGACTACTCAGAACCACAGGGTAAGTGAATGGGTAGAATGAATGGTAGGGTCAGGGGAGGGGAGGCAGTTGGTGGTTACATTAGGTTAGATGTTAGGGTTTAGTGATTATGCTTATGGTTACGGATTAGAGGATAGCATGAGGGATAAGGGTAAGGGTGAGTGGTTAGGAGTTGGATGGGGGTTAGGGATTCGGGAAAGGGGTTAGGGTTAATGTTAGGGACAGGATTAGAGTTAAGGTTAGGGTTTAGGCTTAGGGATTAGGGCAGGATGTTAGGAGTTGGGGTTAGGGTTATGGTTAGTGTTAGGGTTGTGATTAGGTTTGCAGTTAGGGTTAGGGGTTAGGGAGTGAGTTAGGGTTAGTTGTTAGGGTTAGGGGTTAGGGTTAAAGTTAGTGCTAGGTTTAGAGTTAGGGTGAGTGGTGGGGTTAGGATTAGGGTTAGTGTTTGGTTAGGGGTAATGGTCAGGTCAGGGTCAGGGTAGGGTCAGTGTACGGTTTTGGAAAAGGGTAAGAGATAAGGTTAGGCAGTGGGTTAGGGTTTAGTTTTAGGGTACGGGTTAGGGTACAGTTTGGGGTATGAGATAGGGTTAGTATTAGAGGGTTAGGATTAGGGTACAGGATAAGGTTAAGAATAGTATTTGAATACATTAAGGTTAGGGTTAGAGGTTAGGGTTAGGGTTAGATTTAAGGTAGGGGTCAGGGTTAAGGAAACCTAAGAATAGGTTTAGGAGTTAGGGTGAAGCTTGGCCTGTAGGTTCAGTGAATGTGTTTCGGTCTTGGGGTTTGTGTTTGGTTTTTGATTAGTGATAGGTCTTGTTTAAGGTTTAGGTTAACATTAGGCTTAAGTGTAGGGTTAGGGATATGTCTGTGTATGGTTAGAGTTTGGGTCTTGGCCTGTGCGTGCACTGGGACTCCTAGTATCTTGGGCAGTTTAGTTTTATGCACACTATTTAGGTTTTGGGTTCAAAGATAGCTTGACTCCAACAAGTCAGTGGCCTCCCCAGAGAATCAAAATCCAGGCTTCTGCTGCGGTCAGAAAAGACATGGCAGGCTTCTCCGGAGCTGAGCTAAGGAGGGGATTTGTGGCTCTAAATACTCTTTATTTGGATTTTCAGTTGCCTTTCTGATTTTATCTCTTGTGCACACATGTTTCATCAATACTAACAATTATTATTTTAAACTTTTATTGAATTCCTGTTTGTAAACACAGTATGATATAGTTTCAGGTTTACCACATACTGATTCAACCCTTGGATGCAAAGCCTGGTACTGGTCACAGGTGCCCTCCACTATCCCCATCGCCTGATTCCCCATCCCCCCCACCTTCCTCTGGTATCTATTAGTTTATTCTCTGTGGTTAAGAGTGAGTTTCTTGGTTTGCTTCTCTCATCCCACCCCATCGATCCCCTTGCCAGTTTGTTTGGTTTCTTAAAATTCACATGTGAATGCAATTGTATGGTATTTGGTATCTTTCTCTGACTGAGTTCCTTGAGCATAAGTCCTTTCCACTTCTCCCACGTCATTGTAAATGGCTTCATTTCATCCCTTGTGATGACCGAGTGATGTCGCAGTGTGTATATTTACCACATGGTCTCTGCCCATTCATCTGTCGATGGACATCTGGGCTGTATCCACAGATTGGCTATTGTTGATAACGTCACTACGAACAATAGGCTCTGTGTCCCTCTTTGAATCTAAGAGACTACTTTTATATCCTTGGGATAAATACCTATCTGTGCAATTTTGGAATCATAGGGTACTTCTACTTTTAACTTCTTGAGGACTCTCCACACTGTTTTCCACAGTAGCTGCACCTGTTCACATGACCACGAGGAGTGTAAGGGGGCTCCCCCTTCTCCATAGCCTCACCAACACCTGTTGATTCTTGTGTTGTTAATTTTACCATTCTGTCGGCTGTCAGGTGACATCTCATTGTGGTTTTGGTTTGCATTTCCCTGATGATGGGTGACGCTGAGTGTCCGTGTGTCTGGTGGCCATCTGGATGTCTTGACAGAGACAAAGTTCATTCATGTCTTCTACCCATATGCAGTTGGATAATTTGTGTTTAGGATGCTGAGATTTATATTTGCTTTACGTATTTTGCATACTAACTCTTTATTGGATGTGTTGTTTACAAATATCTCCTCTCATTTTGTATGTTGCATTTTAGCGTTGCTTGTTTCCTTCACTTTGCAGAAGCTTTTCAATTTGATGAACTCCCGATAGGATTTTTGCTTTTGTTTCGCTCACCTCAGATGCATATTTGGAAAGAAGATCCAATGGCCAATGTCAAAGACGTTGCTGCCTATCTTTTCTTCTTTGTATGGTTTCAGGTCTCACATTTAGGTCTTTCATCCATTTTGAATTTATTTTTTATATATATGGTGTAAGAAATTGGTCCAGTTTCATTCTTCTGCATGTGGCTGCCTGGTTTTCCCAACACTGTTTGTTCTTATCCTGGGGTCAGGTTTAGGGTTTGTTGAAGAGACTGTCTTTGTGCCATTGGATATTCCTTCCTGCCTTGTTGTCGATTAATGGACCATAGAGTTACAGGTTTGTATCTTCTTTCGGCTTTCCATTCTATTCTATTGATCTAAGCATCTCCTGTTGGGAGATTCTTGATTGCTGATTCAATTTCTCTGCTGGTTATCCGTGTGTTCAAGTTTCTTATTTCTTCATCATTTTTGCTATGTTATATATTTCCAGGAATTGATCTATTTCTTCCAGGTTCGGGGTTGTTGGCATATAATTTTTCATAATGTTCTCTTATAAACGTTTGTATTTCTAGTGTTGGTTGTTATTTCTCTTTTCTCGTTTGTGATTTTATTTGGGTCCTTTCTTATCTTTATAACTTTTTCTTTTTTAAAGATTTTATTTATGTATTCATGGGAGACGCAGAGAGGCAGACGTATAGGCAGAGGGAAAATGGGGCTCCATGTGGGGAACCTGATGTGGGCCTTGATGCCCCAGGATCCTGGGATTGTGACCTGAGCCAAAGCAGGTGCTCAACCACTGAGGCACCCAGGTGCCTTGCTGATTCAATTCCTTTGCTACTTATGGGTCTGTTCACATTTCTATTTCTTCCTATTTCAGTTTTGATTGTTTGCACATTTCTAGGGATCTTTCCAATTCTTCCTGGTCTCCCAGTTTGTTAGCGTATAATCTTTCATAGTATTCACTTATAATTGTCTTATTTTTCTGGTGTTGATTGCGAACTCTCTTCTCTCATTTGTGACTTTATTTATATAGGTCTTTTCTCTTTTCTCATTGAGAAGACTGGCTAGGGCTTTGTCTATTTTATTAATTATTTTGAAGAACCAGATCTTAGTTTCGTTATTCCATTGTACTGTTTTGTTGTTTCTGCATGTTTATTTCTGCTCTCATCTTTATTTTTTCCCTTCTTCTGTAGGGTTCAGGCTATGTTTGCTATTCCTTTTCCAGCTCCTTTAGGTGTAGGGTTAGGTTGTGTGTTGGAGACTTCTTGTTTCTTGAGGTAGGCCTGTATTGCTATGTACTTCCCTCTTAGGACTGCCTTTGCTACATCCCAGAGGTTTTGAGAAACATGTTTTCATTTTCATTTGTTTTAAATTTCCTATTTAATTTCTTGGTTGCTCCATTCATTCTCTAGTAGGATGTTCATAATCTCCACATATTTTTGGTCTGTCCAATTTTTTTTTCTTACTGTCGACTTCAAGTTTCATAGCGTCGTGGTACAAAAATGTACAGGGTGTGATATCAACCTTCTTGTACCTGTTGTACCTGTTGAGGGCTGATTTGTGGGCCATGATATGATGATCTGTTCTGTAGAATGTCCCATGTACAGTTGAAAGGAATGTGTAGGGATCCCTGGGTGGTGCAGCAGTTTAGCGCCTGCCTTTGGCCCATGTCGCGATCCTGGAGACCCGGGATCGAATCCCAAATCAGCCTCCAGGTGAATGGAGCCTGCTTCTCCCTCTGCCAATGTCTCTGCCCCTCTCTCACTCTCTCTCTCTCTGTGACTATCATAAATAATAAAAAATGAAAGGAATGTGTATTCTGCTTTAGGATGAAATGTTCAGACTATATCTGTTGAGTCCCTGTGGTCCAGTGTGTCAAGGCTATTGTTCCCCTGTTGATTTTCTGTATAGACGATCAGTCCATTGCCATAAGTGGGTGTTAAAATCCCCTGTCACTGTATTATTATCAGTGAGTTCCTGTACGTTTGCTGTTAATTGGTTTCTATATTTAGGTACTCTCATGTTGGCAGCATAAATATTTAGTTGTTTGATCTTGATAGAGAGTCTTTTTAATTATGAAATAATGCCCTTCTTCATCTCTTCTTATACTATTTGTTCTTTCTTTTTTGAAATTTAAATATTTAATTTATTTATTCATGAGAGATACACAGAGAAGCAGAGGCAAATCATAGGCAGAGGGAAAGGCAGGCTCCACAAAGGGAGGCCGATGTGAGACTTGATCCTGGGATCCCAGGATCACACCCTGAGCCGAAGGCAGATGCTCAACCACTGAGCCAAGAGGTGTCCCTCAGGGTTAGGTTTCAAATTTCGTTTGTATGATATAAGTATGGGTCCTCCAGCTTTCTTTTGATATCCATTAGCGTGATAGATGATTTTCCATCCCCTGACTTTCAATCTCCTGGTGTCTATAAGTCTAATGTGAGCATCTTGTAGGCAGCATACAGATGGATCTTGATTTTTAAATAAAGATTTTATTTATGAGAGAGAGAGAGACAGAAAATTAGGCAGAGAGAGAAGCAGGCTCCCCACCAGGAGCAGAATATGGGACTTGATCCCAGACTCCAGGATCACACCCTGAGTCAAAGGCAGAGGCTCAATCCCTGAGCCACCCAGGCATCCCGGATCCTGTTTTTTAAGCCACTCTGATACTCTATATCTTTTGATTGGAGCATTTAGTCTATCAGCATTCAGAGTGATTATTCAAAGATATGAATTTTGTGCCTTTGTGTTTCTGGAAGAGTTGGTGTAGCTGGTGATGTTCTCTGGGCCTTTCTAGTCTTTGTTTCTTTTGGTCTCTTTTTTTCCCCCACTAGAAGAGTCCCTCTTAAAATTCCTGACTGGACTGGTTAAGTGGTCATGAACTCCTTTATATGTTGCCTGTCTAGGAAAATCTTTATGTCTCCTTCTCTCCTGAATGACACCCTTGCTGGAGAAAGAATTCATACAAATTGGACTCCAATAAAAATAAATTTAAAAACATAAAATAAATTCTTTCTAATATGATTGAGATAAATGGCATGTAGGAGGAAAACCAGAAGCAGAAGGAGAAGAGGAGAGATTTTACCCTCTGTAGCCTTCACAGGGACCTGGTGTCCTTTCCTAGGAGGTGCCCCCTGTCCATTGGATGCTTCCTTCCCCTCTGTGCTCCTTGTAGGAACCCAGCAGGCACATCTCCGTGCCTCCAGCACGTCTGCAGTCATGGTTTATAGCATCTTCCATGTATCCTATTGGGGATCACAGCGTCTTGTATGTAACCATCCGGCTGTTGTTTGACAACACTGGGGGGATTACAACTCTTGTTGGTTTTGGGGTGTGTGTGTCTCTATGACATGCAGCTATCACGTGCAGCTATTGGATCCTATGGCTGGGTAACCCAAAATCCCGAAATGGTTGGCAAAACCTCATTTCTGGTGCTGGTGCTGGGTGGCTAGCTGGGCTCTCCTGTCCACCCCAGGGCTCGCTCATGCAGTGACTTTCCACTGGAGGGTCAGCTGAGCTGGAAGATCTCGCTCGGCCACATTCCCATGTCCAGCAGTGGGTCTTCCCGAGCGCCACCTGCTTCTCTTCTCCCTGATGCCTCTCCAGCAGGGAGCCGGACCTCGGGGCCACCCTGGGGGGATCTCCAGAGGCGCCAAGTGACTATTACAGGGAGCCATGGGGCAGCCTGTGTGTGGGAGTAGGGGTGGTGATGGGGCTGGGGTTCCTCGGTCTCCTGTGCTGCCTGGCCTTCAAGCCGAGCCCCATGCTCACCCACCCCCTACTCACTCGGGAAAGGAAGGTGCCCTCCACACGTTGGTGTGAGAGATCCAGCACCACAAGGTGTGCACACTGAGTCCACCTGGTGAGGGTGGCCCAGGTGCATGAGCTGTAAGTGTGGGACCCAGGAAATTTAACAAAAATCCCCTACCCCTGGACAAACAGAGCAGGACTCATTCCATTTTGTGCTACACCCACCACCTCCCCTATGACCCCCAAATGACCTACTTATGGCTTAAGGCGCTGCCCCACCCTAGTCAGGCCGCTGGGCACACCCTAATTGGAAATCGGCTCATAACAATGTAACCCTGCTTTGTGCCCGCCAAAATCGTGCACCAATTCTGACCAAAGTAATAGACCAGCTCAAGTGGATACTATAGGGTAAGGTGTAATTCAGTCGGCCAACTACATGTGGACCGACAGGACTGTGCAACTTTCTGCGTATCCCATGGTCCACTGGCCCCTATAAAGTTGCCTCGCCTCTTAGTCTCGGGGTCCAAGTCCCTGCTCCAATGTGTCTGGTGCACTTGGACCCAAGCTCTAGCTTGTAAAGAGACCCTCAGGAGTTTCATCAGTGTCGGCTCCTTGGTGGTTTCTGGGATTCGCAATCTTGGGCACAACACAAGGGCCTGCTGTCCTGATATCACTTCCATGGCCACGCTGACCGCCCCGCAGGCCCTTTGTGCCCAAGGCACCCAGGCATGGGGATGCGGGGAGCGGAGGAAGTGCCCCGGAATCCTGCCATGCCCGGCCCCCTGGACAGAGGGAGCAGTGACCTCTCAGGTCACTTTGCACATACCCTGGTGACCTGAGGCTCCCTGACTGTCCCTCTGTCCTGCCCATTCTCGCCCACAGGGCACAGGCTGAGTCCCAGTAAAGTCTGTGAGGCCTGAACCTGGCGTCCGGCCACCCCTGGATGGCACGTAGGGACGTCAGCTGTGTGTGCCTAGCGGCGCCCCTACATGGGCTGGTTGGGGCCTCGGTGGTGCCCCCTCCTCCTCTCTGGGGGTCTCTCCAAGCCCCGTGCACAGTGTTCTGGGAGACACAGAAACGAGCTGGCTGTGCATTTTCGCACCACAACACTTTATTGAATCTGTACAGGAAATGGGCTCAGAGCAGAGGGTGTGCGCCTTCCCCTGGGGAAGTAGACCTTTTTGTCTTTAGGGGAGGGCAAGAATCACACAGGGTGGGGGGGTGAGTGCTGGAGTCCCCCACCTGGGAGCATGTGTGGACTCTGGTTGGGGGCGTGTGTCCTGAGGTTTCAGCTTGAGTGACGGTTCTGAGGACAGCAGAGCTGACCTGGAACTGCAGCTCATGGGCTCCTGTGCTGGGTCCCTGCAGGGCAGCTGGACCCCGGCCTTGGGACCCCTGGGGCCCCAAAACCTGTAGGAGCCTGCCCCTTGTTGTGGGTGTGGGTGGGGCCCACTGGCCTACCCCTGCTCTCCCCACCCTGGGGTGTCTCGGGATTCCCTGGTCTGCCTAGGTCAGTGACCTGGATCTGTGGGGCACACCCAGTGCCCAGGAGGCCACATTCAACTGTGAGAAGGCTCGCTCAGCCTGGGGCCAGAATCCAGGGCTGGCCAGGGCCATGGGGGTTGGATCCCATTAGTCTTTGTGTTGGGCCTGTTGGGGGCTCAAATCAACACAGCTCCCCAGAGCCTGGTGCCCAGTCAGCCCAGGTCCCTCTAGGTTAGGGACTGGTGTCCTGTGCAGGGTGTGCCGTGCTCCAGGAGAGACAGTGGGCAGAGGCAGGGCACAGTGGGTCCTCTGAACCACTCACCTGCACACACCATGTCGGGGGCTCCCTGTCTTCCCTCCTCCCTGCAACCCCAGGGTACTCTATGGGACACCCGGGCTTCTGATGGGTGCAGGGTATCCAGAGAACCCCGGGGAGGCTGAGCATGTCCCACAGGGGGCAGCTGCAACGGGTCGTTGTTCAGGGCCGATGGTGTGAGGGTGGATGGTGTGGGGGCATGGGTATGATGGTGGTGGAGTTGGGGGCTGTTGTAGGGGGGATAGTGTTGAGGTATAGTGCGAGTGGGGATTGTGTGGGGCGTTGTGTGTGTGAGGGGGATGGTGTAGGGGCAATGCCATGGGGGATGATGATGTAGGGGGATGATGTGTTTCTGGGAAATGGGGGGATGGGCTGGGGGGCTGGTAGACACACGGCAAACCCTTTCTCTAAGATGCATGGGGAAACGTCTACAGATAAAGGCGACCCCAGTCTGGGGTTTGCTGTGACACCTGCCCCTGGGGCCCTGTGTGGTTAGTGCAGGGCCCTGGCTGGACTGGGGGCAATATCTCGGGTCATCATACTATGTATGTTTACAAATTGCAAAAGTTACCACCCCTCTTATGACATTCTATTTGTCCTCCTGTTTACTTAGGCTCCTCTGGATTGTGACAGTCTTTCAGCCTTTCCTTGTTTTTGTTGAACTGGAACACTTTGAGAAGTAGAGTATTTTGTAAATGCATAGAATTTAGAAATATATAAAGCACTGAGAGGGGGTGTCACCCTGACCCGTCCGACCCTCATCGGATCGATGTGTGTCCTCCTCCAGTCACAGCCATACACCCAGCCCCCAGGTCCCCTTACTGCCCCCCACGGCCCGCAACCCCGCCCCCTGCTTTTCAGAGGGCCGTCCCTCACACCTTTGGGGTTCAGCTCACATGGCAACCCCTGGAGGCCCCATCCTAGTGGCCTCCTCATCCCTGAGACCCCGGGGGAGGGGGCACGGGGTTCATCCCCAGCAACTTACCATGCAGCTGTGTGTTGCTGGCTTCTGTTCTTCTCCCGGCCTCGGAAGCCCTGTGTTCCCGACCCAGAAGCCCCTGGTCCTCCCTGGCCCCTCAGCCTCACCCTACCCTGTAGTAGTACCAAAACATGATGTGACTGCTGAATGTCCTGTTGACGTCCAGGTCTACCTGCGTGATGTCCTAGGAGGAGACCAGGGCCTCCTCCTTCATTTACTGTGGGAAAACCTGGGAGGAGGAGCAAGCATCAGGGTTACAGAACCTGACCTGTCAGGAGCTGCTGTGCTGGGCAGGGAGCCCTGGGGCAACCATGGGAGTGTGTCCTGCAGAAACCTCCTTCCTTCCTCTGGGAGGCCGGGAATGGTGGGAGTGCCCACCGTGCCCATGGAACTGTGTGAGGGCCTGTGCCCAGCTGTTGTGGGCAGGGAGGTGACTGAGGGTCAGCCTGGGTGGGAGGGCATAGGGGTTCAGCCCAGGTGGGAGGGGACATGGGGTGTTGTGCCCAAGATTGCGAATCTGAGAAACCACTACGGAGTTGACACAAATGCAAACACATGAGGGTTGATTTCCAAACTCGAGCTTGCGTTCAAGTACCCCCGAACCCAACACAGCGGAGCAGGGACCTGGACCCTGAGTTGGGTTTTAGCTTAGTTTTAAGGGCTTGTCTCGTGGCCCTCCAGAAGGGCTGGAACAATTCTTCAAGTTCTGTTTACATTTTGATATGGGGCCTTCATTGGCATTGAGCTCTGTTCTCATTCTAATAGGCGCTTCCAGCCCTTGGGGTGGGCTCAGTTCTTATTCTATTGTGGGGCTTTCCAGGGCAATAAGCTGTAAACTTTTGTTTTTTTCCTGTAACTGAAGCAATGTAAATTTCAGCTCTTCTTCACAGGGTCCTGGGATGGCTTGACGTGTTCGAACGCTGAACTTAAAGTGGAAAGGCCTTCATTTTCTCGGCCTCCTTGCATCCATTCCCATCCTATCTAGCTCCTTCCCCCTTCCCCAGAGCTCCTAAGAGAGCAATTGCAAATGACCTCAGCCTGGCAGCATGTGTTGTGGGACAGGCCCAGGGATTTGTAATCAGGAAGACCTGGCTCCTGGGCGTCCCAGCTGTGTAGTGGGATTTGATGCTGCAGACTCTTACTCCCTGAGGCTATCTTGACAACCGACTTTGTACATAGAAAAGCTGTCCTTTCTCTTTATAAGATGAAGAGCAAGTCAAAGTGTTTTTTTCTCTGCACTTCTGATTGATCAGATTCCAATCTGAGACGTATTTCCTTTTAATAAGGATAATTTACTATCCGTAGTACTATGGTTAAAATATTCTGACACAAGTAAATCAGAGGGATGAGGGAATGTCTTCTCTTTCTTCACAGCTCAGTCACTCATCATCTTTATGGATTTGGAAAGAACTGAGAGACATTATTACCAATGGTCCTATTATTATGTGAAGGATTCTTCCCTGAGATTCTTCCCCTTTTTCAACTGACACTGAAACACTGTGAACTCTTTGAAAGACAAATGTCAGGGAAATAAATGTTATGCATTGCTAATTTTAAATGCACTAGCAATATGGTGTCTATTATACTAGAATTATTTTTATCTGATTTTTGCTATTTATTAACCGTTCCTGCTTTTCAGGTTGAGGAGGCATTATACGTGTTCATAAGTGTTTTTCTTTCCTTCTGATATAAAATTCTTACTTTGTTCCCATGGAAGGAACTCTTTAAGAATAAGGCAAAAGTTAATTCAATGATTCTTAAAATGTCTTCACACTTGGAGCCTGATTCATTTAAGTCAATTTTCAAAATAAATCTTATTTATTAGGAAAAAAACAAAGATTTATAGGGAAATTGATAAGATAGTACAGAGCACTTGCATGCACTTGCACTCAATTTCTCCAATTATTGATATCTTATATTAGTACGGTACAAATATTAGCTAATGAATCAATATTAAAATATTCACATTCACCAAAGACCATACTTTATTCAGATTTCCTTAGTTTTTGCTAAGTTACCACCCCTCATATGACATTCTATTTGTCCTCCTGTTTTCTTAGGCTCCTCTGGATTGTGACAGTCTTTCAGCCTTTCCTTGTTTTTGTTGAACTGGAACACTTTGAGAAGTAGAGTGTTTTGTAAAATTTCCCTCAATTGGGACATGTCTGTTGTTTATCTCATGATTGAACTGTTTTTGTAGATTATATACAAAGATATACTGCCATTTTCATTATATCATATAAAGAATAGATACTATCTACATGATTTATCAGTCTTGGCATCGTTCTGATCATCTTGCTGAAGTAGGGTTTGTCAGCTTTGTCCGTAGTAAACTGATTCTTTATTATTATTATTATTATTATTATTATTATTATTATTTTATCATTATTATTTTAATTTTCTCATAATATATTTTGTAGAAGGAAGTTACTATGTGTATTGCACACATAAGTGTGAGAAGATATGCTCATGAACTTGACGGTAGAATGTCTGCACAAATTGTTTGAAATTCTTCTACATGGGAGATTTCTCTTCCCTCTAGGTTTGTTTGATTGTTTTTATTCAAAGATGTTATTTATTTATTTGAGAGAGAGAGGAGAGAAAAAGCATGAGCGAGCGGGACAGAGGGAGAGGGAGAAGGTTCCTAGCTGAACAGGGAGCCTGCCTTGGGACCTGGATCATGATCCGAGCCTAAGACAGAAGCTTAACTGACTGAGCAACCCAGGTGCCACTCTTTGTTTCTTTCTTTTTTTTAATAATAAATTTACTTTTTATTAGTCTTCTATTTGCCAGCATACAGGATAACACCCAGTTCTCATCCCGTCAAGTGGCCCCCTCAGTGCCCGTCACCCATTCACCCCACCCACCGCCCACTTCCCCTACAATCACCCCTAGTTCTTTTCCCAAAGTTAGGAGTCTTTATGTTCTGTCTCCCTTTCTGATATTTCCCACTCATTTCTTCTCCCTTCCCTTATATTCCCTTTCACTATTATCTATATTCCCCAAATGAATGAGAACATACAATGTTTGTCCTTCTCCGATTGACTTATGTCACTCAGAATAATACCTTACAGTTCCATCCATGTTGAAGCAAATGGTGGGTATTTGTCATTTCTAATGGCTGAGCAAGGTTCACCTGTTCTCTCTCTTCATCTTCTGAGTCTCCTAAGATATGAATGTTATTGTTTTATTTTTATTTATTTTTAATTTTTTTTTATTTATTTATGATAGGCACACAGTGAGAAAGAGAGAGGCAGAGATACAGGCAGAGGGAGAAACAGGCTCCATGCACCGGGAGCCCGACATGGGATTCAATCCCGGGTCTCCAGGATCACGCACTGGGCCAAAGGCAGGCGCCAAACCGCTGCACCACCCAGGGATCCCCTGAATGTTATTGTTTTAATAAGTGGATGAGTTCCCAAAATCTGCCTCTATGGTCCATAACGTTTCTTGTTTTTAAGGCTTCCACTTGGGACTGCATCTCAGTTATAGCATTTTTAACGTTGGCCTGACTAGATTTTAGTCCTTTTATTTCTACAGTAAGGGATTCTCTAGTTTTCTTCTGTGCTGTTTTTCCAGCCCAGCTGCTATCTTTAATATCATTGTTTTAAACTGTAGTTAGACATCATATATGTGTATTGATGAACTTCCTGGCTGTGAGTACTACCTCATGTTATTTTATGGAGGAGAATTTCTCCATCTCATTAGTTATTCCAGAAAAGAAAGAAGGAAGAAAAAGAAAAACCAAGAAAAACAGTAACAACTGTCCTACCCCCCCCCCAAAAAAAACCAGATTATTTTGTCCTGCTCATTAAAAGATTCTAAATCCCAAAATATGAAACACAATTAAAGTACCATGAAAGTAAAAATAAGAAATATATAAGGTACATACATAAAAGTTAAAATAAGGCAATTTATAAAATAGAATCAAAGAAAATAAATGATTCAAAGAGCACAAACTACAAAGGATTCTAGACTCTACTTTCAAGGCAGAGCTGAAGATCTGCAGCCTCTCTGGTTTGACAACTTGGTGCAGCGAATGGTCTGTGTGGGGTCTGGGCATGGGCCTTTGCGCTGATTGTCAGGTGCACATCTGCCTGGGAGTTGCACCTGTGGGGGTCAGAGGCTGGGTGGGCGTCAGCGCCTCTGGGCTCCAGCAGGCGGTGCTGTGCTGCTCCTGAGACCCGGCCCTGATGGGCGGGATGCGGGTGGGGTGTCTGGGTCCTCTGGCTCTGGGGCTGAGCATCCTGCCCCCCAGTCTGCTGGGGCCTCCACAGAAGAGCTCCCAAGCCCCCGGGTCTCCGCCGCTTCTCTCAGAACCCTGCGTTCACTCTACCTGCGTCCGAGCTTCTTTTGGTTTTGGTTTTTTATCTCAGACTGTTGTGCCCAAGATTGCGAATCCGAGAAACCACCAAGAAGCTGACACTGATGCAAACACACGAGGGTTTATTTACAAGCTTGAGCTTGTGTCCATGTATACCCGACACAGTGGAGCAGGGACTTGGACCCCGAGGTGGGTTTTAGCTTCGTTTTAAGAGCTGGTCTAGGAGAACTCCCGAAGGGCTGGAGCAATTCCTCAAGTTCTGTTTACATTTTGATATGGGGCCTTCAAGGGCATTGAGATCTGTTCTAATAGGGGCTTCCTGCATTTGGCCTGGGCTCAGTTTTTATTCTATTGTGGGGCTTGCTGTGTCCTGACAATGAGCACTCAGGAAGGAAATGACGGATGTGACTCCCTTCTCAGGAGCATCACAGAGAATAAATAATGAGACTGAACCAAAGGAGCACAAGACTTGTGCACTGAGCCATACCAGGCTCTGGGAGGCCATCTTGGGCTCGTGGTTTGGGAGCCTCATCTTGTGAAAATGTCCGCAGTTCCTGAAACCACCCTCTATTTCAATGTCATTCCTGTCAAATCATGGTGGCAGATCCTATAAATAGGAAAAAAAACCCCATAACATCCATCCGCCCCCACAAATGACCCCGGAGAGCAAATCAGTATTGGAGAAGCAGGACAGAGTGGGACGCAGCACTTTCCTATTTCAAACGATGTCACAGACACAGGATAAAGCAGTGTTGTCCTCGGGACCCTGCCTGGCTCTGTCGGTTAAGCATCTGACTCCTGACATCACCATCGGTCCTGATCTCGGGGTCGTGTGTTCTAGCCTTGTGCTGGTCCATGGACGAGGCCTGACGCCTACTTAAACAACCAGACCCATGAGGGTTGGTCCCAGCCTAAGCTGAAGGAGCAGAACTGAGAGTCCAGAAGGAAACGTGCTCTGATACAACTGATTTTTTAACTTAATTTAATTTAAACCCAATTAATTAACGTATAGTGTATTATACTTTCAGAGGAAGAATTCAGAAATTCACCAGTTGGAGAAAACCGCAGTGCTCGTGACATCACGTGCCTTCCTTCATGCCGGTCCCCTGTTATCCTCTCCCCCGTCCCCTCCCCTGCAGCGACACTCAGTTTGTTTCCTATAATTAAGAGTCTGTATTTCCTGCATCTGATTTCATCTTATTTGTTTTTCCTTCCCTTCACAGATGTTCATCTGCTTTGCTTCTTTAATTCCACCTATGAATGACACCACACGGTCATTCTCTTTTCCCACTGACCTATTTCACTTAAGATGATCCCTCTACTTCTATCCACATAATTGCAAATGGCAAGATTTCCTGCTCTTTGATAGCTGAGTACCATTCCGCTCTCTATGGCCATCATCTATCTCCCATCCTCTTTATCCATCATCTGCCAGAGGGCACCGAGGGTCCTCCCACATTGTGGCTACTGTGGACTCGGTTGCTGTGGACATTGGGGTGCAGTTGTCCCACGTCTCTCTGCATCTGTATCTTCGGAGTGAGCTCCAGGCTTTACACATGCTGGTCGCAGGTCGGCTCTATTTGTAACTTCCGGAGGAGCCTCCACACTGTTTCCATGGTGTCTGCACCAGCCCGCGGTCCCGCCCAGAGTGGAAGAGGGTTGAGTGAGATTACAGGACGTGGTAAAAGTCTGGTCCACATTTCATTTTGCGTCCTTTGCGCTCCAATTCCTTCTCCTTAAGTATTTTTGGGGAAGCTGTGTGTTGGACTCTTTTTCAGTCAGACGTTTCTGAAGCTAACAGGCCATAGCTGGAGCCTGGTAGGAGGCAGAGGTGGGCCCCGGGATGGGCAAGGCCTCCTGCAGAGCCTCCTGTAGTGCCTGAGGATCCCGCAGGGGGCGCCCAAGCCCAGGCACCGCCCAAGGGGCACGCATGTGCAGTAGGCCTTATCTGCCTGCACTAACAGGAGCCAGCCTGTGCTGGGGAGGCCTGAGGAAGACATGGGGACATGTCCACGCTGATGAGCCACAGCCTCCTCAGAACCTGCGGGGAGTCTTCAGGGGGATATTGGGCAGCGTTCACGCTGACAGGAGCCCCGGTCTCCTCAGGACACACAGTGAGGCTTCAGGAAGATGTGGGCCCACATCCACCCTGACAGGAGCCCTTGGGCCGCTTCAGGACCTGCGGGGAGGCTTCAGGAAATTGTGGGCCCGCACCCACCCTGACAGGAGGCCCAGGGCTGCCTCAGGACTCGCGGGGAGGCTTCAGTAAGATGTGGGCCCCCATCCACGCTGACAGGAGCCCCTGGGCCACCTCAGAACATGTGGGGCGGCTTCTGAAAGATGGGGCGCCACGTCCACTCTGGCAGGAGCTAACGGGCCCCTCAGGACATAAGTTGAGTCTTCTGGAAGCTGGGGGCTGCATCCACAGTGACAGGAGCCTCGGCCACCTCAGAACCTGCAGTGATGCTTCGGGAGGACGTGGGGCCACGTCCACACAACTGGACGCTGATGTCCTCAGGACCCCCGGTGTAGACCCGGGGCTCACTCCTGTAGTGAATTTCAGCTGGAGGGTCAGCTGAGGTGGAAGGTCTGGCTCGGCCACAGTCCCATGTCTGGCAGTGGGTCTCCCCGAGCGCCGCCTGCTTCTCCTCTCCCTGATGCCTCTCCAGCAGGGAGCCGGACCTCGGGGCCGCCCTGGGGGGATCTCCAGAGGCGCCGGGTGACTATTACGGGGAGCCATGGGGCAGCCTGTGTGTGGGAGTAGGGCTGGTGATGGGGCTGGGGTTCCTCGGTCCCATGTGCTGCCTGGCCTTCAAGCCGAGCCCCATGCTCACCCAGCCCTTACTCACTAGAGCGAGGAGGGTGCCCTCTACACGCTGGTGTGAGAGATCCAGCACCTCAAGGTGTGCACACTGAGTCCACCTGGTGAGGGTGGCCCAGGTGCATGAGCTGTAAGTGTGGGACCCAGGAAATTTAACAAAAATCCCCTACCCCTGGACAAGCAGAGCAGGACTAATTCCATTTTGTGCCACAACCACCACCTCCCCTATGACCCGCACATGACCTACTTATGTCTTAAGGTGCTGCCCTAACCCAGTCAAGCCGCTGGGCATACCCTAATCGGAAATCGGCTCATAACAATGTAACCCTGTTTTGTGCCCGCCAAAACTGCACGCCGATTCTGACCAAAGTAATAGGCCAGGTCAAGTGGATCCTATAGGGTAAGATGTAATTCAATCGGCCACCTGCATGTGGACCGACACGACTGTGCAACTTTCTGTGTATCCCATGGGCCACTGGCCCCTATAAAGCTGCTACGCCTCTTAGTCTCAGGGTCCAAATTCCTGCTCTGCTGTGTCGGGTGCACTTGGACTCAAGCTTCAGCTTGTAAAGAAATCCTTGGGAGTTTGCATCAGTGTGGGCTCATTGGTGGTTTCTTGGATTTGCAATCCTGGGCACAACACAAGGGCCTGCTCTCCTGACATCCTTTCCAGGGTCACGCTGACAGGCCCACAGGCCCTCTGTTCCCCAAGCACACAGATATAGAGATGCGGGGAGGGGAGGAAGTACCCCAGAAACCAGCCAGCCCCGGCCCCCTTGACAGAGGGAGCACAGACATCCAAGGTCGCTTTACAGAGAACCTGGTGACCTGAGGCTCCCTGGCCATCACTCTGTCCCAGGCCCTCCTGGCCCGTGGGACACAGGCTCAGTCCCAGGATAGTTTGTGGGGTCCTGACCCTGGCATCTGGCCGCCCCTGGAAGGAATGTGGGGACGTCAGCTGTGTGTGCCTTGCAGTGCCCATGCAGGGGCTGTTTGGGGACTGGGTGGTGCCCCCTCCTCCTCTCTGTGGGTCTATCCATGCCCCGTGCACCGAGTTCTGGGAGACACAGAAACGGTCTGGCTGTGCATTTTTGTACCACAACACTTTATTAACATTCTACAGCAAATGGGCTCAGAGTGGAGGGTGTGCCCATTCCCCTGTGGAGGGAATGTCTGTCCTTTAGGGGAGGGCAAGAATCACATGGGTGGGGTGCGAGTGCTGGAGTCCCCCACCTGGGAGCATGTGTGGACCTCGGGTGGGGGCGTGTGTCCTGAGGTTTCAGCCTGAGAGACGGTTCTGAGGACAGCAGAGCTGACCTTGACCTGCAGCTCATGGGTTCCTAGCTGGGTCTCCGCAGGGCAGCTGGACCCCAGCCACGGGGCCCCTGGGGCCCCAGCACCTGGAGGAGCCTGCCTCCTGGTGTGGGTGTGGGTGGGGCCCACCGGCCCACCTCTGCTCTCCTCAACCTTGGCTGCCCCGGGACCCTCATGGGATAGAAGTGTGGCCTGCTCCAGCCGCACCCATTCCGCCTGGCCCCCAGGTCCGGTTCCTGCCCCCCATGCCACCAACCCATCCACTGCTTCTCAGGGGGTCGTCCCTCTCCCCTTTGGGGTTCAGCTCCCATGGCAAGTCCTGGAGTCCCCATCCTAGTGGCCTACTCATCCCCGAGGCCCCGGAGGTGGAGGCACAGAGGTCATCCCCAACACCCTACCATGGAGCAGTGTGTTGTTGGCTGCTGTTCTGCCCCCCGCCTCAGAAGCCCCGTTTTCCCTACCCAGAATCCCCCAGTCCTCTCCTGGGTCCTGATCCCCCCTGGCCCCTCAGCTTCACCCTATCCTGTAGTAGTCCCAAAATATGATATGACTGCTGAACGTCCTGTTGATGTCCAGGTCCACCTGCGTGATGTCCCCGGAGGAGACCAGGGCCTCCTCCTTCATTTCCTGTGGGAAAACCGGGGAGGAGGAGCTGGCGTCAGGGACACAGTCCCCGTCCTGTCACCAGGTGCTCTCCTGGGCAGGGAGCCCTGGGGCCACCATGGGAGTGTGTCCTGCCGAAACCTCCTTCCTTCCCTTGGGAGGCTGGGGATGACGGGAGTGCCCACCATGCCCGTGGAACTGTGTGAGGGCCTGTGCCCAGTTGTTGTGGGCGGGGAGGTGAGTGAGGGTCAGCTTGGGTGGGAGGGGACAGGAGGTCAGTCCAGGTTGGGAGGGGTCATGGGGGTGTTGTGCCCAAGATGGCGAATCCGAGAAACCACTAAGGAGCCGACAGGAATGCAAACACCCGAGGGTTGTTTTACAAACTCGAGCATGGGTTCAAGTATACGCCACACAGTGGAACAGGGACTTGGACCCCGAGGAGGGTTTTAGCTTAGTTTTAAGGGCTGGTCTCAGGGACCTCCAGAAGGGCTGGAGCAATTCCTCAAGTTCTGTTTACATTTTGATATGGGGCCTTCAAGGACATTGAGCTCTCTTCTCATTCTAATTGAGGTTTCCAGCCCTTTGCTTAGGCTGTTTTTATTCTATTGTGGGGCTTTCTAAGACATTAAGCTGTAAACTTTTGTTTTTTTTCCAGTAAGTGAAGTAATGTAAATTTCAGTTCTTCTTCACAGGGGCCTGGGATTGCTGGACCTGTGCTAATACTGAACTTAAGGTAGAATGGCCGTAATGTTCTCAGCCTCCAAGCATCCCGTCCCATCCTATTGGCTCATGCCCCCCTCCATGGAGCTCCTAAGAGAGAAATTGCAAATGACCTCAGCGTGGCAGCCTGTGTTAGGGGGGACAGGACCAGGGATTTGAGATCAGTAAGACCTGGGGCACGGGGGTCCCGGCAGTGCAGCAGGATTCGATGCTGCAGACACTTATTCCCTAAGGCTATCTTGACAACTGACTTTGTACATAGAAAAGTTCTCCTTTGTCTTTAAAAGTGCAGGAGCGAGTTAAAGCATTTTTTCTCTGCCCATCTGATTGCTCAGATTCCAATCTGAGATGTATTTCCTGTTTATAAGGATAATTTACTATCCATAATACTATGGTTAAAATATTCTGACACAAGTAATTCAAAGGGATGAGGGTTTCTCATCTCTTTTTCACAGCTCAGTAACTCCTCAGGAAATGCATCTTTATGGATTTGGAAATAATTGAGAGACATTACACCCAATGGTCCTATTATTATGTGAAGGATTCTTCCCCTGTTTCAACTGACACTGAAACACTGTGAACTCTTTGGAAGACAAATGTCAAGGAAATAAATGTTATACATTGCTAATTTTAAATGCACTTGCAATATGGTGTCTATTATAATAGAAGTATTTTTATCTGATTTTTGCTATTATAATCCTTTACTGCTTTTCAGGTTGAAGAGGCATTATACGTGTTCATAAGTGTTTTTATTTCCTTCTGCTATAAAATTCTTACTTTGTTCCCATCGAAGGAACTTTTTAAGAATAAGGCAAAAGATAATTCAACGATTCTTAAAATCTTTTCACACTGGAGCCTGATTCATTTAAGTCAATTTTCAAATTAAATCTAATTTCTTAGAAGGAAAACAAAGATTTATAGGGAAATTGAGAAGATAGTACAGAGAATTCTCATGCACTTGCACTCAATTTCTCCAATTATTGATATCTTATATCTGTACGGTACAAATATTAGCTAATGAGTCAATATTAAAATTTTTGCAATAACCAAAGACCATACTTTATTCAGATTTCCTTAGTTTTTGATAAATCACCATCCCTCATATCACACTCCATTTGTCCTCATGTTTTCTTAGGCTCCTCTGGATTGTGACAGTCTTTCAGCCTTTCCTTGTTGTTGTTGAACTGGAACACTTTGGGAAGTAGAGTATTTTGTAAAATTTCCCTCAGTTGGGACATGTCTGTCCCAACTCATGATTGAATTATCTCATGATTGAACTGTTTTTGTGGATTATATACAGAGATATACTGCTATTTTTATTATATCATATAAAGGATAGATACTATCAACATGATTTATCAGTCTTGGTATCGATCTGATCATCTTGTTGAGGTAGTGTTTGTCAGGTTTCTCCGTAGTAAAGTGATTCTTTATTATTATTATTATTTTAAGTTTTTCATAATATATTTTGTAGAAGGAAGTTACTATGTGTATTGCACACCTAAGAGTGGGAGGCTATGCTCAGGAACTTGAGGGAGGAATGTCTGCACAAATTGTTTGAAAATCTTCTAGATGGGAGATTTCTCTTCCCTCTGGGTTTGTTTGTTTCTTTTTCAAAGATACTATTTATTTATTTCAGAGAGAGAGGAGTGAAAAACATGTGCTAGAGGGGCAGAGGGCGAGGGAGAAGCTGGTTCCCTGCTGAACAGGGAGGCTTCCTTGGGACCTGGATCATGATCTGACCTTAAGGCAGAAGCTTAACAGACTGAGCCACACAAGTGCCACTCTTTCTTTCTTTCTTTCTTTCTTTCTTTCTTTCTTTCTTTCTTTCTTTCTTTCTTTCTTTCTTTCTTTCTTTCCTTCCTTCCTTCCTTCCTTCCTTCCTTCCTTCCTTCCTTCCTTCATAATAAATTTACTTTTTATTAGTGTTCAATTTGCCAACATACAGAATCACAACCAGTGCTCATCGCGTCAAGTGCCCCCCTCAGTGCCCGTCACACATTCACCCCCACCCCCGCCTTCCTCCCCTTACATCACCCCTAGTTCATTTCCTGAGTTAGGAGTCTTTATGTTCTGTCTCTCTTTCTGATATTTCTGACACATTTCTTCTCCCTTCCCTTATATTCCCTTTCACTATTATCTATATTCCCCAAGTGAATGAGAACATACAATATTTGTCTTTCTCTGATTGACTTAATTCACTCAGCATAATACCTTCCAGTTCCAACCACGTTGAAGGAAATGGTGGTTATTTGTCATTTCTAATGGCTGAGCAAGCCCACCTTTCCTCTGTCTTCATCTTCTGAGTCTCCCATGATATGAATGTTATTGTTTTCATAAGTGGCTGAGTTCCAAAGTCTTCCTTTGTGGTCCATAACCTTTCTTGTTTTTAATGCTTCCACTTGGTACTGCATCTCAGTTATACCATTTTTAACGTTGGCCTGACTAGATTTTACTTCTTTTATTTCTACAGTAAGGGATTCTGTAGTTTTCTTCTGTGCTCTTCTCCAGCCCAGATGCTATCTTTATAATCATTTTTTTAAACTGTAGTTAGACATCATATATTTGTATTGATGGACTTCCTATCTGTGAGTACTACCTCATATTATTTTATGGAGGTGAATTTCTCCATCTCATTATTTTTTGCCAGAAAAGAAAAAAGGAAGAAAAAGAAAAACCAAGAAAAACAATAACAACTGCCCTCCCCAAAAAAACTACCAGATTATTTTTGCCTGGTTGTTAAAAGATTCTAAATCCCAAAATAAGAAACACAATTAAAGTACCATGAAACTAAAAATGAGAAATATATAAGGTACATACATAAAAATTAAAATAAGGCAATTTATAAAATAGAATCAAAGAAAATAAATGAAAATAAAGCCCAAAGTACAAAGGAAGCTAGAGCTACTTTCCAAGCAGAGCTGAAGCTCTGCAGCCTCTGTGGTCCGACACCTTGGTGGCCGCGAGTGGTTTGTGCGGGGTCTGGGGATGGCCATGGCGCTGATTGTCAGGTGCACATCTGCCTGGGAGATGCATCTGCGGGGTCAAGGCGGAGTGGGCGTCAGCGCGTCTGGCCTCCAGCGGGCGGCGCTGTGCTGCTTCCTCACACCCGGCCCAGATAGGCGGGAATGCGGGTGGCTCTCTGGGTCCTCTGGCTCTGGGGTTGAATATCCTGCCCCCCAGTCTGCAGGGGCCTCCACAGAAGAGCCCCCAAGCCCCCGGGTCTCCGCCGCTTCTCTCCGAATCCTGCGTTCACTCTACCTGCGTCCGAGCTTCTTTTGGTTTGTATTTTTATCTCAGACTGTTGTGCCCAAGATTGCGAATCCGAGAAACCTCTGAGAAGCCAACAGTGATGCAAACACACGAGGGTTTATTTACAAGCTTGAGCTTGTGTCCAAATATACCCAACAGAGCGGAACAGAGACTTGGACCCTGAGGTGGGTTTTAACTTAGTTTTAAGGGCTGGTCTCGGGACCTCCAGAAGGGCTGGAGCAATTCCTCAAGTTCTGTTTACATTTTGGTATGGGGCCTTTAAGGGCATTGAGCTCTGTTCTCATTCTATAGGGGCTTCCTGCCCTTGGCCTGGGCTCAGTTTTGATTCAATTGTGGGGCTTTCTAGGACATTAAGCTGTAAACAGCAAAGGTTCCACACCTGGAAGGGGGACGTCACACTGTCCTTATATGCTGAAGATGCAGAACTAGAAACAGGAAACCCCAGAGCCTCCACCAAAACCTCTTAGAACTAAGGAGTGAGTTCAGTAAAGTAACGGGACACAAACTGACCCTACAGAGCAGAGTAGCCTTGCTGTCTCCTGACAATGAGCACTCAGGAAGGAAAGGAAGGACGTGAAGGCCTTCTCAGGAGCATCAAGGAGAATAAATAATGAGACTGAACCAAAGGAGCACAAGACTTGTGCACTGAGCCATACCAGGCTCTGGGAGGCTGTCCTGGGCTCGTGAGGTGGGAGCCTCATCTTGTGAAACTGTCCGCAGTTCCTGAAGCCACCCCCAGTTTCAATGTCATTCCTATCAAAATCATGGTGGCAGACCTTAGAAATAGGAAAAAAGAAACCCATAATATCCATCCCCCTCCACAAATAACCCTGGACAGCAAATCAGTATTGGAGAAGCAGGACAGAGCGGGATGCAACACTTTCCTATTTCCCCTTTTATGCCCCCACCCCTCCAGCGACCCTCAGTTCATTTCCTATCGTTAAGAGTCTGTATTTCCTGCATCTGTTTTGATCATTTGTTTTTCCTTCCCTTCACAGTAGTTCATCTGCTTCGCTTCTTTAAATCCACCTATGAATGACATCACACCGTCATTCTCTTTCCCGACTGACTTACTTCACTTAACATGATCCCTTTAGTTCTATTCACATCATTGCAAATGGCAAGATTTCCTTCTCTTTGTAGCTGAGTACCATTCCTCCTTCTATGACCATCATCTATCTCCCATCCTCTTTATCCATCATCTGCCACAGGGCACCGAGGCTCCTCCCACAGTGTGGCTACTGTGGAAACGGCTGCTGTGGACATTGGGGTGCAGTTGTCCCATGTCTCACTGCATTTGTATCTTCAGAGTGAGCTTCAGGTTGTTCACCTGCTGGTCGCAGGGCGGCTCTATTTATAACTTGATGAGGGGCCTCCACACTGTTTCCAGGGCGGCTGCACCAACTGCGGTCCCGCCCACAGTGGAAGAGGGTTGAGTGAGTTTTGCAGGACGTAGTAAAAGTCTGGTCCACATTTCATTTCGCGTCCTGTGGGCTCCAATTCCTTGTCCTTAAGTATTTCTGGGGAAGCCGGGTTTAGGCTCCTTTTCAGTGAGATGTTTCCGAAGCTAACAGGCCCCAGCTGGAGCCTGAAAGGAGGCAGGTGCAGACAATGGAGCACCCGCTGCCTCCTGCACAGCCACCTGCAGCGCCTGAGTGTCCCGCAGGGGGCGCCCGAGTCCAGGCCCCGCCCATGGGGCATGCATGCGCAGTAGGCCTCCTCGGCCTGCACTATCAGGAGCCAGCCTGTGCTGGGGAGGCCTGAGGGGGAAGTGGGGAGGCGTCTATGCTGATGAGCTGCAGCCTCCACAGGACCCGCGGGAAGTCTTCAGGGGGAAATTGGGTCGCGTTCATGCTGACAGGAGCCCCGGTCTCCTCAGGACCCGCGGTGAGGCTTTAGGAAGATGTGGGCCCGCATCCACCCTGACAGGAGCCCCTGGGCCACCTCAGGGCCCGTGGGGGTCTTCAGGAAGATGTGGGCCCACATCCACACTGACAGGAGCCCTGAGCCACCTCAGGACCCGCGGGGAGGTTTCAGGAAATTGTGGGCCTGCATCCACGCTGACAGGAACCCCTGAGCAGCCTCAGGACCTGCGGGGAGGCTTCAGGAAGATGTGGTGCCACGTCCACTCTGGCAGGAGCTCCCGGGCCCCTCAGGACATAAGTTGAGGCTTCTGGAAGCTGGGGGCCGCATTCATGGTTACAGGAGCCCCAGCCTCCTCAGAACCCTCCATGACGCTTCGGGAGGACTTGGGGCCACATGGACACTACAGGACGCTGACTTCCTCATGACCCCCGGTGTAGACTTGGGGAAATACGTGGATGCGTCCATGGGGACAGAAGACCCCAGCTTTGTCAGGGCCTGTGGTGAGGCCTAAGAAAAATGTGGGTGCCTCATGCACACTGACAGGAGTCTCCAGCCTCCTCAGAACCCACTGTGAAGGTTTGGGAAGATTTGGGGCCACATCCATGCTGACAGGAGCCCCGAGCCTCCTCAGGTCTTATGGTGAGGCTTGAGGAAAATGAGGGGCCACGTCAACCCTGACAGGAACCCCGTCCTCCTCAGGACCAGCACTTTGGCTTCAGGACATATGGGGCTGTGTCTATGCTGACAGGAGCCCACAGCCCCCTCAGGACCCGCGGTGAGTTTTCTGGCGGACGTGGGGCCATGTCCAGGCTGACAGGAGCCCCCAGCTTCCTGAGGAACTGCTGTGAGGCTTCCAGAGGATGTGAGACATAGTCCACAGTGACAGGAGATCCGGCGTCCTCAGGACCCGCTGACTATGACTCAGGAACACGTTGGGCCATGTCTACACTCACAGGAGCCTGGCTCACTTGAACCCCCTGGAGGACTCTGGAGGAGCCGTGGGGGGCCATGTCTACATCAGAGGGACTCCTCAGAACCACAGGGTAAGTGAATGGGTAGAATGAATGGTAGGGTTAGGGGAGGGGAGGCAGTTGGTGGTTAGCATCAGGTTAGATGTTAGGTGTTAGTGATTATGCTTATGGTTACGGATTAGAGGTTAGGTAATGGTCAGTAGTTAAGAGTTAGGATGGGGGTTCGGGTAAGGGACAGGATTTAGTGTTAGGCTTAGGGTTTAGGCTCTAGGGATTAGGGCAGGAGGTTAGGAGTTGGGGTTAGGGTTATGGTTAGAGTTAGGGTTGGGCTTAGGTTTGCAGTTAGGGTTAGGGGTTAGGGTGTGAGTTAGGGTTATGGTTTGGGGTGAGGGGTTAGGTTTATAGGTAGGGCTAGGTTTAGGGTTACGGCGAGGGTTAGAATTAGGATAGTGAGTAGGGCTAGGGTTAGGGTTATTGTTTGGTTAGGGGTTAGGGTTAGGGCCAGGTCAGGGTCAGGGTACGGTTTAGAAGAGGGTAAGAGATATGTTTAGGGAGTGGGTTAGGGGTTAGTTTTAGGGTACGGGTTAGGGTACAGTTTGGGGTATGAGATAGGATTAGTATTAGAGGGTTAGGGTTAGGGTACAGGTTAAGGTTTGGAATAGGATTTGAGTACATTAAGATAAGGTTAGGGTTAGAGGTTAGGGTTAAGATTAGATTTAAGGTAAGGGTCAAGGTTAAGGGTTTAGAATAGGTTTAGGAGTTAGGGTGAGGGTTGGCAGGAAGGTTTAGTGCATGTGTTTCGGTCTTGGGGTTTGTGTTGGGTTTTCGATTAGTGATAGGTCTTGTTTAAGGGTTAGGTTAACATTAGGCTTAAGTGTAGGGTTAGGGTTATGTCTGTGTATGGTTAGAGTTTGGGTCTTAGCATGTGCCTGCCCTGGGACTCCTAGTATCTTGGGCAGTTTAGTTTTATGCATTCTATTTAGGTTTTGGGTTCAAAGATAGCCTGACTCCACCAAGTCAGTGGCCTCCCCAGAGAATCAAAATCCAGGCTTCTGCTGGGGTGAGAATAGACATGGCAGGCTTCTCCCGAGCTGAGCTAAGGAGGGGATTTGTGACTCTAAATACTCTTTATTTGGATTTTCAGTTGCCTTTCTGATTTTATCTCTAGTGCGCACATGTTTCATCAATACTACCAATTATTATTTTAAACTTTTACTTGAATTCCTGTTTGTAAACACAGTATGATATAGTTTCAGGTTTACCACGTAGTGATTCAACCCTTGGATACAACGCCTGGTACTGGTCACAGGTGCCCTCCACTATCCCCATCGCCTGGTTCCCCATCCCCCCCACCTTCCTCTGGTATTTATTAGTTTATTCTCTGTGGTTAAGAGTGTGTTTATTTATTTGCCTCTCTCATTCCCCCCTCTGCCCCTTTGCCAATTTGTTTGGTTTCTTAAAATTCACATGTGAATGCAATTGTATGGTATTTGTTATCTGTCTTTCTCTGACTGAGTTCATTTAGCATAAGTCCTTTCCACTTCTCCCATGTCATTGTAAATGGCTTCATTTTATCCCTTTTGATGAACGAGTCATGTCGCAGTGTGTATATTTACCACATCGTCTCTGCCCATTTTTCTGTCAATAGATATCTGGGCTGTATCCACAGTTTGGCTCTTGTTGATAATGCTGCTACAAACACTGGGCTGCGTGTCCCCCTTCGAATCTACTAAACAACTTCTGTATCCTTGGGGTAAATACCTAGCTGTGCAATTTTGGAATCGTAGTGTAGCTCTATTTTTAACTTCTTTTTAAAAAAATTTTTTTATGATAGTCACAGAGAGAGAGGCAGAGACACAGGCAGAGGGAGAAGCAGGCTCCATGCACCGGGAGCCCAAAGTGGGATTCGATCTCGGGTCTCCAGGATCGTGCCCTGGGCCAAAGACAGGCAGCAAACCACTGCAACACCCAAGGATCCCCTTTTTTTAACTTCTGGAGGACCTTCCACAGTGTTTTCCACAGTGGCTACATCTGTTCGCATGCCCAGCAGGAGTGTAAGGGGGCTACCCTTTCTCCATTGCCTCACCAACACCTGTTGTTTCTTGTGTTGTTAATTTTAGCCATTATGACGGCTGTCAGGTGACATATCATCGTGCTTTTGGTTTGCATTTCCCTGATGATGGGTGATGCTTTGTGTCCTTCCGTGTGTCTGGTGGCCATCTGGCTGTCTTGTCAGAGACAAAGTTCATTCATTTTTCTGCCCATCTCCAGTTGCATAATTTGTTTTTAGGATCTTGAGATTTATATTTCCTTTATGTGTTTTGCATACTAACTCTTTAGTGGATGTGTTGTTTACCAATATCTCGTTTCATTTTGTATGTTGCCTTTTAGCTTTGGTTGTTTCCTTCACTTTGCGGAAGCTCTCCATTTTGATGAAGTCCCAGTAGCATTTTTGCTTTTGTTCCCTCACCTCAGAGGCATATCTAGAAAGAAAATCCAGTGGCCAATGTCAAAGACGTTGCTGCCTATCTTTTCTTCTTTGATTGGTTTCAGGTCTCACATTTAGGTCTTTCATCCATTTTGAATTTATTTTTTATATATATGGTGTAAGAAAATGGTCCAGTTTCATTCTTCTGCATGTGGCTGCCTGGTTTTCCCAACACCATTTGTTCTTATCCTGGGGTCAGTGTTAGGGTTTGTTGAAGAGACTGTCTTTGTGCCATTGGATATTCCTTCCTGCCTTGTTGTCGATTAATGGATCATAGAGTTACAGGTTTGTATCTTGTTTCGGCATTCCATTCCATTCTATTCTATTGATCTAAGCGTCTCCTGTTGGGAGATTCTTGATTGCTGATTCAATTACATTGCTGGTTATCTGTCTGTTCAAGTTTCTTATTTCTTCCTTTATCATTTTTGCTATGTTATATATTTCCAGAATTGATCTATTTCTTCCAGGTTTTAGGTTGCTGGCATATAATTTTTCATAATGTTCTCTTATAATCGTTTGTGTTTCTCTAGTGTTGGTTGTTATTTCTCTTTTTTCCTTTTTTTTTTAACTTTTATTTATTTATGATAGGCACACAGTGAGAGAGAGAGGCAGAGACACAGGCAGAGGGAGAAGCAGGCTCCATGCACCGGGAGCCTGACGTGGGATTCGATCCCGGGTATCCAGGACCGCGCCCCGGGCCAAAGGCAGGCGCCAAACCGCTGCACCACCCAGGGATCCCTCTTTTTTCATTTGTGATTTTATTTGGATCCTTTCACATCTTTGTATCTGTTTTCTTTTTTAAAGATTTTATTTATGTATTCATGTGAGACACAGAGAGGCAGAGGTATAGGCAGAGGGAAAATGAGGCTCCATGCGGGGAGCATGATGTGGGACTTGATCCCCCAGGACCCCAGGATCATGACCTGAGCCAAAGCAGATGCTCAACCACTGAGGCACCCAGGTGCCTTAATGATTTAATTCCTTTGCTAGTTATGGGTCTGTTCACATTTTCTATATCTTCCTATTTCAGTTTTGCTCATTTGCACATTTCTGGGGATTTGTCCATTTCTTCCAGGTCTCCCAGTTTGTTAGCGTATAATCTTTCATAGTATTCCCTTATAATTGTCTAATTTTTCTGGTGTTGATTGTGATCTCTCTTCTCTCATTTGTAATTTTATTTATTTAGGTCTTTTCTCTTTTCTCGTTGGTAAGGCTGGCTAGGGCTTGATCCATTTTATTAATTATTTTAAAGAATCAGCTCTTAGTTTTGTTATTCCATTCTACTGTTTTTTGTTTCTGTATTTTTTATTTCTGCTCTCATCTTAATTTTTTCCCTTCTTCTGTAGGCCTTAGGCTTTGTTTGCTATTCCTTTTTTAGCTCCTACAGGTGTAGGTTTAGGTTGTGTATTGGAGACTTCTTGTTTCTTGAGGTAGGTCTGTATTGCTATGTACATTCCTCATAGGACTGCCTTTGCTACATCCTAGAGGTTTGGAGAAACATGTTTTCATTTTCATTTGTTTTAAATTTCCTCTTTAATTTTCTGGTTGCTCCATTCATTCTCTAGTAGGATGATCATAAACTCCTCATATTTTTGGTCTGTCCAATTTTTTTCTTACTGTCGACTTCCAGTTTCATAGCACCGTGGTCCGAAAATGTACATGGTGTGATATCAACTTTCTTGTACCTGTTGTACCTGTTGAGGGCTGATTTGTGGGCCCTGATATGATCTGTCCTGGATAATGTCCCATATACAATTGAACGGAATGTGTATTCTGCTTTTGGATCTAATATTCTAACTGTATCTCTTGAGTCCCTGTGGTCCATTGTGTCAAGGCTATTGTTCCCTTGTTGATTTTCTGCATAGATGATCAGTCCATGGCCATAAGTGGGTGTTGAAATCCTCTGTCAGTGTATTATTATCAGTGAGTTCCTGTACGTTTGTTGTTAATTGGTTTCTATATTTAGGTACTCCCATGTTGGCAGCATAAATATTTAGTTGTTTGATCTTGATAGTCTTTTTAATTATGAAATAATGTTCTTCTTCATCTCTTCTTACAGTATTCTTTCTTTTTGAGATTTAAATATTTTATTTATTTATTCATGAGAGATACACAGAGAAGCAGAGGCAGAAACATAGGCAGAGGGAGAGGCAGGCTCCCCAAAGGGAGGCCGATGTGGGACTCGATCCTGGGATCCCAGGATCACACCCTGAGCTGACTGCAGATGCTCAACCTGAGCCACCAGGTGTCCCCCAGGGTTTGGTTTCAAATCTCGTTTGTCTAAGTATGGGTCCTCTATCTTTCTTTTGATATCCATTAGTGTGGTAGATGATTTTCCATCCCGTGACTTTCAATCTGCTGGTGTCTATAGGTCTAAGGTGAACATCTTGTAGGCAGCGTACAGATGGATGTTGGTTTTTAATAATATTATTTACGATAGTGAGAGAGAGAGAGAGGCAGAAATGTAGGCAGAGAGAGAAGCAGATTCCCCACCAGGAGCCCAATATGGGACTTGATCCCAGACTCCAGGATCACAACCTGAGTCAAAGGGAGATGCTCAACTCCTTGATACACTCAGGCATATCCCGGATCCTGTGTTTTAAGCCACTCTGATACCCTCTATCTTTTGATTGGAACATTTAGTCTATCAGCATTCAGAGTGATTATTCAAACGTATGAACTTTGTGCCTTTGTGTTACCGGAAGAGTTGGTGTTTCTGGTGACGTTCTCTGGTCCTTTCTAGTCTTTGTTGCTTTTGGTCTCTTTTTTCCCCCACTAGAGGAGTGCCTTTTAAAATTCCTTACTGGGGAACCCTAGGTGGTGCAGCGGTTTAATGCCTGCCTTTGGCCCAGGGCGCGATCCTGGAGACCTGGGATCGAGTCCCACATCGGGCTCCCAGTGCATGGAGCCTGCTTCTCCCTCTGCCTATGTCTCTGCCTCTCTCTCTCTCTCTGACTATCATAAATAAATAAAAATTAAAAAAAAATAAAATTCCTTACTGGACTGGTTAAGTAGTCATGAACTCCTTTATATGTTGCCTGTCTGGAAAATCTTTCTCTCTCCTTCTCTCTTGAATGACACCCTTGATGAAGCAAGAATTCATACAAACTGGACTCCAATAAAAAGAAATTTAAAAACATAAAATAAATTTTTGGTCTTATGATTGAGGAAAATGGCATTTAGGAGGAAAACCAGAAGCTAAAAGAGAGGAGGACAGATTTCACCATCCTTAGCCTTCACAGGGACATGATGTTCTTTCCACGGAGGAGCCTCCCCTCCGTAGGATGCTTCCTGTCCCTCTGTGCTCCTTGTTTGAAACCAGCAGGCACATCTCTGTGCCTCTAGCACCTCTGCAGTCATGGTTTATTGCGTCTTCCATGTATCCTATTGGGGACAACAGCGTCGTGTATGTAACCATCTGGCTGCTGTTAGACAACATTGGGGGGATTCCGGCTTTTGTTGGTTTTGGGTTGTGTGTGTGTCTATCACATGTAGCTATCACGTGCAGCTATCGGATCCTCTGGCTGGGTCACCCAAATGCCCAAATGGTTGGCACAACATCATTTCTGGTGCTGACACTGGGTGGCTATCTAGGCTCTCCTGGCAGACCCAGGGATCACTCTTGCAGTGACTTTCCACTGGAGGGTCAGCTGAGCTGGAAGGTCCGCCTTGGCCATATTCCCATGTGGGGCAGTGGGTCCTGCCATGCGCTGGCTGCTTATCTTCTCCCCAATGCCTCTCCAGCAGGGAGCCAGACCTCAGGGCCGCCCTGGTGGGAGCTCCTGAGGAGCCAGCTGCCCATGGGGGGGAAACCCTGGTGCTGCCTGTATTTGGGAGTCTGGGTGGGGATGGGGCTGGGGTTCCTCGGTCCCCTGTGCTGCCTGGCCTTCAGGCCGAGCCCCATGCTCACCCAGCCCCTACTCACTAGGGCGAGGAGGGTGCCCTCCGCACCCTCGTGTGAGAGATCTAGCACCACAAGGTGTGCACGCTGAGTACACCTTGTGAGCGTGGCCCACGTGCGTGAGCTGAAGTGTGGGATGCAGGAAATTAACAAAAATCCCTTACCCCTGAACAAGCAGAGGAGGACTGATTCCATTTTGTGCTCAACCTGCCATCTCCTCTATGACCCCACATGACTTGCTTTTGGCTTAAGGTGCTGCCCCACCCGACTCAAGCCGCTGGGCACTCCCTAATCCGAAATCGGCTCATAACAATGTAACCCTGTTTTGTGCCCCACAAAACTGTGTGCCAATTCTGACCAAAGTAATAGGCCATTTCAAGTCGATACTATAGGGTAAAGTGTAATTCAATCGGCCACCGGCGTGTAGACCGACATGACTACGCATCTTTCAACATTCCAATGGGCCATTGGCTCCTATAAAGCTGCTACGCCTCTTAGTCTTGGGGTCCAAGTCCCTATTCCTCTGTGTCGGGTGCACTTGAACCCAAGCTCCAGCTTGTAAAGAAACCCTTGGGAGTTTGCATCGGTGTGGGCTCCTTGGTGGTTTCTCAGATTCGCAACCTTGGGCACAACACAAGCTACCACCCCGCAGGCCCTCTGTGCCCCAGGCACACAGGCACAGGGATGCAGGGAGTGGAGGAATGCCCCGGAACCCGGCCAGCCCCGGCTCCCTGGACAGAGGGAGCACAGACCTCCCAGGTTGCTTTCCACAGACCCTGGTGACCTGAGGCTCCCTGGCTGTCACTCTGTTCCAGCCACTCCTGGCCTGCGGGGCACAGGCTGAGTCCCAGTAAAGTCTGTGGGGCCTGACCCTGGCATCTGGCCGCCCTGGAATACACATGTGGACGTCAGCTGGGTGTGCCTGGCAGTGCCTCTGCAGGGGCTGTTTGGGGCATGGATGTACCCCCTCCTCCTCTCTCGGGGTCTCTCCACACCCTCTACACAGAGTTCTGGGAGACACAGAAATGGGCTCACTGTGCATTTTCACACCACAACACTTTATTGACTTTCTACAGCAAACGGGCTCAGAACCAAGGGTGCGCACCTTCCCCTGGGGAAGGAGACCTTTCTGTCCTTTAGGGGAGGGCAAGAATCACATGTGGGGCATTGGCTGGTGCTGGAGTCCCCCACCTGGGAGCATGTTTGGACTCAGGGTGGGGACGTGTCCTGAGGTTTCAGCATGAGAGACAGTTCTGATGACAGCAGAGCTGACCTGGACCTGCAGCTCATGGACTCCTGCGCTGGGTCCCAGCAGGAAAGCTGGACCCCGGACTTGGGCCCCCTGGGGCCCCAGAAACTGGTGGAGCCTCTCTCCTCGTGTTGGTGTGGGTGGGGCCCACCAGCCTACCCCTCCACTCCCCTACCTGGGGTGTCCCGGGATCCCCAGGCCTGCCCTAGGTCAGCGACCTAGGCACGTGTTGGGCATGCCCAGGAGGGCTACATCCGGCTGTGGGAGGGCTCTCTCAGCCTGGGGCCAGAATCCAGGGCTGGCCAGAGCCATGGGGGGCTGGATCCCATTAGTCTTTCTGTTGGGCCTGGGGGGACTCAAATCCCCCCAGTCCCCAAAAAACCCCGGGCCAAGCCAGCCCATGTCCCTCTGGGTTAGGGGCTGGTGTCCTATGCAGGGTGTGCCGCTCTCCAAGAGGGACAGTGGGTTGAGGCAGGGCACAGTGGGTCTTCTACACCACTCACCTGCACCCACCCTGTCGGGGACTCCCTGCCTTCCCTCCTTCCTGCAACCCCTGGGTACTCTATGGGAAACCCGGTCTTCTGATGGGAGCAGGGTATCCAGAGAACTCTGGTGAGGCTGAGTATGTCCCACAGGGGCAGCTGCACTGGGTCCTTGCTGGGGGCAGATGGTGTGGGGGTGGATGTTGTGGGGGCAGGGGCATGATGGTGGTGGAGTGTGGTGGATGGTGTAGGGGGGATGGTGGGTGGTATAGTGTGGGTGGGGATTGTGTGGGGCTGTGTGGGTGTGAGGGGGGTGGTATAGGTAGGATGCCATTGGGGATGATGATGAAAGGGGATGGCGTGGGGGGCCTGCCGATACAGGGCATCCACATTCTTTCGGATGCACACGGATACGTCTACAGATAAAGGCGACCCCAGTCTGGGGTTTGCTGTGACACCTGCCCCTGGGGCCCCGTGTGGTCAGTGCAGGGTGCTGGCTGGACCGGGGGCATTATCTGGGGGTCATCATACTATGTATGTTTACAAATTGCAAATTGTCTCAAATTAAATGCATAGAATTTAGATATATATAAAACACCGAGTGTGGGTATCACCCTGACCTGTCTGACCCTCATCGGATTGATGTGTGTCCTGTTGCAGCCATGGCCATGACGCCTGTCCCCAGGTCTGGTTACTGCCCTCCACGGGCCCCACTGCAGCCCCCTACTTTTCAAGAGGCCGTCTCTTACCCCTTTGGAGTTCAGCTCCCATGGAAACCCCTAGAGGCACCAATGTAGTGACCTCCTCATCCCCGAAGCCCTGGGAGTTGGGGCACAGGGGTCATCCCCGGCACCCTACCATACAGTGGTGTGTTGCTGGCTGCTGTTGCTTCCCCCGGCCTCTTAAGCCCTGTGTTTCCTACCCAGAAGCCCCTGGGCCTCCCCCGGGGCCCTGAAGCCCCCTGACTCAGCAGCCTCACCCCACCCCCTAGCAGTCCCAAAATATGATTTGGCTGCCGACGTCCTGTTGATGTCCAGGTCTATCTGCGTGATGTCCCTGGAGGAGAGGAGGCCTCCTCCTTCATTTCCTGCAGGAAAACCGGGGAGGAGGAGCCAGCATCAGGGACACAGACCATGGCCTGTCACCAGCTGCCATCCTGGGCAGGGAGCCCTGGGCCACCATGGGAGTGTGTCCTACCGAAACCTCCTTTCTTCTCCTGGGAGGCCGGAGACGGCCAGAGTGCCCACCGTGGCCATGGGACCTCTCTGAGGGCCTGTGCCGAGCTGCTGTGGGCAGGAGGTGACTGAAGGTCAGCCTGGGTTGGAGGGAACAGGGGATCAGCCCAGGTGGGGAGGGGACTTGGGGTTGTTGTGCCCAAGATTGCGAATCGGAGAAACAACTAAGGAGCCGACACCGATGCAAACACACGAGGATTGATTTACAAACTCGAGCTTGGGTCCAAGTATACCCCACACAGCGGAGCAGGGACTTGGACCCCAAGGTGGGTTTTAGCTTAGGTTTAAGGGCTGGTCTCAGGGACCTCCAGAAGGGCTGGAGGAATTCCTCAAGTTCTGTTTACATTTTGACATGAGGCCTTCAAGGGCTTTGAGCTCTATTCTCATTCTAAATGGGGCTTTCTGGGACCTTAAGCTGTAAGCTGTTTTTTTCTTTTTTTCCTGTAACTGAAGTAATGTAAATTTTAGCTCTTATTTACAAGGTCCTGGGATGGCAGTTCTTGTGCTAACAGTGAACTTAAAGTGGAACGGCCTCAATTTTCTCAGCCTCCACACAGACAAGTGACTGAATTTTAAAACACCAAATCTTAGGGGCTGCCCTGGTGAAGCCCTGTGCTCTTCCTGCCCAGGAGGGTTTCCTCACACTCCTGGCCTTTGCTGGCCTGTCCCAGGAACTGGGCCCCGTGACTGCACAGGGGTTTGCAGCTTATGGCCACACAGGGCAGACAGCTGGCCCGAGTCCTGCTGCTCTCAGCCAGGTTCCTGCTCCTGTGCCTGGGAACAGTTGGTGCCACTGTCCTTGGGACCCCTGGGATCCTGAGCCCACCCTGTCGCTCCAGGGATTGCCCCCCACTTCTCCACCTGAACACCTTAAGGCTGGTGTGTCCCCCACTCTAGGAGACTTCTAAAAGTTCAGATTTTGTGCACTTCTGCTTATAATATTGTGCGTAGACCCGTCAGTTGGCTCTCTGCCCTTGTGGGATCCAGGGCTGTGTCTCCCCAAGATCAACTGATTGATTTTTTTTAAGATTTTATTTTTCTGTAATCTCTAGAGCCAACATGGGGCTAGAACTTGCTACCCCAAGAACAAGAGTCCCATGTTCTTACGAACCACACCAAGCCAGTCAGGCTCTCTTTGATTGATTGATACATGTTAATTGAAGCAGGGGTCTTGCATGTGTCAGGGCAGAAACTGAGCCCACGCTTTGAGGTGTGGTGGAGTCATTTGGACCTGATCAATGTGAAAGAAACCATAGCTTCCCTGGGAGCCCAGGGAGCAGGGCCCACACACGTGAAAAGTTGATAATTTCCTTTACTGTAGTAGTTATTTTACTGACTATTTATTTAAAGTGCTATTCAATGGTAAATGTCAATCTAGGATTGGGATACAGTGAGAACGTTCTAGGATTCGGAGGTAACTAAAGCTTCCCGTCAAGGACTCAATGTTCCAGTTCAATGCAGAGATAGGCAAGGAAGCAAAGAGTTATGAAACATGGCACTGGGGTGCCTGGCTGGCCTGGTTGGGGGATCTTGATCTCAGGGTTGTGAGTTTGAACTCCATGTTGGGTATAGAGAGGACATGAAACGAAATTATTTAACAAATAATAAATGGATGAACAAATAAATCATGACATCAAAGGTAAGTGTTTGTTTATGTCTCACCTGCGAACTATTCTTGATCACCCCGCTTGTACTACTTGGCCCAGATGACGTCCTCCACAAGGGATAGTCCCGCCCGATGGGAAGTGGGCGTCTTTCATTGTAAGACCTGTGGTTCCCCTCATTCTGTAGGGAGAGAAGAGCCACAAAGCCACAAGTTCGGGGGATCAGCATACACCTAGGCAATGACCATTTCTGAACCCGGTAGCCAGAGCTCAGCCTCCTTTTAGGATGCGATGTCATAATGAAGCCTCTTTGGTCATTGTCTTGGATGCAGGGTGGAGGCTAAACTAGAATTAGGAAGAACAAAAGAAAAGGAAAACCAGAAGCTGAAAGAGAGGAGGACAGATTTCACCATCTGTAGCCTTCACAGGGACATGGTGTCCTTTCCTAGGAGGGGCACCCCCTCTGTAGGATGATTCCTGCCTCTCTGTGCTCCTTTTTGAAACCCAGCAGGCACATCTCCGTGCCTCCAGTACCTCTGCCGTCATGGTTTATAGCGTCTACCATGTATCCTATTGGGGACCACAGCGTGGTATATGTAACCATCCGGCTGCTGTTTGACAACATTGGGGGGATTCCGACTTTTGTTGGTTTTGGGTTGTGTGTGTGTCTATCACATGCAGATATCATGTGCAGCTATCTGATCCTCTGGCTGGGTCACCCAAATGCCGAAATGGTTGGCACAACATCATTTCAGCATCATTTCTGGTGCTGGTGCTGGGCAGATAGCTGGGCTCTCCTTGCCGACTCGGGGCTCGCTCCTGCAGTGACTTTTCTCTGGAGGGTCAGCTGAGCTGGAAGTTCCGTCTTGGCCAAATTCCCATGTCCGGCAGGGGGTCCCGCTGAGCGCCAGCTGTTTCTCTTCTCCCCGATGCCTCTCCAGCAGTGAGTCAGACCTCAGCACCACCCTGGGGGGAGATCCTGAGGAGCTGGCTGCCCATGATGGGGAACCCTGTTGCTGCCTGTGTGTGGGATTCGAGTTGGGGTCAGGGCTGGGGTTCTCGGTCCCCTGTGCTGCCTGGCCTTCTGGTGAGTCCCATGCTCACCCAGCCCCTACTCACTAGGGCGAGGACGGTGCCCTCCACACACTGGTATGAGAGATCCAGCACCACAAGGTGTGCAGTCTGAGTCCACCTGGTGATGGTGACCCAGGTTCGTGAGCTGTAAGTGTGGGACCCAGGAAAGTTAACAAAAATCCCCTACCTCTGGACAAGGAGAGCAGGACTGATTCCATTTTGTGCTACACCTGCCACCTCCCCTATGACCTCCACATGAGCTGCTTATTGCTTAAGGGGGATCCGCCTTCTCCATAGCCTCACCGACACCTGTTGTTTCTTGTGTTGTTAATTTTAGCCATTATGACGGCTGTCAGGTGACATATCATTGTCCTTTTGGTTTGCATTTCCCTGATGATGGGTGACGCTGTGTGTCTGTCCATGTGTCTGGTGGCCATCTGTATGTCTTGTCAGAGACAAAGACAAAGTCCATTCATGTCTTCTGCCCATCTGCAGTTGGGTAATTTGTGTTTAGGATGCTGAGATTTATATTTGCTTTACGTATTTTGCATACTAACTCTTTATTGGATGTGTTGTTTACAAATATCTCCTCTCATTTTGTATGTTGCATTTTAGCGTTGCTTGTTTCCTTCACTTTGCAGAAGCTTTGCAATTTGATGAACTCCCAATAGGATTTTTGCTTTGTTTCACTCACCTCAGATGCATATTTGGAAAGAAGATCCAGTGGCCAATGTCAAAGATGTTGCTGCCTATCTTTTCTTCTTTGTATGGTTTCAGGTCTCACATTTAGGCCTTTCATCCATTTTGAATTTATTTTTTATATATATGGTGTAAGAAAGTTGTCCAGTTTCCTTCTTCTGCATTTGACTCCTGGTTTTCCCAACACCATTTGTTCTTATCCTGGGGTCAGGGTTAGGGTTTGTTGAAGAGACTGTCTTTGTGCCATTGGATATTCCTTCCTGTCTTGTTGTCGATTAATGGACCATAGAGTTACAGGGTTTTTTTTAATTTTTTTATTTATTTATGATAGTCAGAGAGAGAGAGGCAGAGACACAGGCAGAGGGAGAAGCAGGCTCCATGCAGTGGGAGCCCGACGTGGGATTCGATCCCGGGTCTCCAGGATCACGCCCTGGGCCAAAGGCAGGCGCCAAACCGCTGCGCCACCCAGGGATCCCTTATCCTAGTATCTTGTTGAGAAATTTTGCATCTCTGTTCATCAGGGATATTGTTCTATAATTCTCTTTTTTGGTGGGGTCTTTGGTTTTGGAATTAAGGTGATGCTGGGATCCCCGAGTTACAGGTTTGTATCTTGTTTCGGCTTTCCATTCTATTCTATTGATCTAAGCGTCTCCTGTTGGGAGATTCTTGATTGCTGATTCAATTTCTCTGCCTGTTATCTGTGTGTTCAAGTTTCTTATTTCTTCCTTTTTCATTTTTGCTATGTTATATATTTCTAGGAATTGATCTATTTCTTCCAGGTTCAGGGTTGCTGGCATATAATTTTTCATAATGTTCTCTTATAAACTTTTGTATTTCTAGTGTTGGTGGTTATTTCTCTTTTCCCATTTGTGATTTTATTTGGGTCCTTTCTCATCTTTATATCTTTTTCTTTTTTAAAGATTTTATTTATGTATTCATGCGAGACGCAGAGAGACAGAGGTATAGGCAGAGGGAAAATGGGGCTCCATGTGGGGAGCGTGATGTGGGACTTGATGCCCCAGGATCCTGGGATCGTGACCAGAGCCAAAGCACATGCTCAACCACTGAGGCACCCAGGTGCCTTGCTGATTCAATTCCTTTGCTAGTTATGGGTCTGTTCACATTTCTATTTATTCCTATTTCAGTTTTGATTGTTTGCACATTTCTAGGGATCTCTCCAATTCTTCCTGGTCTCCCAGTTTGTTAGCATATAATCTTTCATAGTATTCCCTTATAATTGTCTTATTTTTCTGGTGTTGATTGTGATCTCTCTTCTCACATTTGTGACTTTATTTATATAGGTCTTTTCTCTTTTCTCGTTGATAAGGCTGGCTGGGGCTTGTCTATTTTATTAATTATTTTGAAGAACCAGCTCTTTGTTTCGTTATTCCATTCTACTGTTTTGTTGTTTCTGCATTGTTTGTTTCTGCTCGTATCTTTATTTTTTCCCTTCTTCTGTAGGCTTCAGGCTATGTTTGTTATTCCTTTTCCAGCTCCTTTAGGTGTAGGGTTAGGTTGTGTATTGGAGACTTCTTGTTTCTTGAGGTAGGCTGCTATGTACTTCCCTCTTAGGACTGCCTTTGCTACATCCCAGAGGTTTGGAGAAACATACTTTCATTTTCATTTGTTTTAAATTTCCTATTTAATTTCTTGGTTGCTTCATTCATTCTCTAGTAGGATGTTCATAATCTCCACGTATTTTTGGTCCAATTTTTTTTCTTACTGTCGACTTCAAGTTTCATAGTGTCGTGTTCCAAAACTGTACAGGGTGTGATATCACCCTTTTTGTACCTGTTGTACCTGTTGAGGGCTGATTTGTGGGCCATGATATCTGTTCTGTAGAATGTCCCATGTGCAGTTGAAAGGAACGTGTAGAGATCCCTGGGTGGCGCAGCAGTTTAGCGCCTGCCTTTGGCTCAGGGTGCGATCCTGGAGACCCGGAATCGAATGCCACATCAGCCTCCCGGTGAAAGGAGCCTGCTTCTCGCTCTGCCAATGTCTCTGCCCGTCTCTCACTCTCTCTCTCTAGGTGCTATCATAAATAATAAAAAACGAAAGGAATGTGTATTCTGCTTTAGGATGAAATGTTCAGACTATATCTGTTGAGTCCCTGTGGTCCAGTGTGTCAAGGCTATTGTTCCCCTGTTGATTTTCTGTATAGACAATTGGTCCATTGCCATAAGTGGGTGTTAAAATCCCCTGTCACTGTATTATTATCAGTGAGTTCCTGTACTGTTGCTGTTAATTGGTTTCTATATTTAGGTACTCCCATGTTGGCAGCATAAATATTTAGTTGTTTGATCTTGATAGAGAGTCTTTTTAAATATGAAATAATGCCCTTTTTCATCTCTTCTTATACTAGTTGTTCTCTCTTTTTTGAAATTTAAATATTTTATTTATTTATTCATGAGAGATACACAGAGAAGCAGAGGCAAAACATAGGCAGAGGGAAAGGCAGGCTCCGCAAAGGGAGGCCGATGTGGGACTCGATCCTGGGATCCCAGGATCACCCCGGACCCGAAGGCAGATGCTCAACCACTGAGCCACCAGGTGTCCCCCAGGGTTAGGTTTCAATTCTCCTTTGTCTGATATAAGTATGGGTCCTCCAGCTTTCTTTTGATATCCATTAGCATGATAGATGATTTTCCATCCCCTGACTTTCAATCTCCTGGTGTCTATAAGTCTAATGTGAGCATCTTGTAGGCAGCATACAGATGGATCTTGTTTTTTTAATAATGATTTTATTTATGAGAGAGAGAGAGAGAGAGAGGCAGAAAATTAGGCAGAGAGAGAAGCAGGCTCCCCACCAGGAGCAGAATATGGGACTTGATCCTAGACTCCAGGATTACACCCTGAATCAAAGGCAGAGGCTGAACGCCTGAGCCACCCAGGCCTCCCGGATCCTGTTTTTTAAGCCCCTCTGATACCCTATATCTTTTGATTGGAGCATTTAGTCTATCAGCCTTCAGAATGATTATTCAAAGATATGAACTTTGTGCCTTTGTGTTTCCGGAAGAGTTGGTGTTTCCAGTGACTTTCTCTGGTCCTTTCTAGTCTTTGTTTCTCTTGGTCTCTTTTTCCCCCCACTAGAAGAGTCCCTCTTAAAATTACTGACTGGACTGGTTAAGTGGTCATGAACTCCTTTATATGTTGCCTGTCTAGGAAAATCTTTATCTCTCCTTCTCTCCTGAAAGACACCCTTGCTGAAGAAAGAATTCATACAAATTGGACTCCAATAAAAATAAATTTAAAAACATAAAATAAATTCTTTCTAATATGATTGAGGAAAATGGCATGTAGGAGGAAAACCAGAAGCACAAAGAGAAGGGGAGAGATTTCACCATCTGTAGCCTTCACAGAGACCTGGTGTCCTTTCCTAGGAGGTGCCCCCTGTCCGTAGGATGCTTCCTTCCCCTCTGTGCTCCTTGTTGGAACCCATCAGGCACATCTCCGTGCCTCCAGAATGTCTGCAGTCGTGGTTTATAGCGTCTTCCATGTATCCTATTGGGGATCACAGTGTCTTGTATGTAACCATCCGGCTGCTGTTTGACAACATTCGGGGGATTCCGACTTTTGCTGGTTTTGGTGTGTGTGTGTGTGTATCACATGCAGCTATCACGTGCAGCTATCGGATCCTCTGGCTGGATAACCCAAAACCCCGAAATGGTTGGCAAAACCTCATTTCTGGTGCTGGCGCTGGGTGGCTAGCTGGGCTCTCCTGTCCACCCCGGGGGATGCTCATGCAGTGACTTTCCACTGGAGGGTCAGCTGAGCTGGAAGGTCCGGCTCGGCCACATTCCCATGTCCGGCAGTGGGTCCTGCCAAGCGCTGGCTGCTTCTCTTCTCCCTACTGCCTCTCTAGCAGGGAACCAGACATTTGGTCCACCCTTGGGGGGAGCTCCTGAGGAGCCGGCTGCCCATGGCAGGGAGCCATGGGGCTACCTGTATGTGGGAGTCAGGGTGGGGATGGGGCGGGGGTTGTCGGTCCCCAGTTCTTACTGTCCTTCAGGCCGAGACCCATGCTCACCCACCCCCTACTCACTCGGACAAGGAAGGTGCCCTCCACACATTGGTGTGAGAGATCCAGCACCACAAGGTGTACACGCTGAGTCCACCTGGTGAGGGTGGCACAGGTGCATGAGCTATAAGTGTGGGACCCAGGAAATTTAACAAAAATCCCCTACCCCTGGACAAGCAGAGCAGGACTGAATCCATTTTGTGCTACACCCGCCAACTCCCCTATGACCCCCAAATGACCTGCTTATGGCTTAAGGCGCTGCCTCACCCTAGTCAGGCCACTGGGCACACCCTAATTGGAAATAGGCTCATAACAATGTAACCCTGCTTTGTGCCCACCAAAATCGTGCACCAATTCTGACCAAAGTAATAGACCAGCTCAAGTGGATATTATAGGGTAAGGTGTAATTCAATCGGCCAACTACATGTGGACCGACATGACTGTGCAACTTTCTGCATATCCCATGGTCCACTGGCCCCTATAAAGCTGCCTCGCCTCTTAGTCTCGGGGTCCAAGTCCCTGCTCCAATGTATCTGGTGAACTTGGACCCAAGCTCCAGCTTGTAAAGAGACCCTCGGGAGTTTGCATTGGTGTCGGCTCCTTGGTGGTTTCTCGGATTTGTAATCTTGGGCACAACACAAGGGCCTGCTGTCCTGAAATCACTTCCACAGCCACGCTGACCGCCCTGCAGGCCCTCTGTGCCCAAGGCACCCAGGCACGGGTTGCGGGGAGGGGAGGAAGTGCCCTGGAACCCGTCCAGGCCCGGACCCCTGGACAGAGGGAGCAGTGACCTTTCAGGTCACTTTGCACAGACCCTGGTGACCTGAGGCTCCTTGGCTGTCACTCTGTCCTGCCCATTCAGGCCCACGGGGCACAGGCTGAGTCCCAGTAAAGTCTGTGAGGCCTGAACCTGGCGTCCGGCCGCCCCTGGATGGCACTTGGGGACGTCAGCTGTGTGTGCCCAGCGGCGCCCCTGCATGGGCTGGTTGGGGCCTCGGTGGTGCCCCCTCCTCTTCTCTGGGGGTCTCTCCACACCCTATACACAGAGTTCTGGGAGACACAGAAATGGGCTGGTTGTGCATTTTCACACCACAACACTTTATTGAATTTGTACAACAAACGGGCTCAGAGCAGAGGGTGTGCACCTTCCCCTGGGGAAGGAGACCTTTTTGTCTTTAGGGGAGGGTAAGAATCACACAGGGTGAGGGGGCGAGTGCTGGAGTCCCCCACCTGGGAGCATGTGTGGACTCTGGTTGGGGGCGTGTGTCCTGAGGTTTCAGCCTGAGAGACGGTTCTGAGGACAGCAGAGCTGACCTGGAACTGCAGCTCATGGGCTCCTGTGCTGGATCCTTGCAGGGCAGCTGGACCCTGGCCTCGGGACCCCTGGGGCCCCAACACCTGTAGGAGCCTGCCTCCTGGTGTGGGTGTGGGTGGGGCCCACCGGCCTACCCCTCTTCTCCCCACCCTGGGGGGTACCGAGATCACCCGGTCTGCCCTAGGTCAGCGACCTGGATCTGTGGGGCATGCCCAGTGCCCAGGAGGCCACATCCAACTGTGAGAAGGCTCGCTCATCCCGGGGCCAGAATCCAGGGCTGGCCAGGGCCATGGGGGGCTGGATCCCATTAGTCTTTGTGTTGGGCCTGGTGGGGGCTCAAATCAACCCAGCTCCCCAGAGCCTGGTGCCCAGTCAGCCCAGGTCCCTCTAGGTTAGGGGCTGGTGTCCTGTGCAGGGTGTGCCGCGCTCCAGGAGAGACAGTGGGCGGAGGCAGGGCACAGTGGGTCCTCTGAACCACTCACCTGCACACACCGTGTCGAGGGCTCCCTGTCTTCCCTCCTTCCTGCAACCCCTGGGTACTCTATGGAACACCCAGGCTCCTGATGGGAGCAGGGTATCCAGAGAACCCCGTGGAGGCTGAGCATGTCCCACAGGGGGCAGCTGCACCAGGTCCTTGCTCAGGGCCGATGGTGTGGTGGATGGTGTGGAGGCATGGGTATGATGGTGGTGGATTGTGGGGGCCGATGTAGGGGGGATAATGTTGAGGTATAGTGTGGGTGGGGATTGTGTGGGGCTTTGTGTGTGTGAGGGGGATGGTGTAGGGGCAATGCCATGGGGGATGATGATGTAGGGGGATGATGTGTTTCTGGGAAATGGGGGGATGGGGTGGGGGGCTGGCAGACACATGGCAAACCCTTTCTCTAAGATGCACAAGGAGACGTCTACAGATAAAGGTGACCCCAGTCTGGGGTTTGCTGTGACACCTGCCCCTGGGGCTCTGTGTGGTCAGTGCAGGGCCCTGGCTGGACCGGGGGCAATATCTCGGGTCATCATACTATGTATGTTTACAAATTGCAGGGATCCCTGGGTGGCGCAGTGGTTTTGCGCCTGCCTTTGGCCCAGGGCGCGATCCTGGAGACCCGGGATTGAATCCCACGTCAGGCTCCCGGTGCATGGAGCCTGCTTCTCCCTCTGCCTGTGTCTCTGCCTCTCTCTCTCTCTCTCTCTGTGACTATCATAAATAAATAAAAATTAAAAAAAAAACCAAATTGCAAATTGTTTCAAATTAAATGCATGGAATTTAGAAATAAATAAAGCACTGAGAAGGGGTGACACCCTGACCCGTCCGACCCTCATCGGATCGATGTGTGTCCTCCTCCAGTCACAGCCATGCACCCAGCCCCCAGGTCCCCTTACTGCCCCCCACGGCCTGCAATCCCGCCCCCTGCTTTTCAGAGGGCCGTCCCTCACACCTTTGGGGTTCAGCTCACATGGCAACCCCTGGAGCCCCCATCCTAGTGGCCTCCTGATCCCTGAGACCCCGGGGGAGGGGGCACGGGGGTTATCCCCAGCACCTTACCATGCAACTGTGTGTTGCTGGCTGCTGTTCTTCTCCTGGCCTCAGAAACCCTGTGTTCCCGACTCAGAAGCCCCTGGTCCTCCCCTGGAGCCCAATCCCACCTGGCCCCTCAGCCTCACCTTACCCTTTAGAAGTACCAAAACATGATGTGACTGCTGAATGTCCTGTTGACATCCAGGTCTACCTGCGTGATGTCCTAGGAGGAGACCAGGGCCTCCTCCTTCATTTCCTGTTGAAAACCGGGGAGGAGGAGCAGGTGTCAGGGATACAGACCCCGACCTGTCACGAGCTGCTGTGCTGGGCAGGGAGCCCTGGGGCAACCATGGGAGTGTGTCCTGCAGAAACCTCCTTCCTTCCTCTGGGAGGCCGGGGAAGGTGGGAGTGCCCACTGTGCCCGTGGAACTGTGTGAGGGCCTGTGCCCAGCTGTTGTGGGCAGGGAGGTGACTGAGGGTCAGCCTGGGTGGGATGGAATAGGGGTTCAGCCCAGGTGGGAGGGGATATGGGGTTGTTGTGCCCAAGATTGCGAATCTGAGAAACCACTACGGAGTTCATACCAATGCAAACACATGAGGGTTGATTTCCAAACTCGAGCTTGCGTCCAAGTACACCGGAACCCAACACAGCAGAGCAGGGACCTGGACCCCGAGTTGGGTTTTAGCTTAATTTTAAGGCCTTCTCTCACGGACCTCCAGAAGGGCTGGAACAATTCCTCAAGTTCTGTTTACATTTTGATATGGGGCCTTCATGGGCATTGAGCTCTGTTCTCATTCTAATAGGTGCTTCCAGCCCTTGGCGTGGGCTCAATTCTTATTCTATTGTGGGGCTTTCCAGGGCAATAAGCTGTAAACTTTTGTTTTTTTCCTGTAACTGAAGTAATGTAAATTTCAGCTCTTCTTCACAGGGTCCTGGGATGGCTTCATGTGTTCGAACGCTGAACTTAAAGTGGAAAGGCCTTTATTTTGGTGGCCTCTTGCGTCCATTCCCATCCTATCTAGCTCCTTTCCCCTTACCTGGAGCTCCTAAGAGATCAATTGCAAATGACCTCAGCCTGACAGCCAGTGTTGGGGGACAGGCCCAGGGATTTGGGATCAGGAAGACCTGGCTCCTGGGCGACCCAGCTGTGCAGCGGGATTCAATGCTGCAGACTCTTACTCCCTGAGGCTATCTTGACAACTGACTTTGTACATACAAAAGCTGTCCTTTCTCTTTATAAGATGAAGAGCGAGTCAAAGTGTTTTTTTCTCTGCACTTCTGATTGCTGAGATTCCAATCTGAGACGTATTTCCTGTTAATAAGGATAATTTACTATCCGTAGTACTATGGTTAAAATATTCTGACACAAGTAAATCAGAGGGATGAGGAATTGTCTTCTCTTTCTTCACAGCTCAGTCACTCATTAGGAAGTGCATCTTTATCATTTGGAAAGAACTGAGAGACATTATTACCAATGGTCCTATTATTATCTGAAGGATTCTTCCCTGAGATTCTTCCCCTTTTTCAACTGACACTGAAACACTTTGAACTCTTTGGAAGACAAATGTCCAGGAAATAAATGTTATGCATTGCTAATTTTAAATGCACTTGCAATATGGTGTCTAATATAAAAGAAGTATTTTTATCTGATTTTTGCTATTTATTATCCGTTCCTGCTTTTCAGGTTAAGGAGGCATTATACGTGTTCATAAGTGTTTTTCTTTCCTTCTGATATAAAATTCTTACTTTGTTCCCATGGAAGTAACTCTTTAAGAATAAGGCAAAAGTTAATTCAACGATTCTTAAAATGTCTTTACACTTGGAGCCTGATTCATTTAAGTCAATTTTCAAAATAAATCTTATTTATTAGGAAAAAAACAAAGATTTATAGGGAAATTGAGAAGATAGTACAGAGCATTCACATGCACTTGCACTCAATTTCTCAAATTATTGATATCTTATATCAGTACGGTACAAATATTAGGTAATGAATCAATATTAATATATTTGCATTAACCAAAGACCATACTTTATTCAGATTTCCTTAGTTTTTGCTAAGTTACCATCCCTCATATCACATTCCATTTGTCCTCCTGTTTTCTTAGGCTCCTCTGGATTGTGACAGTCTTTCAGCCTTTCCTTGTTTTTGTTGAACTGGAACACTTTGAGAAGTAGAGTATTTTGTAAAATTTCCCTCAGTTGGGACATGTCTGTTGTTTATATCATGATTTAAATATTTCTGTGGATTATATACAGAGATATACTCCCATTTTCATTATATCATATAAAGAATAGATACTATCTACATGATTTATCAGTCTTGGCATCGTTCTGGTCATCTTGCTAAAGTAGGGTTTGTCAGCTTATCCGTAGCAAACTGATTCTTTATGATTATTATTATTACTATATTAGCATTATTATTTTAAGTTTTTCATAATATATTTTGTAGAAGGAAGTTACTATGTGTATTGCACACATAAGAGTGGGAAGCTATGCTCATGAACTTCACGGTGGAATATCTGCACAATTGTTTGAAATTCTTCTACATGGGAGATTTCTCTTCCCTCTAGGTTTGTTTCATTGTTTTTCTTCAAAGATGTTATTTATTTATTTTAGATAGAGAGGAGAGAAAAAGCATGAGTGAGCGGGACAGAGGGAGAGGGAGAAGCAGGTTCCCAGATGAACAGGGAGCCTGCCTTGGGACCTGGATCATGATCCGAGCCTAAGACAGAAGCTTAACTGACTGAGCAACCCAGGTGCCACACTTTGTTTCTTTCTTTTTTTTAATAATAAATTTACTTTTTATTAGTATTCTATTTGCCAGCATACAGAATAACACCCAGTGCTCATCCCGTCTAGTGCCCCCCTCAGTGCCCGTCACCCATTGACCCCCACCCACCGCCCTCTTCCCCTTCAATCACCCCTAGTTCTTTTCCCAGAGATAGAAGTCTTTATGTTCTGTCTCCCTTTCTGATATTTCCCACACATTTCTTCTCCCTTCCCCTATATTCCCTTTCACTATTATCTATATTCCCCAAATGAATGAGAACATACAATGTTTGTCCTTCTCTGATTGACTTACTTCACTCAGCATGATACCTTCCAGTTACATCCACGTTGAAGCAAATGGTGGTTATTTGTCGTTTCTAATGTCTGAGCAAGGCCCACCTGTTCTCTCTCTTCAGCTTCTGAGTCTCCTAAGATATGAATGTTATTTTTTAATAAGTGGCTGACTTCCCTACGTCTGTCTCTGTGGTCCATAACCTTTCTTGTTTTTATGGCTTCCACGTGGGACTGCATCTCAGTTATAGCATTTTTAACGTTGGCCTGACTAGGGGAGGCCTGAGGAAGACATGGGGACATGTCCACGCTGATGAACCACAGCCTCATCAGAACCTGCGGGGAGTCTTCAGGGGGATATTGGGCAGCCTTCATGCTGACAGGAGCCCCGGTCTCCTCAGGACACACGGTGAGGCTTCAGGAAGATATGGGCCCACATCCACCCTGACAGGACCCCTTGGACCACTTCAGGATCTGCGGGGAGGCTTCAGGAAATTGTGGGCCCGCACCCACCCTGACAGGAGCTCCTGGGCTGCCTCAGGACCCGCGGGGAGGCTTCAGTAAGATGTGGGCCCCCATCCACGCTGACAGGAGCCCCTGGGCCGCCTCAGAACATGTGTGGAGGCTTCTGAAAGATGGGGCACCGCTTCCACTCTGGCAGGAGCTAATTGGTCCTTCAGGACATAAGTTGAGTCTTCTGGAAGCTGGGGGCCGCATCCACAGTGACAGGAGCCTTGGCCACCTCAGAACCTGCGGTGACACTTTGGGAGGATGTGGGGCCACGTCCACATAACCGGACGCTGATGTCCTCAGGACCCCCGGTGTAGACTTCCGGAAATATGGGGATGCGTCCATGCGGACAGAAGACCCCAGCCTTGTCATAGCCAGTGGTGAGGCCTAAGAAATATGTGGATGCCGAATCCACACTGATAGAAGTCTCAAGCCTCCTCAGGACACACTGAACAATTGGGATGATTTGGGACCACGTCCATTCTGAGAAGAGCCCCCACCTCCTCAGGTCTTATGGTGAGGCTGAGGAAATTCTGGGGCCACGTCAAGACTGAGAGGACCCCCGTCCTCCTCAAGACCTGCACTTTGGCTTTGGGACACATGGGGCTGCGTCTAGGCTGACAGGAACCCACAGCCTCCTCAGGACCCGGGGTGAATTTTCAGGGGACATGGGGCCATGTCCAGGCTGACAGGAGCCCCTGGCCTCCTGAGAACCTGCTGTGAGGCTTCCAGAGGATGTGAGGCATCCAGAAGGATGTTCCTCCTCCTTCCAGAGGAGGCATACTCCACGTTGACAGGAGACCCGGCGTACTCAGTACCCGCTGACTATGACTCTGGAACACGTGGGGCCACGTCCGCATTCACAGCAGCCCGGCTTCCTCAGGACCCCCTGGAGGACTCTGGAGGCGCCGTTGGGGGCCACGTCCATGTCAGAAGGGACTCCTCAGAACCATAGGATAAGTGAATGGGTAGAATGAATGGTAGGGTCAGGGGAGGGGAGGTGGTTGGTGGTTAGGCTTAGGTTAGATGTTGGGATAGTGATTATGCTTATAGTTACAGATTAGAGGTTAGGGTGAGGGATAAGGGTAAGGGTCAGTGGTTAGGAGTTAGGATGGGGATTTGGGTTAGGGACAGGAGTTAGAGTTAGGGTTAGGGTTTAGACTTTAGGGATTAAGGCACGAGGTTAGGAGTTGGGGTTTGGGTTATGGTTACAGTTAAGATTCGGCTAGGCTTGCAGTTAGGGTTAGGGGTTAGGGTGTGAATTAGGGTTAAGGGTTAGCATTAGGGGTTAGAGTTAAAGTTAGGGCTAGGTTTACAGTTAGGGTGAGGGTTAGGTTTAGGATACAGGTTAGGGCTAGGATTAGGGTTAGAGTTTGGTTAGGGGTTACGGTTAGGGTCAGGTCAGGGTCAGGGTATGGTTTTGGAAAAGGGTAAGAGAGGGTTAGGCAGTGGGTTAGGGATTAGTTTTAGGGTCCAGGTTAGGGTACAGTTTGGGATATGAGATAGGATTAGTATTAGAGGGTTAGGGTACAGGTTAAGGTTAGGAATTGGATTTGAGTACATTAAGTTAAGGTTATGGTTAGAGGTTAGAGTTAGAGTTAGATTTAAGATAAGGGTCAGGGTTAAAGGTTTAGAGGAGGTTCAGGAGTTAGGGTGAGGGTTGGCAGGAAGGTTTAGTGAATGTGTTTCGGTCTTGGGGTTTGTGTTTGGTTTTTGATTAGTGATAGTTCTTGTTTAAGGGTTAGGTTAACATTAGGCTGAAGTTTAGGGTTAGGCTTATGTCTCTGTATGGTTAGAGTTTGTGTCTTAACATGTGCCTGCACTGGGACTCCTAGCATCTTGGGCAGTTTATTTTTATGCACTCTATTTAGGTTTTGGTTTCAAAGATAGCCTGACTCCACCAAGTCAGCGGCCTTCCCTGAGAATCAAAATCCAGGCTTCTCTGGGGTGAGAATAGGCATGGCAGGCTTCTCCTGAGCTCAGCTAAGGGGAGGGGATTTGTGGCTCTAAAGACTCTTAGGATTTTCAGTTTCCTTTCTGATTTTATCTCTTGTGTGCCCATGTTTCCTCTATACTACCAATTATTATTTTAAAGTTTTACTTGAAGTCCTGTTTATAAACATAGTATGATATAGTTTCAGGTTTACCACATAGTGATTCAACCCTTGAATACAACGCCTGGTACTGGTCAGAAGTGACCTCCACAATCCCCATCCCCTGATTCCCCATCCCCCCCACCTTCCCTGGTATTTATTAATTTATTCTCTGTGGTTAAGAGTGTGTTTTTTTGTTTGCTTCTCTCATCCCCCCCTCTGCCCCTTTACCGGTTTGTTTGGTTTCAAAATTCACATGTGAATGCAATTGTATGGTAGTTGGTATCTGTCTTTCTCTGACTGACTGAGTTCATTTAGCATAAGTCCCTTCCACTTCTCCCACGTCATTGTAAATGGCTTCATTTCATCCCTTCTGATGACCGAGTGATGTCGCAGTGTGTATATTTACCACATCGTCTCTGCCCATTCTTCTGTCGATGGACATCTGGGCTCTATACACAGTTTCGCTGTTGTTGGTAACGCTGCTACTAACACTGGGCTGTGTGTTCCTCTTCGAATCTATTAAACTACTTTTGTATTCTCGGGGTAAATACCTGGGTTTGCAATTTTGGAATCATAGGGTAGCTCTATTTTTAACTTCTTTTTTTAAATTTTTTTTATGATAGTCACAGAGAGAGAGGCAGAGACACAGGCAGAGGGAGAAGCAGGCTCCATGCACCGAGATCCCGACGTGGGATTCGATCCTGGGTCTCCAGGATCACGCCCTGGGCCAAAGGCAGGTGCCAAATCGCTATGCCACCCAGGGATCCCCTATTTTTAACTTCTCGAGGACACTCCAGACTGTTTTCCACAGTGGCTGCACCTTTATTTATGTATTCATGAGAGACACAGAGAGGCAGACTTATAGGCAGAGGGAAAATGAGGCTCCATGCAGGAATCCTGATGTGGGACTTGATTCCCCAGGACCCCGGGATCATGACCTGAGCCAAAGCAGATGCTCCACAACTGAGGCACCCAGGTGTCTTGCTGATTCAATTTCTTTGTTACTCATGGGTGTGTTCATATTTTATATTTCTTCCTATTTCAGTTTTGCTCGTTTGCAGATTTCTAGGGATTTGTCCATTTCTTCCAGGTCTCCCAGTTTGTTAGCGTATAATCTTTCATAGTATTCCCTTATCATTGTCTTATTTTTCTGGAGTTGATTATGATCTCTCTTCTCTCATTTGTGATTTTATTTATTTAGGTCTTTTCTCTTTTCTCATTGATAAGGCTGGCTAGGGCTTGATCCATTTTATTAATTATTTTAAAGAATCAGCTCTTAGTTTTGTTACTCCATTCTACTGTTTTGTTGTTTCTGTATTGTTTATTTCTGCTCTCATCTTTATTTTTTCCCTTCTTCTTAGGCTTTAGGCTTTGTTTGCTATTCCTTTTTCAGCTCCTTCAGGTGTAGGGTTAGGATGTGTATTGGAGACTTTTGTTTCTTGAGGTAGGCCTGTATTGCTATGTACTTCCCTCTTAGGACTGCCTTTGCTACATCCCAGAGGTTTGGAGAAACATGATTTCATTTTCATTTGTTTTAAATTTCCTCTTTAATTTCCTGGTTACTCCATTCATTCTCTAGTAGGATGATCATAAACTTAACATATTTTTGGTCTGTCCAAATTTTTTCTTACTGTCGACTTCCAGTTTCATAGCACCGTGTTCCGAAAATGTACATGGTGTGTTATCAACCTTCTTGTACCTGTTGTACCTGTTGAAGGCTGATTAGTGGGCCCTGATATGATCTGTTCTGGAGAATGTCCTATGTGCACTTGAAAGGAATGTGTATTCTGCTTTCGGATCTAATGTTCTGACTATATCTGTTGAGTCCCTGTGGTCCAGTGTGTCAAGGCTATTGTTCCCTTGTTGATTTTCTGCTAGACGATTGGTCCATTGCCATAAGTGGGTGTTGAAATCCCGTCAGTGTATTATTATCAGTGAGTTCCTGTACATTTGTTGTTAATTTGTTTCTATATTTAGGCACTCCCATGTTGGCAGCATAAATATTAGTTCTTTGATCTTGATAGTCTTTTTAATTATGAAATAATGTTCTTCTTCATCCCTTCTTACGGTATTTGTTTTTTCTTTTTCAGATTTAAATATTTTATTTATTTATTCATGAGAGATACACAGCGAAGCAGAGGCAGAAACATAGGCAGAGGGAGAGGCAGGCTCCCCTAAGGGAGGCTGATGTGGGACTCGATCCTGTGATCCCAGGTTCACACCCTGTGCTGAAGGCAGATGCTCAACCACTGAGCCACCAGGTGTCCCCCAGGGTTTGGATTCAAATCTCGTTTGTCTGATATAAGTATGGGTCCTCCAGCTTTCATTTGATATCCATTAGTGTGGTAGATGATTTTCCCTCCCCTGACTATGAATCTGCTGGTGTGTATAGGTCTAAGGTGAGCATCTTGTAGGCAGCGTAAGGATGGATCTTGTTTTTTTAATAACGATTTTATTTATGAGAGACAGAGAGAAAGAGAGAGAGAAAATTAGGGAGTAAGAGAAGCAGACTCCCCACCAGGAGCCCAATATGGGACTCGATCCCAGACTACAGGATCACAGCCTGAGTCAAAGGCAGATGCTCAACCCCTTGAGCCACCCAGGCATCCCGGATCCTGTGTTTTAAGCCACTCTGATACGCAATATCTTTTGAATGGATTACTTAGTCTATCAGCATTCAGAGTGATTATTCAAAGATATGAACTTTTTGCCTTTGTGTTACAGGAGGAGTTGGAGTTTCTGGTGATGTTCTCTGGTCCTTTCTAGTCGTTGTTGCTTTTGGTCTCTTTTTTTCCCCCACAAGAAGAGTCCCTCTTAAAATTCCTTACTGGACTGGTTAAGTGGTAATGAACTCCTTTATATTTTGCCTATCTGGGAATTCATGATCTCTCCTTCTCTCCTGAATGACACCCTTGCTGAAGCAAGAATTCATACAAATTGGACTCCAATAAAAAGAAATTTATAAACATAAAATAAATTTTTGTTTTTATGATTGAGGAAAATGGCATTTAGGAGGAAAACCTGAAGCTGAAAGAGAGCAGGACAGATTTCACCATCCATAGCCTTCACAGGGACATGATGTTCTTTCCAAGGAGGGGCCTCCCCTCCGTAGGATGCTTCCTGCCCCTCTGTGCTCCTTGTTGGCACCCAGCAGGCACATCTCTGTGCCTCCAGCACCTCTGCAGTCGTGGTTTATTGCATCTTTCATGTATCCTATTGGGGACCACAGCGTCGTGTATGTAACCATCTGGCTGCTGTTAGACAACATTGGGGGGATTCCGACTTTTGTTGGTTTTGTGGTGTGTGTGTCTCTATCACATGCAGCTATCATGTGCAGCTACTAATCCTCTGGCTGGGTCACCCAAATGCCGAAATGGTTGGCACAACATCATTTCTGGTGCTGGCGCTGGGCGGCTAGCTAGGCTCTCCTGGCAGACCCGGGGCTCGCTCTTGCAGTGACTTTCTGCTTGAGGGTCAGCTGAGCTGGAAGGACCGGCTTGGCCATATTCCCATGTGTAGCAGTGGGTCGTGCCATGCGCTGGCTGTTTATCTTCTCCCCAATGCCTCTCCAGCAGGGAGCCAGACCTCGGGGCCGCCCTGGTGGAAACTCCTGAGGATCCAGCTGCCCATTGGGGGGAGCCCTGGGACTGCCTGTGTTTGGGAGTCTGGGTAGGGACGGGGCTGGGGTTCCTCGGTCCCCTATGCTGCCTGGTCTTCAGGCCGAGCCCCATGCTCTCCCAGCCCCTATTCACTAAGGCGAGGAGGGTACCCTCAACATGCTAGTGTGAGAGATCTAGCACCACAAGGTGTGCAGGCTGAGTACACCTTGTGAGGGTGGCCCATGTGCATGAGCTGCAGTGTGGGACCCAGGAATTTTAACAAAAATCCCTTACCCCTGGACAGGCAGAGCAGGACTGATTCCATTTTGTGCTCCAAATGGTCATAGGCCATCTCCCCTATGACCCCACATGACCTACTTATGGCTTAAGGCGCTGCCCCACCCGACTCAAGCCGTTGGGCACCCCCTAATCCGAAATCCGTTCATAACAATGCAACCCTGCTTTGTGCCCCACAAAGCTGTGCGCCAATTCTGACCAAAGTAATAGGCCAGTTCAAGTCGATACTATAGGATAAAATGTAATTCAATCAGCCACCTGCATGTGGACTGACATGACTACGCATCTTTCAGCGTTCCCTTGGGCCACTGGCTCCTATAAACCTGCTACACCTCTTAGTCTTGGGGTCCAAGTCCCTACTCCTCTGTGTCGGGTGCACTTGGACCCAAGCTCCAGCTTGTAGAGAAACCCTCGGGAGTTTGCATCAGTGTGGGCTCCTTGGTGGTTTCGAATTCGAATTGGGAATTCGCAATCTTGGGCACAACACAAGGGCCTGTTGTCCTGACATCCCTTCCAGGGCCACGCTACCGCCCTGCAGGCCCTCTGTGCCCCAGGCACACAGGCACGGGGATGCGGGGCAGGGAGGAAGTGCCCCGGAACCCGGCCAGCCCCGGGCCCCTGGACAGGCGGAGCACAGACCTCCCAGGTCGCTTCCACAGACCCTGGTGACCTGAGGCTCCCTGGCTGTCACTCTGTCCCAGCCTCTCCTGGCCTGCTGGGCACAGGCTGAGTCCCAGTAAAGTTTGTAGGGCCTGAACCTGGCGTCTGGGCACCCCTGGAAGGCATGTGGGTACATCAGCTGTGTGTGCCTGGCAGCGCCACTGCAGGGGCTGTTTGGGGTGTGGATGTAGCCCTCTCCTCATCTCTCAGGGTCTCTCCAAGCCCTCTGCTCAGAGTTCTGGGAGACACAGAAACGGGCTGGCTGTGCAATTCTGCACCACAACACTTTATTGACTTTCTACAGTAAAGGGGCTCAGAGCCAAGGGTGCGTGCTTTCCCCTGGGGAGGGAGAACATTCTGTCCTTTAGGGGAGAGCAAGAATCACATGTGGGGCGGGTGCGGGTGCTGGAGTCCCCCACCTGGGAGCATGTTTGGACTCAGGGTGGGTTCGTGTCCTGAGGTTTCAGCATGAGAGATGGTTCTGAGGGCAACAGACCTGACTTGGACCTGCAGTTCATGGGCTCCTGCTTTGGGTCCCCGCAGGGCAGCTGGATCCCGGTCTCAGGCTCCCTGGGGCCTCAGAACCTGGTGGAGACTGTCTCCTGCGGTGGGTGCGGGTGGGGCCCACTGGCCTACCCCTCCTCTCCCCAACCTGGGGTGTCCCAGGATCCCCAGGGCTGCCCTAGGTCAGCGACTTGGATCTGTGGGGCACGCCCAGTCCCCAAGAGGCCACATCCAGCTGGGGGAGGGCTCTCTCAGCCTGGGGCCAGAATTCCGGGCTGGCCAGGGCCATGGGGGGCTGGATCCCGTTAGTCTTTCTGTTGGGCCTGGGGGAGGCTCAAATCAACCTAGCCCACCCAGACCCTGGGGCCAGGCCAGCCCTTGTCCCTCTGGGTTAGGGGCTGGTGTCCTATGCAGGGTGTGCCGCCCTCCAGGAGGGACAGTGGGTGGAGGCAGGGCACAGTGGGTCCTCTGCACCACTCACCTGCACCCATCCTGTCGGGGACTCCCTGCCTTCCCTCCTTCCTGCAACCCCTGGGTACATTATGGGAAACCCGGGCTTCTGGTGGGAGCAGGGTATCCAGAGAACCCCGGTGAGGCTGAGTATGTCCCACAGGGGGCAGCTGCACTGGGTCCTTGCTGGGGGCAGATGGTGTGGGGGTGGATGTTGTGGGGGCAGGGGCATGATGGTGGTGGAGTGTGGGGGATGGTGCAGGGGGGATGGTGGGGGTATAGTGTGGGTGGGGATTGTGTGGGGCTGTGTGGGTGTGAGGGGGATGATATGGGTCGGAGCCATTTGGGATGATGATGAAGGGGGATGGTGTGGGGGTGGGGAATGAGGGGGATGACATGGGGGCCTGCCGACACAGGGCATCCACTTTCTCTCAGATGCACATGGATACATCTACAGATAAAGGTGACCCCAGTCTGGGTTTGCTGTGACACCTGCCCCTGGGGTCCCGTGTGGTCAGTGCCGGACGCTGGCTTGACCGGGGGCATTATCTGGTGGTCATTATACTATGTATGTTTACAAATTTCAAATTGTCTCAAATGCATAGAATTTAGATATATATAAAACACCGAGTGTGGGTGTCATCCTGACCCATCCGACCCTCATGGGATCGATGTGTGTCCTGCTCCAGCCACGGCCATGCCACCTGGCCCCCAGGTCCGGTTACTGCCCTCCACGGGCTGTCCCTCGCCCCTTTGGGGTTCAGCTCCCATGGAAACCCCTGGAGGCACCGACCTAGTGACCTCCTCATCCCCGAAGCCCCGAGGGTTGGGGGACGGGGGTTATCCCCGGCACCCTACCATACAGTGGTGTGTTGCTGGCTGCTGTTGCTTCCCCCGGCCTCTTAAGCCCTGTGTTTCCTACCCAGAAGCCCCTGGGCCTCCCCCAGGGCCCTGAAGCCCCCTGACTCAACAGCCTCACCCCACTCTCTAGCAGTCCCGAAACATGATTTGGCTGCTGAACATCCTGTTGATGTCCAGGTCTATCTGCGTGATGTCCCTGGAGGAGAGGAGGCCTCCTCCTTCATTTCCTGCGGGAAAACCAGGGAGGAGGAGCCGGTGTCAGGGACACAGATACCGGACTGTCACCAGCTGCCATCCTGGGCAGGGAGCCCTGGGGCCACCATGGGAGTGTGTCCTGCCAAAACCTCCTTTCTTCTCCTGGGAGGCAGGGGACAGCCAGAGTGCCCACCGTGGCCCTGGGACCTCTGTGAGGTGCTGTGGTGAGCTGCTGTGGGCGGGAGGTGACTGAGGGTCAGCCTGGGTTGGAGGGCACAGGGGATCAGCCCAGGTGGGGAGGGGACTTGCGGGTGTTGTGCCCAGATTGCGAATCGGAGAAACAACTAAGGAGCCAACACCGATGCAAACACACAAGGGTTGATTTACAAACTCGAGCTTGGGTCCAAGTATACCCCACACAGCGGAGCAGGGACTTGGACCCCGAGGTGAATTTTACTTAGTTTTAAGGGCTGGTCTCAGGGACCTCCAGAAGGGCTGGAGCAATTCCTCAAGTTCTGTTTACATTTTGATATGAGGCCTTCAAGGGCATTGAGCTCTGTTCTCATTCTAATATGGGGCTTTCTGGGACCTTAAGCTGTAAGCTGTTTTTTTCTTTTTTCCTGTAACTGAAGTAATAAAATTTAGCTCTTATTCACAGGGTCCTGGGATGGCAGTACTTGTGCTAACAGTGAACTTAAGGTGGAACATCCTCAATTTTCTCAGCCTCCACACAGACAAGTGACTGAATTATAAAACTCCAAATTTTAGGGGCTGCCCTGGTGGAGACCTATTCTCTTCCTGCCGGGAGGGTGTCCTCACACTCCTGGCCTTTGCTGGCCTGTCCCAGGAACTGGGCCCCGTGACTGCACAGGGGTTTGCCGCTTATGGCCACACAGGGCAGACAGCTGGCCCGAGTGTGCTGCTCTCAGCCGGGTTCCTCCTGTCACTGGGAACAGTTGGCACCACTGTCCTTGGGACCCCTGGGATCCTGAGCCCGTCCTGTCGTTCCAGGGACTGCCCCCCACTTCACCACCTGAACACCTTAAGGCTGGTGTGTTCCCCATCTAGGAGACTTCTGAAAGTTCAGATTTTGTGCAGTGCTGCATATAATATTGTGCGTAGAACTGTCAGTTGGCTCTCTGCCCTTGTGGGATCCGGGGCTGTGTCTCCCCAAGATCAACTGATTGACTTTTTTTAAGGTTTTATTTTTCTGTAATCTCTACAGCCAACATGGGGCTTGAACTTGCTACCCCAAGAACAAGAGTCCCATGTTCTTACGAACCACACAGATCCGGTCAGACTCTCTTTGATTGATTGATACATGTTAATTGAAGCAGGGGTCTTGCATGTGTCAGGGCAGAAACTGAGCCCACGCTTTGAGGTGTGGTGGAGTCATTTGGACCTGATCAATGTGAAAGAAACCATAGCTTCCCTGGGAGCCCAGGGAGCAGGGCCCACACACATGAAAAGTTGATAATTTCCTTTATGGTAGTAGTTATTTTACTATTTATTTAAAGTGCTATTCAATGGTAAATGTCAATCTAGGATTGGGATACAGTGAGAACGTTCTAGGATTCGGAGGTAATTAAAGCTTCCCTTCCAGGACTTAATGTTCCAGTTGGATGCAGAGATAGGCAAGGAAGCAAAGAGTTATGAAACATAGCACTGGGGTGCCTGGCTGGCCTGGTTGGGGGATCTTGATCTCAGGGTTATGGGTTTGAACTCCATGTTGAGTATAGAGAGGACATTAAATGAAAATATTTAAGAAATAATAAATGGATGAACAAATAAAGCATGACATCAAAGGTAAGTGTTTGTTTATGTCTCACCTGCAAACTATTCTTGATCGCCCGCTTGCACTACTTGGCCCAGATGACGTCCTCCAGAAAGGATAGTCCCGCCCGAGTGGAAGTGGGCGTCTTTCATTGTAAGACCTGTGGTTCCCCTCATTCTGCAAGGAGAGAAGAGCCGTGAAGCCACGAGTTCAGGGGATCAGCATACACCTAGGCAATGACCATTTCTGAACTCGGTAGCCAAAGCTCTGCCTCCTTTAGGATGCGATGTCATAACGAAGCCTCTTTGGTCATTGTCTTGGATGCAGGGTGGAGGCTAAACTAGAATTAGGAAGAACAAAAGAGGAGGAAAACCAGAAGCTGAAAGAGAGGAGGACAGATCCATCCATAGCCTACACAGGGACCTGGTGTCCTTTCCTAAGAGGGGCACCCCCTCCGTAGGATGCGTTCTGCCTCTCTGTGCTCCTTTTTGAAACCCAGCAGGCACATCTCTGTGCCTCCAGTACCTCTGCAGTCATGGTTTATAGCAACTTCTATGTATCCTATTGGGGACCACAGCGTCGTGTATGTAACCATCGGCTGCTGTTTGACAACATTGGGGGGATTCCGACTTTTGTTGGTTTTGGGTGTGTGTGTGTGTGTCTATCAGAGGCAGATATCATGTGCAGCTATCTGATCCTCTGGCTGGGTCACCCAAATGCCAAAATGGTTGGCACAACATCATTTCTTGTGCTGGCACTGGGCAGATAGCTAGGTTCTCCTTTCCGACTCGGGGCTCCCTCCTGCAGTGATTCCCCTGCAGGGTCAGCTGAGCTGGAACATCTGACTTGGCCAAATTCCCATGTCAGGCAGGGGATCCCACTGAGCGCTGGCTGCTTCTCTCCAGCAGGAAGCCGGACCTCAGCGCCACCCTGTGGGGAGATCCTGAGGACCTGGCTGCCCATGGCGGAAAGCCCTGTTGCTGCCTGTGTGTGGGAGTCGAGTTGGGGTCAGGGCTGGGATTCTCGGTCCCCTGTGCTGCCTGGGCTTCTGGCAAGCCCCATGCTCACCCAGCGCCTACTCACTAGGGCGAGGAAGGTGCTCTCCACACGCTGGTGTAAGAGATCCAGCACCACAAGGTGTGCAGTCTGAGTCCACCAGGTGAGGGTGGCCCAGGTACGTGAGCTGCAAGTGTGGGACCCAGGAAAGTTAACAAAAATCCCCTACCTCTGGACAAGCAGGATAGGACTGATTTTATTTTGTGCTATACCCGCCACCTCCCTTATGACCCCCACATGACCTGCTTATTGCTTAAGGCACTGTCCCACCCTAGTCAGGCCTCTGGGGACACCCTAACTGGAAATCGGCTCATAACAATGTAACGCTGCTTTGTGCCCCCCAAAACTGTGCGACAATTCTGACCAAAGTAATAGGCCAGATCAAGTGGATACTATAGGGTAAGGTGTAATTCAGTCAGCCACCAGCGTGTGGACTGGCATGATTGTGGAACTTTCTGCATATCCCATGGGCCACTAGCCCCTATAAAGCTGCTATGCCTCTTAGTCTTGGGATCCACGTCCCTGCTCCTCTTAGTCTTGGGATCCACGTCCCTGCTCCGCTGTGTCAGGTGCAATTAGACCCAAGCTCCAGCTTGTAAAGAAACCCTCGGGAGTTTCCATCGGTGTGGGCTCCTTAGTGGTTTCCCTGATTTGCAATCTTGGGCACAACACCAGGGCCTGGTGTCCTGGCATCCCTTCCAGGGCCACGCTGACCGCCCCACAGGCCCTCTGTGCCCCAGGCAGACATGCACAGGGATGCGGGGAGGGGAGGAAGTGCCCCGGAACTTGGCCATCCGCAGCCCTCTGGACAGAGGGAGCACAGACCTCCCACGTCGCTGTTCACAGACCCTGGTGACCTGAAGCTCCCTGGCTGTCACTCTGTCCCAGCCCCTCCTGGCCCAGGGGGTAGAGCCTGAGTCCCAGTAAAGTCTGTGGGTCCTGACCCTGGCGTCTGGCCGCCCCTGTAAGGCACATGGGGACATCAGCTGTGTTTACCTGGTGGCGCCCCTGCAGGATCTGTTTGGGGTCTGGATGGTGCCCCCTCCTTCTCTCTGGGTGTCTCTCCACACCCCATGCACAGAGTTCTGGGAAACACAGAAATGGCCTGGCTGTGCATTTTCGCACCACAACACTTTCTTGACTTGCTACAGCAAACAGGCTCAGAGCCTATTGCGCACCTTCCCTTGGGGAGGGAGACCTTTCTGTCCTTTAGGGGAGGGCAAGAATCCCACGGTGTGGGGGGGCGGGTGCTAGAGTCCACATCATGGGAGCATGTGTGGACTCTGGGTGGGGGCGTTTGTCCTGAGATTTCAGCCTGAGTGAGTGACTCTTTTGAGGACAGCAGAGATGACCTGGACCTGCAGCTCATGGGCTCTTGCACTGGGCCCCCGCAGGGCAGCTGGACCCTGGCCTTGGGCCCTCTGGCCCCCAATACCTGGAGGAGCCTGCCTCCTGGAGTGGGGTCGGGTGGGGCCAAATGGCCTATCCATCCTGTCCCCACTCTGGGGTGTCCTGGGATCCCACGGCCTGCCCTAGGTCAGCGACCTGGATCTGTGGGGCACGCCCAGGGCCCAGGAGGCCACATCCAGCTTTGAGAGGGCTGGCTCACCCTGGGGCCAGAATCCAGGGCTAGCCAGGACCATGGGGGCCTGGATCCCATTAGTCTTTGTGTTGGGCCTGGGGGGGGCTCAAATCAACTCAGCCCCCACAGAACGCAGAGCCAGGTCAGCCCAGATCCCTCTGGGTTAGGGGCTGGTGTCCTGTGCAGGGTGTGCCCTCCCTCCAGGAGGCACAGTGGGCGGAGGCAGGGCCCAATGTGTCCTCTGCTCCACTCACCTGCACCCACCATTTTGGGGATCCCTGCCTTCCCTCCTCCCTGCAACACCTGGGTTCTCTATGGGACACCCAGGCTTCTGATGGGAGCAGGGTATGCAGAGAACCCTGGGGAGGCTGAGCATGTCCCACCGGGCAGCTCCACTGGGTCCTTCTGGGGGCCGATGGTGTGGGTGTGGATGGTGTGGGGCAGGGATATGACTGTGGTGGTATATTAGTGCGGTACAAGTATTAGCTAATGAATCAATATTAAAATAGTCGCATTAACCAAAGACCATACGTTATTCAGATTTCCTTAGTTTTTGCTAAGTTACCATTACTCATATCCCATTCCATTTGTCCTCATGTTTTCTTAGGCTCCTCTGGATTGTGACAGTCTTTCAGCCTTTCCTTGTTGTCGTTGAACTGGAACACTTTGAGAAGTAGAGTATTTTGTAAAATATACCTCAGTTGGGACATGTCTGTTGTTTATCTCATGATTGAACTGTTTTTGTGGATTATATACAGAGAGATAATACCATTTTTATTATATAAAGGATAGATATTATCAACATGATTTATCAGTCTTGGTATTGATCTGATCATCTTGCTGAGGTAGTGTTTGTCAGCTTTCTCCATAGTAAAATGATTCTTTTTATTATTATTATTATTTACTATCATTTTTATATTAAGATTTTCATATTATATTTTGTAGAAGGAAGTTACTATGTGTATTCGACACATAAGAGTGGGAGGCTATGCTAATCAACTTGAGGGTGGAATGTCTGCACAACTTCTTTGAAATTATTCTACATGGGAGATTTCTCTTCCTTCTGGGTTTGTTTGTTTGTTTCTTTTTCAGGATGTTATTTATTTATTTGAGAGAGAGAGGAGAGAAAAACCATGAGCGAGAAGGGCAGATGGAGAAGGACAAGCAGGTTCCCTGCTGAACAGGGAGCTGCCTTGGGACCTGGATGATGATCTGAGCCTAAGGCTGAAGGTTAACTGACTGAGTCAACCATATGCCACTTTTTCTTTCTTTCAAACTTTTTTTTAATAATAAATTTACTTTTAATTGGTGTTCAATTTGCCCACATACAGAATAACACCCAGTGCTCAACCCGTCAAGTGCCCCCCTCAGTACACGTCACCCATTCACCCCCATCCCCGCCCTCCTCCCCTTCCATCACCCCTAGTTTATTTCCTAGAGTTAGGAGTCTTTATGTTCTGCCTCTCTTTCTGATATTTCCCACACATTTCTTCTCCCTTCCCTTACATTCCCTTTCATTCTTATTTATATTCCCCAAGTGAATGAGAACATACAATGTTTGTCCTTCTCCGATTGACTTACTTCACTCAGCATGATACCATCCAGTTCCATCCACGTTGAATCAAATGGTGGGTATTTGTCGTTTCTAATGGCTGAGCAAGGCCCACCTTTTCTCTCTCTTCATCTTCTGAGTCTCCTATGATATGAATGTTATTGTTTTAATAAGTGGCTGAGTTCCCTATGTCTGCCTTTGTGGTCCATAACCTTTCTTGTTTTGAAGGCATCCACTTGGGACTGCATCTCAGTTATAGCATTTTTATCATTGGCCTGACTAGATTTTAGTTCTTTTATTTCTACAGTAAGGGATTCTCTAGTTTTCTTCTGTGCTCTTTTTCCAGCCCAGATGCTATCTTTATAATCATTGTTTTAAACTGTAGTTAGACATCATATATGTGTATTGATGAACTTCCTGGCTGTGAGTACTACTTCATGTTATTTTATGGAGTTGAATTTCTCCATCTCACTATTTTTTTTCAGAAAAGAAAGAAGGAAGAAAAAGGAAAACCAAGAAAAACAATAACAACTACCCTCCCCCCCCAAAAAAAACACCAGATTATTTTGGCCTGCTTGTTAAAGATTCTAAATCCCAAAATAAGAAACACAATTAAAGTACCATGGTAGTAAAAGTAAGAAATATATAAGGTACATACATAAAAATTAAATTAAGCAATTAATAAAATAGAATCAAAGAAAATAAATGAAAATAAAGCACAAAGTACAAAGGAAGCTACACCCTACTTTCCAGGCAGAGCTGAGGCTCTGCTGCCTCTGTAGTCTGACAACTTGGTGGCATTGAGTGGTCTGTGCAGGGTTCGGGAAGGGCCTTGGCGCTGATTCTCAGGTGCACATCTGCCTGGGAGATGCACCTGCGGGTCAGAGGCTGGGTGGGTGTCATCGCCTCTGGCCTCCAGTGGGCGGCGCTGTGCTGCTCCCTTAGACTCCACGCTGATGGGCGGGATGCGGGTGGGGACACTGGGTCCTCTGACTCTGGGGCTGAGCATCCCCCCCCCCATCTGTAGGGGCCTCGACAGAAGAGCCGCCAACCCCCCGGGTCTCCGCTGCTTCTCTCAGAATCCTGCTTTTACTCTGCGTGCATCTGAGCTTCTTTTGGTTTTGATTTTTTTTTTTTTTACGTTTTTATTTATTTATGATAGTCACACAGAGAGAGAGAGAGAGAGGCAGAGACACAGGCAGAGGGAGAAGCAGGCTCCATGTACCGGGAGCCTGATGTGGGATTCGATCCCGGATCTCCAGGATCACGCCCTGGGCCAAAGGCAGGCGCCAAACCGCTGCGCCACCCAGGGATCCCTGGTTTTGATTTTTTATCTCAGACTGTTTTGCCCAAGATTGGGAATCTGGGATACCACCGAGAAGCTGACACCGATGCAAACACACGAGGGTTTATTTACAAGCTCGAGCTTGTGTCTAAGTGCACCCGACATAGCGGAGCAGGGACTTGGACCCCGAGATGGGTTTTAGCTTAGTTTTAAGGGCTGGTCTTGGGACCTCCAGGAGGGCTGGAGCAATTCCTCAAGTTCTGTTTACATTTTGATATGGGGCCTTCTAGGGCATTGAGCTCTGTTCTCATTTTAATAGGGGCTTCCTGCCCTTTGCATGGACTCAGTTTTTATTCTATTGTGGGAATTTCTAGGGCATTAAGCTGTAAACAGCAAAGGTTCCACAACTGGAAGGGGAACTCACACTGTCCCTATATGCTGAAGATGTGGTACTAGAAACAGGAAACTCGAGAGCCTCCACCAAGCCTCTTAGAACTAACGAGTGAGTTCAGTAAAGTCAGGGGACACAAACTGACCCTACAGAGCAGAGTAGCCTTGCTGTATCCCGACAATGAGCACTCAGGAAGGAAATGAAGGACGTTACTCCCTTCTCAGGAGCATCACAGAGAATAAATAATGAGACTGAACCAAAGGAGCACAAGCCTTGTGCACTGAGCCATACCAGTCTCTGGGAGCCCTTCCTGGGCTCGTGGGGTGGGAGCCTCATCTTGGAAAATGTCTGCAGTTCCTGAAGCCACCCTCAGTTTCAATGTCATTTGTATCAAAATCATGGTGGCAGATCTTAGAAATAGGAAAAAAAAAAAACCTTAACATCCATCTGCCCCCACAAATGACCCCGGAGAGGAAATCAGTATTGGAGAAGCAGGACAGAGTGGGACATAGCACTTTCCTATTTCAAACGATGTCACAGAGACACAGGTTATAGCAGTGTTGTTCTCGGGCCCCTGGCTGGCTCTGTCGGTTAAGCATTCGACACCTGACCTCATCTCCTGTCCTGACCTTGGGGTCCTGAGTTCTAGCCCTGGGCTGGGCCATGGACGAGGCATGGAGTCTACTTAAACAAACCAGAGTCAAGGGTGGTGTTCTTGACATAAGCTGAAGGAGCAGAACAGAGAGTCCAGAAAGAATTGTGCTCTGATACAACTGATTTTTTTAACTTAATTTAAACCCAATTAATTAACGTATAGTGTATTATACTTTCAGAGGAAGAATTCAGGGATTCACCAGTTGGAGATAACAGCAGTGCACATGACATCACATGCCCTCTTTCATGCTGGTTCCCTATGATCCCCTCACCTGTCCCCGACCCTCCAGCGACCCTCATTTTTTTCCTATAATTAAGAGTCTGTATTTCCTGCATCTTTTTTCATCTTATTTGTTTTTCCTTCCCTTCACAGATGTTCATCTGCTTTGCTTCTTTAATTCCACCTATGAATGACACCCCACGGTCATTCTCTTTCCCGACTGACATTTCACTTAACATGATTTCTCTAGTTCTATCCACGTCATTGCAAATGGCAAGATTTCCTTCTCTTTGATAGCTGAGTACCGTTCCTCTCTCTATGACCATCACCTATCTCCCATCCTCTTTATACATCATCTGCCTGAGGGTACCGAGACTCCTCACACAGTGTGACTACTGTGGACATGGCTGTTGTGGACATTGGGGTACAGATGTCCTGAGTCTCACTGCATCATTATCTTCGAAGTCAGCTCCTGTCACTGCACCTGCTGGTCGCAGGGCGGCTCTATTTGTACCTTCCTGAGGAGCCTCCACACTGTTTCCAGGGTGGCTGCACCAGCCTGCGTTCCCACCCACAGTGGAAGAGGGTTGAGTGAGTTTTGCAGGACTTGCTCAAATTCTGGTCCACATTTCATTTTGCGGTCTGTGGGCTCCAACTCCTTGTCCTTAAGTATTTCTGGGGAAGCCGGGTGTTGGGCTCCGTTTCAGTGAGATATTTCCGATGCTAACAGGCCACAGGTGGAGCCTGGAAGGAGACAGGTGCCGCCCCGTGCACCAGCAAGCCACCTCCTACACAGCTTCCTGCAGTGCCTAGCATCCCAAAGGGGGCGCCCGAGACCAGGCCCCACCCAGGGGACCCGCATGTGCAGTAGGCCTCCTCTGCCAGCATTAACAGGAGCCAGCCTGTGCTGGGGAGGCCTGAGGAGGACATGGGGACGCATCGACCCGGATAAGCCGCAGCCTCCTCAGGTCGCTCAGGGAGTCTAAAGGGGGACATTGGGCTGCGTTCACGCTGACAGGAGCCCGGGTCTCCTCAGGACCCGCAGTGAGGCTTCTGGAAGATGTGGGCCCGCATACACCCTGATAGGAGACCCTGGGCTGCCTCAGGACTCGCGGGGAGGCTTCAAGATATTGTGGGCCCGCATCCACGCTGACAGGAGACCCTGGGCCACCTCAGGACCTGCGGGGAGGCTTCAGGAAGATGTGGCACCGCGTCCACGCTGACAAGAGCACTTGGCCGCCTCAGGACCCATGTGGAGGCTTCAGGAAATTGTGGGCCCACATCCAGGCTGACAGGAGCCCCTGGGCCGCCTCAGGACCCGCAGGGAGGCTTCAGGAAGATGTGGCACTGCGTCCACTCTGGCAGGAACTCCCAGGCCCCTCAGGATATAAGTTGAGGCTTCTGGAAGCTGGGGGCCGCATTCAGGATGACAGGAGCCACGGCCTCCTAGATCCATCGGTGACAATTCGGGAGTATGTGTGGTAACGTCCACACAACAGGACGCTGACTTCCTCAGGACCCCTGGTGTAGTCTTCGGGAAATATGGGGATGCGTCCATGCAGACAGAAGAGCCCAGCCTTCTCAGGGCCTCTGGTGAGGCCTAAGAAAGATGTGGGTGCTGCATCCACACTGACAGGAATCTCTGGCCTCCTCAGGATGCACTGTGAAGTTTTGGGAAGATTTGGGGCCACGTCCATGCTGACAGGAGCCCCCAGCCTCCTCAGGGCTTATGGTGAGGCTTGAGGAAAATGTGGGTCCACCTCAACACTGACAAGACCCCCGTTGTCCTCAGGACCTGCACTTTGGCTTTGGGATATATGAGGCTGGGTCTTTGCTGACAGGAGCCCACAGCCTCCTCAGGACCCACGGTGAGTGTTCTGGGTGGCGTGGGGCCATGTCCAGGCTGACAGAAGCCCCCGGCCTCCTGAGGACCTGCTGCGAGGCTTCCAGAGGATGTGAAGCATAGTCCACAGTGACAGGAGACCCGGCGTCTTCAGGACCCACTGCCTATGGCTCAGGAACATGTGGGGCCACGTGCACACTCACAGGAGCCCGGTTTCCTCAGGACCCCCTGGAGGACTCTGGAAGTGCCATTGGGGGCCACGTCCATATCAGAAGGGACTCCTCAGAATCACAGAGTAAGTGAATGGGTAGAATGAATGGTTGGGTCAAAGGAGGGGAGGCAATTGGTGGTTAGCCTTACGTTAGATGTTAGGTGTTAGTGATTATGCTTATGGTTATGGATTAGAAGTTAGGGTGAGGGATAAGGGTAAGGGTCAGTGGTTAGGAGTTAGGATGTGGGTTAGGGCTAGGGACAGGATTTGGTGTTAGGGTTAGGGTTTAGGCTTTAGGGATTAGGGCAGGAGGTTCGGAGTTGGGGTTAGTGTTATGGTTAGAGTTAGGGTTGAGCTTAGGTTTGCAGTTAGGGTTAGGGGTTAGGGTGTGAGTTATGGTTAGGGGTTAGAGTTAGGGGTTTGAGTTAAGGGTTAGAGTTAAAGCTAGGGCTAGGTTTAGGGTTAGGGCGAGGGTTAGGATTAGGATAGGGGTTAGGGCTAGGGTTAGGGTTAAGGTTTGGTTAGGGGTTAGGGTTAGGGTAAGGTCAGGGTCAGGGTCAGGGTACGGTTTTGGAAAAGGGTCAGATATAGGGTTAGGGAGTGTATTAGGGGTTGGTTTTAGGGTACGGGTTAGGGTACAGTTTGGGGTATGAGATAGGATTAGTATTTAGGGTTAGTGTTATGGTACAGGTTAAGATTAGGAATAGGATTTGAATACCTTATTTTAAGGTTACGTACGGTTAGAGGTTAAGGTTCAGGTTAGATTTAACGTAGGGTTCAGGGTTAAGGAAACCTCAGTTTAGGTGAACCGACGTTTAGGAGTTAGGGTGAGGGCTGGCAGGAAGGTTCAGTGAATGTGTTTCGGTCTTGGGGTTTGTGTTTGGTTTTCGACTAGTGATAGGTCTTGTTTAAGGGTTAGGTTAACATTAGGATTAAGTGTAGGGTTAGGGTTATGTCTGTGTATGGTTAGTTTGGGTCTTGGCATGTGCTTGCATTGGGACTCCTAGTATCTTGGGCAGTTTAGTTTTATGCACTCTATTTAGGTTTTGGGTTCAAAGATAGCCTGACTCCACCAAGTCAGTGTCCTCACCCAGAGAATCAAAATCCAGGCTTTTACTTGGGTGAGAATAGGCATGGCAGTCTTCTCCCGAGCTGAGGTAAGGAGGGGTTTTGTGGCTCTAAATACTCTTTATTTGGATTTTCAGTTGCCTTTCTGATTTTATCTCTAGTGTGTACATGTTTCATCAATACTACCAATTATAATTTTAAAGTTTTACTTGAAGTCCTCTTTGTAAACACAGTATGATATAGTTTCAGGTTTACCACATAGTGATTCAACCCTTGGATACAACGCCTGGTACTGGTCATAGGTGCCCTCCACTATCCCCATCCCCTGATTCCCCATCCCCCCCACCTTCCTCTGGTATTTATTAGTTTATTCTCTGTGGTTAAGAGTGTGTTTTTTTGTTTGCTTCTCTCATCCCCCCTCTGCCCCTTTGCCAGTTTTTTTGGTTTCCTAATATTCACATGTGAATGCAATTGTATGGTATTTGGTATCTGTCTTTCTATGACTGACTGAGTTCATTTAGCATAAGTCCTTTCCACTTCTCCCACGTCATTGTTAATGGCTTCATTTCATCCCTTCTGATGACTGAGTGATGTCGCAGTGTGTATATTTACCACATCTTTCTGCCCATTCATCTGCCAATGGACATCTGTGCTGTATCCTCAGTTTGGCTGTTGTTGATAACGCTGCTACAAACACTGGGCTACGTGTCCCTCTTGGAATCTACTAAATGACTTTTGTATCCTCGGGGGAAATACCTAGCTCTGCAATTTTGGAATCGTAGTGTAGCTCTATTTTTAACTTCTTTTTTTATTTTTTTTATGATAGTCACGGAGAGAGAGGCAGAGACACAGGCAGAGGGAGAAGCAGGATCCATGCACTGTGAGTCCGACGTGGGATTCGATCCCGGGTCTCCAGGATTGCGACATGGGCCAAAGGCAGGTGCCAAACCAGTGCGCCACCCAGGGATCCCCTATTTTTAACTTCTCGAGGACCTTCCACAGTGTTTTCCACAGTGGCTGCACCTGTTCGCATGCCCACCAGGAGTGTAAGGGGGCTACCCTTTCTCCAAAGCCTCAAGAACACCTGTTGTTTCTTCTCTTGTTAATTTTAGCCATTCTGATGGCTGTCAGGTGACATCTTATTGTGGTTTTGATTTGCATTTCCCTGATGATGGGTGACGCTGAGTGTCTTTCGGTGTCTGGTGGCCATCTGGATGTCTTGTCAGAGACAAAGTCCATTAATGTCTTCTGCCCATCTGCAGTTGGATAATTTGTGTTTAAGATGCTGAGATTTATATTTGCTTTACGTATTTTGCATACTAACTGTTTATTGGATGTGTTGTTTACAAATATCTCGTTTCATTTTGTATGTTGCCTTTTAGCGTTGGTTGTGTCTCTCAATTTGCAGAAGCTTTTGAAATTGATGAAGTCCCAATAGTATTTTTGCTTTTGTTTCCCTCAACTCAGAGGCATATCTAGAAAGAAGATCCAATGGCCAACGTCAAAGATGTTCCTGCCTATCTTTTCTCCTTTGTATGGTTTCAGGTCTCACATTTAGGTCTTTCATCCATTTTGAATTTATTTTTTATATATATGGTGTAAGAAAGTGGTCCAGTTTCATTCTTCTGCGTGTGGCTCCCTGGTTTTCCCAACACCATTTGTTCTTATCCTTGGGTCAGGTTAGGGTTTTTTGAAGAGACTGTCTTTGTGCCATTGGATATTCCTTCCTGCCTTGTTGTCGATTAATGGATCATAGAGTTACAGGTTTGTATCTTGTTTCGGCTTTGCATTCTGTTCTATTGATCTAAGCGTCTCCTGTTGGGAGATTCTTGAGTGCTGATTCAATATCTTTGCTGGTTATCTGTCTGTTCAAGTTTCTTATTTCTTCATTTCTCCTTTTTGCTATGTTATATATTTCTAGGAATTGATCTATTTCTTCTAGGTTCTAGGTTGCTGGCATATACTGTTCATCATATTCTCTTATTATCGTTTGTATTTCTGTAGTGTTGGTTGTTATTTCTCATTTCTCATCTGTGATTATATTTGGATCCTTTCTCATCTTTTTATCTTGTTTCTTTTTTAAAGATTTTATTTATGGATTCATGCGAGATGCAGAGAGGCAGAGGTATAGGCAGAGGAAAAATGAGGCTCCATGCAGGGAGGCTGATGTGGGACTTGATCCACCAGGATCCTGGGATCATGACCTGAGCCAAAGCACATGCTCAACCACTGAGGCTCCCAGGTGCCTTGCTGATTCAATTCTTTTGCTAGTTATGGGTCTCTTCACATTTTCTATTTTTTCCTATTTCAGTTTTACTCGTTTGCACATTTCTAGGGATTTGTCCATTTCTTCCTGGTCTCCCAGTTTGTTAGCAGATAATCTTTCATAGTATTCCCTTATAATTGTCTTATTTTTCTGGTGTTGATTTTGATCACTCTTCTCTCTTTTGTGATTTCATTCATTTAGTTCTTTTCTCTTTTCTCATTCCTAAGGCTGGATAGGGTTTGATCCATTTTATTAATTATTTTGAAGAAATAGCTCTTAGTTTCGTTATTCCATTCTAATGTTTTTTATTTCTGTATTTATTTCTGCTCTCATCTTTATTTTTTCCCTTCTTCTGTAGGCTTTAGGATTTGTTTGCTATTCCTTTTCCAGCTCCTTTAGGTGTAGGGTTAAGCTGTGTATTGGATACTTCTTGTTTCTTGAGGTAGGCCTGTATTGCTATGTACTTTCCTCTTTGGACTGCCTTTTCTACATCCCAGAGTTTTGGAGAAACATGTTTTCATTTTCATTTGTTTTAAATTTCCTCTTTAATTTCCTGTTTGCTCCATTCATTCTCTAGTAGGATGTTCATAATCTCCATGTATTTTTGGTCTGTCCAAATTTTTTCTTACTGCTGACTTCGAGTTTCATAGCGTCATGGTCCGAAAAGGTACAGGGTGTGATATCAACCTTCTTGTGCCTGTTGTACCTGTTGAGGGCTGATTTGTGGCCCATGATATGATCTGTTCTGGAGAATGTCCCATGTGCACTTGAAAGGAATGTGTATTCTGCTTTAGGAAGAAATGTTCACTATATCTGTTGAGTCCCTGTGGTCCAGTGTGTCTAGGCTATTGTTCCCCTGTTGATTTTCTGCATAGAAGATCAGTCCATTGTCATTACTGGGTAGGTGTTAAAATCCCCTGTCATTGTATCATTATCAGTGAGTTTCTGTACGTTTATTGGTAATTGGGTCCCATATTTAGGTACTCCCATGTTGGCAGCATAAATATTTAGTTGTTTGATCCTGATAGAGAGTCTTTTTAATTATGAAATAATGCCTTCCTTCATCTCTTCTTACAGTATTTGTTCCTTCTTTTTGAGATTTAAATATTTTATTTATTTATTCATGAGAGATACACAGAGGAGCAGAAGCAGAAACATAGCAGAGGGAGAGACAGGCTCCCCAAAGGGATGTCAATGTGGGACTCGATCCTAGGATCCCAGGATCACCCCCTGAGCCGAAGGCAGATGCTCAACCACTGAGCCACCAGGTGTCCCCCAGGGTTTGGTTTCAAATCTAGTTTTTCTAATATAAGTATTGGTCCTCCAGCTTTCTTTTCATAACCATTAGCATGATAGATGATTTTCCATCCCCTGACTTTAAAATTGCTGGTGTCTATAGGTCTAAGGTGAGCCTCTAGTAGGCAGCATACTGATGGATCCTGATTTTTTAATAACAATTTTATTTTTGAGAGCATGAGAGAGAGGGGGGCAGAAAATTAGGCAGGGAGAGAAGAATGCTCCCCACCAGGAGCGCAATATGGGACTCGATCCCAGACTCCAGGATCACACCCTGAGTCAAAGGCAGAGGCTCAACCCCTGAGCCACCCAGGCATCCGGATCCTGTTTTTTAAGCCACTCTGGCACCCTATATCTTTTGATTGGAGCATTTAGTATCAGCATTCAGAGTGCTTATTCAAAGATATGAACTTGTGCCTTGTTGTTAGTGGTAGAGTTGGTGTTTCTGGTGACGTTCTCTGGTCCTTTCTAGTCTTTGTTGCTTTTGGTATCTTTTTTTCCCCCACTAGAAGAGTCCCTCTTAAAATTCCTTACTGGACTGGTTTAGCGGTCATGAACTCCTTTATACTTTGCCTGTCAGGGAAAATCTTTCTCTCTCCTTCTCTCCTGAATGACACACTTCCTGAAGAAAGAATTCATACAAATTGGACTCCAATATAAAGAAAGTTAAAAACATAAAATAAATTTTTGCTCGTATGACTGAGGAAAATGGCATTTAGGAGGAAAACCAGACGCTGAAAGGGAGGAGGACAGATTTCACCATCCTTAGCCTTCACTGGGACCTGGTGTCCTTTCCTAAGCCCCCCCCCCTCTGTAGGATGCTTCCTGCCCCTCTGCGGTCCTTTTTGGAACCCAGCAGGCACATCTCCATGCCTCCAGCACCTCTGCAGTCGTGGTTTATAGCGTCTTCCATGTATCCTATTGGGGACCACGGTGTCATGTATGTAACCATCCAGCTGCTGTTTGACAGCATTGGGGTGATTCTGACTTTTGTTCGTTGTGGGGTGTGTGTGTGTCTATCACATGAATCTATGACGTGTAGCTATCGGATCCTCTGGCTGGGTCACGCAAAACCCCGAAACGGTTGGTACAACATCATTTTTGGTGCTGGCGCTGGGTGGCTAGCTGGGCTCGCCTGGCTGACCCGGGGCTCGCTCCTGCAGTGAATTTCAGCTGGAGGTTCAGCTGAGGTTGAAGGACTGTCTCGGCCAAATTACCATGTCCGACAGTGTGTCTCGCCGAGCGCCGGCTGCTTCTATTCTCACCGATGCCTCTCCAGAAGGGAGTCAGACCTCAGGGCAACCCTGGGGGGAGCTCCTGAGGAGTCGGGTACCCATGGCGGGGAGCCCTGGGGCGGCCTGTGTGTGGAGGTCAGGGTGGGAACGGGGCTGGGTTTCTTTGGTCCCCTGTGCTGCCTGGCTTTCAGGCCGAGCCCCATGTTCACCCAGCCCCTACTCACTAGGGCAAGGAGGGTGCCCTCCACACGCTGGTGTGAGAGATCCAGCACCACAAGGTGTGCACGCTGAGTCCACCTGGTGAGCATTGCCCAGGCGGGGAGCTGCAAGTTGGGACACAGGAAATTTAATAAAAATCCCCTACCCCTGGACAAGCAGCGCAGGACTGATTCCATTTTGTGCTACACCCGCCACCTCCCTATGACCCCAACATGATCTGCTTATGGCTTAAGGCGCTGCCCCACCCGAGTCAGACCGCTGGGCAAACCCTAATTGGAAATCGGCTCATAACAATGTAACCCTGCTTTGTGCCCCCCAAAACTGTGAGCCAATTGTGACCAAAGTAATAGGCCAGCTCAAGTGGATACTATAGGGTAAGGTGTAATTCAATCAGCCTCTTGTTTGTGGACCAACATGACTGTGCAAATTTCTGCATATCCCACGGTCCACTGCCCCTATAAAGCTGCTATGCCTCTTAGTCTCGGGGTCCAAGTCCCTGCTCCGCTGTGTCAGGTGCACTTGGACCCAAGCTACAGCTTGTAGAGAAACCCTCAGGAGTTTGCATCAGTGTCAGCTCATCGGTAGTTTCTCAGATTCGCAGTCTTGGGCACAACACAAGGGCCTGCTGTCCTGACATCCCTTCCAGGGCCACTCTGAGCGCCCCACAGTCCTTCAGTGCCCCAGGCACACTGGCACGGGGATGCAGGGAGGGGAGTACGTGCCCCGGAACCGGGCCAGCCTCGGCCCCCTGGACAGAGGGAGCACAGACCCTCCAGGTCGCTTTTCACAGACCCTGGTGACCTGAGGCTCCCTGGCTGTCACTCTGTCCCAGGCCCTCCTGGCCCATGGGGCACAGGCTGAGTCTGAGTATAGTCTGTGTGGTCCTGACCCTGGCATCTGGCCGCCCCTGGAAGGCACGTGGGGACATCAGCTGTGCCTTGCAGTGCCCATGCAGGGGCTGTTGGGGCCTGGGTGGTGCCCCCTCCTCCTCTCTGGGGGTCTCTCCATGCCCCATACACAGAATTCTGGGAGACACAGAAACAGGCTGGCTGTGCATTTTCACACCACAATACTTTATTGACATTCTACAGCAAATGGGCTCAGAGCGGAGGGTGCATGCCTTCCCCTGGGAAGGGAGACCATTTTGTCCTTTAGGGGAGGACAAGAATCACATGGGTGGGGGGGCAAGTGCTGGAGTCCCCTACCGGGGAGCATGTGTGGACTCCGGGTGGGGGCGTGTGTCCTGAGGTTTCAGCATGAGAGATGGTTGTGAGGACAACAGAGCTGACCTTGACCTGCAGCTCATGGGTTCCTGCACTGGGTCCCCGCAGGGCAGGTGGATCCCAGTCGTGGGACCCCTGTTGCCCCAGCACCTGGAGGAGCCTGCCTCCTGGTGTGGGTGTGGGTAGGGTCCACCGGCCTACCTCTGCTCTCCCCAAGCTTGGGTGTCCCGGGATCCCCAGGGCTGCCCTAGGTCAGCGACCTGGATCTGTGTGGCATCCCCAGGGCCCAGGAGGCCACATCCAGCTGTGAGAAGGCTCGCTCAGTGTAGGGTCAGAATCCAGGGCTAGACAGGGCCATGGGGGACTGGATCCCATTAGTCTTTTTGTTGGGCCTGGGGCGGGGTCTCAAATCACCCCCACCTTCACAGAGCCTGGGGCCAGGCCAGCCCAGATCCCCCTGGGTTATGGGCTGGTGTCCTGTGAAGGGTGTGCCGCCCTCCAGGAGGGACAGTGCATCTTCTGCACCACTCACCTGCACACACCCTGTCGGGGGCCCCTTGTCTTCGCTCCTCCCTGCAACCCCTGGGTATTCTATGGGACCCCCGGGCTTCTGATGGGAGCAGGATATCGAGAGATCCCCGGGGAGGCTGAGCATGTCCCACAGGGGGCACCTGCACCGGGTCCTTGATAGGGGCTGATGGTGTGGGGGTGGATGGTGTGGGGGCATGGTGTTGGGGTATAGTGTGGGTGGGGATTGTGTGGGGCTGTGTGGGTTTGAGGGGGATGGTGTAGGTGGGATGCCATGGGGAATGATGATATAGGGGGATGGAGTGGGAGTGGGGAATGAGGGGGATGTCATGGGGGGCCTGCGGACACAGGGCATCCCCTTCCTCTAAGATGCACAAGGAGATGTCTACACTTAAAGGCAACCCCAGTCTGGGGTTTGCTGTGACACCTGCCCCTGGGGCGGGGTGTGGTCATTGCAGGACCCTGGCTGGACCGGGGGCATTATCTGGGGTTCATCATACTATCTGTGTTTTCAAATTGCAAAATGTCTCAAATTAAATGCATAGAACTTAGAAATATATAAATCTCCGAGAGTGGGTGTCACTCTGACCCGTCCAACCCTCATGGGATCGATGTGTATCCTGCTCCAGCCGTGGCCATGCCGCCTGGCACCCAGGTCCATTTCCTGCCCCCCCACGTCCCCCACCCCATCCCCTGCTACTCAGAGGACCGTCCCTCTCCCCTTTGGGGTTCAGCTCCCATGGCAAGCCCCCTGACTCAGAAGCCCCGTTTTCCCTACCCAGAATCCCCCGGTCCTCCACTGGGTCCTGATCCCCCCTGGCCCTTCAACCTCACCCTACCCCGTAGTAGTCCCAAAATATGATGTGACTGCTGAACGTCCTGTTGACGTCCAGGTCCACCTGCGTGATGTCTCTGGAGGAGACCAGGTCCTCCTCTTTCATTTCCTGCGGGAAAACCTGGGAGGAGGAACTGGCATCAGGGATACAGACCCCGACCTGTCACCAGGTGCTCTCCTGGGCAGGGAGCCCTGGGGCCACCATGGGAGTGTGTCCTGCCGAAACCTCCTTCTATCCCCTGGGAGTCCAGGGATGGCGGGAGTGCCCACCATGCCCGTGGAACTGTGTGAGGGCCTGTGCCCAGCTGTGGTGGGTTGGAGGTGACAGAGGGTCAGCCTGGGTGGGAGGGGACAGGAGGTCAGTCCAGGTGGGGAGGGTTCATGCGGGTGTTGTGTCCAAGATTGCGAATCCGAGAAACCACTAAGGAGCCGACACTTTGCAAACACACGTGGGTTGTTTTACAAACTCAAGCAAGGGTCCAGGTATACCCCACACAGTGGAGCAGGGACTTGGACCCTGAGGAGGGTTTTAGCTTAGTTTTAAGGGCTGGTCTCGGGGACCTCCAGAAGGGCTGGAGCAATTCCTCAAGTTCTGTTTACATTTTGTTATTGGGCCTTCAAGGGCGTTAAGCTGTCTTCTCATTCTAATCGGGGCTTCCAGCCCTTGGCTTAGGCTCAGTTTTTATTCTATTGTGGGGCTTTCTAAGACATTAAGCTGTCAACTTTTGTTTTATTCCAGTAACTGAAGTAATGCAAATTTCAGCTTTCTTCACAGGGGCCTGGGATTGCTGGACGTGTGCTAATACTGAACTTAAAGTAGAATGGCCGTAATGTTCTCGGCCTCCATGCATCCCGTCCTGTCCTATCTAGCTCATGCCCCCCTCCCTGGAGCTCCTAAGAGAGAAATTGCAAATGACCTCAGCCTGGCAGCCTGTGTTCGGGGACAGGCCCAGGGATTTGGGATCAGGAAGACCTGGGGCGCGGGCGTCCCGGCAGTGCAGCAGGATTCGATGCTGCAGAATCTTATTCCCTAAGGCTATCTTGACAACTGACTTTGTACATAGAAAAGTTCTCCTTTGTCTTTAAAACTTGAGGAGCGGGATCTCTGGGTGGCGCAGCGGTTTGGCGCCTGCCTTTGGCCCAGGGCGCGATCCTGGAGACCCGGGATAGAATCCCACATCAGGCTCCCAGTGCATGGAGCCTGCTTCTCCCTCTGTCTGTGTCTCTGCCTCTCTCTCTCTCTCTCTCTGTGACTTGGGACTGCATCTCAGTTATAGCATTTTTAACGATGGCCTTACTAGATTTTACTTCTTTTATTTCTACAGTAAGGGATTCTCTACTTTTCTGTTGTGCTCTTTTTCCAGCCCAGATGCTATCTTTATAATCATTGTTTTAAACTGTAGTTAGACATCATATATTTGTATTGATGGACTTCCTGGTTGTGAGTACTACCTCATGTTTTTTTATGGAGGTGAGTTTCTCCATCTCATTATTTTTTCCAGAAAAGAAAGAGGGAAGAAAAAGAAAAACCAAGAAAAACAATAACAACTGCCCTCCCAAAAAAAACCCACCAGATTATTTTGGCCTGGTTGTTAAAAGATTATAAATCCCAAAATAAGAAACACAATTAAAATACCATGAAACTAAAAATAAGAAATATATAAGGTACATAAAAATTAAAATAAGGCAATTAATATAAAAGAATCAAAGAAAATAAATGAAAATAAAGCACAAAGTAGAAAGGAATCTAGACCCTACTTTCCAGGCAGAGCTGAATCACTGCAGCCTCTGTGGTCTGACACAATGGTGGCAGTGAGTGGTCTGTGTGGGGTCTGGGGATTGGCCATGGCTCTGATTGTCAGGTGCACATATGCCTGGGGGATGGACATGCGGGGTCAGAGGCGTGGTGGGCGTCAGCACTTCTGGCCTCCAGTGGGCAGTGCTGTGCTGCTCCCTGAGACTCCGCGCTGATGGGTGGGATGCGGGTGGGGACAGTGGGTCCTCTGGCTCTGGGGCTGAGCATTCCGTCCCCCAGTCTGCAGGCCCTCCACAGAAGATCACCAAAGCCCCCGAGTCTCTGCTGATTCTCTCAGAACCCTGCTTTCACTCTGCCCATGTCCGAGCTCCTTTTGGTTTTGTTTTTTTATCTCAGACTGTGGGCCCAAGATTGTGAATCTGAGAAACCACCAAGAAGCCGATTCTGATACAAACACATGAGGGATTATTTACATGCTCGATCTTGTGTCCAAGTATACCCGACACAGCGGAGCAAGGACTTGCCCTGAGGAGGGTTTTAGCTTAGTTTTAAGGGCTGGTCTCCGGGACCTCCAGAAGGGCTGGAGCAATTCCTCAAGTTCTGTTTACATTTTGATATGGGGCCTTCAAGGGCATTGAGCCCTGTTCTCATTCTAATAGGGGCTTCCTGCCCTTGGCCTGGGCTCAGTTTTGATTCAATTGTGGGGCTTTCTAGGACATTAAGCTGTAAACAGCAAAGGTTCCACACCTGGAAGGGGGACGTCAGTCTGTCCCTATATGCTGAAGATGCGGTACTTGAAACAGGAAACCAGAGAGCCTCCACCAAAACTTGTTAGAACTTAGGAGTGAGTTCAGTAAAGTCATGGGACACAAACTGACCCTACAAAGCAGAGTAGCCTTGCTGTGTCCCGACAATGAGCACTCAGGAAGGAAAGGAAGGACGTGAAGGCCTTCTCAGGAGCATCAAGGAGAAGAAATAATGAGATTGAACCAAAGGAGCACAAGACTTGTGCACTGAGCCATACCAGGCTCTGGGAGGCCGTCCTGGGCTTGTGGGGTGGGAGCCTCATCTTGTGAAAAAGTCCGCAGTTCCTGAAGCTACCCTCAGTTTCAATGTCATTCCTATCAAAATTATGGTGGCAGATCTTAGAAATAGGAAAAAAAAAAAAACTATAACATCCATCCCCCCCAACATATGACCCCGAACAGCGAATCAGTACTGGAGAAGCATGACAGAGTGGGATGTAGCACTTTCCTATTTCAAATGATATCACAGAGACACAAGATAAAGCAGTGTGGTTCCAGGCCTCTGGCTGGCTCCATCGGTTAAGCATACGACTCCTGACCTCACCTCTGGTCCTGATCTCAGGGGTCTTGAGTTCTAGCCCTGGGCTGGGCCATGGACGAGGCGTGGAGCCTACTAAGACAAACCAGACCCACGTGGGGTGGTCCCGGCATAAGCTGAATGAGCAAAACAGAGAGTCCAGAAGGAAATGTGCTCTGATACAACTGATTTTTTTAATTTAATTTAAACCCAATTAATTAATGTATAGTGTATTATACTTTCAGAGGAAGAATTCAGGGATTCAGGGAAAAATTATCTCACCAGTTGGAGATAACAGCAGTGCCCGTGACATCATGTGCCCTTCTTCATGCCGGTCCCCTGTTATCCTCCCCCCTCCAGAGACCCTCAGTTCGTTTCTTATCATTAAGAGTCTGTATTTCCTGCATCTGTTTTCATCTTATTTGTTTTTCCTTCCCTTCACAGTAGTTCATCTGCTTTGCTTCTATAATTCCATCTATGAGTGACACCACACGGTCATTCTCCTTCCGACTGACTTACTTCACTTAACATGATCCCTTTAGTTCTATCCACATCATTGCAAATTGCAATATTTCCTTCTCTTTGATAGCTGAGTACCATTCCTCTCTCTATGACCATCATCTATCTCCCATCCTCTTTATCCATCATCTGCCACAGGGCACCGAGTCTCCTCCCACAGTGTGGCTACTGTGGACTCGGCTGCTGTGGACATTGGGGTGCAGGTGTCCCGAGTCTCACTGCATCTGTATCTTCGGAGTGAGCTCCAGGCCGTTCACCTGCTGGTCGCAGAGTGGCTCTATTTGTAACTTCCTGAGGGGCCTCCACACTGTTTCCATTGTGGCTGCACCAACCCGCTGTCCCGCCCACAGTGGAAGAGGACGAGGAGTTTTGCAGGACGTGGTAAAAGTCTGTTCCACATTTTATTCGTGTGCTGTGGGCTCCAATTCCTTGTCCTTAAGTATTTTTGGGGAAGCCGGGTGTTGGGCTCCTTTTCAGTGAGATGTTTCCGAAGCTAACAGCCCCAGCTGGAGCCTGAAAGAGGCAGGTGCGGCCCATGAAGCACCCGCTGCCTCCTACACAGCCTCCTGCAGCACCTGAGCATCCCGCACGGGGCGCCCGAGACCAGAACCCTCCCATGGGGCGCGCATGTGCAGTAGGCCTCCTCTGCCTGCACTAACAGGAGCCAGCCTGTGCTGGGGAGGCCTGAGGAGGAGGTGGGGACGCATCTATTATGATGAGCTGCAGCCTCCTCAGGACCCGCAGGGAGTCTTCAGGGGGAAATTGGGCCGTGTTCACGCTCTCAGGAACCCCGGTCTCCTCAGGACCCAAGGTGAGGCTTTAGGAAAATGTGGGCCCGCATCCACCCTGTCAGGAGCCCCTGGGCGCCTCAGGACCCGCGCGGAACTTCAGGAAGATGTGGGCTGACATCCTCACTGACAGGAACCCTGAGCCTCCTCAGGACCGCCGGGAGGCTTCAGGAATTGTGGGCCCACATCCATGCTGACAGGAGCCCCTGAGCAGCCTCAGGACCCGCGGGGAGGGTTCAGGAAGATATGGGCCCGCATCCACGCGGACAGGAGCCCCTGAGCAACCTCAGGACTTGCGGGGAGTCTTCAGGAAAATGTGGCACCACGTCCACTCTGGCAGGAGCTCCTGGGCCCCTCAGGACATAAGTTGAGATATCTGGAAGCTGGGGGCCGCATTCATGGTTACAGGAACCCCGGCCTCCTCAGAACCCTCGGTGACGCTCTGGAAGGACTTGGGGCCACATGGACACAACAGGACACTGACTTCCTCAGGACCCCCGGTGTAGACTTTGGGAAATATGGGGATGTGTCTATGCGGACAAAAGACCCCAGCTTTGTCAGAGCCTGTGGTGAGGCCTAAGAAAGATGTGGATGCCGAATCCACACTGACAGGTTTCTCCGGCCTCCTCAGGATGCACTGTGAAGGATTGGGATGATTTGAGGCCACGTCCATGCTGACAGGAGCCCCAAGCCTCCTCAGGTCTTATGGTGAGGCTGAGGAAAATGTGGGGCCACGTCAAGACTGAGAGGACCCCCGTCCTCCTCAGGACCTGCACTTTGGCTTCGGGACACATGAGGCTCCATCAAGGCTGACAGGAACCCACAGCCTCCTCAGGATGCGCGGTGAGTTTTCAGGGGATGTGGGGCCATGTCCAGGCTGACGGGAGCCCCGGCCTCCTGAAAACCTGCTGTGAGGCTTCCAGAGGATGTGAGGCATACTCCACGGTGACAGGAGACCCGGTGTCCTCAGGACACGCTGACTATGACTCTGGAACACGTGGGGCCACGTGCGCACTCACAGGAGCCCAGCTTCCTCAGGACCCCCTAGAGGACTCTGGAGGTGCCATTGGGGGCCACGTCCACATCAGAAGAGACTACTCAGAACCACAGGGTAAGTGAATGGGTGGAATGAATGATAGGATCAGGGGAGGGGAGTCAGTTGGTGGTTAGGCTTAGGTTAGATGTTAGGGGTTAGTGATTATGCTTATGGTTACGGATTAGAGGTTAGGGTGAGGGATAAGGATAAGGGTCAGTGTTTAGGAGTTAGGATGGGGGTTTGGGTTCCGGACAGGATTAGTGTTAGGGTTAGTGTTAAGATTTTAGGGATTAGGGGGATCCCTGGGTGGCACAGCGGTTTGGCGCCTGCCTTTGGCCCAGGGCGCGATCCTGGAGACCCGGGATCAAATCCCACGTCGGGCTCCTGGTGCATGGAGCCTGCTTCTCCCTCTGCCTATGTCTCTGCCTCTCTCTCTCTCTCTCTGTGACTAGCATAAATAAATAAAAGTTTAAAAAAAAAGATTTTAGGGATTAGGGCAGGAGGTTAGGAGTTGGGGTTTGGGTTATGGTTAGATTTAGGGTTGGGCTAGGTTTGCAGTTAGGGTTAGGGGTTAGGGTGTGAGTTAGGGTTAGGGTTAGGGGTTAGAGTTAAAGTTAGGGCTAGGTTTAAGGTTAGGGCGAGGGTTAGTTTTAGGATAGGGGTTAGGGCTAGGATTAGGGTTAGTGTTTGGTTAGGGGTTAGGTATAGGGTCAGGTCAGGGTCAGGGTACGGTTTTGGAAAAGGGTAAGAGAGGGTTCAGCAGTGGGTTCGGGATTAGTTTTAGGGTACGGGTTAGGGTACACTTTGGGGTATGAGATAGGATTAGTATTAGAGGGTTAGTGTTAGGGTATAGGTAAAGGTTAGGAATAGAATTTGAGTACATTAAGTTAAGGTTATTGGTAGAGGTTAGGGTTAGGGTTAGATTTAAGTTAAGGGTCAGGGTTAAGGGTTTAGAATAGGTTTAGGAGTTAGGGTGAGGGTAGGCAGGAAGGTTCAGTAAATGTGTTTCGGTCTTTGGGTTTGTGTTTGGTTTTTGATTAGTGATAGTTCTTTTTTTTAATTTTTATTTATTTATGATAGTCACAGAGAGAGAAAGAGAGAGAGGCAGAGACATAGGCAGAGGGAGAAGCAGGCTCCATGCACCAGGAGCCCGACGTGGGATTCGATCCCGGGTCTCCAGGATCGCGCCCTGGGCCAAAGGCAGGCGCCAAACCGCTGTGCCATCCAAGGATCCTGTGATAGTTCTTGTTAAAGGGTTAGGTTAACATTAGGCTTAAGTGTAGGGTTAGGGTTATGTCTGTGTATGGTTAGAGTTTGGGTCTTGGCATATGCCTGCACTGGGACTCCTAGCATCTTGGGCAGTTTATTTTTATGCACTCTATTTAGGTTTTGGGTTCTTTGAGCCTGACTTTACCACGTCAGTGGCCTCCCCAGAGAATCAAAATCCAGGCTTATGCTGGGGTGAGAATAGGCATGTCAGGCTTCTCCTGAGCTGAGCTAAGGAGGGGATTTGTGGCTCTAAAGACTCTTTGTTTGGATTTTCAGTTGTCTTTCTGATTTATCTCTTGTGCACACATGTTTCCTCTATACTACCAATTATTATTTTAAAGTTTTACTTAAATTCCTCTTTGTAAACACAGTATGATATAGTTTCAGGTTTACCACATAGTGATAACACAGTATGATATAGTTTCAGGTTTACCACATAGTGATTCAACCCTTGAATACAATGTCTGGTACTGGTCAGAGGTGACCTCCACTATCCCCATCCCCTGATTCCTCATCCCCCCCCCCACTTTCCTCTGGTATTTATTAGTTTATTCTCTGTGATTAAGAGTGTGTTTCTTGGTTTGCATCTCTCATCCATCCTTCACCCCTTGCCAGTTTGTTTGGTTTCTTAAAATTCACATGTGAATGCAATTGTATGGTATTTGGTATCTGTCTTTCTCAGACTGACTGAGTTCATTGTGCATAAGTCCCTTCCACTTCTCCCATGTCATTGAAAATGGCTTCATTTCATCCCTTCTGATGAATGAGTGATGTCACAGTGTGTATATTTACCACATCGTCTCTGACCATTCATCTGTCGATGGACATCTAGGCTGTATACACAGTTTCGCTGTTGTTGATAACACTGTGACCAACACTGGGCTGCATGTTCCTCTTTGAATCTACTAAACTACTTTTGTATCCTCTGTGTATCCTCTGTGCAATTTTGGAATCATAGGGTAGCTCTATTTTTAACTTCTTTTTTTAAATTTTTTTTATGATAGTCACAGAGGGAGAGGCAGAGACACAGGCAGAGGGAGAAGCAGGCTCCATGCACCGGGAGCCCGATGTGGGATTCGATCCCGGGTCTCCAGGATCAAGCCCTGGGCCAAAGGCAGGCACCAAACTGCTGTGCCACCCAGGGATCCCCTATTTTTAAATTCTCGAGGTCCCTCCAGACTGTTTTCCACAGTGGCAGCACCTTTATTTATGTATTCATGTGAGACACAGAGAGGCAGAGTTATAGGCAGAGGGAAAATGAGGCTCTATGCGGGGAGCCAGATGTGGAACGTGATCCCCCAGACCCCGGGATCATGACCTGAGCCAACGCAGATACTCAACCACTGAGGCACCCAGGTGCCTTCCTGATTCAATTTCCTTGCTAGTTATGGGTCTCTTCATATTTTCTATTTCTTCCTCTTTCAGTTTTGCTCATTTGCACATTTCTAGGGATTTGTCCATTTCTTCCAGGTCTCCCAATTTGTTAGCGTATAATCTTTCATAGTATTCCCTTATAATCATCTTATTTTTCTGGTGTTGATTGTGATCTCTCTTCTCTCATTTGTGATTTTATTCATTTAAGTTTTCTCTTTTCTCGTTGATAAGGCTGGCTAGGGCTTGATCCATTTTATTAATTATTTTGAAGAACCAGCTCTTATTTTCATTATTCCATTCTACTGTTTTGTTTATGCTGCATTGTTTATTTCTGCTCTAATCTTTATTTTTTCTGTTGGCTTTAGGCTTTCTTTGCTATTCCTTTTCCAGCTCCTTTAGGTGTATGGTTAGGTTGTGTATTGGAGACTTCTTGTTTCTTGAGGTAGGCCTGTATTGCTATGTACTTCCCTTTAGGACTGCCTTTGCTACAACCCAGAGGTTTGGAGAAACATGTTTTCATTTTCATTTGTTTCAAATTTCCTCTTTAATTTCCTGGTTGCTCCATTCATTTCTTATTTGGATGTTCATAATCTCCACGTATTTTTGGTATGTCCAATATTTTTTCTTACTTTCGACTTCGAGTTTCATAGCGTCATGGTCCGAAAATGTACAGGGTGTGATATCAACCTTGTTGATATCAACCATGTACCTGTTGTACCTGTTGAGGACTGATTTGTGGCCATGATATGATCTGTTCTGGAGAATGTCCCATGTGCACTTGGAAGGAATGTGTATTCTGCTTTAGGTTGAAATGTTCAGACATTATCTGTTGAGTCCCTATGGTCCATTGTGTCAAGGCTATTTTCCCTGGTTGATTTTCTGCATAGACGATCGGCCCATTGCCATAAGTGGGTGTTAAAATCCCCTGTAATTGTATTATTATCGGTGAGTTCCTGTACGTTTGTTGCTAATTGGTTTCTATATTTAGGTACTGCCATGTTGGCAGCATAAATATTTAGTTGTTTGAACTTTTATTTAAAATAAATTTATTTTTATTGGTGTTCAATTTACCAACAAACAGAATAACACCCAGTGCTCATCCCAAAGTGCCCCCCTCAATGCCCATCACCCATTCACCCGTACCCCCTGCCCTCCTCCTCTTCCAGCTCCCTAGTTCCTTTCTCAGAGTTAGGAGTCTTTATGTTCTCTCTCCCTTTCTGATATTTCCCACACATTTCTTCTCCATTCCCTTATATTCCCTTTCACTATAATTTATATTAACCAATTGCATGAAAACATACGTTTGTCCTTCTCCAATTGCCTTACTTCACTCAGCATAATACCCTCCAGTTCCATCCACGTTGAAGCAAATGGTGGGTATTTGTCGTTTCTAATGGCTGAGTAATATTCCATTGTATACATAAACCACATCTTCTTTATCCATTCATCTTTCAATGGACACCATGGCTCCATCCACAGTTTTGCCTTTGTGGACATTCCTGCTAAAAGCATCAGGGTGCAGGTGTCCCGGTGTTTCAGTGCATCTGAATTTGGGGTAAATCCCCAAGAGTGCAATTGCTGGGTCATAGGGCAGGTGTATTTTTAACTCTTTGAGGAACCTCCACACAGTTTTCCAGAGTGGCTGCACCAGTTCACATTCCCACCAACAGTGTAAGAGTCTTCCCTTTTCTCCGCATCCTCTCCAAAATTTGTGGTTTCCTGCCTTGGTAATTTTCCCCATGCTCACCGGTGTGAGGTGGTATCTCATTGTGGTTTTGAGTTGTATTTCCCTGACGCAAGTGATGCTGAGCATTTTCTCATGTACATGTTGGCCATGTCTATGTCTTCGTCTGTGAGATTTCTGTTCATGTCTTTTGCCCATTTCATGATGGATTGTTTGTTTCTTTGCTGTTGAGTTTAAGAAGTTCTTTATAGATCTTGGAAACTAGCCGTTTATCTGATACGACATTTGCAAATATCTTCTCCCATTCTGTAGTTTGTCTTTTAGTTTTGTTGACTGTATTCTTTGCTGTGCAAAAGCTTCTTATCTTGATGAAGTCATAATAGTTCATTTTTGCTTTTGTTTCTTTTGCCTTCGGGGATGAATCTTGCAAGAATTTACTGTGGCCGAGTTCAGAAAGGGTGTTGCCTGTGTTCTCCTCTAGGATTTTGATGGACTCCTGTCTCACATTTAGATCTTTCATCCATTTTGAGTTTATCTTTGTGTATGGTGAAAGAGAGTGGTCTAGTTTCATTCTTCTGCATGTGGTTGTCCAATTTTCCCACCACCATCTATTGAACAGACTGTCTTTCTTCCAATGGATAGTCTTTCCCCCTTTATCGATTATTAGTTGACCATAAAGTTCAGGGTCTCTATTCTGTTCCATTGATCTATGTGTCTGTTTTTGTGCCAGTTCCACACTATCTTGATGACCACAGCTTTGTATTACAACCTGAAATCTGGCATTGTGATGCCTCTAGATATGGTTGTCTTTTTTAAAATTCCCCTGGCTATTCGGGATCTTTCCTGATTCCACACAAATCTTAAAAAATAATTTTTTCTAACTCTCTGAATAAAGTCCATGGTATTTTTATAGGGATTACATTAAACATGTACATTGTCCTTGGTAACATTGACATTTTTATAATATTAATTCTGTCAATCCATGAGCATGGAATATTTTTCCATCTCTTTTTGTCTTCCTCAATTTCTTTCAGAAGTGTTCTATAATGTTTAGGGTATAGATGCTTCACCACTTTGGTTAGGTTTATTCCTAGGTATCTTATGCTTTTGGGTGCAACGGTAAATGGGATTGACTCCTTAATTTCTCTTTCTTCAGTCTCATTGTTAGTGTATAGAAATGCCATTGATTTCTGGGCATTGATTTTATATCCTGCAACGCTACCAAATTGCTGTATGAGCTCTAGCAATCGTGGGGTGGAGGATTTTGGTTTTTCTAGGTAGAGTATCATGTCATTGGCGAAGATGGAGAGTTTGACTTCTTCTTTGCCAATTTGAATGCCTTTAATGTCTTTTTGTTGTCTGATTGCTGAGGCTAGGACTTCCAGTACTATGTTGAATAGCTGTGGTGAGAGTGGCATCGCTGTCTTGTTCCTGATCTTAGGGAAAGGCTCCCAGTGCTTCCCCATTGAGAATGATATTTGCTGTTGGCTTTTGTAGATGGCTTTTAAGATGTCGAGGCATGTTCCCTCTATCCCTGCGCTCTGAATTGTTTTGATCAGGAATGAATGCTCTATTTTGTCAAATGCTTTCTCTGCATCTAATGAGAGGATCATATGGTTCTTGGTTTTTCTCTTACTGATATGATGAATCACATTGATTGTTTGACAAGTGTTGAACCAGCCTTGTGTCCCGAGGATAAATCCTACTTGTTCATGGTGATTAATTTTCTTAATGTACTGTTGGATCCTATTGGCATCTTGTTGAGAATTTTTGCATCCATGTTCATCAGGGATATTGGTCTATAATTCTCCTTTTTGGTGGGGTCTTTGTCTGGTTTTGGAATTAAGGTGATGCAGGCCTCATAGAACGAATTTGGGAGTACTCCATCTCTTACTATCTTTCCAAACAGCTTTAGTAGGATAGGTATGGTTTCTTCTTTAAACGTTTGATAGAGTTCCCGTGGGAAGACATCTGGCTTTGGACTTTTGTTTCTTGGGAGGTTTTGGATGACTGCTTCAATATCCTCCCTGGTTATTGGCCTGTTCAGGTTTTCTATTTCTTCCTGTTCCAGTTTTGGTAGTTTCTGGCTTTCCAGGAATGCGTCCATTTCTTCTAGATTTCCTAATTTATTGGTGTATGGCTTTTCATAATATGTTTTTATAATTGTTTGTATTTCCTTGGTGTTGGTAGTGACCTCTCCTTTCTCATTCATGATTTTATTAATTTAAATATTCTCTCTTCTTTTAATAAGTTTGGCTAATGGTTTATCTATCTTATTAATTCGTTCTAAGAACCAACTCCTCGTTCCATTGATCTGTTCCACCATTCTTCTGGTCTCGATTTCCTTGAATTCTGCTCGAATTTTAATTAACTCTATTCTTCTGTTGGGTGTAGGATCTATCTGCTGTTTTTTCTCTAGCCTCTTTATGTGTAAGTTTAGCTTTTGTATTTGAGTAGTTTCCGGTTTTTGAATGGATGCTTGTATTGTGATGTATTTCCCCCTTAGGACTGCTTTTGCTGCATCTCAAGGATTTTGAACAGTTGTATGTTCATTCTCATTAGTTTCCATGAATCTTTTTAATTCTTCCTTAATTTCCTGGTTGACCCTTTGGTCTTTTAGCAGGATGATCCTTCACCTCCACATGTTTGAGGTCCTTCCAAACTTCTTGTTGTTATTTAGTTCTAATTTCAAGGCATTATGGTCTCAGTATATGCATGGGGTGATCCCAATCCTTTGATATCAGTTCAGACCCTATTTGTGACCCAGTATGTGGTCTATTCTGGAGAAAGTTCCATGTGCACTTGAGAAGAATGTGTATTCAGTTGAGTTTGGATGTAAAGTTCTGTAGATATCTGTGAAATCCAACTGGTCCAGTGTATCATTTAAAGCTCTCGTTTCTTTGGAGATGTTGTGCTTAGAAGACCTATCGAGGGTAGAAAGAGTTGGATTGATGTCACCAAGTGTAAGTGTATTATTATCTAAATTTTCTTCACTTAGGTTATTAATTGGTTTAAATATTTGGCAGCTCCTACATTCGGGGCATATATTGAGGATTGTTAAGTCCTCTTGTTGGTAGATCCCTTAAGTGTGATTTAGTGTCCCTCTTCATCTCTCACTACAGTCTTCGGGGTAAATTTTAGTTTATCTGATATAAGGATGGCTAACCCTGCTTTCTTTTGAGAACCATTTGAATGGTAAATGGGTCTCCAATATTTTATTTTCAGATTGTAGGTGTCCTTCTGTCTAAAATGAGTCTCTTGTAGACAGCAAATAGATGGGTCCTGCTTTTTTATCCAGTCTGAAACCCTGCGCCTTTTGATGGAGTCATTAAACCTGTTCACGTTCAGAGTTACTATTGAAAGATATGAGTTTAGTGTCATCATGATATCTATTCAGTCCTTGTTTTTGTCGATTGTTCCACTGAACTTCTTCTGAAAGGGGAATTTTAAGAGTCCCCTTAAAATTTCTTGCAGACCTCGTTTGGAGATCACATATTCTTTCATTTCCTTCCTGTCTTGGAAGCTCTTTATCTCTCCTTCCATTTTGAATGAGATCCTTGTTGGTTAAAGTATTTTTGGTTGCATGTTCTTCTCATTTAGGATCCTGAATATATCCTGCCAGCCCTTTCTGGGCTGCCAGGTCGCTTTGGAGACATCTGCTGTTACCGTAATGCTCCTCCCCATAAAGGTCAGGGATTTCTTGTCTCTTGCTGCTTTAAGGATCTTCTCTTTATCCTTGGAATTTGCAAGCTTCACTATTAAATGTCAAGGTGTTGGACGGTTTTTATTGATTTTAGGGGGGATCTATTTCCTGGATCTGAATGCCTGTTTCCCTTCCCAGATTAGGAAAGTTTTCAGCTATAATTTGTTCAAATAACTACTCTGGCCCTCTGTCCATTTTGGCACCCTCGGGAACCCCAATTACACATAGGTTTTTCTTCCTCAGGTTGTTGTTTATTTCCTTTAATCTGTCTTCCTGGTCTTTTAATTGTCTGTCTCTTTATTCCTCAGTTTCCCTCTTTGCCATCAACTTGTCTTCTATGTCACTCACTCATTCTTCCACCTTGTTAACCCTCATCATTAGGACTTCTAGTTTGGATTGCATCTCATTCAATTGATTTTTACTTTCTGCCTGATTGGATCTAAATTCTGCAGTCATGAAGTCTCTTGAGTCTTTATGCTTTTTTCTAGAGCCACCAGTAGCTGTATAATAGTGCTTCTGAATTGGCTTTCTGACATTGAATTGTAATCCAGATTTTGTAACTCTGTGTGAGAGAGGACTGTTTCTGATTCTTTCTTTTGAGGAGAGCTTTTCCATCTAGTCATTTTGCTGAGTGCAGTGTGGCCAAAAACAAATTTTATTGGGAAAAGGAGAAAAAGAGAGGAGAGAAAGAAGGAAAGAAAAGAGAAAAAGAAAAAAGGATAAAGGAAGAAAGAAGGAAAAAAGAGAATAAAAGAGAAAGAAAAAGAAAGAAAGGGGGAAAAGGTTGGGGGAAGCAATCAGAAATGAAAAAAAATATGGGGGAGTATCTTCTGATTCTGTATACTTTAAGTCCCTTGACTTCCCCTGGAACTTGTCCGTCTAGCTGGTCTTATGGGGGAGGGGCCTGTTGTGCTGATTGTCAGGTGTTAGCACTTGGGGGAGCTGCTCTGTCCCCTGTCTGGTGCAGGGCTCAGTGGGGGTACTTTACCCTGTGAGGCCCCAGGAGGAACAACCCCAGTGTCAGCGGCCAGCTCTGGAAACCTGTATTCAGCCTCCGCAGTAACTCGGGAGTAGTCCATCTGAAGGGCCTGGAGGCTCTGGGGCGGGGCCGCTGATCTGCTCAGCTCTGGGCAGGAGCGTCCTTGCTGTCCTGGGCCCTCTGGGCCTCTGCCTGTCCTAGGGGAGGCCGAATCCTGGGCTGTATCCCGAAGCCCTGTACTCCGGGGCCTGCGCTGTTGGATTCTTGCTCCCGGCCGCAAAGCCGCTTCACTGCAGAGCCACCTCCCAAGCCCCTCCGAGTTGCTCCCGGAGCCCCACAGCACCCTCTGCACGGAACCTCTTACTCTGCAGGAGGAGCCGCTGCCAAGCTGCTCCTGGGGCCATGCAAACCCCTCCTCACAGAGCCGACACCCAAGGCCCACAGAGCTCCTCCCAGGTCAATGCATGTGCCCTGCAGCCCTCAGGGAGCTCGGTGCACTCTCCTGGGAGTGCAGGTGTCTGTTAGAGTCCCAGGGAGCCCTAGGGCATCCCCGCCCTCCTGGGGTCCTGCTCTGACTCCTTGAAGGCGCCATTCCGCCCTGGAAGATTGGTGCAGCTCCTCCTTCTCTCAGCACAGAGCTCTTCTGTCCTGGGGGAACTCGCCCCCGCCTTAGCCGGGCTCCTCGCAGGACCCCTCACACTTGGATGCCTTTTGTTTCTTTATTTCTTTTTCCCGTCTTCATGAACTTTTCTCACTGTAGCATTCAATCTGGTCTCTGTTTAAATCTCAGGCCAAATTTGTAGATTTTCTGGATGATTTGAAGGTTATCTAGGTAATTTCGTGGGGACAGGTGATTTGGGGACACTACACTTCTGCCATCTTGCCCCTCCTCTTGTATATTGCCATTTACCTTTGGTTGTTTCCTTCACTTTGTGGAAGCTTTTCAATTTGATGAAGCCCCAATAGTATTTTTGCTTTTGTTTCCCTCACCTCAGAGGCATATCTGAAAGAACATCCAATGGCCAATGTCAAAGTCATTGCTGCCTATCTTTTCTTCTTTGTATGGTTTCAGGTCTCACCTTTAGGTCTTTCATCCATTTTGAATTTATGTTTTATATATATGGTGTAAGAAAGTGGTCCAGTTTCATTCTTCTGCATTTGGCTGCCTGGTTTTCCCAACACCATTCATTCGTATCCTGGGGTCAGGGTTAGGGTTTGTTGAAGAGACTGTCTTTGTGCCATTGGATATTCCTTCCTGCCTTGTTGTCGATTAATGGATCATAGAGTTACAGGTTTGTATCTTGTTTCAGATTTCCATTCTGTTCTATTGATCTAAGCGTCTCCTGTTGGGAGATTCTTGATTGCTGATTCAGTTTCTGTGCTGGTTATCTGTCTGTTCAGGTTTCTTATTTCTTCCTTTTTCATTTTTGCAATGTTATATATTTCCAGGAATTTATCGATTTCTTCCAGGTTCTTGGTTGCTGGCATATAATTTTCCATAATGTTCTCTTATACTCGTTTGTATTTCTCTAGTGTTGGTTGTTATCTTATTTTCTCATTTGTGATTTTATTTGGTTCCTTTCTCATCTTATCTTTTTTCTTTTTTAAAGATTTTATTTATGTATTCATGCGAGACACAGAGAGGCAGAGGTATAGGCAGAGGGAAAATGAGGCTCATTCGGTGAGCCTATGTGGGACTTGATCCCCCAGGTCTGCGGGATCATGAACTAGGCCAAAGCAGATGCTCAACCACTGAGGCGCCCAGGTGCCTTGCTGATTCAATTCCTTTGCTAGTTATGGGTCTGTTCACATTTTCTATTTCTTCCTATTTCAGTTTTGCTCGCTTGCACATTTCTGGAGATTTGTCCATTTCTTCCATGTCTCCCAGTTTGTTAGCGTATAATTTCTTAGTATTCCCTTATAATTGTCTAATTTTTTTTTGGTGTTTATTTGTTTGTTTGTTTTTTTAATTTTTTATTGGTGTTCAATTTACTAACATACAGAATAACCCCCTTCTGGTGTTTATTTGATCTCTCTTCTCTCATTTGTGATTTTATTTATTTAGGTAATTTCTCTTTTCTCACTGATAAGGCTGGCTAGGGCTTGATCCATTTTATTATTTATTTTGAAGAACCAGCTCTTAGTTTCGTTATTCCATTCTACTGTTTTGTTGTTTCTGCATTGTTTATTTCTGCTCTCATCTTTATTTTTTCCTTTCTGTAGGCTTTAGGATTTGTTTGCTATTCCTTTTCCAGCTCCTTTAGGTGTAGGGTTAGGTTGTGTATTGGAGACGTCTTGTTTCTTGAGCTAGGCCTGTATTGCTTTGTATTTCCCTCTTAGGACTGCCTTTGCTACATCCCAGAGGTTTGGAGAAACATGTTTTCATTTTCATTTGTTTTAAATTTCCTCGTTAATTTCCTGGTTGCTCCATTCATTCTCTAGTAGGATGTTCATAATCTCCACGTATTTTTGGTCTGTCCAACTTTTTTTCTTACTTTCGACTTCAAGTTTCATAGCATCGTGTTCCAAAAATGTACAGGGTGTGATATCAACCTTCTTGTACCTGTTGTACCTGTTGAGGGCTGATTTGTGGGCCATGATATGATCTGATCTGGAGAATGTCCCATGTGCACTTGAAAGGAGTGTGTATTCTGCTTTAGGATGAAATGTTCATACTATATATGTTGAGTCCCTGTGGTCCAGTGTGTCAAGGCTATTGTTCCCCGGTTGATTTTCTTCATAGATGATCAGTCCATTGCCATAAGTGGGTGTTAAAATCCCCTGTCATTGTATTATTATCAGTGAGTTCCTGTACGTTTGTTGTTAATTGGTTTCTATATTTCGGTACTCCCATGTTGGCAGCATAAATATTTAGTTGTTTGATCTTGATAGAGAGTCTTTTTAATTATGAAATAATGCCCTTCTTCATCTCTTCTTACAGTATTTGTTCTTTCTTGTTTGAAATTTAAATATTTTATTTATTTATTCATGAGAGATACACAGACGAGCAGAGGAAGAAACATAGCAGAGTAAGAGGCAGCCTCCCTAAGGGGAGGCAGATGTGAGACTCGATCCTGGGATCCCAGGATCACCCCCTGATCTGAAGGCAGATGCTCAAACACTGAGCCACCAGGTGTCCCCCTGGGTTTGGTCTCAAATCTCGTTTGTCTGATATAAGTATGTGTCCTCCAGCTTTCTTTTGATATCCATTAGCATGATAGATGATTTTCCATCCCCTGACTTTCAATATGTTGGTGTCTATAGGTCTAAGGTGAGCATCTTGTTGGCAGCGTACAGATGGATGTTGTTTTTTTAATAATAATTTTATTTATCAGAGAGACAGAGAGAGAGAGGCAGGAAATTATGCAGAGACAGAAGCAGTCTCCCCACCAGGAGCCCAGTATGGGACTCGAACCCAGACTCCAGGATCACACGCTGAGTTAAAGGCAGAGGCTCAACCCCTGAGCCACCCAGGCATCCTGGATCCTGATTTTTATCTACTTTGTTACCCTGTATCTTTTGATTGGAGCATTTAGTCTATCATCATTCAGAGTGACTATTTAAAGATATGAACTTTGTGCCTCTGTGTTACCGGAAGAGTTGGTGTTTCTGGTGACGTTCTCTGGTCCTTTCTAGTCTTTGTTGCATTTGGTCTCTTTTTTTCCCCCCACTAGAAGAGTCCCTCTTAAAATTCCTTACTGGACTGGTTAAGTGGTCCTGAACTCCTTTATATGTTGCCTGTCTGGGAAAATCTTTATCTCTCCTGAATGACACCCTTGCTGAAGAAAGAATTCATACAAATTGGACTGCAATAAAAAGAAATTTAAAAACATAAAATAAATTCTTGCTAATATGATTGAGGAAAATGGCATTTAGGAGGAAAACCAGAAGCAGAAAGAGAGGAGGACATATTTCACCCTCCATAGCCTTTACAGGGACCTGGTGTCCTTTCCTAGGAGGGGCCCCCCCTCCGGAGGATGCTTCCTGCCCCTCTGCCTCCTTGTTGGAACACAGCAGGCACATCTCTAGCACCTCTGCAGTCGTGGCTTATAGCGTTTTCCCTGTATCCTATTGGGGACCACAGCATTGTGTAAGTAACCATCTGGCTGCTGTTTGACAGTATTGGGGGGATTCCATCTTTTGTTGCTTTTTTGTTGTTTTTGTTGCTTTTGAGGTGTGTGTGTGTGTGTCTATCCCATGCAGTTATCAAGTGCAGCAATCAGATCCTCTGGCTGGGTCACCAAAAAAACCCGAAATGGTTGGCACAACATCATTTCTGGTGCTGGCGCTGGGCAGTTAGCTGGGCTCTCCTGGCAGCGCTGGGGCTCGCTCATGCAGTGACTTTCAGCTGGAGGGTCAGCTGAGCTTGAAGTTCTGGCTCGGCCACATTCCCATGTCCAGCAGTGGGTCTGGCCACTCCTGGAAGGCACGTGGGGACGTCAGCTGTGTGTGCCTTGTGGTGCCCCTGCACAGGCTAGTTGGGGCCTAGGGGGTGCCCCCTCCCCCTCTCTGGGGGTCTCTACATGCCCTGTGCACAGAGTTCTGGGAGACACAGAAATGGGCTGGCTGTGCATTTTCGCACAACATTTTATTGACTTTCTACAGCAAACGGGCTCAGAGCTGTGGGTGCGTGCCTTCACCTGGGGAGGGAGACCTTTCTGTCCTTTACAGGAGGACAAGAATCACATGGGTTGGGGGTCGAGTGCTGGAGTCCCCCACCAGGGAGCATTTGTGGACTCCGGGTGGAGGCGTGTGTCCTGAGGTTTCAGCCTGAGAGACGGTTCTGAGGACAGCAAAGCTGAACTGGACCTGCAGCTCATGGGCTCCTGCACTGGGTTCCCGCAGGGCAGCTGGACCCCGGCCTTGAGCCCTCTGGGGGCCCCAGCACCTGGAGGAGCCTGTCTCCTGGTGTGGGTGCCGGTGGGGCCCACTGGCTTGCCCCTCCTCTCCCCACACTGGGATGTCCCGGGATCCCCAGGGCTGCCCTAGATCAGCGACCTGGATCTGTGGGGCACGCCCAGGGCCCAGCAGGCCATATCCAGCTGTGAGAGGGCTTGCTCAGCCCGGGGCCAGAATCCAGGGCTGGCCAGGGCCATGTGGTCCTGATTCCATTAGTCTTTGTGTTGGGACTGGTGGGGGCTCAAATAAACCCAGCCCCCACAGAGCCTGGGCCCAATCAGCCCAGGTACCTCTGGGTTAGGGCCTGGTGTCCTGTGCAGGGTTTCCCACCTTCCAGGAGTGACAGTGGGTGGAGGCAGGGCACAGTGGGTCCTCTGATTCACTCACCTGCTCACACACTGTTGGGGGCTCCCTGCCGTCCCTCCTCCCTGCAACCCCTGGGTACTCTATGGGATACCCGGGCTTCTGATGGGAGCAGGGTATCCAGAGAACCCCAGGGAGGCTGATCATGTCCCACAGGGGGCAGCTGCACCGGGTCCTTGCTCAGGGTCGATGGTGTGGGGGCATGGGTATGATGGTGGTGGAATGTGGGGGATGGTATAGGGGGGATGGTGATGGGGTATACTGTGGGTGGGGATTATGTGAGGCTGTGTGTGTGTGAGGCGGATGGGGTAGTGGCGATGCCATGTGGGATGATGATGTAGGGGGATGGTGTGGGTCTGGGGAATGGGGGGATGGCGTGGGGGGCCGGCGGACACAGGGCATCCCCGTTCTCTAAGATGCACACAGAGACATCTACAGATAAAGGCGACCCCATTCTGGCGTTTGTTGTGACACCTGCCCCTGGGGCCCCATGTGGTGAGTGCAGGGCCCGGGCCCTGGCTGGACCGGGGGCATTTTCTGGGGGTCATCATAATATGTATGTTTAAAATTGCAAATTGTCTCAAATTAAATGCACAGAATTTAGAAATATATAAAGCACTGAGAGTGGGTGTCACTCTGAACCGTCTGACCCTCTTGGGATCGATGTGTGTCTTGCTCCAGCCGCAGACATGCCGCCTGGACCCAGGTCCGGTTATTGCCCCTCACTTCCTCCACCCCATCACCTGCTTCTCAGGGGGCCGTCCCTCTCTCCTTTGGTGTTCAGGTCCCATGGCAACCCCTGGAGGCCCCATCCTTGTGGCCTCCTCATCCCTGAGGCCCCGGGGGTGTGGTCATCCTCATCACCCTACCATGGAGCGGTGTGTTGTTGGTTGCTATTGCTCTCCCTGGCCTCAGAGACCCCGTTTTCCTTACCCAGAAGCCTCCAGGGCCCCAAAGCCCCCTGGCCCAGCAGCCTCATCCGACCCCCTAGCAGTCCTAAAACATGATGTGGCTGCTGAACTTCCTGATGATGTCCAGGTCTATCTGCGTTATGTCCCTGGAGGAGACCAGGGCGTCCTCCTTCATTTGCTGTGGGAAAACCGGGGAGGAGGAGCAGGTGTGAGGGACACAGACCCGACCTGTCACGAGGTGCCGTGCTGGGCAGGGAGCCCTGGGGCCACCATGGGAGTGTGTCCTGCCGAAACTCCTTCCTTCCTCTGGGAGGGCAGGGAAGGTGGGAGTGCCCACCATGCCCATGGGACCTGTGTGATGGCCTGTGCCCAGCTGTTGTAGGCGGGGAGGTGACTGAGCGTCACCCTGGGTGGGAGGGGATAGGGGTTCAGCCAAGGTGGGAGAGGACATGGCGGTGTTGTGCCCAAGATTGTGAATCCGAGAAACCACTAAGGAACTGACACCAATGCAAACACACAAGGGTTGATTTCCAAACTCGAGCTTGTGTCCAAGTACACCCAACACAGCGGAGCAGGGACTTGGACCCCGAGGTGTGTTTTAGCTTAGTTTTAAGGGCTTGTCCCGGGGTCCTCCAGAAGGGCTTCATCAATTCCTCAATTTATGTTTACATTTTGATTTGGGGCCTTCAAGGGTACTGAGCTCTGCTCTCATTCTAATAGGTGCTTCCAGCCCATGGCATGGGCTCAGTTTGATTCTATTGTGGGGCTTTCTAGGACATTAAGCTGTAAACTTTTGTTTTTTTCCTGTAACTGAAATAATGTAAATTTCAGCTCTTCTTCACAGGGGCCTGGGATGGCAGGACTTGTTCGAACACTGAACTTAAAGTAGAAAGGCCTTCATTTCAAAGGCCTCTTTGCATTTTGTCCCATCCTATCTAGCTCTTTCCCCCTTCCCCGGAGCTCCTAAGAGAGCAATTGTAAATGACCTCAGCTTGGCAGCGTGTGTTGGGGGATTTGGGATCAGGAAGAACTGGCTCGTGGGCGTCCCAGCTGTGCACCGGGATTCCATGCTGCAGACTCTTATTCCCTAAGGCTATCTTGACAACTGACTTTGTACATAGAAAAGCTCTCCTTTATCTTTAAAAGATGAGGAGCGAGTCAAAGTGTTTTTACTCTGCCCATCTGATTGCTCAGATTCCAATCTGAGACGTATTTCCTGTTAATAAGGATAATTTACTATCTGTAGTACTATGGTTAAAATATTCTGACACAAGTAATTCAGAGGGATGAGGGTTTCTCATCTCTTTCTTCACAGCTCAGTCACTCATCAGGAAATGCATCTGTATGGGTTTGGAAATAATTGAGAGACATTAGTACCAATGGTCCTATTATTATGTGAAGGATTCATCCCTGAGATTCTTCCCGTTTCAACTGACACTGAAACACTGTGAACTCTTTGGAAGACAAAGGTCAAGGAAATAAATGTTATGCATTGCTAATTTTAAATGCAGTTGCAATATGGTGCCTATTATATTAGAAGTATTTTATCTGATTTTTGCATTTATTATCCTTTCTTGCTTTTCAGGTTGAGGAGGCATTATACGTCTTCATAAGTGTTGTTATTTCCTTCTGATATAAAATTATTACTTTGTTCCCACTGAAGGAACTCTATAAGAATAAGGCAAAAGATAATTCAACAATTCTTAAAATGTCATCACACTTGAAGACTGATTCATTTAAGTCAATTTTCAAAATAAAACTTATTTATTAGGAAAAAAACAAAGATTTATAGTGAAATTGAGAAGATAGTACAGAGCATTCGCATTCACTTGCACTCAGTTTCTCCAATTATTGATATCTTATATTAGTACAGTACAAATATTAGCTAATGAATCAAGAGTAAAAAATTCGCATTAACCAAAGACCATACTTTATTCAGATTTCCTTAGTTTTTGCTAAGTTACCATCCCTCATATCACATTCCAGTTGTCCTCCTGTTTTCTTAGGCTTCTCTGGATTGTGACAGTCTTTCAGGCTTTCCTTGTTGTTCTTGAACTGGAACACTTTGAGAAATAGAGTATTTTGTAAAATTTCCCTCAGTTGGGATATGTCTTTCGTTTATCTCATGACTGAACTGTTTTTGTGGATTATATACAGAGATATACTGCCATTTTCATTATATCATATAAAGGATAGATACTATCAACATGATTTATCAGTCTTGGTATCGATCTGATCATCTTGCTGAGGTAGTGTTTCTCAGCTTTCTCCGTAGTAAACTGATTCTTTATTATTATTGTTATTAATTAATTATTATTATTATATTATCAATATTATTTTAAGTTTTTCATATTATATTTTCTAGGAGGAAGTTACTATGTGTATTACGAAAATAAGAGTGGGAAGGTATGCTCATGAACTTGACGGTGAAATGTATGCACAAATTGAAATTCTTCTACATGGGAGATTTTTCTTCCTTCTGGGTTTTTTGTTTGTTTCTTTTTCAAAGATGTTTTCTATTTATTTGAGAGACAGAGGAGAGAAAAAGCATGAGCGAGAGGAGCAGAGGGAGAGGGAGAAGCAGGATGCCTGCTAAACAGGTAGCCTGCCTTGGGACCTGGATCATGATCTGAGCCTAAGGCAGGAGCTTAACTGACTGAGCCACCCAAGTGCCACTCTTTCTTTTTTTCTTTCTTTTTTAATAATAAATTTATTTTTTTATTGGTGTTCAGTTTGCCATCATACAGAAGAACACCAAGTGCTCATCACCCATTCACCCCCAGCGCCTGCCCTCCTCCCCTTCCATTACCCCTAGTTCATTTCCCTGAGTTAGGAGTCTATGTTCTGTCTCCCTTTCTGATATTTCTCACACATTTCTACTCCCTTACCTTATATTTCCTTTCACTACTACCTATATTCCCCAAACGAATGAGAACATATAATATTTGTCCTTCTCTGATTGACTTACTTCACTTAGCATAATACCTTCCAGTTCCATCCACGTTGAAGCAAATGGTGGGTATTTGTCATTTCTGATGGCTGAGCAAGGCCCAGCTTTTCTCTCTCTTCATCTTCTGAGTCTCCTATGATATGAATGTTATTGTTTTAATAAGTGGCTGACTTCCCTACGTCTGCCTCTGTGGTCCATAGCCTTTCTTGTTTTTAAGGCTTCCACTTGGGACTGCATCTCAGTTATAGCATTTTTAACAATGGCCTGACTAGATTTTAGTTCTTTTATTTCTACAGTAAGGGATTCTCTAGTTTTCTTCTGTGTTCTTTTTCCAGTCCAGCTGCTATCTTTATAATCATTGTTTTAAACTGTAGTTAGACATCATATATGTGTATTGATGGACTTCCTGGTGTGAGTACTACCTCATGTTATTTTATGGAGGTGAATTTCTCCATCTCATTACTTTTTCCAGAAAAGAAAATGGGAAGAAAAAGAAAACCAAGAAAAACAATAACAACTGCCCTCTAAAAAAACCCACCAGATTATTTTGGCCTGCTTGTTAAAAGATTCTAAATCCCAAAATATGAAACACAATTAAAGTAACATGAAAGTAAAAATAAGAAATATATAAGGTACATACATAAAAATTAAATAAGGAAATTAATAAAAAAGAATCAAAGAAAATAAATCAAAATAAAGCACAAAGTACAAAGGAAGCTAGACCCTACTTTCCAGGCAGAGCTGAAGCTCTGCAGCCTCAGTGGTCCAACAACTTGGTGGCAGTGAGTGGTCTGTGCCGGGTCTGGGGATGGGCTGTGGCGCTGATTATCAGGTGCACATCTGCCTGGTAGATGGAACTGAGGGGTGAGAGGCGGGTTGGGCGTCAGCGCCTCTGGAGTCTAGCAGGAGGCGCTCTGCTGCTCCCTGAGACCTGACCCTGATGGGCGGGATGCGGGAGGGGTCTCTGGGTCCTCTGGCTCTGGGGCTGAGCATACTGCCCCCCAGTCTGCAGGGGCCTCCACAGAAGAGCCCCCAAGCCCCCGGGTCTCCGCTGCTTCTCTCAGAACCCTGTGTTCACTCTACCTGCGTCTGAGCATCTTTTGTTTTTGTTTTTTTTATCTCAGACTGTTGTGCCCAAGATTGCGAATTCGAGAAACCACCGAGACGCCGACAGCGATGAAAACACACAAGGGTTTACTTACAAGCTCGAGCTTGTGTCCAATTATACCCGACAGAGCGGAGCAGGGAGTTGGACCCCGAGGTAGGTTTTAGCTTAGTTTTAAGGGCTTGTCTCTTGGACCTCCAGAAGGGCTGGAGCAATTCCTCAATTTCTGTTTACATTTTGATATGGGGCCTTCAAGGGATTGAGCTCTCTTCCCATTCTAATAGGGACTTCCTGCCCTTGGCCTGGGCTCAGTTTTGATTCTATTGTGGGGCTTTCTAGGTCATTAAGCTATAAACTTTTGTTTTTTTTCCTGTAACTGAAGTAATGTAAAATTCAGCTCTTCTTCACAGGAGCCTGGGATGGCTGGGCATGTGCTAACACTGAATTTAAATTGGAATGGCCTTAATTTTCTAGGCCTCCATGTGTCCTGTCCCATCCTATCTAGATCCTTCCCCCTTCCCCAGAGCTCCTAAGAGAGCCATTGCAAATGACCTCAGCATGGGATCCTGTGTTGGGGGACAGGCCCAGGGATTTGGGATCAGGAAGACCTGGAGCACGAGCGTCCTAGCTGTGCAGCGGGGTTCGATGCAGCGGGGTTCGATGCTGCAGACTCTTATTCCCTAAGGCTATCTTGACAACTGTCTTTCTACATAGAATACCTCTCTTTTGTCTTTAAAAGATGAGGAGCGAGTTAAAGCATTTTTTCTCAGCGCATCTCATTGCTGAGATTCCAATCTGAGACGTATTTCCTGTTAATAAGCATAATTTACTACTATCCGTAGTACTATGGTTAAAATATTCTGACACAAGTAATTCAGAGGGATGAGGGTTTCTCATCTCTTTCTTCACAGTTCAGTCACTCATCAGGAAATGCATCTTTATGGATTTGGAACGAACCGAGAGACATTAGTACCAATGGTCCTATTATTATGTGAAGGATTCATCCCTGAGATTCTTCCCCTATTTCAACTGACACTGAAACACTGTGAACTCTTTGGAAGACAAATGTCCAGGAAATAAATGTTATGCATTGCTAAATTTAAATGCACTTGCAATATGGTGTCTATTATACTAGAATTATTTTTATCTGATTTTTGTTATTTATTATCCATTCCTGCTTTTCAGGTTGAGGAGGCATTATACGTGTTCATAAGTGTTTTTCTTTCCTTCTGATCTAAAATTCTTACTTTGTTTCCATCAAAGGAACTCTTTAAGAATAAGGCAAAAGTTAATTCAACTATTCTTAAAATGTCTTCACACTTGGAGCCTGATTCATTTAAGTTAATTTTCAAAATAAATCTTATTTATTAGGAAAAAAACAAAGATTTATAGGGAAATTGAGAAGACAGTACAGTGCATTCACATGCACTTGCACTCAATTTCTCCAATTATTGATATCTTATATTAGTACGGTACAAAGATTAGCTAATGAATCAATATTAAAATAGTCGCATTAACCAAAGACCATATTATGTTCAGATTTCCTTAGGTTTTGCTAAGTTACCAACCCTCATATCACATTCCGTTTGTCCTCCTGTTTTCTTAGGCTTCTCTGGATTGTGACAGTCTTTCAGCCTTTCCTTGTTTTTGTTGAACTGGAACACTTTGAGAAGTAGAGTATTTTGAAAATTTCCTTCAGTTGGGACATGTCTGTTGTTTATCTCATGATTGAACTGTTTTTGTGGATTATATACAGAGATATACTGCCATTTTCATTATATCATATAAAGGATAGATACTATCAACATGATTTATCAGTCTTGGTATCGATCTGATCATCTTGCTGAGGTAGTGTTTGTCAGCTTTCTCCATAGTAAACTGATTCATTATTGTTATTATTATTATTATATTATCATTATTATTTTAGGTTTTTCTAAATATATTTTGTAGAGGAAAGTTACTTTGTGTATTGCACACTTAAGAATGGGAAGCTATGCTCATGAACTTGTGGGTGGAATGTCTGCACAAATTGTTTGAAATTCTTCTACATGGGAGATTTCTCTTCCTTCTGGGTTTGTTTGTTTCTTTTTCAAAGATGTTATTTATTTATAGGAGAGAGAGAGGAGAAAAACATGAGTGATAGGGGCAGAGGGAGAGGGAGAAGCAGGTTCCCTGCTGAACAGGGAGCCTGCCTTGGGACCTGGATCATGATCTGTGCCTAAGTCAGAAGCGTAACTGAGCCACCCAGGTGCCACTCTTTCTTTCTTTCTTTTTTTTAAATAATAAATTTATTTTTTATTGGTGTTCAGTTTCCCAAATCAGAATAACACCCAGTGCTCATCCCGTCTAGTGCCCCCCTCAGTTCCCGTCACCCATTTACCCTCAACCCTGCCCTCCTCCCCTTCAGTCACCCCTAGTTCAATTCCAAGTTAGGAGTCTTTATGTTCTGCCTCCCTTTTTGATATTTCCAACATATTTCTACTCCCTTCTCTTATATTCCCTTTCACTATTACCTATATTCCCAAATGAATGAGAACATACAATGTTTGTCCTTCACGACTGTCCTACTTCACTCAGCATAATACCTTCCAGTTCCATCCACCTTGAAGCAAATGGTGGGTATTTGTCATTTCTGATGGCTGAGTAAGGCCCACCATTTCTCTCTCTTCATCTTCTGAGTCTCCTATGATATGAATGTTATTGTTTTAATAAGTGGCTAACTTCCCTACGTCTGCCTGTGTCATCCATAACCTTTCTTGTTTTTAAGGCTTCCAGTTGGGACTGCATCTCAGTTATACCATTTTTAACGTTGGACTGACTTGATTTTAGTTCTTTTATTTCTACAGTAAGGGATTCTCTAGTTTTCTTCTGTGCTCTTTTTCCAGCCCAGCTGTTAACTTTATAATCATTATTTTAAACTGTATTTAGATACCATATATGTTTATTGATGAACTTCCTGGCTGTGAGTACTACCTCATGTTATTTTTTGATGGAGAATTTCTCCATCTCATTATTTTTTCCAGAAAAGAAAGAAGGAAGAAAAAGAAAACCAAGAAAAACAATAACAACTGCCCTCCAAAAAAAACACCAATTTATTTTGGCCTGCTTGTTAAAAGATTCTAAATCCCAAAATATGAAACACAATTAAACTACCATAAAAGTAAAAATAAGAAATATATAAGGTACATACATAAAATTAAAATAAGGCAATTAATAAAAAAGTATCAAAGAAAATAATTGAAATTAGAGCAGAAACTACAAAGGAATAGACCCTACTTTCCAGGTAGAGCTGAAGCTCTGAAGCCTCTGTGGTCTAACAACTGGTGGCACCGAATGGTCTGTGTGGGGTCTGGGGATGGGCCTTGGCGCTGATTTTCAGGTGCACATCTGCCTGGGAGTTGCACCTGCAGGGGTCAGAGGCGGGGTGGGAGTCAGTGCCTCTGGGCTCCAGCGGGCGGCGCTGTGCAGCTCCCTGAGTCCTGAATCTGATGGGCGGGATGCTGGTGGGGACGCTGGGTCCTCTGGCTCTGGGGCTGAGCATCCCGTCCCCCAGTCTGCTGGGGCCTCCACAGAAGAGCCCCGAAGCCCCCGGGTCTCCGCTGCTTCTCTCAGAACCCTGTGTTCACTCTGCCTGCGTCCGAAATTCTTTTGTTTGTTTGTTTTTTTTTTATCTCAGACTGTTGTGCCCAAGATTGCGAATCTGAGAAATCACCGAGAAGCCAACACCAATGCAAACACACGAGGGTTTATTTACAAGCTCGAACTTGTGTCCAAGTATACCTGACAGAACGGAGCAGGGACTTGGACCCCGAGGTGGGTATTAGCTTATTTTTAAGGGCTGGTCTCGGGGAATTCCCGAAGGGCTGGTGTAATTCCTCTAGTTCTGTTTACATTTTGGTATGGGGCCGTCAAGGGCATTGAGATCTGTTCTAATAGGGGCTTCCTGCCCTTCGCCTGGGCTCAGTGTTTATTCTATTGTAGGGCTTGCTGTGTCCTGACAATGAGCATTCAGGAAAGAAATGATGGACGTGACTCCCTTCTCAGGAGCATCACAGAGAATAAATAATGAGACTGAACCAAAAGAGCACAAGACTTGTGCACTGAGCCATACCAGGCTCTGGGAGGCCGTCCTGGGCTCGTGGGTTGGAACCCTCATCTTGTAAAAATGTCCGCAGTTCCTGAAGCACCCTCAATTACAATGTTATTCCTGTCAAATCATGGTGGCAGATCCTATAAATAGGGAAAAAAAACCCATAACATCCATCTGCCCCGAAATATGACACCGGACAGCAAATCAGTATTGGAGAAGCAGTACAGATCTGGATGCAGCAGTTTCCTATTTCAAACGATGTCACAGAGACACAGGATAAAGCAGTGTTGTCCTCGGGACCCCGCCTGGCTTTGTCGGTTAAGCATTGGACTCCTGACCTCGCCTCTGGTCCTGATCTCCTGGTTGTGAGTTCTAGCCATGGGCTGGTCCATGAACGAGGCCTGACGCCTACTTAAACAAACCAGACCCACGAGGGTTGGTCCCAGCATAAGCTGGAGGAGCAGAACAGAGAGTCCAGAAGGAAACGTACTCTGATACAACTGATTTTTTAACTTAATTTAATTTAAACCCAATTAATTAACATATAGAGTATTATACTTTCAGAGGAAGAATTCAGGGATTCACCAGCTGGAGATAACCACAGTGCTCGTAACATCATGTGCCCTCCTTCATGCCGGTCCCCTGTTAACCTCCCAACCCTGCTTCCAATGAACATCAGTTTGTTTCCTATCATTAAGAGTCTATATTTCCTGCATCTCTCTTCATCTTATTTGTTTTTCCTTCCCTTCACAGTTGTTATCTGCTTTGCTTCTTTAATTCCACTTATGAGTGACACCACACGGTCATTCTCTTTCCCGTCTGACTTATTTCACTTAACCTGATCCCTCTAGTTCTATCCACGTCATTGCAAATGGCAAGATTTCCTTCTCTTTGATAGTTGAGTACCATTCCTCTCTCTATGACCATCATCTATCTCCCATCCTTTTTATCCATCATCTGCCAGAGGGCACCGAGGCTCCTCCCACCCTGTGGCTACTATGGACCCGGATCCTGTGGACATCGGGACATGCAGGTGTCCCGATTCTCACTGCATCTGTATCTTCGGAGTGAGCTCAGGCCATTCACCTGCTGGTCGCAAGGAGGCTCTATTTGTAACTCCTGAGGAGCCTCCACACTGTTTCCAGGGCGGCTGCACATACCAGCCCGCAGTCCCACTTACAGTGGAAGAGGGTTGAGTGAGTTTTGCGGGACGTGGTAAAAGTCTGGTCCACATTTCATTTCGCATTCTGTGGGCTCCAATTCCGTGTCCTTAAGTATTTCTGTGGAAGCCGGGTGTTGGGCTCTATTTAAGTGAGACGTTTCTGAAACTAACAGGCCACAGCTGGAGCCTGGAAGGAGGCAGGTGTGGCCCCTGGAGTGCCCGCTGCCTCCTGCAGCGCCTGAGCATCCCACACGGGGCGCCGGAGCCCAGGCCCCACCCAGGGGGCATGAATGTGCAATACGCCTCCTCTGCCTGCACTGACAGGAGCCAGCCTGTGCTGGGGAGGCCTGAGGAGGACGTGGGGACGCGTCCATGCTGATGAGCCGAGCTTCAGGATATTGTGGGCTCACATCCACACTGAAAGGAGCCCCTGGGCCACCTAGGACCCAGGGGTTGTCTTCAGGAAGATGTGGGCCCGCATCAACACTGACAGGAGCACCTGGGCAACCTCAGGACATAAGTTGAGGCTTCTGGAAGCTGGGGGCCGCATTCACGGTGACAGGAGCCCCTGCCTCCTCAGAACCCTCGGTGACGCTTTGGGAGGACGTTGGGTGACATCGACACAACAGGATGCTGATTTCCTTAGGACCCGGTGTTGACTTGGGGAAATATGGGATGCGTCCATGCAGACAGAAGACCCCCGCCTTGTCAGGGCCTTTGGTGAAGCCTAAGAAAAATGTGGGTGCCTCATCCACACTGACAGGATTCTCCAGCCTCCTCAGGACCCACTGTGAAGGTATGGGAAGATTTGGGGCCACATGTATGCTGACAGGAGCTCCAGCCTCCTCAGGTCTTATGGTGAGGCTTGAGGAAAATGTGGGTCACCTCAACACTGACAGGAACCCCGTCCTCCTCAGGACCTGCACTAAAGCTTCAGGAAATATGGGGCTGCGTCTATGCTGACAGGAGCCCACAGCCTCCTCAGGATCCGCGGTGAGTTTTCAGGGGACGTGGGGCCATGTCCAGGCTGACAGGAGCCCCCGGCCACCTGAGGACCTTCTGTGAGTCTTCCAGAGGATGTGAGGCATAGTCCACAGTGACAGGAGACCCGCCATCCTCAGGACCCGCTGACTATCACTCAGGAACACGTGGGGCCATGTCCACACTCACAGGAGCCCTGCTTCCTCAGGACCCCCTGGAGGACTTTGGAGGCGCTGTTGGGGGCCTCGTCCACATCAGAAGTGACTACTCAGAACCACAGGGTATGTGAATGGGTAGAATGAATGATAGGATCAGGGGAGGGGAGTCAGTTGGTGGTTAGGCTTAGGTTAGATGTTAGATATTTGTGATTAAGCTTATGGTTACGGATTAGAGGTTAGGGTGAGGGATAAGGGTAAGGGTCAGTGGTTAGGAGTTAGGATGGGGGTTAGGGATAAGGGAATGAGGTTAGGGTTAGTGACAGTATTTAGAGTTAGGGTTAGGGTTTAGGCTTTAGGGATAGGGCAGGAGGTTTGGAGGTGGGGTTAGGGTTATGGTTGCAGTTAGGGTTGGGCTTAGGTTTGCAGTTAGGGTGAGGTGTTAGGGTGTGAGTTAGGGTTAGGGGTAAGGGTTAGGGGTTAGGGTAAAATTTAGGGCTAGGTTTAGGGTTAGGGCGAGGGTTAGGTTTAGGATAGGGGTTAGGGCTAGGGTTATGATTAGTGTTTAGTTAGGGTTTAGGGTCAGGTCAGGGTCAGGGTCAGGGTATGGTTTTGGAAAAGGGTAAGAGATAGGTATAGGGAGTGGTTTAGGAGTTAGTTTTAGGGTACAGGTTAGAGTACAGTTTGGGGTATGAGATAGGATTAGTATTAGAGGGTTAGGGTTAGGGTACAGGTTAAGGTTAGGATAGGATTTGAGTACATTAAGTTAAGGTTAGGGTTAGAGGTTAGGGTTAGATTTAAGGTAGGGGTCAGGGTTAAGGGTTTAGAATAGGTTTAGGATTTAGGGTGAGGGTTTGCAGGAAGGTTCAGTGAATGTGTTTTGGTCTTGGGGTTTGTGTTTGGTTTTCGATTAGTGATGGGGCTTGTTTAAGGGTTAGGTTAACATTAGGCTTAAGTGTAGGGTTACGGTTATGTCTATATATGGTTAGAGTTTCTGTCTTGGCATGTGCCTGCACTGGGACTCCTAATATCTTGTGCAGTTTAGTTTTATGCACTCTATTTAGGTTTTGGGTTCAAAGATAGCCTGACTCCACCAAGTCAGTGGCCTCCCCAGAGAATCAAAATCCAGGCTTCTGCTCTGGTCAGAATAGACATGGCAGGCTTCTCCGGAGCTGAGCTAAGGAGGGGATTTGTGGCTCCTAAGACTCTTTATTTGGAGTTACAGTTGCCTTTATGATTTTATCTTTTGTGTGCACATGTTTCCTCTATACTACCAATTATTATTTTTAAGTTTTATTGAATTCCTGTTTGTGAACACGGTATGATATAGTTTCAGGTTTACCACATAGTGGTTAGACCCTTGGATACAACGCCTGGTACTTGTCACAGGTGCCCTCCACTGTCCCTATCCCCTGAATCACCATCCCCCCCACCTTCCCCTGGTATTTATTAGTTTATTCTCTGTGGTTAAGAGTGTGTATCTTGGTTTGCTTCTCTAAAAAATTCACATGTGAATGCAACTGTATGGTATTTGGTATCTGTCTTTCTCTGACTGACTGAGTTCATTTACCATAAATCCTTTCCACTCCTTCCACGTCATTGTAAATGGCTTCATTTCATCCCTTCTGATGACCCAGTGATGTCGCGGTGTGTATATTTACCACATCTTTCTGCCCATTCATCTGTCGATGGACATCTGGGCTGTATCCACAGTTTGGCTGTTGTTGTAATGCTGCTACAAACACTGGGCTGCGTGTCCCTCCTCGAATCTACTAAAGTACTTCCGTATCCTCAGGGTAAATATCTAGCTCTGCAATTTTGGAATCATAGGGTAGCTCTATTTTTAACTTCTTTTTTTAAATTTTTTTTTATGATAGTCACAGAGAGAGAGGCAGAGACACAGGCAGAGGGAGAAGCAGGCTCCATGCACCGGGAGCCCAAAGTGGGATTCGATCCCAGGTCTCCAGGATCGCGCCCTGGGCCAAAGACAGGCACCAAACCACTGCACCACCCAGGGATCCCCCTTTTTTTTTTAACTTCTCGAGGACCCTCCACACTGTTTTCCACAGTGACTACATCTGTTCGCATGCCCACCAGCAGTGTAAGGGGGCTACCCTTTCTCCATTGCCTCACCAACACCTGTTGTTTCTTGTGTTGTTAATTTTAGCCATTATGACGGCTCTCAGGTGACATATCATTGTGGTTTTAGTTTGCATTTCCCTGATGATGGGTGACGCTTTGTGTCTTTCCATGTGTCTGGTGCCATCTGGCTGTCTTGTCAGAAACAAAGTCCATTCATTTTTCTGCCCATCTCCAGTTGCATAATTTGTTTTTAGGATCTTGAGATTAATATTTCCTTTATGTGTTTTGCATACTAACTCTTTATTGGATGTGTTGTTTACCAATATCTCGTTTCATTTTGTATGTTGCCTTTTAGCTTTGGTTGTTTCCTTCACTTTGCGGAAGCTTTTCATTTTGATGAAGTCCCAATAGCATTTTTGCTTTTGTTCCCTCACCTCAGTGGCATATCTGAAAGAAAATTCATTGTCCAATGTTGAAGACTTTGCTGCCTATATTTTCTTCTTTGATTGGTTTCAGGTCTCACATTTAGGTCTTTCATCCATTTTGAATTTATTTTTTATATATATGGTGTAAGAAAGTGGTCCAGTTTGATTCTTCTGCATGTGGCTGCCTGGTTTTCCCAACACCATTTGTTCTTATCCTGGGGTCAGGGTTAGGGTTGTTTGAAGAGACTTGTCTTTGTGCCATTGGATATTCCCTCCTGCCTTGTTGTCGATTAATGGATCATAGAGTTACAGGTTTGTATCTTGTTTCGGCTTTCCATTCAATTCTATTGATCTAAGCGTCTCCTGTTGGGAGATTCTTCATTGCTGATTCATTTCGTTGCTGGTTATCTGTGTGTTCAAGTTTCTTATTTCTTCCTTTATCATTTTTGCTATGTTATATATTTCCAGGAATTGATCTATTTCTTCCAGGTTCTTGGTTGCTGGCATATAATTTTTCATAATGTTCTCTTATAATCGTTTGTATTTCTCTAGTTTTGGTTGTTATTTCTCTTTTTTCATTTGTGATTTTACTTGGGTCCTTTCACATCTTTGTATCTGTTCTCTTTTTTAAAGATTTTATTTATGTTTTCATGCGAGACACAGAGAGGCAGAGGTATAGGCAGAGGGAAATGAGGCTCCATATGGGGAGCCTGATGTGGGACTTGATCCCCCAGGACCCCGGGATCATGACCTGAGCCAAATCAGATGCCTCAACCATTGAGGCACCCAGGTGCCTTGCTGATTCAATTCCTTTGCTAGTTATGGGTCTGTTTATATTTTCTATTTCTTCGTATTTCAGTTTTGCTCATTTGCACATTTCTAGGAATTTGTCCATTTCTTGCAGGTCTTAGTTTGTTAGCGTATAATCTTTCATAGTATTCCCTTATAATTGTCTTATTTTTCTGGTGTTGATTGTGATCTCTCTTCTCTCATTTGTGATTTTATTTATTTAGGTCTTTTTCTTTTCTTGTTGATAAGGCTGGATAGGGCTTGATCTATTTTATTATTTAGTTTGAAGAACCAGCTCTTAGTTCTGTTTTTCCATTCTGTTTTGTTGTTACTGTATTGTTTATTTCTGCTGTCATCTTAAATTTTTCCCTTATTCTGTAGCCTTTAGGCTTTGTTTGCTATTCCTTTTTCAGCTCCTTCAGGTGTAGGGTTAGGTTGTGTATTGGAGACTTCTTGTTTCTTGAGCTAGGCCTGTATTGGTATGTACTTCCCTCTTAGGACTGCCTTTGGTACATCCCAGAGGTTTGGAGAAACATGTTTTCATTTTCATTTGTTTTAAATTTCCTCTTTAATTTTCTGGTTGCTCCATTTATTCTCTAGTAGGATGATCATAAACTCCAAGTACTTTTGGTCTGTCCAATTTTTTTCTTACTGTCGACTTCCAGTTTCATAGCGCCTTGGTCCGAAAATGTACATGGTGTGATATCCACCTTCTTGTACCGGTTGTACCTGTTGAGGGCTAATTTGTGGGCCCTGATATGATCTGTTCTGGAGAATGTCCCATATGCAATTGAACGGAATGTGTATTCTGCTATCGGATCTAATATTCTAACTATATCTGTTGAGTCCCTGTCGTCCAGTGTGTCAAGGCTATTGTTCCCTTGTTGTTTTTCTGTATAGACGATTGGTCTATTGCCATAAGTGGGTGTTGAAATCCTCTGTCAGGATATTATTATCAGTGAGTTCCTGTACGTTTGTTGCTAATTGGTTTCTATATTTAGGTACTCCCATGTTGGCAGCATAAATATTTAGTTGTTTGATCTTGATAGTCTTTTTAATTATGAAATAATGTTCTTCTCCATCTCTTCTTACAGTATTTGTTCTTTCTTTTTGAGATTTAAATATTTTATTTATTTATTCATGAGAGATACACAGAGAAGCAGAGGCACAAACATAGGCAGAGGGAGAGGCAGGCTCCCCTAAGGGATGCCGATGTGGGACTCGATCCTGGGATCCCAGGATCACACCTTGAGTCGAAGGCAGATGCTCAACCACTGTGCATGTGTCCCCCAGGGTTTGGTTTCAAATCTCATTTGTCTGATATAAGTATGTGTCCTCCAGCTTTCTTTTGATATCCATTAGCGTGGTAGATGATTTTCCCTCTCCTGACTATCAATCTGCTGGTGTCTATAGGTCCAAGGTGAGCATCTTGTAGGCAGCATACAGATGGATCTTGTTTTTTTAATAACAATTTTATTTATGAGAGAGAGAGAGAGACAGAGAGGCAGAAAATTAGGCAGAGAGAGAAGCAGACTCCCCACCAGGAGCCCAATATGGGACTCAATCCCAGACTACAGGATCACAGCCTGGGTCAAAGGCAGATGCTCCACCCCTGAGCCACCCAGGCATCCCGGATCCTGTGTTTAAGCCACTCTGATACGCTATATCTTTTGATTGGAACATTTAGTCTATCAGCATTCAGAGTGATTATTCAAAGATATGAACTTGTGCCTTTGTGTTACAGGAGGAGTTGCAGTTTCTGGTGACGTTCTCTGGTCCTTTCTAGAATTTGTTGCTTTTGGTCTCTTTTTTTCCCCCACTAGAAGAGTCCCTCTTAAAATTCCTTACTGGACTGGTTAAGTGGTCACTGGTTAAGTGAACTCCTTTATATTTTGCCTGTCTGGGAATTCATGATCTCTCCTTCTCTCCTGAATGACACCCTTGCTGAAGGAAGAATTCATACAAATTGGACTCCAATAAAAAGAAATTTAAAAACATAAAATAAATTCTTGGTCTTATGATTGAGGAAAATGGCATTTAGGAGGAAAACCAGAAGCTAAGAGAGAGGAGGACAGATTTCACCCTCTGTAGCCTTCACAGGGACATGATGTCCTTTCCAAGGAGGGGCCTCCCTCCGTAGGATGCTTCCTGCCCCTCTGTGCTCCTTGTTGGAAACCAACAGGCACATCTCTGTGCCTCTAGCACCTCTGCAGTCATGGTTTTTTGCATCTTCCATGTATCCTATTGGGGACCACAGCATCGTATATGTAACCATCCGGCTGCTGTTTGACAACATTGGGGGGATTCCGACTTTTGTTGCTTTTTGCTTGTGTGTGTGACTTTCACATGCAGATATCCCGTGCAGCTATCTGATCCTCTGGCTGGGTCACCCAAATGCCGAAATGGTTGACACAACATCATTTCTGGTGCTGGCGCTGGGTAGATAGCTGGACTTTCCTTGCCGACTGGGGGCTCGCTCCTGCAGTGACTTTCTGCTGGAGAGTCAGCTGAGATGGAAGGTCCGACTTGGCCAAATTACCATATCCGGCAGGAGGTCCCAATGATCCCCTGTTGTTTCTCTTCTCCCCGATACCTCTCCAGCAGGGAGCCAGACCTCAGCGCCGCCCTGGGGGGAGATCCTGAGGAGGTAGCTGCCCATGGCGGGGAGCCCTGTTGCTGCCTGTGTGTGGGAGTTGAGTTGGGATCTGGGCTGGGGTTCTTGGTCCCCTGTGCTGCCAGGCCTTCTGGCGAGCCCCATGCTCACCCAGCCCCTACTCACTAGGGAGAGGAGGGTGCCCTCCACTTGCTGGTATGAGAGATCCAGCACCACAAGGTGTGCAGGCTGAGTCCACCTGGTTAGGGTGGCCCAGGTTCGTGAGCTGCAAGTGTGGGACCCAGGAAAGTTAACAAAAATCCCCTACCCCTGGAGAAGCAGAGCAGGACTGATTCCATTTTGTGCTACACCCGCCTCCTCCCCTATGACCCTCACATGAGCTGCTTTTTGCTTAAGGCGCTGCCACACCCTAGTCAGGCCGCTGGGCACACCCTATTCTGAAATCGGCTCATAACAATGTAACCCTCCCTGCTTTGTGCCCCCCAAAACTGTGCGACGATTCTGACCAAAGTAATAGGCCAGCTCAAGTGGATACTATTTGGTAAGGTGTAATTCAATTGGCCACCTGCGTGTGGACCGGCATGACTGTGCAACTTTCTGCATATTCCATGGGCCACTGGCCCCTATAAAGCTGCTATGCCTCTTATTCTTGGGATCCATGTCCCTGCTCCACTGTGTTGGGTGCAATTACACCCAAGCTCCAGCTTGTAAAGAAACCCTCGGGAGTTTCCATTGGTGTGGGCTCCTTGGTGGTTTCCCTGATTTACAATCTTGGGCACAACACCAGGGCCTGGTGTCCTGATATCCCTTCCAGGGCCACGCTGACCACCCCACAGGCCCTCTGTGCCCCAGGCACACAGGCATGGGGATGCGGGGAGGGGAATAAGTGCCCCGGAACTCGGCCATCCTCATTCATCAGGACAGAGGGTGCACAGACCTCCTGGTCGCTGTGCACAGACCCTGGTGACCTGAAGCTCCCTGGCTGTCACTCTGTCCCAGCCCCCCCCTGGCCCGGGGGACACAGCCTGAGTCCAAGCAAAGTCTGTGGTGTCCTGACCCTGGTGTCTGGCTGCCCCTGGATGGCACGTGGGGACGTCAGCTCTGTGTACCTGGCGGCGCCCCTGCAGGGGCTGTTTGGGGCCTGGATGGTGCCCCTTCCTCCTCTCTGGGTGTCTCTCCACGCCCCATGCACAGAGTTCTGGGAGACACAGAAACGGGCTGGCTGTGCATTTTCGCACAACACTTTATTGACTTTCTACAGCAAAGGAGCTCAGAGCCTAATGCACGCCTTCCCCTGAGGAGGGAGACCTTTCTGTCCTTTAGGGGAGGGCAATAATCACAAGGTGTGGAGGGGCGGGTGCTAGAGTCCACGTTGTGGGAACATGTGTGGACTGCAGGTGGGGGCGTGTGTCCTGAGATTTCAGCCTGAGTGACTGTTCTGAGGACAGCAGAGATGACCTGGACCTGCAGCTCATGGGCTCCTGTCCTGGGACCCACAGGGCAGCTGGACACCTGCCTTGGGCCCTCTGGGGCCCCAATACCTAGAAGAGCCTGCCTCCTGGTGTGGGTTCATGTGGGGCCAACCAGCCTATCCATCCACTCCCCACCCTGGGGTGTCCCGGGATCCCCCGGCCTGCCCTAGGTTAGTGACCTGGATCTGTGGGGCATTCCCAGGGCCCAGGAGGCCACATCCACCTGTGAGAGGGCTCGCTCAGCCTGGGGCCAGAATCCAGGGCTGGCCAGGACCATGGGGACCTGGATCCCATTAGTCTTTGTGTTGGGCCTGGGAGGGGCTCAAATCAACCTAGCTCCCACAGAGCACAGAGCCAGGTCAGCCCAGGTCCCTCTGGGTTAGGGGCTGGTGTCCTGTGCAGGTTGTGCCACCCTCCAAGACGGACAGTGGGCGAGGGCAGGGCCCAATGTGTCCTCTGCACCACTCACCTACACCAGCCTTTCGGGGATCGCTGCCTTCCTTCCTCCCTGCAACCTCTGGGTTCTCTATGGGAGAATTGGGCTTCTGATGGGAGCAGGGTATCCAGAGAACCCCAGGGAGGCTGAGCATGTCCCACAGGGGGCAGCTGCACTGGGTCCTTGCTGGGGGCGGATGGTGTGGGGGTGGATGTTGTGGGGTAGGGATATGATGGTGGTGGTATATTAGGAAGGTACAATATTAGCCTTGAATCAATATTAAAATATTCTCATTAACCAAAGACCATACTTTATTGAGATTTCCTTAGTTTTTGCTAAATTACCATCCCTCATATCCCATTCCATTTGTACTCATGTTTTCTTAGGCTCCTCTGGATTGTGACAGTCTTTCCGCCTTTCCTTGTTATCGTTGAACTGGAACACTTTGGGAAGTATTTTGTAAAATTTACCTCAGTTGAGAAATGTCTGTTTTTTATCTCATGATTAAACTGTTTTTGTGGATTATATACAGAGATATACTGCCATTTTCATTATATCATATAAAGGATAGATATTATCAACATGATTTATCAGTCTTCGTATCGATCTGATCATCTTGCTGAGGTCGTGTTTGTCAGCTTTCTCCATAGTAAAGTGATTCTTCTTCTTCTTCTTCTTCTTCTTCTTCTTATTATTATTATTATTATTATTATTATTGTATCAATTTTGTATACTGATTTTCATATTATATTTTGTAGAAGGAAGTTACTATGTGTCTTCCGGAAATAAGAGTGGGAAGCTATGCTAATCAACTTGAGGGTGGAATGTCTGCACAACTTCTTTGAAATTCTTCTACATGGGAGATTTTTGTCCTTCTGGGTTTGTTTGTTTGTTTCTTTTTAAAGGTGTCATTAATTTATTTGAAAGAGAGAGGAGAGAATAACCAAGAGCGAGAGGGGCAGATGGAGAGGGAGAAGCAGGTTCCCTGCTGAACAGGGAGCCTGCCTTGGGACCTGGATCATGATCTGAGCCTAAGGCAGAAGCTTAAGTGACTGAGCCACCCAGATGCCATTTTTTCTTTCTTTTTCTTTTTTTTAATAATAAATTTACTTTTAATTGGTGTTCAATTGCCCACATACAGAACAACACACAGTGCTCAGCCTGTCAGTACCCGTCATCCATTCACACCCAGACCCACCCTCCTCCCCTTCCATCACCCCTAGTTCATTTCCCAGAGTTAGGGGTCTTTATGTTCTGTCTCCCTTTCTGATATTTCCCACACATTTCTTCTCCATTCCCTTATATTCCCTTTCACTCTTATTTATATTCCCCAAGTGAATGAGAACATGCAATGTTTGTCCTTCTCTGATTGACTTACTTCACTCAGCATAATACCTTCCAGTTCCATCCACGTTGAATCAAATGGTGAGTATTTGTCATTTCTAATGTCTGAGCAAGTCCCACCTTTTCTATCTCTTCATCTTCTGTGTCTCCCATGATATGAATATTATTGTTTTAATAAGTGGCTGACTTCCCTACGTCTGTCTTGTGGTCCATAACCTTTCTTGTTTTGAAGGCTTCCACTTGGCACAGCATCTCAGTTATAGCATTTTTAACATTGGCCTGACTAGATTTTAGTTCTTTTATTTCTACAGTAAAGGTTTCTCTAGTTGTCTTCTGTGCTCTTTTTCTAGCCCAGCTGCTGTCTTTATAATCATTGTTTTAAACTGTAGTTAGACATCATATATGTGTATTGATGAACTTCCTGGCTGTGAGTAGAACCTCATGTTATTTTATGGAGGTGAATTTCTCCATCTCATTATTTTTTCCAGAAAAGAAAGAAGGAAGAAAAAGAAAAAACAAGAAAAACAATAACAACTGCCCTCCCCCCCCAAAAAAAAACCCCACCAGATTATTTTTGCCTGCTTGTTAAAGATGCTAAATCCCAAAGTAAGAAAAACAATTAAAGTACCATGAAAGTAAAAATAAGACATATATACGATACATACAGAAAAATTAAAATAAGGCAATTAATAAAAAAGAATCAAAGAAAATAAATGAAAATAAAGCACAAAGTACAAAGGAATCTAGTCCGTACTTTCTAGGCAGAGCTGAAGCTCTGCTGCCTCTGTGGTCCGATAACTTGCTGGCAGCGAATGGTCTGTGCAGGGTCTCGGAATGGGTCTTGGCACTGATTCTCAGGTGCACATCTGCCAGGGAGATGCACCTGTGGGGTCAGAGGCGGGGTGGGCATCAGCGCCTCTGGCCTCCAGTGGGCAGCACTGTGCTGCTCCCTGAGTCTCTGTGCTGATGGGCGGGATGCGGGTGGGGACCCTGGGTCCTCTGGCTCTGGGGCTGAGTTTTCCGCCCCCCCACCTGTCTGCAGGGGCCTCGACAGAAGAGCCGCTAGGCCCCCGGGTCTCCACTGCTTCTCTCAGAACCCTGCTTTTACTCTGCCTGCGTCCGAGCTTCTTTTGGTTTTGTTTTTTTTTATCTCAGACTGTTGTGCCCAAGATTGCGAATCCGAGAAACCACCGAGATGTCGACTCCGATGCAAACACACGAGGGTTTATTTACAAGCTTGAGCTTCTGTCCAAGTATACCCGACAGAACGGAGCAGGGACTTGGACCCCGAGGTGGGTTTTAGCTTAGTTTTAAGGGCTGGTCTTGGGACCTCCAGGAGGGCTGGAGCAATTCCTCAAGTTCTGTTTACATTTTGATATGGGACCTTCTAGGGCATTGAGCTCTGTTCTCATTCTAATAGGGGCTTCCTGCCCTTGAGCTGGATTCAGTTTTTATTCTATTGTGGGGCTTTCTAGGACATTAAGATGTGAACAGTAAAGGTTTCACAACTGGAAGGGGAACTCACACTGTCCCTATATGCTGAAGAGGTGGTACTAGAAACAGAAAACCTGAGAGCCTCCACCAAAACCTGTTAGAACTAAGGAGTGAGTTCAGTAAAGTCAGGGGACACAAACTGACCCTACAGCTCTATTTGTAACTTCCTGAGGAGCCTCCACACTGTTTCCAGGGCGGCTGCACCAGCCCGCGGTCCCGCTCACAGTGGAAGAGGGTTGAGTGAGTTTTGCGGAACTTGGTAAAAGTCTGGTCCACATTTCGGTCTTGGGGTTTGTGTTTGGTTTTCGATTAGTGATAGGTCTTGTTTAAGGTTTAGGTTAACATTAGGCTTAAGTGTAGGGTTAGGCTTATGTCTGTGTATGGTTAGAGTTTGGGTCTTGGCATGTCCTGCACTGGGACTCCTAATATCTTGGGCAGTTTAGTTTTATGCACTCTATTTAGGTTTTGGGTTCAAAGATAGCCTGACTCCACCAAGTCATTGGCCTCCCCAGAGAATCAAAATCCAGGCTTTTACTTGGGTGAGAATAGGCATGGCAGTCTTCTCCTGAGCTGAGGTAAGGAGGGGTTTTGTGTCTCTAAATACTCTTTATTTGGATTTTCAGTTGACTTTCTGATTTTATCTCTAGTGCACACATTTTTCATCAATACTATCAATTATTATTTTAAAGTTTTACTTGAATTCCTGTTTGTAAACACAGTATGATATAGTTTCAGGTTTACCACATAGTGATTCAACCCTTGGATACAACGCCTGGTACTGGTCAGAGGTGACTTCCACAATCCCCATCCCCTGATTCCCCTCCCCCCTCCCACCTTCCTCTGGTATTTATTAGTTTATTCTGTGTGGTTAAGAGTGTGTATCTTGGTTTGCTTCTCTCATCCCTCCCCTCCGCCCCTTTGCCAGTTTGTTTGGTTTCCTAAAATTCACATGTTAATGCAATTGTATGGTATGTGGTATCTGTCTTTCTCTGACTGACTGAGTTCATTTAGCATAAGTCTTTCCAATTCTCCCACGTCATTGGAAATGGCTTCATTTCATCCCTTCTGATAACCCAGTGATGTCGCAGTGTGTATATTTACCACATCGTCTCTGCCCATTCATCTGTCGGTGGACATTTTAGCTGTATCCACAGATTGGCTGTTGTTGATAACGCTGCTACCAACACCGGGCTGCGTGTCCCTCTTTGAATCTAATAAACTACTTTTGTATCCTCAGGGTAAATACCTAGCTGTTTAATTTTGGAATCAGAGGGTAACTCTATTTTTAACTTCTTTTTTCAAAAAATTTTTATGATAGTCACAGAGAGAGGGGCAGAGACACAGGCAGAGGGAGAAGCAGGCTACATGGACCGGTAGCCTGATGTGGGATTCGATCCTGGGTCTCCAGGATCACGCCCTGGGCCAAAGGCAGGCACCAAACCGCTGCGCCACACAGGGATCCCTTATTTTTAACTTCTCGAGGTCCCTCCAGACTGTTTTCCACAGTGGCTGCACCTTTACTTAAGTATTCATGAGAGACACAGAGAGGCAGAGGGAAAATGAGGCTCTATGTGGGGAGCCTGATGTGGGACGTGATCCCCCAGGACCCCGGGATCATGACCTGAGCCAAAGCAGATGCTCAACCACTGAGGCAGCCAGGTGCCTTGCTGATTCAATTCCTTTGCTATTTATGGGTCTGTTCACATTTTCTATTTCTTCCTATTTCAGTTTTGCTCATTTACACATTTCAAGGGATTTGTCCATTTCCTCCATTTCTTCCAGTATGTTAGTGTATAAGCTTTCATAGTTTTCCCTTATAACTGTCTTATTTTTCTGGTGTTGATTGTGATCTCTCTTCTCTCATTTGTGATTTTATTTATTTAGGTCTTTTCTCTTTTCTTGTTGATAAGGCTGGCTAGGTCTTGATCCATTTCATTAATTATTCTGAAGAACCAACTCTTAGTTTTTTTATTCCATTCTACTGTTTTTTTTATTTCTGTATTGTTTATTTCTGCTCTCAATTTATTTTTTCCCATCTTCTGTAGGCTTTAGGCTTTGTTTGCTATGCCTTTTCCATCTCCTTTAGCTGTAGGGTTAGATTGTGTATTAGAGACTTCTTGTTTACTTTTTTTAAAAAACATTTTATTTACTTTTTATTTATTTATGATAGTCACACAGAGAGAGAGGCAGAGACATAGGCATAGGGAGAAGCAGGCTCCATGCACCGAGAGCCCGACGTGGGATTCAATCCCGGGTCTCCAGGATCGCGCCCTGAGCCAAAGGCAGGCGCTAAACTGCTGCGTCACCCAGGGATCCCAGACTTCTTGTTTCCTGAGGTAAGCCTGTATTGCTATGTATTTCCCCCTTTGGACTGCCTTTGCTACATCCCAGAGGTTTGGAGAAACATGTTTTCATTTTCATTTGTTTTAAATTTCCTCTTTAATTTCCTGGTTGCTCCATTCATTCTCTAGTAGGATGTTCATAATCTCCACATATTTTTGGTCTGTCCAAATTTTTTCTTACTGTCAACTTCGAGTTCATAGCGTCGTAGTCAAAAATATACAGGGTGTGATATCAACTTCTTGTACCTGTTGTACCTGTTGAGGGCTGATTTGTGGCCCATGATATGATCTTTTCTGGAGAATGTCCCATGTGAACTTGAAAGGAATGTGTATTCTGCTTTAGGAAGAAATGTTCAGACTATATCTGTTGAGTCCCTGTCGTCCAGTGTGTCAAGGCTATTGTTCCCATGTTGATTTTCTGCATAGACGATCAGTCCATTGCCATAAGTGGGTGGGTTTTAAAATCCCCTGTCATTGTATTATTTTCAATACAGTCAGTTCCTGTACGTTTGTTGGTATTTGGTTTCCATATTTAGGTACTCCCATGTTGGCAGCATAAATATTTAGTTCTTTGATTGATATAGAGAGTCTTTTTAACTATGAAATAATGCCCTTCTTCATCACTTCTTACATTATTTGTTCTTTCTTTTTTGAGATTAAATATTTTATTTATTTATTCATGAGAGATACACAGAGAAGCAGAGGCAGAAACATAGGCAGATGGAGAGACAGGCTCCCCAAAGGGATGCCGATGTGGGACTCGATCCTGGGATCCTAGGAACACACCCTGAGCCAAAGGCAGATGCTCAACCACTGAGCCACCAGGTGTCCCCCAGGGTTTGGTTTCAAATCTAGTTTTTCTAATATAAGTATTGGTCCTCCAGCTTTCTTTTCATAACCATTAGCGTGATAGATGATTTTCCATCCCGTGACTTTCAATCTGCTGTTGTCTATAGGTCTAAGGTGAGCATCTAGTAGGCAGCATACCGACGGACTTGTTTTTTTAATAACGATTTTATTTTTGAGAGCATGAGAGAGAGAGAGAGAGAGAGAGAGAGAGGCAGAAAATTAGGCCAAGAGTGAAGCAGGCTTCCCACCAGGAGCCCAATATGGGACTCGATCCCAGACTCTAGGATCACACCCTGAGTCAAAGGCAGAGGCTCAAACCCAGAGCCACCCAGGCATCCCGGATCCTGTTTTTTAAGGCACTCTGATACCCTATATCTTTTTTTTTTTTTTTTTTTTTTTAAATTTTTTTTTTTATACATTTATTTTTTTTTTAATTTTATTTATTTATTTGTGATAGTCACAGAGAGAGAGAGAGAGAGAGAGAGAGAGGCAGAGACACAGGCAGAGGGAGAAGCAGGCTCCATGCACCGGGAGCCCGACGTGGGATTCGATCCCGGGTCTCCAGGATCGCGCCCTGGGCCAAAGGCAGGCGCCAAACCGCTGCGCCACCCAGGGATCCCATGATACCCTATATCTTTTGATTGGAGCATTTAGCATCAGATTTCAGAGTGCTTATTCAAAGATATGACTTTGTGCCTTTGTGTTACCGGTAGAGTTGGTGTTTCCGGTGACATACTCTGGTCCTTTCTAGTCTTTGTTGCTTTTGGTCTCTTTTTTCCCCACTAGAATAGTTCTTCTGAAAATTCCTTACTGGACTGGTTTAGTGGTCATGAACTCCTTTATACTTTGCCTGTCTGGGAAAATCTTTCTCTCTATCCTGAATGATACCCTTGCTGAAGAAAGAATTCATACAAATTGGACTCCAATAAAAAGAAATTTAAAAACTTAAAATAAATTTTTGCTATTATGATTGAGGAAAATGGCATTTAGGAGGAAAAGCAGAAGCTGAAAGAGAGGAGGAAAATTTCACCATCCGTGGCCTTCACAGGGACCTGGTGTCCTTTCCTAGGAGGGCCCCCCACTCCGGAGGATGCTTCCTGCCCCTCTGCGCTCCTTTTTGGAACACAAGAGGCACATCTCCGTGCCTCCAGCACCTCTGCAGTCATGGTTTATAGCGTCTTCCAGGTATCCTATTGGGGACCACAGCGTTGTGTATGTAACCATCCAGCTGCTGTTTGACAACATTGGGGGGATTCTGACTTTTGTTGGTTTTGGGGTGTTTGTGTGTCTATCACATGAAGCTATCACGTGCAGTTATCGGATCCTCTGGCTGGGTCACCCAAACGCCGAAATGGTTGGTACAACATCATTTCTGGTGCTGATGCTGGTTGGCTAGCTGGGCTCTCCTGGCCGACCCGGGGCTCGCTCCTGTCATGAATTTCAGCTGGAGGGTCAGCTGAGGTGGAAGGTCTGGCTGGGCCACATTCCCATGTCCGGCAGTGGGTCTCCCCAAGCGCCGCCTGCTTCTCTTCTCCCCGATGCCTCTCCAGCAGGGAGCCGGACCTCGGGGCTGCCCTGGGGGGATCTCCAGAGGCGCCGGGTGCCCATTATGGGGAGCCTTGGGGAGCCTGTGTGTGGGAGTAGGGGTGGTGATGGGGCTGGGGTTCCTCAGTGCCCTGTGCTGCCTGGCCTTCAGGCCGAGCACCATGTTCACCCAGTCCCTACTCACTAGGGTGAGGAGGGGTGCCCTCTACACACTGGTGTGAGAAACCAGCACCACAAGGTGTGCACACTGAGTCCATTTGGTGAGGGTGGCCCAGGTGCGTGATCTGCAAGTGTGGGACCCAGGAAATATAACAAAAATCCCCTACCCTTGGACAAGTAGAGCAGGACTGATTCCATTTTGTGCTACACCCGCCACCTCCCCTATGACCCCCTCATGACCTGCTTATGTCTTAAGGCGCTGCCCCAGCCCAGTCAAGCCGCTGGGCACAACCTAATCAGAAATAGGCTCATAACAATGTAACTCTGCTTTAGCCCGCCAAAACTGCACGCCGATTCTGACCAAAGTAATAGGCCAGGTCAAGTGGATACTATAGATTAAGGTGTAATTCAATCGGCCACCTGCACGTGGACTGACACGACTGTGCAACTTTCTGTGTATCCCATGGGCCACTGGCCCGTATAAAGCTGCTACGCCTCTTAGTCTCAGGGTCCAAATCCCTGCTCCACTGTGTCGGGTGCACTTGGACTCAAGCTCCATCTTGTAAAGAAATCCTCGGAAGTTTACATCGATGTCGGCTCATCGGTGGTTTCTTGGATTTGCAATCCTGGGCACAACACAAGGGCCTACTGTCCTGACATCCCTTCCAGGGTCACGCTGATGGCCCCACAGGCCCTCTGTTCCCCAGGCATACAGGCACAGAGATGCGGGGAGAGGAGGAAGTACCCCAGAAACCAGCCAGCCCCCGCCCCCTTGACAGAGGGAGCACAGACATCCCAGGTCCCTTTACAGAGACCCTGGTGACCTGAGGCTCCCTGGCCATCACTCTGTCCCAGGCCCTCCTGGCCCGGGGGCACAGGCTGAGTCCCAGTATAGTTTGTGGGGTCCTGACCCTGGCATCTGGCCGCCCCTGGAAGGCACGTGGGGACGTCAGCTTGTGTGCCTTGCAGTGCCCGTGCAGGGGCTGTTTGGGGACTGGGTGGTGCCCCCTCCTCCTCTCTGTGGGTCTGTCCATGCCCCGTGCACCGAGTTCTGGGAGACACAGAAACGGGCTGGCTGTGCATTTTCGCACCACAACACTTTATTGACATTCTACAGCAAACGGGCTTAGAGTGGAGGGTGTGCACCTTCCCCTGTGGAGGGAATGTCTGTCCTTTAGGGGAGGGCAAGAATCACATGGGTGGGGTGTGAGTGCTGGAGTCCCCCACCTGGGAGCACGTGTGGACCTCGGGTGGGGGCATGTGTCCTGAGGTTTCAGCCTGAGTGACGGTTCTGAGGACAGCAGAGCTGACCTTGACCTGCAGCTCGTGGGTTCCTAGATGGGTCTCCGCAGGGCAGCTGGACCCCAGCCACTTGGCCCCTGGGGCCCCAGCACCTGGAGGAGCCTGCCTCCTGGTGTGGGTTTGGGTGGGCCCCACCGGCCCACCTCTGCTCTCTCCAACCTTGGGTGTCCCGGGATCCCCAGGGCTGCCCCAGGTCAGCGACCTAGATCTGTGGGGCACCCCCAGGGCCCAGCAGGCCACATCCAGCTGTAGAGGGCTCGCTCAGCGTGGGGCCAGAATCCAGCACTGGACAGGGCAATGGGGGGCTGGATCCCATTAGTCTTTTTGTTGGGACTGGGGCAGGGGCTCAAATCACACCCACCCTCACAGAGCCCGGGGCCAGGCCAGTCCAGATACCCCTGGTTAGGGGCTGGTGTTCTGTGCAGTGTAAGCCGCCCTCTGGGAGGGACAGTGGGCGGAGACAGGGCACAGTGCATACTCAGCACCACTCACCTGCACACACCCTTTCAGGGGCTCCCTGTCTTCCCTCCTCCCTGCAACCCCTGGGTACTCTATGGGACACCCAGGCTTCTGATGGGAGCAGGGTTTCCAGAGAACCCCGGGGAGGCTGAGTATGTCCCACAGGGGGCACCTGCACCGCGTCCTTGCTGGGAGCCATTGGTGTGGGGGCGGATGGTGTGGGGGCAGGGGTATGATGGTGGTGGATTATGGGGGATGGTGTAGGGGGGATGGTGTTGGGGTATAGTGTGGGTGGGGATTGTGTGGGGCTGTGTGGGTTTTTTTTTTTTTAAAGATTTTATTTATTTATGATAGTCACAGAGAGAGAGAGAGAGAGAGGCAGAGACACAGGCAGAGGGAGAAGCAGGCTCCATGCACCGGGAGCCCGACGTGGGATTCGATCCTGCGTCTCCAGGATCGCGCCCCGGGCCAAAGGCAGGCGCCAAACCGCTGCGCCACCCAGGGATCCCGGCTGTGTGGGTTTGAGGGGGATGGTGTAGGTGGGATGCCATGGGGAATGATGATGTAGGCAGATGGAGTGGGAGTGGGGAATGAGGGGGATGTCGTGGTGGTCCTGCTGACACAGGGCATCCCCTTCCTCTAAGATGCACAAGGAGACGTCTACACTTAAAGGAGACTCCAGTCTGGGGTTTGCTGTGACATCTGCCCCTGGGGCGTGGTGTGGTCAGTGCAGGACCCTGGCTGGTCCGGGGGCATTATCTGGAGTTCATCATACTATGTGTGTTTTCAAATTGCAAATTGTCTCAAATTAAATGCATAGAATTTAGAAACCTGTAAAGCACCGAGAGTGGGTGTTACTCTGACCCATCTGACCCTCATGGGATCGAAGTGTGTCCTGCTCCGCTGCGGCCATTCCGCATGGCACCCAGGTTCGGTTCCTGTCCCCCACGCCATCAACCCATCCCCTGCTTCTCAGGGGGTCGTCCCTCTCCCCTTTGGGGCTCAGCTCCCATGGCAAGCCCTGGAGAGCCCATCCTAGTGGCCTCCTCATGTCCGAGGCCCCGGGGGTGGGGGCACAGAGGTAATCCCCAACACCCTACCATGGAGCGGTGTGTTGTTGGTTGCTGTTCTGCCCCCCGACTCGGAAGCCCCGTTTTCCCTACCCAGAATCCCCCGGTACTCTCCTGGGTCTTGATCCCCCCTGGCCCCTCAACCTCCCCCTATCCCGTAGTAGTCCCAAGATATGATGTGACTGCTGAACGTCCTGTTGACGTCCAGGTCCACCTGCGTGATGTCCCTGGAGGAGACCAGGGCCTCCTCCTTCATTTCCTGTGGGAAAACCGGGGAGGAGGAGCTGGCGTCAGGGACACAGACCCCGACCTGTCACCAGGTGCTCTCCTGGGCAGGGAGCCCTGGGGCCACCATAGGAGTGTGTCCTGCTGAAACCTCCTTCCTTCCCCTGGGAGGCTGGGGATGGCGGGAATGCCCACCGTGCCAGTGGAATTGTGTGAGGGCCTGTGCCCAGCTGTAGTGGGCGGGGAAGTGACTGAGGGTCAGCCTGGGTGGGAGGGGACAGGAGGCCAGTCCAGGTAGGGAGGGGTCATGGGGGTGTTGTGCCCAAGATGTCGAATCTGAGAAACCACTAAGGAGCCAACGCTGATGCAAACACCCAAGGGTTGTTTTACAAACTCGAGCATGTGTTCAAGTATAGGCCACACAGTGGAACAGGAATTTGGACCCCGAGGAAGGTTTTAGCTTAGTTTTAAGGGCTGGTCTCGGGGACGTCCAGAAGAGCCTGACAATTCCTCAAGTTCTGTTTACATTTTGATATGGGGCCTTCAAGGGCATTGAGCTCTCCTCTCATTCTAATTGGGGTGTCCAGCCCTTTGCTTAGGCTCAGTTTTTATTCTATTGTGGGGCTTTCTAAGAAATTAAGCTGTAAACTTGTTTTTTTCCAGTAACTGAAGTAATGCAAATTTCAGCTTTCTTCACAGGGGCCTGGGATTGCTGGACGTGTGCTAATACTGAACTTAAAGTAGAATGGCCGTAATGTTCTCGGCCTCCAAGCATCCCGTCCCGTCCTATCTAGCTCATGCCCCCCTCCCTGGAGCTCCTAAGAGAGAAATTGCAAATGACCTCAGCATGGCAGCCTGTTTTGTGGGACAGGCCCAGAGATTTGAGATCAGGAAGACCTGGGGCACAGGCGTCCCAGCAGTGCAACAGGATTCCATGCTGCAGACTCTTATTCCCTAAGGCTATCTTGACAACTGACTTTGTACATAGAAAAGTTCTCCCTTGTCTTTAAAAGTGCAGGAGCGAGATAAAGCATTTTTCCTCTGCCCATCTGATTGCTCAGATTCCACTCTGAGACGTATTTCCTGTTAATAAGGATAATTAACTATCCATAATACTATGGTTAAAATATTCTGACACAAGTAATTCAAAGGGATGAGTGTTTCTCATCTTTTTCTTCACAGCTCAGTCACTCATCAGGAAATGCATCTTTATGGATTTGGAAATAATTGAGAGACATTAGTACCAATGTTCCTATTATTATGTGAAGGATTCTTCCCTGAGATTCTTCCCCTATTTCAACTGACACTGAAACACTTTGAACTCTTTGGAAGTCAAAGGTCAAGGAAATAAATGTTATACATTGTTAATTTTAAATGCACTTGCAATATGGTGTCTATTGTACTAGAAGTATTTTTATCTGATTTTTGCTATTTATTATCCTTTACTGCTTTTCAGGTTGAGGAGGCATTATACGTGTTCAATTTTCAAATTAAATCCTATTTTTTAGAAAGAAAACAAAGATTTATAAGGAAATTGGAAAGATAGTACAGAGAATTCTCATGCACTTGCAGTCAATTTCCCCAATAATCGATATCTTATATCAGTACGGTACAAATATTAGCTAATGAATCAATATTAAAATTTTCGCAATAACCAGAGACCATACTTTATTCAGATTTCCTTAGTTTTTGCTAAATCACCATCCCTCATACCACACTCCATTTGTCCTCATGTTTTCTTAGGCTCCTCTGGATTGTGACAGTCTCTCAGCCTTTCCTTGTTGTTGTTGAACTGGAACACGTTGAGAAGTAGAGTATTTTGTAAAATTTCCCTCAGTTGGGACATATCTGTTGTTTATCTCATGATTGAACTGTTTTTGTGGATTATATACAGAGATATAATGCCATTTTTATTATATCATATAAAGGATAGATACTATCAACATGATTTATCAGTCCTGGTATTGATCTGATCATCTTGCTGAGGTAGTGTTTGTCAGGTTTCTCCGTAGTAATATGATTTATTATTATTATTATTATTATTATTATTATTATTATTATTTTAAGTTTTTCATAATATATTTTGTAGAAGAAGTTACTATGTGTATTGCACACCTAAGAGTGGGAAGCTATGCTCAGGAACTTGAGGGTGGAATGTCTGCACAAATTGTTTGAAAATCTTCTACATGGGAGATTTCTTTTCCCTCTGGGTTTGTTTGTTTCTTTTTGAAAGATGATATTTATTCATTTCAGAGAGAGAGGAGTGAAAAACATGTGCTAGAGGGGCAGAGGGCGAGGGAGAAGCAGGTTCCCTGCTGAAGAGGGAGCCTTCCTTGGGACCTGGATCATGATCTGACCCTAAGGCAGAAGCTTAACTAACTGAGCCACACAGGTGCCACTCTTTCTTTCCTTCTTTCTTTCCTTCTTTCTTTCTTTCTTTCTTTCTTTCTTTCTTTCTTTCTTTCTTTCTTTCTTTCTTTCTTTCTTTCTTTCTTCTTTCTTTCTTTCTTTCTTCTTTCCTTAAAAATAAATTTACTTTTTATTGGTGTTCAATTTGCCAACATACAGAATAACACCCAGTAGTGCTCATCGCGTCAAGTGCCCCCCTCAGTGCCCGTCACACATTCACCCCCACCCCCGCCCTCCTCCCCTTATATCACCCTTAGTTCGTTTCCCAGAGTTAGGAGTCTTTATATTCTGTCTCCCTTTCTGATATTTCCCACACATTTCTTCTCCCTTCCCCTATATTCCCTTTCACTATTACCTATATTCCCCAAGTGAATGAGAACATACAATATTTGTCTTTCTCTGATTCACTTACTTCACTCAGCTTAATACCTTCCAGTTCCATCCATGTTGAAGGAAAAGGTGGTTATTTGTCGTTTCTAATGGCTGAGCAAGCCCACCTTTCCTCTGTCTTCATCTTGGGAGTCTCCCATGATATGAATGTTATTGTTTTAATAAGTGGCTGAGTTCCGAAATCTGCCTCTATGGTCCATAACCTTCCTTGTTTTTAATGCTTCCACTTGGTACTGCATCTCAGTTATAGCATTTTTAACGTTGGCCTGACTAGATTTAAATTCTTTTATTTACAGTAAGGGATTCTCTAGTTTTCTTCTGTGCTCTTTTTCCAGCCCAGATGCTATCTTTATAATCATTGTTTTAAACTGTAGTTAGACATCATATATTTGTATTGATGGACTTCCTGGTTGTGAGTATTACCTCATATTATTTTATGGAGGTGAATTTCTCCATCTCATTATTTTTTCCAGAAAAGAAAGACGGAAGAAAAAGAAAACCAAGAAAAACAATAACAACTGCCCTCCCCAAAAAAACTACCAGATTATTTTTGTCTGGTTGTTAAAAGATTCTAAATCCCAAAATAAGAAACACAATTAAAGTACCATGAAAATAAAAATAAGAAATATATAAGGTACATACATAAAAATTAAAATAAGGCAATTTATAAAATAGAATCAAAGAAAATAAATGAAAATAAAGCACAAAGTACAAAGGAAGCTAGACCCTACTTTCCAAGCAGAGCTGAAGCTCTGCAACCTCTGTGGTCTGACACCTTGGTGGCAGCGAGTGGTCTGTGCAGGGTCTGGGGATTGGCCATGGCGCTGATTGTCAGGTGCACATCTGCCTGTGAGATGCATCTGCGGGGTCTGAGGCGGTGTGGGCGTCAGCGCGTCTGGCCTCCAGCGGGTGGCGTTGTGCTCCTCGCAGAGACCCGGTCCAGATGGGTGGGATGCGGGTGGGGTGTCTGGGTCCTCTGGCTCTGGGGCTTAGCATACTGCCCCCCAGTTTGCAGGGGCCTCCACAGAAGATCCCTCAAGTCCCTGGGTCTCCGCCACTTCTCTCAGAATCCTGCGTTCACTCTACAGGCGTCCGAGCTTCTTTCGGTTTTCTTTTTTTATCTCAGACTGTCGTGCCCAAGATTGCGAATCCGAGAAACCTCCGAGAAGCCAACACTGATGCAAACACACGAGGGTTTATTTACCACCTCGAGCTTGTGTCCAAGTGTACCCAACAAGCGGAGCATGGACTTGGACCCTGAGGTGGGTTTTAGCTTAGTTTTAAGGGCTGGTCTCGGGGACCTCCAGAAGGGCTGGAGCAATTCCTCAAGTTCTGTTTACATTTTGGTATGGGGCCTTCAAGGGCATTGAGCTCTGTTTTCATTCTAATAGGGGCTTCCTGCCCTTGGCCTGGGCTAAGTTTTGATTCAATTGTGGGGCTTTCTAGGACATTAAGCTGTAAACAGCAAAGGTTCCACACCTGGAAGGGGGACGTCACACTGTCCCTATATGCTGAAGATGCAGAACTAGAAACAGGCAACCCCAGAGCCTCCACATAAACCTGTTAGAACTAGGAGTGAGTTCAGTAAAGTCATGGGACACAAACTGACCCTACAGAGCAGAGTAGCCTTGCTGTGTACTGACAATGAGCACTCAGGAAGGAAATGACGGATGTGACTCCCTTCTCAGGAGCATCAAGGAGAATAAATAATGAGACTGAACCAAAGGAGCACAAGACTTGTGCACTGAGCCATACCAGGCTCTGGGAGGCCGTCCTGGGCTCGTGGGGTGGGAGCCTCATCTTGTGAAAATGTCCGCAGTTCCTGAAGCCACCCTCAGTTTCAATGTCATTCCTATCAAAATCATGGTGGCAGACCTTAGAAATAGGAAAAAAAAACCCATAACATCCATCTTCCTCAACAAATAACCCCGGACAGCAAACCAGTATTGGAGAAGCAGGACAGAGTGAGACGCAGCACTTTCCTATTTCCCCTGTTATGCCCCCACCCCTCCAGCGACCCTCAGTTCATTTCATATCATTAAGAGTCTGTATTTCCTGCATCTGTTTTGATCTTATTTGTTTCTCCTTCCCTTCACTGATGTTCATCTGCTTTGCTTCTTTAATTCTACCTATGAATGACACCACACGGTCATTCTCTTTCCCGAGTGACTTACTTCACTTAACATTTTCCCTTTAGTTCTATCCACAACATTGCAAATGGCAAGATTTCCTTCTCTTTGATAGCTGAGTACCATTCCTCTCTCTATGACCATCATCTATCTCCCATCCTCTTTATCCATCATCTGCCACAGGGCACCGAGTCTCCTCCCACAGTGTGGCTACTGTAGACCCAGCTGCAGTGGACATTGGGGTGCAGGTGTCCCAAGTCTCACTGCATCTGTATCTTCGGAGTGATCTCCAGGCTGTTCACCTGCTGGTCACAGGGCGGCTCTATTTGTAACTTCCTGAGGGGCCTCCACACTGTTTCCAGGGCAGCTCCACGAACCCACGGTCCCGCCCACAGTGGAAGAGGGTTGAGCGAGTTTTGCAGGACGTGGTAAAAGTCTGGTCCACATTTCATTTTGCAACCCGTGGGCTCCAATTCCTTGTCCTTAAGTATTTCTGGGGAAGCAGGGTGTTGGGCTCCTTTTCAGTGAGATGTTTCCGAAACTAACAGGCCCCAGCTGGAGCCTGAAAGGAGGCAGGTGGGGCCCATGTAGCACCCGCTGCCTCCTGCACTGCCTCCTGCACAGCCTCCTGCAGCGCCTGAGTGTCCCACAGGGTGCGCCCGAGCCAGGCCCCTCCCATGGGGCAGGCATGTGCAGTAGGCCTCCTCTGCCTGCACTAACATGAGCCAGCCTGTGCTGGGGAGGCCTGAGGGGGACGTGGGGACGCATCTACGCTGATGAGCTGCAGCCTCCATAGGACCCTCAGGAAGTCTTCAGGGGGAAATTGGGTCGCGTTCATGCTGACAGGAGCCCCAGTCTCCTCAGGACCCGCGGTGAGGCTTTAGGAAGATGTGGGCCCACATCCACCCTGACAGGAGCCCCTGGGCTGCCTCAGGACCAGCGGGGAGTCTTCAAGAAGATGTGGGCCCACGTCCACACTGACAGGAGCCCTGAGCCACCTCAGGACCCGTGGGGAGGTTTCAGAAAATTGTGGGCCCGCATCCACGCTGACAGGAGCCCCTCAGCAGCCTCAAGACCCACGGGGAGGCTTCAGGAAGATATGGGCCCGCATCCACGCTGACAGGAGCCCCTGAGCCACCTCGGGACCTGCGGGGAGGCTTCAGGAAGATGTGGTGCGACATCCACTCTGGCAGGAGCTCCCAGGCCCCTCAGGACATAAGTTGAGGCTTCTGGAAGCTGGGGGCTGCATTCATGGTTACAGGAGCCCCGGCCTCCTCAGAACCCTTGGTGACACTTCAGGAGGACTTGGGGCTACATTGACACAACAGGACGGTGACTTCCTCAGGACCCCCGGTGTAGACTTGGGGAAATATGTGGATGCGTCCATGGGGACAGAAGACCCCAGCCTTGTCAGGGCCTGTGTTGAGGCCTAAGAAAAATGTGGGTGCCGCATCCACACTGACAGGATTCTCCAGCCTTCTCAGAACCCACTGTGAAGGTTTGGGAAGATTATGGGCCACATCCATGCTGACAGGAGCCCCGAGCCTCCTCAGGTCTTATGGTGAGGCTTGAGGAAAATGTGGGGCCACGTCAACCCTGACAGGAACCCCATCCTCCTCAGGACCAGCACTTTGGCTTCAGGACATATGGGGCTGCGTCTATGCTGACAGGAGCCCACAGCCCCCTCAGGACCCACAGTGAGTTTTCTAGGGGACGTGGGGCCATGTCCAGGCTGACAGGAGCCCCTGGCTTCCTGAGGACCTGCTGTGAGGCTTCCAGAGGATGTGAGACATAGTCCACAATGACAGGAGACCTGGCGTCCTCAGGACCTGCTGACTATGAATCAAGAACACGTTGGGCCATGTCCACACTCACAGGAGCCCGGCTCGCTTGGACCCCCTGGAGGACTCTGGAGGAGCCATTGGGGGCCACGTCTACATCAGAAGGGACTCCTCAGAACCACAGTGTAAGTGAAAGGATAGAATGAATGGTAGGGTTAGGGGAGGGGAGGCAGTTGGTGGTTAGCCTTAGGTTATATGTTAGGTGTTAGTGATTATGCTTATGGTTACAGATTAGAAATTAGCTGAGGCATAAGGGTAATGGTCAGTATTTAACAGTTAGGATGGGGGTTAAGGTAAGGGACAGGATTTACTGTTAGGGTTAGGGTTTAGGCTCTAGGGTAGGGCAGGAGGTTAGGAGTTGGGGTTAGGGTGATGGTTAGAGTTAGGGTTGGGCTTAGGTTTGCAGTTAGGGTTAGGGGTTAGGGAGTGAGTTAGGGTCAGGGTTTAGGGTGAGGGGTTAGGGTTATAGTTAGGGCTAGGTTTAGAATTAGGGCGAGGGTTAGGGTTGGGAAAGGGGTTAGGACTAGGGTTAGGGTTATTGCTTGGTTAGGGTTAGGGACAGGTCTGGGTCAGGGTCAGGGTACGGTTTTGGAACAGGGTAAGAGATACGTTTTGGGAGTGGGCTAGGGGTTAGTTTTAGGGTATGGGTTAGGGTAAAGTTTGGGGTATGAGATAGGATTAGTATTAGAGGGTTAGAGTTAGGGTACAGGTTAAGGTCAGGAATAGGATTTGAGTACATTAAGTTAAGTTTAGGTTTAGAGGTTAGGGTTAGGGTTAGATTTAAGGTAGGGGTCAGGGTTAAGGGTTTAGAATAGGTTTAGGAGTTAGGTTGAGGTTTGGCAGGTAGGTTCAGTGAATGTGTTTTGGTCTTGGGTTTTGTGTTTGGTTTTCGATTAGTGATGGGTCGTATTTAAGGGTTAGGTTAACATTAGGATTAAGTGTAGGATTAGGGTTATGTCTGTGAATGGTTAGAGTTTGGGTCTTGACATGTGCCTGCACTGGGACTCCTAGTATCTTGGGCAGTTTAGTTTTATTAACTCTATTTAGGTTTTGGGTTCAAAGATAGCTTGACTCCACCAAGTCAGTGGCCTCCCCAGAGAATCAAAATCCAGGCTTCTGCTGGGGTCAGAAAAGACATGGCAGGCTTCTCCGGAATTGAGCTAAGGAGGGGATTTGTGGCTCTAAAGACTTTATTTGGATTTTTCAGTTGCCTTTCTGATTTTATCTCTAGTGCATACATGTTTCATCAATACTACCTATTATTATTTTAGTTTTACTTGAATTCCTGTTTGTATACACAGAATGATATAGTTTCAGGTTTACCACATAGTGATTCAACCCTTGGATACAACGCCTGGTACTGGCCACAGGTGCCCTCCACTATCCCCATCCCCTGATTCCCCATCCCCATCACCTTCCTCTGGTATTTATTAGTTTATTCTCTGTGGTTAAGAGTGTGTTTTTTTGTTTGCTTCTCTCATCCCCCCTCTGCCCCTTTGCCAGTTTGTCTGGTTTCTTAAAATTTACATGTGAATGCAATTGTATGGTATTTGGTATCTTTCTCTGACTGACTGAGTTCATTAAGCATAAGTCCTTTCCACTTCTCCCACGTCATTGTAAATGGCTTCATTTCATCCCTTCTTATGACCCAGTGATGTCGCAGTGGGTATATTTACCACATCGTCTCTGCCCATTCATCAGTCGATGGACATCTGGGCTGTATCCACAGTTTGGCTGTTGTTGATAACGCTGCTACAAACAATGGGCTGTTTGTCCCACTTGGAATCTACTAAACGACTTTTGTATCCTCGGGGTAAATACATAGCTCTGCAATTTTGGAATCGTAGAGTAGCTCTATTTTTAACTTCTTTTTAAAAATTTTTTTATGATAGTCACACAGAGAGAGGCAGAGACACAGGCAGAGGGAGAAGCAGGCTCCGTGCACTGTGAGTCCGACATGGGATTCGATCCTGGGTCTCCAGGATCATGACATGGGCCAAAGGCAGGTGCCAAACCCCTGTACCACCCAGGGATCCCCTATTTTTAACTTCTTGAGGACCCCCCACAGTGTTTTCCACAGTGGCTGCACCTGTTCGCATGCCCACCAGGAGTGTAAGGGGGCTTCCTCTTCTCTATAGCCTCAACAACACCTGTTGTTTCTTCTGTTGTTAATTTTAGCCATTCTGATGGCTGTCAGGTGACATCTTATTGTGGTTTTCATTTCCATTTCCCTGATGATGGGTGACGCTGAGTGTCTTTCGATGTCTGGTGGCCATCTGGATGTCTTGTCAGAGGCAAAGTCCATTCATTTCTTCTGCCCATCTGCAGTTGGATAATTTGTGTTTAGGATGTTGAGATATATATTTGCTTTACATATTTTGCATACTAACTTTATTGGATGTGTTGTTTACAAATATCTCCTTTCATTTTGTATGTTACCTTTTAGCGTTGGGTGTTTCTTTCACTTTGCAGAAGCTTTTGAATTTGACGAAGTCCCAATAGTATTTTTGCTTTTGTTTCCCTCAACTCAGAGGCATATCTAGAAAGAAGATCCAATGACCAATGTCAAAGACGTTGTTGCCTATCTTTTCTTCTTTGTATGGTTTCAGGCCTCACATTTAGGTCTTTCATGCATTTTGAATTTATTTTTTATATATATTGTGTAAGAAAGTGGTCCAGTTTCATTCTTCTGCATGTGGCTGCTTGATTTTCCCAACACCATTTGTTCTTATCCTGGGGTCAGTGTTAGGGTTTGTTGAAGAGACTGTCTTTGTGCCATTGGATGTTCCTTGCTGCCTTGTTGTCGATTAATGGATCATAGAGTTACAGGTTTGTATCTTGTTTCGGCATTCCATTCTATTCTATTGATCTAAGCATCTCTTGTTGGGAGATTCTTGATTCCTGATTCAATTTCGTTGCTGGTTATCTGTCTGTTCAAGTTTCTTACTTCTTCCTTTTTCATTTTTGCTATGTTATATATTTCCAGGAATTGATCTATTTCTTCCAGGTTCTAGGTTGCTGGCATATAATTTTTCATAATGTTCTCTTATAAACGTTTGTATTTCTCCAATTTTGGTTGTTATTTCTCTTATCTCATTTGTGATTTTATTTGGGTCCTTTCTCATCTTTTTTTTTAAGATTTCTTTTTTTTTATTTATGGTAGTCACAGAGAGAGAGAGAGAGAGAGAGAGAGAGAGAGAGAGGCAGAGACACAGGCAGAGGGAGAAACAGGCTCCATGCACCGGGAGCCCGACGTGGGATTCGATCCCGGGTCTCCAGGATCGCGCCCTGGGCCAAAGGCAGGAGCCAAACCGCTGCACCACCCAGGGATCCCGATTTCTGGGCATTGATTTTGTATCCTGCCATGCTACCAAATTGCTGTCTGAGTTCTAGCAATCTTCACGGGGAGGGTTTTGGGTTTTCTAGGTAGAGTATCATGTCATTGGCGAAGAGGGAGAGTTTGACTTCTTCTTTGCCAATTTGAATGCCTTTAATGTCTTTTTGTTGCCTGATTGCTGAGGCTAGGACTTCCAATACTATGTTGAATAGCACTGGTGAGAGTGGACATCCCTGTCTTGTTCCTGATCTTAGGGGAAGGGCTCCCAGTGCTGCCCAATTGAGAATGATATTTGCTGTGGGTTTTCCTACATGGCTTTTAAGATGTTGAGGATTGTTCCCTCTATCCCTACCCTCTGAAGTGTTTTGATCAGCAATGGATGCTCTATTTTGTCAAATGCTTTCTCTGCATCTAATGAGAGGATCATATGGTTCTTGGTTTTTCTCTTGCTGATATGATGAATCACATTGATTGTTTTACGAGTGTTGAACCAGCCTTGTGTCCCGGGGATAAATCCTACTTGGTCATGGTGAATAATATTCTTAATGTATTGTTGGATCCTATTGGCTTTAACTTGTTGAGAATTTTTGCATCCATGTTCATCAGGGATATTGGTCTGTATTCTCCTTTTTGGTGGGGTCTTTGTCTGGTTTTGGAATTAAGGTGATGCTGGCTTCATAGAACGAATTTGGAAGTACTCCATCTCTTTCTATCTTTCCAAACAGCTTTTTGGAAGTACTCCATCTCTTTCTATCTTTCCAAACAGCTTTAATAGGTATGGTTTCTTCTTTAAACGTTTGATAGATTTCCCCTGGGAAGCCATCTGGCCCTGGCCTTTTGTGACTTGGGAGTTTTTTGATGACTGCTTCAATTTCCTCCCTGGGTATTGGCCTGTTTAGGTTTTCTATTTCTTCTTGTTCCAGTTTTGGTAGTTTGTGGCTTTCCAGGAATGCCTCCATTTCTTCTCGATTGCCTAATTTATTTCCATATAGCTGTTCATAATATGTTTTTAAAATCGTTTGTATTTCCTTGGTGTTGGTAGTGATCTCTCCTTTCTCATTCATGATTTTATTTTATTTTTTTTCATTCATGATTTTATTAATTTGAGTTTTCTCTCTCTTTTAATAAGACAGGATAATGGTTTATGTATGTTATTCTTTCAAAGAACCAACTCCTGGTTTTGTTTATCTATTCCACATTTCTTGTGGTCTCAATTTCCTTGAGGTCTGCTCAAATTTTAATTAAATCTCTTATTCTCTTGAGCGTAGGATCTAGCTGCTGTTTTTTTCTCTAGCTCCTTTATGAGTAAGGTTAGCTTTTGTATTTGAGTTCGTTCCAGTTTTTGAATGGATGCTTGTATTGTGATGTATTTCCCCCTTAGGACTGCTTTTGCTGCATCCCAAAGATTTTGAACGTTTGTATCTTCATTCCAATTAGTTTCCATGAATCTTTTTAATTCTTCCTCAATTTCATGGTTGACCCTTTCAGCTTTTAGCAGGATGGTCCTTAACCTCCATGTGTTTGAAGTCCTTCCAAACTTCTTGTTGTGATTTAGTTCTACTTTCAAGGCATTATGGTCTGAGAATATGCAGGGGACGATCTGAATCTTTTGGTATCGGTTCAGACCCTATTTGTGACCCAGTATGTGGTCTATTCTGGAGAAAGTTCCATGTGCACTTGAGAAGAATGTTTATTCAGTTCAGTTTAGATATAAAGTTCTATAGATATCTGTGAAATCTATCTGCTCCAGTGTATCATTTAAAGCTCTCGTTTCTTTGGAGATGTTGTGCTTAGAAGACCTATCGAGGGTAGAAAGACCTAGATTGATGTCACCAGTATTTCTTCACTTTCGTTATTTATTGGTTTAAATATTTGGTAGCTCCGATATTCGGGGAGTATATATTGAGGATTGTTAAGTCCTCTTGTTGGATAGATCCTTTAAGTATGATTTAGTGTCCATCTTCATCTCTCACTATAGTCTTCGGGGTAAATTTTAGTTTTTCTGATATAAGGATGGCTACCCCTGCTTTCTTTTGAGGACCATTTGAATGGTAAATGGTTCTCCAACCCATTATTTTCAGATTGTAGGTGTCCTTCTGTCTAATATGAGTCTCTTGAGGGAAGAAATAGTTGGGTCCTGCTTTTTATCCAGTCTGAAACCCTGCGCCTTTGAGGGGGTTATTAAGCCCGTTCACGTTCAGAGTTACTATCAACAGATATGAGTTTAGTGTCATCATGATATCTATTCAGTCCTTGTTTTGTGGATTGTTCCACTGAACTTCTTCTTAAAGGGGAATTTTAAGAGTACCCCTTAAAATTTCTTGCAGAGCTGGTTTGGAGTTCACATATTCTTTCAGTTCCTGCCTGTCTTGGAAGCTCTTTATCTCTCCTTCCATTTTGAATGAGAGCCTTGCTGGATAAAGTATTCTTGGTTGCATGTTCTTCTCATGGAGGACCCTGAATATATCTGGCCAGCCCTTTCTGGCCTGCCAGGTTGCTGTGGAGACGTCTGCTGTTACCCTAATGCTCCTCCCCATAAAGGTCAGGATTTTCTTGTCTCTTGCTGCTTTAAGGATCTTCTCTTTATCTTTGGAATTTGCAAGCTTTACTATTAAATGTCGAGGTGTTGGACGGTTTTTATTGATTTTAGGGGGGGGATCTCTCTATTTCCTGGATCTGAATGCCTGTTTCCCTTCCCAGATTAGGGAAGTTTTCAGCTAGGAGTTGTTCAAATACATATTCTGGCCCTCTATCCCTTTTGGCGCCATCGGGAACCGCATTTATACATAGGTTTTTCTTCCTCAGACTGTCGTTTATTTCCTTTAATCTGTCTTCCTGGTCTTTTAATTGTCTGTCTCTTTTTTCCTCAGTTTCTCTCTTTGCCATCAACTCGTCTTCTATGTCACTCACTCATTCTTCCACCTCGTTAACCCTCATCTTTAGGACTTCTAGTTTCGATTGCATCTCATTCAATTGACTTTTAAATTTCGGCCTGATTGGATCTAAATTCTGCAGTCATGAAGTCTCTTGAGTCCTTTATGTTTTTTTCTAGAGCCACCAGTAGCTGTATAATAGTGCTTCTGAATTCGTTTTCTGACACTGAATTGTAATCCTGATTTGTAACTCTGTTGGAGAGAGGACTGTTTCTGTCTTTTGGGGTGAGCCTTTCTTTGTAGTCATTTTGCTCAAAGCAGAGTGGCCAGAAACAAGTGTATTGGGAATAAGAGAAAAAGAGAGGATAGAAAAAAGGAAAGAGAAGAGAAAAAGAAAAAAGGAAAAAGGACTGAAAAAAGCAAAAAAAGAGAATAAAAGGAGAAAGAAAAAGAAAGAAAGGGGGAGAAAAAGGGTGGGGGAAGCAATCAGAAATAAATAAAACATGGGGGAGTATCTTCTGATTCTGTATACTTTAAGTCCTTTGACTTCCCCTGGAACTTGTCCGTCTAGATGGTCTTCTGGGGGAGGGGTCTGTTGTGCTGATCTTCAGGTGTTAGCCCTTGGGGGAGCTCCTCTCCCCCTGCCAGGTGAAGCGCTCAATGGGGGTAGTTTACCCCATGAAGCCCAAGGAGAAACAACCCCAGTGGCAGTGGCCAGGTCTGAAAACCGGTATTCAGCCCCCACAGTAACTCCAGAACAGTCCATCTGCAGGGCCTGGAGGCTCCAGGGTGAGGCTGCTGATCTGCTGAGCTCTTGGCAGGAGCGTCATTGCTGTCCTGGGTCCTCCGGGCTTCTGCCTGTCCTGGGGGAGGCCGAATCCTGGGCTGTGTCATGGCACCCTGTGCTCCAGGGCCTGTGCTGTTGGATTCTCGCTCCCAGCCGTGCAGCCACCTCTCCACGGAGCCGCCGCCCTAGCCCCTCTGAGCTGCTGTAGGAGCTGCGCAGCCCCCTCCACATGGACCCTCTTCCTCTCCCCTAGGTGCCGCCACCTAGCTGCTCCCAGGGACCCGCAGCCCCCTCCACACACAGCCGCCACCTGAGCCCCTCAGAGCTGCTCCTCGGTCAATGCATGTGCCCTGCAGCCCTTAGGGAGCTCAGTTCACTCTCTTGGGAGTGCAGGTGTCTGTTAGTTTCCCATGGACCCCGAGGGTATCCCCACCCTCCTCGGGTCCTGCTCTGAATCCCTGCGGGCGCCATTCCACCCTGGAAGATTGGTGCAGCTCCTGCATCTCTGGGACAGAGCTCTCCTGACTGGGGGGCACTCGCCCTGGCCTTAGCCTGGCTCCTCGGGGGCCTCTCCCCCTTGGATGCCTTTTGTTTCTTTACTCCTTTTGTGGTCTTCCTACCTTGATAGAAGTGCGAACTTTTCTCTCTGTAGCATTCCAGCTGATATATGTTTAAATCTCAGGTCGAATTCCTAGATTTTCAGGATGATTTGAAGGTTATCTAGGTAATTTGGTGGGGACAGGTGACTTGGGGACCCTTCTCTTCCGCCATCTTGCCCTTCTTCCTGTATGTTGCCTTTTAGGTTTGGTTGTTTCCTTCACTGTGCAGAAGCTTTTCAATTTGATGAAGTCCCAATAGTATTTTTGCTTTTGTTTCCCTCACCTCAGAGGCATATCTAGAAACAAGATCCAATGGACTATGTCATAGATGTTGCTGCCTATCTTTTCTTCTTTGTATGGTTTCAGGTCTCACATTTAGGTCTTTCATCCATTTTGAATTTATTTTTTATATAGATGGTGTAAGAAAGTGGTCTAGTTTCATTCTTCTGCATGTGGCTGCCTGGTTTTCCCAACACCATTTGTTCTTATCCTGGGGTCAGGTTTAGGGTTTCTTGAAGAGACTGTCTTTGTGCCATTGGATATTCCTTCCTGCCTTGTTGTCCATTAATGGATCATAGATACATGTTTGTATCTTGTTTTGGCTTTCCATTCTGATCTATTGATCTAAGCATCTCCTGTTGGGAGATTCTTGATTGCTGATTCAATTTCTTTGCTGGTTATCGGTCTTTTCAAGTTTCTTATTTATTTATTTTTCATTTTTGCTATGTTACATATTTCCTGGAATTGATCTATTTCTTCCAGGTTCTAGGTTGCTGGCATATAATTTTTCATCATATTCTCTTATTATCGTTTGTATTTCTCTAGTGTTGGTTCTTATTTCTCTTTTCTCATTTGTGATTTTATTTCAGTAATTTCTCATCTTTTTATCTTTTCTCTTTTTAAAATATTTTATTTATGTATTCATGAGGGACTCAGAGAGGCAGAGGTATAGGCAGAGGGAAAATGAGGCTCCATGCGGGGAGCCTGATGTGGGACTTGATTCCCCAGGACCCCGGGATCATGACCTGTGCCAAAGCAGATGCTCAAACACTGAGGCACTCAGGTGCCTTGCTGATTCAATTCCTCTGCTAGTTATGGGTCTGTTCACATTTTCTATTTTTTCCTATTTCAGTTTTTCTCTTTTGCACATTTCTAGGGATTTGTCCATTTATTCCAGGTCTCCCAGTTTGTTAACATATATTCTTTCATAGTATTCCCTTATAATTGTCTTATTTTTCTGGTGTTGATTGTGATCACTCTTCTCTCATTTGTGATTTTATTTATTTAGGTCTTTTCTCTTTTCTCATTCGTAAGGCTGGATAAGGCTTGATTCCATTTATTAATTATTTTGAAGAACCAGCTCTTAGTTTCCTTATTCCATTCTACTGTTTTTTTAATTTCTGTATTGTTTATTTCTGCTCTCATCTTTATTTTTCCCTCTTCTGTAGGCTTTAGGCTTTGTTTGCTATTCCTTTTCCAGCTCCTTTAGGTGTAGGGATAGGTTGTGTATTAGAGACTTCTTGTTTCTTGAGGTAGGCCTATATTGCTATGTACTTCCCTCTTTGGACTGCCCTTTCTACATCCCAGTGGTTTGGAGAAACATGTTTTCATTTTCATTTGTTTTAAATTTCCTCTTTAATTTCCTGTTTGCTCCATTCATTGTCTAGTAGGATGTTCATAATCTCCACGTATTTTTGGATTGTCCAATTTTTTTCTTACTGTTGACTTCGAGTTTCATAGAGTAGTGGTCCGAAAAGGTACAGGGTGTGATATCAACCTTCTTGTTCCTGTTGTACCTGTTGAGGGTTGATTTGTGGCCCATGATATGATCTGTTCTGGAGAATGTTCCATGTGTACTTGAAAGGAATGTGTATTCTGCTTTAGGAAGAAATGTCCAGACTATATCTGTGAGTCCCTGTGGTCCAGTGTGTCAAGGCTATTTTTCCCCTGTTGATTTTCTGCATAGACAATCAGTCCATTTCCATAAGTGGGTGTTGAAATCCCCTGTCAGTGTATTATTATCAGTGTGTTCCTGTATGTTTGTTGTTAATTGGTTTCCATATTTAGGTACTGCCATATTGGCAGCATAAATATTTAGTTGTTTGATCCTGATAGAGAGTCTTTTTAATTATGAAATAATGTCCTTCTTCATCTCTTCTTACAGTATTTATTCTTTCTTTTTTGAGATTTAAATATTTTATTTATTTATTTTTGAGAGATACAAAGAGAAGCAGAGGCAGAAACATAGGCAGAGGGAGAGACAGGCTCCCCAAAGGGATGCCAATATGGGACTCGATCCTGGGATCCCAGGATCACACCCTGAGCCGAAGGCAGATGCTCAAGCACTGAGCCACAAGGTGTCCCCCAGTGTTTGGTTTCAAATCTAGTTAGTCTGATATAAGTATGGGTTCTCCAGCTTTCTTTTCATAACCATTAGCGTGATAGATGATTTTCCATCCCCTGACTTTCAATCTCCCGGTTTCTATAGGTCTAACGTGAGCATCTAGTAGGCAGCATACTGATGGATCTTGTTCTTTTAATAACGATTTTATATTTGGGAGCATGAGAGAGAGAGAGAGAGGCAGAAAATTAGGCAGAGAGAGAAGCATGCTCCCCACTACTAGCACACTATGGGACTCAATCCCAGACTCCAGGATCACACCCGGAGTCAAAGGCAGAGGCTCAACACCTGAGCCACCCAGGCATCCCGGATCCTGTTTTTTAAGCCACTCTGATACCCTCTATCTTTTCATTGGAGCATTTAGTCTATCAGCATTCAGAGTGATTATTGAAAGATATGAACTTACTGCCTTTGTGTTACCGGTAGAGCTGGTGTTTCCAGTGACGTTCTCTGGTCCATTCTAGTCTTTGTTGCTTTTGGTCTCTTTTTTTCCCCCACTAGAAGAGTCCCTCTTAAAATTCCTTATTGGATTGGTTAAGTGGTCATGAACTCCTTTATATTTTGCCTGTATGGGAAATCTGTATATCTCCTTCTATCCTGAATGACACCCTTGCTGAAGAAAGAATTTATAAGAATTAGACTCTTATAAAACGAAATTTAAAAACATAAAATAAATTTTTGGTGTTATGATTGAAGAAAATGGCATTTAGGTGGAAAACCAGAAGCTGAAAGGGAGGAGGACAGATTTCACCCTCCGTAGCCTTCACAGGGACCTGGTGTCCTTTCCTAGGAGGGCCCCCCCTCCATAGGATGCTTCCTGCTCCTCTGCGCTCCTTGTTGGAACCCAGCAGGCACATCTCTGTACCTCTGACACCTCTGTCGTCATGGTTTATAACATCTTCCATGTATCCTTTTGGGGACCACAGCGTCGTGTATGGAATCATCTGGCTGCTGTTTGACATTGGGGGGATTCTGATTTTTGTTGGTTTTGGGGTGTGTGTGTGTCTATCACATGCAGCTATCACGTGCAGCTATCGGATCCTCTGGCTAGGTCACCCAAATGCCAAAATGGTGGGCATAACATCATTTCTGGTGCTGGAGCTGGGCAGCTACTGGGGTCTCCTACCGACCCTGTGCTGGCTCATGCAATGACTTTCCGCTGGAGTGTCTGCTGAGATGGAAGTTCCGGCTTGACACATTCCTAGGTCCTACAGTGGGTCCTGCCAAGCACCATGTGCTTCTATTCTCCCTGATGTCTCTCCAGCAGGGAGCCAGACCTCAGGGCCGCTCTGCGGGGTGCTCCTGAGGAGACGGGTGCACATGGAGGGGAGCCCTGGGGCTGCCTGTGTGTGGGAGTCGGGGTGGGGACGGGGATGGGGTTCCTCAGACCCTGTCTTGCCGGCCCTCAGGCTGAGTCCCATCCTCACCGAGCTCCTACTCACTCGGGCAAAGAGGGTGCCCTCACACGGTGGTGTGAGAGATCCAGCACCGTAAGGTGTGCACGCTGAGTCCACCTGGTGCAGGTGGCCCAGGTGCATGAGCTGCAAGTGTGGGACCAGGAAATTTAACAAAAATCTCCTACCCCTGAGCAAGCAGAGCAGGACTGATTCCATTTTGTGCTACACCCGCCAACTCCCCTATGACCCCCTCATCACCTGATTATGGCTTAAGGCGCTGCCCCACCCTAGTCAGATTGCTGGGCACACCCTGATCAGAAATCAGCTCATAACAGTGAACCCCGCTTTGTGCCCACCACATCTGTGCGCCGATTCTGACCAAAGTAATAGACCAGCTCAAGTGGATACTATACGGTAGGGTGCAATTCAATCGGCCACCTGCGTGTGAACTGACATGACTGTGCAAATTTCTGCATATCCCATGGTCCACTGGCCCCTATAAAGCTGATATGCCTCTTAGTCTCAGGGTCCAAGTCCCTGCTCCGCTGTGTCGGGTGTACTTGGACACAAGCTCCAGTTTGTAAAGAAAGCCTTGGGAGTTTGCATCGGTGTTGGCTCCTCAGTGGTTTCTCGGTTTCACAATCTTGGGCACAACACAAGGGACTACTGTCCTGACATCCCTTCTAGGGCCATGCTGACTGCCCTGCAGGCCCTCTCTGCCCCAGGCTCACAGGCAAGGGGATGTGGGGAGGGGATGAAGTGCCCCGTACCTGGCCAGCCACGACCTCCTGGACAGAGGGAGCACAGACCTCTGGGTCGCTTTGCACAGACCCTGGTGACCTGAGGTTTCTTGGCTGTCACTCTGTCCCAGGCCCTCCTGCCCCCCACGTCCCCCACCCCATCCCCTGCTTCTCAGGGGGCCGTCCCTCTCCCCTTTGGCATTCAGCTCCCATGGCAACCCCTGGAGGCCCCATCCTACTGGCCTCCTCATCCCCGAGGCACCGGGATTGTGGGCACTGGAGTCATCCCCAGCATCCTACCATGGAACAGTGTGTTGTTGGCTGCTATTGCTCCCCCCGGCCTCAGAAACCCGTTTTCCCTACCCAGAAGGCCCCGGGCCTCCCTCGGGGGCCCCGAAACCCCCTGGCCCAGCAGCCTCACCCGACCCCCTAGCCATCCCAAAATACGGTGTGGCTGCCGAATGTCCTGTTGCCGTCCAAGTCTACCTGGGTGATGTCCCTGGCGGAGACCAGGACCTCCTCCTTCATTTCCTGTGGGAAAACTGGGGAGGAGGAGTAGGCGTCAGGGACACAGACCCCCACCTGTCACGAGCTGCCATGCTGGCCAGGGAGCCCTGGGGCCACCATGGGAGTGTGTCCTGCCGAAACCTCCTTCCTTCCCCTGGGAGCCCGGGCATGGCGGGAGTTCCCACCATGCCCATAGGACCTGTGTGAGGGCCTGTGCCCAGCTGTTGTGGGCGAGGAGGTGACTGAGGGTCAGCCTGGGTGGGAGGGGATAAGGGTTCAGCCCAGGTGGGAGGGGACATGGGGATGTTGTGCCCAAGATTGCAAATCCGAGAAACCACTACAGAGCTGACACTGATGCAAGCCCACAAGGGTTGATTTCCAAACTCGAGCCTGCGTCCAAGTACACTCGACACAGCGGAGCAGGGACTTGGACCACGAGGTGGGTTTTTGCTTAGTTTTAAGGGCTTGTATCGGGGACCTCCAGAAGGGCTAGAGTAATTCTTCAAGTTCTGTTTACATTTTGATATGGGGCCTTCAAGGGCATTGACCTCTGTTCCCATTATAATAGGCGCCTCCATCCCTTGGCGTGGGCTCAGTTCTTATTCTATTGTGGGGGTTTCTAGGACATGAAGCTGTAAACTTTTGTTTTTTTCCTGTAACTGAAGTAATGTAAATTTCATCTCTTCTTCACAGGGGCCTGGGATGGCTGGACGTGTTCGAACGCTGAACTTAAAGCGGAAAGGCCTTCATCTTCTCAGCCTCCTTGCGTCCCATCCCATCCTATCTAGCTCCTTTCCCCTTCCCCGGACCTCCTGAGAGAGCAGTTGCAAATGACCTCAGCGTGGCAACGTGTGTTGGACAGGACCAGGGATTTGGGATCAGGAAGACCTGGGTTGCGTGCAACCCGGCTGTGCAGTGGGATTCGATGCTGCAGACTCTTATTCCCTAAGGCTATCTTGACAACTGACTTTTACATAGAAAAGCTGTCCTTTATGTTTAAAAGATGAGGAGAGAGTCAAAGCCTTATTTCTCTGCCCATCTGATTGCTCAGATTCCAATCTGAGATGTATTTCCTGTTAATAAGGATAATTTACTATCCATAGTACTATGGTTAAAATATTCTGACACAAGTAATTCAGAGGGATGAGGGTTTCTCGTCTCTTTCTTCCCGGCTCAGTCACTCCTCAGGAAATGCATCTTTATGGATTTGGAAAGAACTGAGAGACATTATTACCAATGGTCCTATTATTATGTAAAGGATTCTTCCCTGAGAATCTTCCCCTGTTTCAACTGACACTGAAACACTGAACTCTTTTGAAGACAAATGTCAAGGAAATAAATGTTATGCATTGCTAATTTTAATTGCACATGCAATATGGTGTCTATTATACTAAAAGTATTTTTATCTGATTTTTGCTATTTATTATCCGTTCCTGCTTTTGAGGTTAGGGAGGCATTATACGTGTTCATAAGTGTTTTTATTTCCTTCTGATCTAAAATTTTTACTTTGTTTCCATCAAAGGATCTCTTTAAGAATAAGGCAACAGTGAATTAAACTATTCTTAAAATGTCTTCACACTTGGAGCCTGATTCATTTAAGTCAATTTTCAAAATAAATCTTATTTATTAGGAAAAAAACAAAGATATATAGGGAAATTGAGAAGATAGTACAAAGCATTCGCATGCACTTGCACTCAATTTCTCCAATTATTGATATCTTATATTAGTACGGTACAAATGTTAGCTAATGAATCAATATTAAAATAGTCGCATTATCCAAAGACCATACTTTATTCAGATTTCCTTAGTTTTTGCTAAGTTACCATCCCTCATATCACATTCCATTTGTCCTCCTGTTTTCTTAGGCTCCTCTGGATTGTGACAGTCTTTCAGCCTTTCCTTGTTGTTGCACTGGAACACTTTGAGAAGTAGAGTATTTTGTAAAATTTCCCTCAGGTGGGACATGTCTGTTGTTTATCTCATGATTGAACTGCGATTGTGGATTATATACAGAGGTATACTGCCATTTTTATTATATCATATAAAGGATAGATATTATCAACATGATTTATCAGTTTTGGTATCGATCTGATCATCTTGCTGAGGTAGTGTTTGTCATCTTTCTCCATAGTTAAGTGATTCTTTTCATTATTATTAATTATTGTTATTATCATCATCATGTTATTTTGTTTTTCATAATATATTTTGTAGAAGGAAGTTACTATGTGTATTTCACACATAAGAGTGGGAAGCTATGCTCATCAACATGAGAGTGGAATGTCTGCACAAATTGTTTGAAATTCTTCTACAAGGGAGATTTCTCTTCCTTGTGGGTTTCTTTTTTTTTGTTTCTTTTTCAAAGGTGTTATTTATTTGAGAGAGAGAAGAGAGAAAAAGCATGAGTGAGAGAAGCAGAGGGAGAGGGAGAAGCAGGTTCCCTGCTGAAAACGGAGCCTTCCTTGCGACCTGGATCATGATCTGACTTAAGGTAGAAGCTTAACTGACTGAGCCACCCCGGTGCCACTCTTTCTTTCTTTCTTTTTTTTTAAATAATAAATTTATTTTTTATTGGTGTTCAGTTTGCCAAATCAGAATAACACCCAGTGCTCATCCCATCTAGTGACCCCTCAGTGCCCGTCACCCATTCACCCTCAACCCTGCCCTCCTCCCCTCAATCACCACTAGTTCATTTCCAAGAGTTAGGAGTCTTTATGTTCTGCCTCCCTTTCTGATATTTCCCACACATTTCTACTCCCTTCCCTTATATTCCCTTTAAGTATTACCTATATTCCCCAAATGAATGAGAACATACAATGTTTGTCCTTCTCCAATTGTCCTACTTCACTCAGCATAATACCTTCCAGTTCCATCCACCTTGAAGCAAATGGTGGATATTTGTTGTTTCTAATGCCTGAGTAAGGCCCACCTTTTCTCTCTCTTCATCTTCTGAGTCTCCTATGATATGAATGTTATTGTTTTAATAAGTGGCTGACTTCCCTACGTCTGCCTCTGTGGTCCATAACCTTTCTTGTTTTGAAGGCTTCCAGTTGGGACTGCATCTCAGTTATAGCATTTTTAACGTTGGACTGACTTGATTTTAGCTCTTTTATTTCTACAGTAAGGGATTCTCTAGTTTGCTTCTGTGCTCTTTTTCCAGCCCAGCTGCTATCTTTATAATCATTTTTTAAACTGTAGTTAGATATCATATATGTGTATTGATGAACTTCCTGGCTGTGAGTACTACCTCATGTTATTTTATGTAGGAGAATTTCTCCATCTCATTATTTTTTCCAGAAAAAAAGAAGGAAGCAAAAGAAAAACCACGAAAAACAATAACAACTGCCCTCCAAAAAAACCCACCAGATTATTTTGGCCTGCTTGTTAAAAGATTCTAAATCCCAAAATATGAAACACAATTAAACTACCATAAAAGTAAAAATAAGAAATATATAAGGTACATACATTAAATTAAAATAAGGCAATTAATAAAAAAGAATCAAAGAAAATAATTAAAAATAGAGCACAAAGTACAAAGGAATCTAGACCCTACTTTCCAGGCAGAGCTGAAGCTTTGCAGCCTCTGTGGTCTGGCAACTTGGTGGCAGCGAATGGTCTGTGTGGGGTCTGGGGATGGGCCTTGGCGCTGATTGTCAGGTGCACATCTGCCTGGGAGTTGCACCTGTGGAGGTCAGAGTCGGGGTGGGCGTCAGCGCCTCTGGGCTCCAGCGGGCGGCACTGTGCTGCTCCCTGATTCCTGGCCCTGATGGGCGGGATGCCGGTGGGGACGCTGGGTCCTCTGGCTCTGGGGCTGAGCATCCCACCCCCCAGTCTGCTGGGGCCTCCACAGAAGAACCCCGAAGCCCCCGGGTCTCCGCGGCTTCTCTCAGAACCCTGCGTTCACTCTACCTGCACCCAAGCTTCTTTTGGTTTTCTTTTTTTATCTCAGACTGTTGTGCCCAAGATTGTGAATCTGTGAATCTGAGAAATCACAAATCACCGAGAAGCCAACACCGATGCAAACACATGAAGGTTTATTTACAAGCTCGAGCTTGTGTCCAAGTATACCCAACACAGTAGAGCGGGGACTTGGACCCCGAGGTGGGTTTTAGCTTATTTTTAAGAGTTGGTCTCGGGGAACTCCTGAAGGGTGGAGTAATTCCTCAAGTTCTGTTTACATTTTGATATGGGGCCTTCAAGGGCATTGAGATCTGTTCTAATAGGGGCTTCCTGCCCTTGGACTGGGCTCAGTTTTTATTCTATTGTGGGGCTTGCTGTGTCCTGACAGTGAGCATTCAGGAAGGAAATGATGGATGTGACTCCCTTCTCAGGTGCATCACAGAGAATAAATAAGGAGACTGAACAAAAAGAGCACAAGACATTGGGGGCTTCGTCCATATCAGAAGGGACTCCTCAGAACCACAGGGTAAGTGAATGGGTAGAATGGATGGTAGGGTCAGGGGAGGTGAGGCAGTTGGTGGTTAGGCTTAGGTTAGATGTTAGGTGTTTGTGATTAACCTTATGGTTACGGATTAGAGGTTAGGGTGAGGGATAAGGGTAAGGGTCAGTGGTTAGGAGTTAGGATGGGGGTTAGGGATTAGGGAATGAGGTTAGGGTTAGTGACAGTATTTAGAGTTAGGGTTAGGGTTATGCTTTAGGGTTTAGGGCAGGAGGTTTGGAGGTGGGTTTAGGGTTATGGTTACAGTTAGGGTTGGGCTTAGGTTTGCAGTTAGGGTGAGGTGTTGGGGGTGTGAGTTAGGGTTAGGGGTAAGGGTTAGGGGTTAGGGTAAAATTTAGGGCTAGGTTTAGGGTTAGGGCGAGGGTTAGGTATAGGATAGGGGTTAGGGCTAGGGATAGGATTAGTATTTATTTAGGGTTTAGGGTCAGGTCAGGGTCAGGGTCAGGGTACGGTTTTGGAAAAGGGTAAGAGATAGGTATAGGGAGTGGTTTAGGAGTTAGTTTTAGGGTACAGGTTAGAGTAAAGTTTGGGGTATGAGATGGGATTAGTATTAGAGGGTTAGGGTTAGGGTACAGGTTAAGGTTAGGAATAGGATTTGAGTACATTAAGTTAAGGTTAGGGTTAGAGGTTAGGGTTAGATTTAAGGTAGGGGTCAGGGTTAAGGGTTTAGAATAGGTTTAGGATATAGGGTGAGGTTTGGCATGAAGGTTCTGTGAATGTGTTTTGGTCTTGGGGTTTGTGTTTGGTTTTCGTTTAGTGATGGGTCTTGTTTAAGGGTCAGGTTAACATTAAGATTAAGTGTAGGATTAGACTTATGTCTGTGTATGGTTAGAGTTTGGGTCTTGGAATGTGCCTGCACTGGGACTCCTAGCATCTTGGGCAGTTTAGTTTTATGCACTCTATTTAGGTTTTGGGTTCAAAGATAGCCTGACTCCACCAAGTCAGTGGCCTCCCCAGAGAATCAAAATCCTGGCTTCTGCTGGGGTGAGAATAGACATGGCAGTTTTCTCCCGAGCTGAGCTAAGGAGGGGATTTGTGGCTCTAAAGACTCTTTATTTGGATTTTCAGTTGCCTTTCTGATTTTATCTCTTGTGTGCACATGTTTTCTCTATACTACCAATTATTATTTTAAAGTTTTACTTGAATTCCTGTTTGTAAACACAGTATGATATAGTTTCAGGTTTACCACATAGTGGTTAGACCCCTGGATACAATGCCTGGTACTGGTCACAGGTGCCCTCCACTATCCCCTTCCCCTGATTCACCATCCTCCCCACCTTCCCCTGGTATTTATTAGTTTATTCTCTGTGGTTAAGAGTGTGTATCTTGGTTTGCTTCTCTCATGCCTCCTCCGCCCCTTTGCCAGTTTGTTTGGTTTCTCAAAATTCACATGTGAATGCAATTGTATGGTATTTGGTATCTGTCTTTCTCTGACTGAGTTCATTTAGCATAAATCCTTTCCACTCCTTCCACGTCACCGTAAATGGATTCATTTCATCCCTTCTGATGACCGAGTGATGTCGCAGTGTGTATATTTACCACATCTTTCTGCCCATTCATCAGTCGATGGACATCTGGGCTGTATCCACAGTCTGGCTGTTGTTGATAATGCTGCTACAAACAGTGGGCTGCGTGTCCTTCCTCGAATCTACTAAAGTATTTCTCTATCCTCGGGATAAATACCTAGCTGTGAAATTTTGGAATCGTAGGGTAGCTCTATTTTTAACTTCTTTTTTAAATTTTTTTTATGATAGTCACAGAGAGAGAGGCAGAGACACAGGCAGAGGGAGAAGCAGGCTCCATGCCCTGGACCCCAAAGTGGGATTCAATCCCGGGTCTCCAGGTTCGCACCCTGGGCCAAAGACAGGTACCAAACCACTGCACCACCCAGGGATCCAATTTTTTAAACTTCTCTAGGACCCTCCACACTGTTTTCCACAGTGGCTAAATCTGTTCGCATGCCCACCAGGAATGTAAGGAGGCTACCCTTTCTCCAAAGCCTCACCAACACCTGTTGTTTCTTGGGTTGTTAATTTTAGCCATTATGACGGCTCTCAGCTGACATATCATTGTGGTTTTGGTTTGCATTTCCCTGATGATGGGTGACGCTTTGTGTCTTTCCAAGAGTCTGGTGGCCATCTGGCTGTCTTGTCAGAGACAAAGTCCATTCATTTTTCTGCCCATCTCTAGTTGCATAATTTGTTTTTAGGATCTTGAGACTAATATTTCCTTTATGTGTTTTGCATACTAACTCTTTATTGGATGTGTTGTTTACCAATATCTCCTTTCATTTTGTATGTTGCCTTTTAGCTTTGGTTGTTTCCTTCACTTTGCAGAAGCTTTTCATTTTGATGAAGTCCCAGTAGCATTTTTGCTTTTGTTCCCTCACCTCAGTGGCATATCTAGAAAGAAAAAACAGTGGCCAATGTCAAAGACGTTGCTGCCTATCTTTTCTTCTTTGATTGGTTTCAGGTCTCACATTTAGGTCTTTCATCCATTTTGAATTTATTTTTTATATATATGGTGTAAGAATGTGGTCCAGTTTCATTCTTCTGCATGTGGCTGCCTGGTTTTCCCAACACCATTTATTCTTATCCTGGGGTCAGGGTTAGGGTTTGTTGAAGAGACTGTCTTTCTGCCATTGGATATTCCTTCCTGCCTTGTTATCCTTTATGGGTCATAGATACAGGTTTGTATCTTGTTTTGGCTTTCCATTCTGTTCTATTGATCTAAGCGTCTCCTGTTGGGAGAACCCTGATTGCTGATTCAATTTCTTTGCTGGTTATCTGTCTGTTCAAATTTCTTATTTCTTCATTTTTAATTCTTGCTATGTTATATATTTCCAGGAATTGATCTATTTCTTCCAGGTTCTAGGTTGCTGGCATATAATTTTTCATCATATTCTCTTATAATCGTTTGTATTTCTCTAGTGTTGTTTTTTATTTCTCTTTTCTAATCTGATTTTATTTGGGTCCTTTCTCAACTTTTTATCTTTTTTTTAAAAAATATTTTATTTATGTATTCATGAGAGACACAAAGATGCAAAGGTATAGGCAGAGGGAAAATGAGGCTCCATGCGGGGAGCCTGATGTGGGACTTGAACCCCTAGGACCCCGGGATCATGACCTGAGCCAAACACATGCTCAACCACTGAGGCACCCAGGTGCCTTGCTGATTCAATTCCTTTGCTAGTAATGGGTCTGTTCACATTTTCTATTTCTTCCTATTTCAGTTTTGCTCATTTGCACATTTCTAGGGATTTGTCCATTTCTTCCGGGTCTCCCAGTTTGTTAGCGTATAATCTTTCATAGTATCCCCTTATAATTGTCTTATTTTTCTGGTGTTGATTGTGATCTCTCTTCTCTCATTTGTGATTTTATTTATTTAGGTCTTTTCTCTTTTCTCGTCATAAGGCTGGCTAGGGCTTGATCCATGTTATTACTTATTTTAAAGAACTAGCTCTTAGTTCTGTTATTCCATTCTACTGTTTTGTTGTTTCTGTATTGTTTATTTCTGCTCTGATCTTAATTTTTTCCCTTCTTTTGTAGGCTTTAGTCTTTGTTTGCTATTCCTTTTTCAGCTCCTTCAGGTGTAGGGTTAGGTTGTGTATTGGAGACTTCTTGTTTCTTGAGGTAGGCCTGTATTGCTATGTACTTCCCTCTTAGGACTGCCTTTGCTACATCCCAGAGGTTTGGAGAAACATGTTTTCATTTTCTTTAAAAAAATTTTTTTTAAAACTTTTATTTATTTATGATAGGCACACAGTGAGAGAGAGAGAGAGGCAGAGACACAGGCAGAGGGAGAAGCAGGCTCCATGCACCGGGAGCCCGACGTGGGATTCGATCCCGGGTCTCCAGGACCGCGCCCTGGGCCAAAGGCAGGCGCCAAACCGCTGCGCCACCCAGGGATCCCCCATGTTTTCATTTTCATTTGTTTTAAATTTCCTCTTTAATTTTCTGGTTGCTCCATTCATTCTCTAGTAGGATGATCATAAACTCCATGTATTTTTGGTCTGTCCAATTTTTTTCTTACTGTCGACTTCCAGTTTCATAGCGCCTTGGTCTGAAAATGAACAGGGTGTGAAATCAACATTCTTGTACCTGTTGTACCTGTTGAGGGCTGATTTGTGGGCCCTGATAGGATCTGTTCTGGAGAATGTCCCATGTGCACTTGAAAGGAATGTGTATTCTGCTTTAGGTTGAAATGTTCAGATTATATCTGTTGAGTCCCTGTGGTCCAGTGTGTCAAGGCTATTGTTCCCATGTTGATTTTCTGCATAGACGATCGGTCCATTGCCATAAGTGGGTGTTGGAATCCTCTGTCAGTGTATTATTATCAGTGATTTCCTGTACGTTGGTTGTTAATCAGTTTCTATATTTAGGTACTCATGTTGGCAGCATAAATAGATAGTTGTTTGACCTTGATAGTCTTTTTAATTATGAAATAATGCTCTTCTTTATCTCTTCTTACAATATTTGTTGTTTCTTTTTGAGATTTAAATATATTATTTATTTATTTTTGAGAGATACACAGAGAAGCAGAGGCAGAAACATAGGCAGAGGGAGAGGCAGGCTCCCCAAAGGGAGGGTGATGTGGGACTCGATCCTGGGATCCCAGGATCACACCCTGAGCCGAAGGCAGATGCTCAACCACTGAGCCACCAGGTGTCCCCCAAGGTTTGGTTTCAAATCTCGTTTGTCTGTTATAATTATGGGTCCTCCAGCTTTCTTTTGATATCCATTAGCGTGGTAGATGATTTTCCCTCCCCTGAATATCAATCTGCTGGTGTCTATAGGTCTAAGGTGAGCATCTTGTAGGCAGCATACAGATGGATCTTGTTTTTTTAATAACAATTTTATTTATTTATTTTATTTTATTTTTTTTTTCCTTTTTTTTATTTTTTTATTTTATTTTATTTTTTTTATTGGTGTTCAATTTACTAACATACAGAATAACACCCAGTGCCCGTCACCCATTCACTCCCACCCCCCGCCCTCCTCCCCTTCTACCACCCCTAGTTCATTTCCCAGAGTTAGCAGTCTTTACGTTCTGTCTCCCTTTCTGATATTTCCCACACATTTCTTCTCCCTTCCCTTATTTTCCCTTTCACTATTATTTATATTCCCCAAATGAATGAGAACATATAATGTTTGTCCTTCTCCGACTGACTTACTTCACTCAGCATAATACCCTCCAGTTCCATCCACGTTGAAGCAAATGGTGGGTATTTGTCATTTCTAATGGCTGAGTAATATTCCATTGTATACATAAACCACATCTTCTTTATCCATTCATCTTTCGTTGGACACCGAGGCTCCTTCCACAGTTTGGCTATAGTGGCCATTGCTGCTAGAAACATCGGGGTGCAGGTGTCCCGGCGTTTCATTGCATTTGTATCTTTGGGGTAAATCCCCAACAGTGCAATTGCTGGGTCGTAGGGCAGGTCTATTTTTAACTGTTTGAGGAACCTCCACACAGTTTTCCAGAGTGGCTGCACCAGTTCACATTCCCACCAACAGTGTAGGAGGGTTCCCTTTTCTCCGCATCCTCTCCAACATTTGTTGTTTCCTGCCTTGTTAATTTTCCCCATTCTCACTGGTGTGAGGTGGTATCTCATTGTAGTTTTGATTTGTATTTCCCTGATGGCAAGTGATGCAGAGCATTTTCTCATATGCATGTTGGCCATGTCTATGTCTTCCTCTGTGAGATTTCTGTTCATGTCTTGTGCCCATTTCATGATTGGATTGTTTGTTTCTTTGGTGTTGAGTTTAATAAGTTCTTTATAGATCTTGGAAACTAGCCCTTTATCTGATATGTCATTTGCAAATATCTTCTCCCATTCTGTAGGTTGTCTTTGAGTTTTGTTGACTGTATCCTTTGCTGTGCAAAAGCTTCTTATCTTGATGAAGTCCCAATAGTTCATTTTTGCTTTTGTTTCTTTTGCCTTTGTGGATGTATCTTGCAAGAAGTTACTATGGCCGAGTTCAAAAAGGGTGTTGCCTGTGTTCTTCTCTAGGATTTTGATGGAATCTTGTCTCACATTTAGATCTTTCATCCATTTTGAGTTTATCTTTGTGTATGGTGAAAGAGAGTGGTCTAGTTTCATTCTTCTGCATGTGGATGTCCAATTTTCCCAGCACCATTTATTGAAGAGACTGTCTTTCTTCCAATGGATAGTCTTTCCTCCTTTATCGAATATTAGTTGCCCATAAAGTTCAGGGTCCACATCTGGATTCTCTATTCTGTTCCACTGATCTATGTGTCTGTTTTTGTGCCAGTACCACACTGTCTTGATGACCACAGCTTTGTAGTACAACCTGAAATCTGGCATTGTGATGCCCCCAGATATGGTTTTCTTTTTTAAAATTCCCCTGGCTATTCGGGGTCTTTTCTGATTCCACACAAATCTTAAAATAATTTGTTCTAACTCTCTGAAGAAAGTCCATGGTATTTTGATAGGGATTGCATTAAACGTGTATATTGCCCTGGGTAACATTGACATTTTCACAATATTAATTCTGCCAATCCATGAGCATGGAATATTTTTCCATCTCTTTGTGTCTTCCTCAATTTCTTTCAGAAGTGTTCTATAGTTTTGAGGGTATAGATCCTTTACATCTTTGGTGAGGTTTATTCCTAGGTATCTTAGGCTTTTGGGTGCAATTGTAAATGGGATTGACTCCTTAATTTCTCTTTCTTCAGTCTCATTGTTAGTGTATAGAAATGCCACTGACTTCTGGGCATTGATTTTGTATCCTGCCACGCTACCGAATTGCTGTATGAGTTCTAGCAATCTTGGGGTGGAGACTTTTGGGTTTTCTATGTAGAGTATCATGTCATCGGCGAAGAGAGAGAGTTTGACTTCTTCTTTGCCAATTTGAATGCCTTTAATGTCTTTTTGTTGTCTGATTGCTGAGGCTAGGACTTCCAGTACTATGTTGAATAGCAGTGGTGAGAGTGGACATCCCTGTCTTGTTCCTGATCTTAGGGGAAAGGCTCCCAGTGCTTCCCCATTGAGAATGATATTTGCTGTGGGCTTTTCATAGATGGCTTTTAAGATGTCGAGGAATGTTCCCTCTATCCCTACACTCTGAAGAGTTTTAATCAGGAATGGATGCTGTATTTTGTCAAATGCTTTCTCTGCATCCAATGAGAGGATCATATGGTTCTTGGTTTTTCTCTTGCTGATATGATGAATCACATTGATTGTTTTACGGGTGTTGAACCAGCCTTGTGTCCCAGGGATAAATCCTACTTGGTCATGGTGAATAATTTTCTTAATGTACTTTTGGATCCTATTGGCCAGTATCTTGTTGAGAATTTTTGCATCCATATTCATCAGGGATATTGGTCTGTAATTCTCCTTTTTGGCGGGGTCTTTGTCTGGCTTTGGAATTAAGGTGATGCTGGCTTCATAGAACGAATTTGGAAGTACTCCATCTCTTTCTATCTTTCCAAACAGCTTTAGAAGAATAGGTATGATTTCTTCTTTAAACGTTTGATAAAATTCTCCTGGGAAGCCATCTGGCCCTGGACTCTTGTGTCTTGGGAGGTTTTTGATGACTGCTTCAATTTCCTCCCTGGTTATTGGCCTGTTCAGGTTTTCTATTTCTTCCTGTTCCAGTTTTGGTAGTTTGTGGCTTTCCAGGAATGCGTCCATTTCTTCTAGATTGCCTAATTTATTGGCGTATAGCTGTTCATAATATGTTTTTAAAATCGTTTGTATTTCCTTGGTGTTGGTAGTGATCTCTCCTTTCTCATTCATGATTTTATTAATTTCAGTCTTCTCTCTCTTCTTTTTAATAAGGCTGGCTAATGGTTTATCTATCTTATTAATTCTTTCAAAGAACCAACTCCTGGTTCTGTTGATCTGTTCCACAGTTCTTCTGGTCTCGATTTCGTTCAGTTCTGCTCGAATCTTTATTAACTCCCTTCTTCTCTTGGGTGTAGGATCTATTTGCTGTTTTTTCTCTAGCTCCTTTATGTGTAAGGTTAGCTTTTGTATTTGAGTTCTTTCCAGTTTTTGAATGGATGCTTGTATTGCGATGTATTTCCCCCTTAGGACTGCTTTTGCTGCATCCCAAAGATTTTGAACGGTTGTATGTTCATTCTCATTAGTTTCCATGAATCTTTTTAATTCTTCCTTAATTTCCTGGTTGACCCTTTTATCTTTTAGCAGGATGGTCCTTAACCTCCATGTGTTTGAGGTCCTTCCAAACTTCTTGTTGTGATTTAGTTCTAATTTCAAGGCATTATGGTCCGAGAATATGCAGGGGACAATCCCAATCTTTTGGTATCGGTTCAGACCCGATTTGTGACCCAATATGTGGTCTATTCTGGAGAAAGTTCCATGTGCGCTTGAGAAGAATGTGTATTCAGTTGAGTTTGGATGTAAAGTTCTGTAGATATCTGTGAAATCCATCTGGTCCAGTGTATCATTTAAAGCTCTCGTTTCTTTGGAGATGTTTTGCTTAGAAGACCTATCGAGTATAGAAAGAGCTAGATTGAAGTCACCAAGTATAAGTGTATTATTATCTAAGTATTTCTTCACTTTGGTTAATAATTGATGTATATATTTGGCAGCTCCCACATTCGGAGCATATATATTGAGGATTGTTAAGTCCTCTTGTTGAATAGATCCTTTAAGTATGATATAGTGTCCCTCTTCATCTCTCACTACAGTCTTTGGGGTAAATTTTAGTTTACCATTCGAATGGTCCTCAAAAGAAAGCAGGGGTAGCCATCCTTATATCAGATAAACAATTTTATTTATGAGAGAAAGAGAGAGAGGCCGAAAATTAGGGGGAGAGAGAAGCAGACTCCCCACCAGGAGCCCAATATGGGACTCAATCCCAGACTCCAGGATCACAGCCTGAGCAAAGGCTGATGCTCAACCCCTTGAACCACCCAGGTATCCCGGATCCTGTGTTTTAAGCCACTCTGATACCCTATATCTTTTGATTGGAAAATTTAGTCTATCAGCATTAAGAGTGATTATTCACAGATATGAACTTTGTTCCTTTGTGTTACCAGAAGAGTTGGTGTTTCTGGTGACGTTCTCTGGTCCTTTCTAGTCTTTATTGCTTTTGGTCTCTTTTTTCCCCCACTAGAAGAGTCCCTCTTAATCCCTTACTGGACTGGTTAAGTGGTCATGAAATCCTTGATATGTTGACTGTCCAGAAATCTTTCTCTCTCCTTCTCTCCTGAATGACACCCTTGCTGAAGCAAGAATTCATACAAATTGGACTCCAATAAAAAGGAATTTAAAAACATAAAATAAATTTTTGGTCTTATGATTGAGGAAAATGGCATTTAGGAGGAAAACCAGAAGCTAAGAGAGAGGAGGACAGATTTCACCATCTGTAGCCATCACAGGGACATGGTGTCCTTTCCATGAAGGGGCCTCCCCTCCGTAGGATTCTTCCTGCACCTTTGTGCTCCTTGTTGGAAACCAGCAAGCACATCTCTGTATCTCTAGCACCTCTGCAGTCATGGTTTATTGCATCTTCCATGTATCCTACTGGTGACAACGGCGTCGTGTATGTAACCATCTGGCTCCTGTTAGACAACATTGGGGGGGATTCCGACTTCTGTTGGTTTTGGGGTGTGTGTGTGTGTCTATCACATGTAGCTATCATGTGCAGGTATCTGATCCTCTGGCTGGGTCACCCAAATGCCGAAATGGTTGGCACAACATCATTTCTGGTGCTGGCGCTGGGCAGATAGCTGGGCTCTCCTTGCCGACTCGGGGCTCGCTCCTGCAGTGACTTCCCACTGGAGGGTCAGCTGAGCTGGAAGGTCCATCTCGGCCAAATTCCCATGTCCTCAGGGGGTCCCGCTGAGCACCTGCTGTTTCTCTTCTCCCAGATGCCTCTCCAGCAGGGAGCCAGACCTCAGCGCCACCCTGGGGGGAGATCCTGAGGAGCTGGCTGCCCATGGTGGGGAGCCCTGTTGCTGACTATGTATGGGAGTCGAGTTGGGGTCAGGGCTGGGGTTCTCAGTCCCCTGTGCTGCCTGGCCTTCTGGCGAGCCCCATGCTCACCCAGCCCCTCCTCACTAGGGTGAGGAGGGTGCCCTCTACACACTGGTATGAGAGATCCAGCACCACAAGCTGTGCACAGTGAGTCCACCTGGTGAGGGTGGCCCAGGTTCGTGAGCTGCAAGTGTGGGACCCAGGAAAGTTAACAAAAATCCCCTACCCCTGGACAAGCAGAGCAGGACTGATTCCATTTTGTGCTACACCCACCTCCTCCCCTATGACCCCCACATGAGCTGCTTATTGCTTAAGGCGCTGCCCCACCCTAGTCAGGCCGCTAGGCACACCCTAATCGGAAATCGGCTCATAACAATGTAACCCTGCTTTGTGCCCCCCAAAACTGTGCGACGATTCTGACCAAAGTAATAGGCCAGCTCAAGTGGATACTATTTGGTCAGGTGTAATTCAATTGGCCACCTGCGTGTGACCATCATGACTGTCCAACTTTCTGAATATCCCATGGGCCACTGGCCCCTATAAAGCTGCTATGCCTCTTAGTCTCAGGATCCACTTCCCTGCTCTGCTGTGTTTGGTGAAATTACACCCAAGCTCCAGCTTGTAAAGAAACCCTCGGGAGTTTCCATCGGTGTGGGCTCCTTGGTGGTTTCCCTGATTTACAATCTTGGGCACAACACCAGGGCCTGGTGTCCTGACATCCCTTCCGGGGCCACGCTGACCGCCCCACAGGCCCTTTGTGCCCCAGGTACACAGGCATGGGGATGCGAGGACGGGAGGAAGTGCCCCGGAACACGGACATCCTTGGCCCTCAGGACAGAGGGAGCATAGACCTCCCAGGTTGCTGTGCACAGACCCTGGTGACCTGAAGCTCCCTGGCTGTCACTCTGTCCCAGCCCCACCTGGCCCGGGGGACACAGCCTGAGTCTAAGTAAAGTCTGTGGGGTCCTGACCCTGACGTCTGGCTGCCCCTTGAAGGCACGTGGGGACATCAGCTGTGTGTACCTGGTGGCGCCCCTGCAGGGGCTGTTTGGGGCCTGGATGGTGCCCCCTCCTCCTCTCTGGGTGTCTCTTCATGCCCCATGCACAGAGTTCTGGGATACACAGAAACGGGCTGGCTGTGCATTTTTTCACACTTTATTGACTTTGTACAGCAAAAGGGCTCAGAGCCTAATGAGCGCCTTCCCCTGGGGAGGGAGACCTTTCTGTCCTTTAGGGGAGGGCAATAATCACACGGTGTGGAGAGGCGGGTGCTAGAGTCCACGTTGTGGGAACATGTGTGGAGTCCGGGTGGGGGCGTTTGTCCTGAGATTTCATCCTGAGTGACTGTTCTGAGGACAGCAGAGATGACCTGGACCTGCAGCTCATGGGCTCCTGTACTGGGGCCCCACAGGGCAGCTGGACACCTGCCTTGGGCCCTCTGGTGCCCCAATACCTGGAAGAGCCTGCCTCCTGGTGTGGGGTTGGGTGGGGCCAACCGGCCTATCCATCCTTTCCCTACCCTGGGGTGTCCCGGGATCCCCCAGTCTGCCCTAGGTTAGCGACCTGGATCTGTGGGGCACGCCCAGGGCCCAGGAGGCCACATCCACCTGTGAGAGGGCTCGTTCAGCCTGGGGCCAGAATCCAGGGCTGGCCAGGACCATGGAGGCCTGGATCCCATTAGTCTTTGTGTTGGGCCTGGGAGGGGCTCAATTCAACCTAGTCCCCACAGAGCACAGAGCCAGGTCAGCCCAGGTCCCTCTGGGTTAGGGGCTGGTGTCCTGTGCAGGGTGTGCTGCCCTCCAGGACAGACAGTGGGCGGAGGCAGGGCCCAATGTATCCTCTGCACCACTCACCTACACCCAGCCTTTCAGGGATCTCTGCCTCCCTCCTCCCTGCAACCTCTGGGTTCTCTATGGGACAATCAGGCTTCTGATGGGAGCAGGGTATCCAGAAAACCCCAGGGAGGCTGAGCATGTCCCACAGGGGGCAGCTGCACTGGGTTCTTGCTGGGGGCCGATGATGTGGGGGTGGATGTTGTGGGGTAGGGATATGATGTTGGTGGTATATTAGGAAGGTACAAATATTAGCCTTGAATCAATATTAAAATATTCTCATTAACCAAAGACCATACTTTATTCAGATTTCCTTAGTTTTTGCTAAGTTACCATCCCTCATATCCCATTCCATTTGTACTCATGTTTTCTTAGGCTCCTCTGGATTGTGACAGTCTTTCTGCCTTTCCTTGTTGTCGTTGAACTGGAACACTTTGAGAAGTAGAGTATTTTGTAAAATTTACCTCAGTTGGGAAATGTCTGTTATCTCATGATTAAACTCTTTTTGTGGATTATATAAAGAGATCTACTGCCATTTTAATTATATCATATAAAGGATAGATATTATCAACATGATTTATCAGTCTTGGTATCAATCTGATCATCTTGCTGAGGTAGTGTTTGTCAGCTTTCTCCGTAGAAAGTGATTATTATTATTATTATTATATTATCATTTTTATATACACATTTTCATATTCTATTTTTTAGAAGGAAGTTACTATGTGTATTCCATACATATGAGTGGGAGGCTATGCTAATCAACTTGAGGGTGGAATGTCTGTACAACTTCCATGAAATTCTTCTACATGGGAGATTTCTCTTCCTTCTTAGTTTGTTTGTTTCTTTTTAAAGATGTCATTTATTTATTTGAAAGAGAGAGGAGAGAAAAACCAAGAGCGAGAGGGGCAGATGTAGAGGGAGAAGCAGGTTCCCTGCAAACAGGGAGCCTGCCTTGGGAATTGGATCATGATCTGAGCCTAAGACAATAGCTTATGTGACTGAGCCACCCAGATGCCACTTTTTCTTTCTTTTTCTTTTTTTAGTAATAAATTTACTTTTATTGGTATTCAATTTGCCCACATACAGAATAACACCCAGTGCTCAGCCCGTCAGTACACGTCACACATTCACCCCCACCCTCCTCCCCTTCCATCACCCCTAGTTCATTTCCCAGAGTTAGGAGTCTTTATGTTCTGTCTCCCTTTCTGATATTTCCCACACATTTCTTCTCACTTCCCCTATATTCCCTTCACTATCATCTATATTCCCCAAATGAATGAGAACATACAATGTTTGTCCTTCTCCGATTGACTTACTTCACTCAGCATAATACCTTCCAGTTCCATCCACTTTGAAGCAAATGGTGGGTATTTGTTGTTTCTAATGTCTGAGAAAGGCCCACCTTTTCTCTCTCTTCATCTTCTGAGTCTCCTATGGTATGAATGTTATTGTTTTAATAAGTGGATGACTTCCCTACGTCTGTCTCTGTGGTCCATAGCCATTCTTGTTTTGAAGGCTTCCACTTGGGACTGCATCTCAGATATACCATTTTTAACATTGGCCTGACTAGATTTTAGTTATTTTATTTCTACAGTAAAGGTTTCTCTAGTTTTCTTCTGTGCTCTTTTTCTAGCCCAGCTGTTGTCTTTATAATCATTGTTTTAAACTGTATTTAGACATCATATATGTGTATTGATGAACTTCCTGGCTGTGAGTAGACCTCATGTTATTTTATGGAGGTGATTTTCTCCATCTCATTATATTTTCCAGAAAAGAAAGAAGGAAGAAAAAGAAAAAACAAGAAAAACAATAACAACTGCCCTCCCCCCAAAAAAACAAAACAAAACAAAATAAAACCCAGATTATTTTGGCCTGCTTGTTAAAAGATTCTAAATCCCAAAATAGAAACAATTAAAGTGATCCCTGGGTGACGCAGTGGTTTAGTGCCTGCCTTTGGCCCAGGGCACAATCCTCTAGACTCTGGATCAAATCCCACGTCGGGGTCCCAGTGCATGGAGCCTGCTTCTCCCTCTGCCTGTGTCTCTGCCTCTCTCTCTCTCTCTCTCTTTCTCTCTGTTTGTGACTATCATAAATAAATTGAAAAAAATTTAAAAAAAGAATCACAATTAAAGTACTATGAAAGCAAAAATAAGAAATATATAAGGTACATACATAGAAATTAAAATAAGGCAATTAATAAAAAAGAATCAAAGAAAATAAATGAAAAAAGAGCACAAAGTACAAAGGAATCTAGACCCTACTTTCCAGGCAGAGCTTAAGCTCTGCAGCCACTGTGGTCCAACAACTTGGTGGCAACGAATGCTCTGTGTGGGGTCTGGGGATGGGCCATGGCGCTGATTGTCAGGTGCACATCTGCCTGGGAGATGCACCTGCGCGGGTCAGAGGCGGGGTGGGCGTCAGAGCCTCTGGGCTCAGTGGGCTGTGCTGCCCTGTTCCTGAGACCTGGCCCTGATAGGCGGGATGCGGGTGGGGTCTCTGGGTCCTCTGGCTCTGAGGCAGAGCATCCCCCACCCCAGTCTGCTGGGGCCTCCACAGAAGAGCGGCCAAGCCCCCAGGTCTCCGCGGCTTCTCTCAGAACCCTGCGTTCACTCTACCTGTGTCCGAGCTTCTTTTGGTTTTGTTTTTTTATCTCAGACTGTTATGCCCAAGATTGCTAATCCGAGAAACCACCGAGAAGCTGACACCAAGGCAAACACATGAGAGTTTATTTACAAGCTTGAGCTTGTGTCCAAGTATACCCGACAGAGCAGAGCAGGAACTTGGACCCTGAGGTGGGTTTTAGCTTAGTTTTAAGAGTTGGTCTCGGGGTACTCCCGAAGGGCTGGAGCAATTCCTCAAGTTCTTTTTTTTTTTTAAACTTCTTTTTTTTTTAAAGATTTTATTTTTTTTATGATAGTCACAGAGAGAGAGAGAGGCAGAGACACAGGCAGAGGGAGAAGCAGGCTCCATGCACCGGGATACCGACGTGGGATTCGATCCTGGGTCTCCAGGATCGCGCCCTGGGCCAAAGGCAGGCGCCAAACCGCTGTGCCACCTAGGGATCCCCCTCAAGTTCTGTTTACATTTTGATATGGGGCCTTCAAAGGCATTGAGATCTATTCTCATTCTAATAAGGGCTTCCTGCACTTGGCCTGGGCTCAGTTTTTATTCTATTGTGGGGCTTTCCAGGGTATTAAGCTGTAAACTTTTGTTATTTTCCTGTAACTGAAGTAATGTAAATTTCAGCTCTTCTTCACAGGGGCCTGGGATGGCTGGACTTGTGGAATGCTGAACTTACAGTGGAAAGGCCTTCATTTTCTCGGCCTCCTTGTGTCCCTTCCCATCCTATCTAGCTCCTTCCCCCTTCCCCAGAGCTCCTAAGAGAGCAATTGCTAATGATCTCAGCCTGGCAGCTTGTGTTGGGGGACAGGCCCAGGGATTTGGGATCAGGAAGACCTGGGGCTTGGGCGTCCCAGCTGTGCAGCGGGATTTGATGCTGCAACTCTTATTCCCTAAGGCTATCTTGACAACTGACTTTGTACATAGAAAAGCTGTCCTTTCTCTTTATAAGACGAAGAGCGAGTCAAAGTGTTTTTTTCTCTGCCCATCTGATTGCTCAGATTCCCAGGATAGATGTGGGCCCGCATCCACCCTGACAGGAACACCTGGGCTGCTTCAGGACCTGCAGGGAGGCATCAGGAAGCTGTGGTGCTGCGTCCACTCTGGCAGGAGCTCCCGGGCCACTCAGGACATAATTTGAGTCTTCTGGAAGGTGGGGGCCGCATCCATGGTGTCAGGAGCCCTGGCCTCCTCAGAATCCACAGTGAGGCTATGGGAGGACTGGGGGCCAGGCCCAAACAACAGGACGCTGACGTCCTCAGGACCCCCGGTGTAGACTTCGGGAAATATGGGGATGCTTCCATGCAGACAGAAGACCCCAGCCTTGTCAGGGCCTGTGGTGAGGCATAAGAAAAATGTGGGTGCCGAATCCAAACTGACAGGAGTCTCCAGCCTCTTTAGGATCAGCACTTTGGCTTCAGGACATATGGGGCTGCGTCTATGCTGACAGGAGCCCACAGCCCCCTCAGGACCCGCAGTGAGTTTTCTGGGGGCCATGGGGCCATGTCCAGGCTGACAGGAGCCCTCGGCCTCCTGAGGACCTGCTGTGAGGCTTCCAGAGGATGTGAGGCATAGTCCACAGTGACAGGAGACCCGTGTCCTCAGGACCCGCTGACTATGACCCAAGAACACGTGGGGCCACGTCCACACTCACAGGATCCTGGCTTCCTCAGGACCCCCTGGAGGACTCTGGAGGTGCCGTTGGGGCCACGTCCACATCAGAAGGGACTACTCAGAACCACAGGGTAAGTGAATGGGTAGAATGAATGGTAGGGTCAGGGGAGGGGAGGCAGTTGGTGGTTAGGTTAGATGTTAGGGTTTAGTGATTATGCTTATGGTTACAGATTAGAGGATAGCGTGAGGGATAAGGATAAGGGTCAATGGTTAGGAGTTAGGCTGGGGGTTAGGGATTAGGGAAAGAGGTTAGGGTTAGTGTTAGGGACAGGATTTAGAGTTAGGGTTAGGGTTTAGGCTTAGGGATTAGGGCAGGATGTTAGGAGTTGGGGTTAGGGTTATGGTTAGTGTTAGGGTTGTGATTAGGTTTGCAGTTAGGGTTAGGGGTTAGGGTGTGAGTTAGGGTTAGGGGTTAGCGTTAAGGGTTAGAGTTAAAGTTAGGCCTAGATTTAGGGTTAGGGCGAGGGTTAGGCTTAGGATAGGGTTTAGTGCTATTGTTAGGGTTAGTGTTTGGTTAGGGGTTAGGGATAGGGTCAGGGTAGGGTCAGGGTATGGTTTTGGAAAAGGGTAAGAGATAGGGTTAAGCAGTAGGTTAGGGATTAGTTTTAGGGTATGGGTAGTGTACAGTTTGGGGTATGAGATAGGGTTAGTATTAGAGGGTTAGGGTTAGGCTACAAATTAAGGTTAGGAATAGGATTTGAGTACATTAAGTTAAGGTTAGGGTTAGAGGTTAGGGTTACGATTAGATTTAAGGTAAGGGTCAGGGTTAAGGAAACCTCAGAATAGGTTTAGGAGTTAGGGTGTGGCTTGGCAGGTAGGTTCAGTGAATGTGGTTCGGTCTTGGGGTTTGTGTTTGGTTTTTGATTAGTGATAGTTCTTGTTTAAGTGTTAGGTTAACATTAGGCTTAAGTGTAGGGTAAGGGTTATGACTGTGTATGGTTAGAGTTTGTGTCTTGGCATGTGCCTGCACTGGGACTCCTAGCATCTTGGGCCGTTTAGTTTTATGCACTCTATTTAGGTTTTGGTTTCAAAGATAGCCTGATTCCACCAAGTCAGTGGCCTCCCCAGAGAATCAAAATCCAGTCTTCTCTGGGGTGAGAATAGGCATGGCAGGATTCTCATGAGCTGAGCGAAGGAGGGGATTTGTGGCTCTAAAAACTCTTTGTTTGGATTTTCAGTTGCCTTTCTGATTTTATCTCTTGTGTGTACTTGTTTTCTCTATACTACCAATTATTATTTTAAAGTTTTACTTGAATTCCTCTTTGTAAACACAGTATGATATAGTTTCAGGTTTACCACATAGTGATTCAACCCTTGAATACAACACCTGGTACTGGTCACAGGTGCCCTCCACTATCCCCATCCCCTGATTTCCCACCCCCCACCTTCCTCTGGTATTTATTAGTTTATTCTCTGTGGTTAAGAGTGTGTTTCTTGGTTTGCATCTCTCATCCCCCCCTTTGCCCCTTTGCCAGTTTGTTTGGTTTCTTAAAATTCACATGTGAATGCAATTGTATGGTATTTGGAATCTGTATTCTCTGACTGAGTTCATTTAGCATAAGTCCCTTCCACTTCTCCCACGTCATTGTAAATGGCTTCATTTCATCCCTTCTGATGACCCAGTGATGTTGCAGTGTGTATATTTAACACATCGTCTCTGCCCATTCATCTGTCGATGGACATCTCGGCTCTATACACAGTTTCGCTGTTGTTGATAACGCTGCTACCAACACTGGGCTGCATGTTCCTCTTAAAATTACTAAACTACTTTTGTATCCTCGGGGTAAATACCTAGCTGTGCAATTTTGGAATCGTAGGGTAGCTCTATTTTTAACGTCTTTTTTAAATTTTTTTTATGATAGTCACAGAGACAGAGGCAGAGACACAGGGAGAGAAAGAAGCAGGCTACATGCACTGGGAGCCCGACGTGGGATTCGATCCTGGGTCTCAGGGATCACGCCCTGGGCAAAAGGCAGGCACCAAACCACTGTGCCACCCAGGGATCCCCTATTTTTAATTTCTTGAGGACCCTCCAGACTGTTTTCCACAGTGGCTTCACCTTTATCTATGTATTCATGAGAGACACAGAGAGGCAGAATTATAGGCAGAGGGAAAATGAGGCTTCATGCAGGGAGCCTGATGTAGGACGTGATCCCCCAGGACCCCGGGAACATGACCTGAGTCAAAGCAGATGCTCAACCACTGAGGCACCCAGGTGCCTTACTGATTCAATTTCTTTGTTAGTTATGGGTCTGTTCATATTTTCTATTTCTTCCTATTTCAGTTTTGCTCGTTTGCACATTTCTAGGGATTTGTCCATTTCTTCCAGGTCTCCCAGTTTGTTAGTATATAATTTTTCATAGTATTCCCTTATAATCATCTTATTTTTCTGGTGTTGATTGTGATGTCTCTTCTCTCATTTGTGATTTTATTTATTTAGGTTTTCTCTTTTCTCGTTGATAAGGCTGGCTAGGGCTTGATCCATTTTATTAATTAATTTTTGAAGAACCAGCTCTTAGTTTCATTATTCCATTCTACTGTTTTGTTTTTTCTGCATTGTTTATTTCTTCTCTCATCTTTATTTTTTCCCTTCTTCTGTAGGATTTAGGCTTTGTTTCCTATTCCTTTACCAGCTCCTTTAGGTGTAGGGTTAGGTTGTGTATTTGAGACTTCTTGTTTCTTTAGGCCTGTATTGCTATGTACTTCCCTCTTAGGACTGCCTTTGCTACATCCCAGAGGTTTGGAGAAACATGTTTTCATTTTCATTTGTTTTAAATTTCCTCTTTAATTTCCTGGTTGCTCCATTCATTCTCTAGTAGGATGTTCATAATCTCCATGTATTATTGGTCTGTCCAATTTTTTTTCTTACTGTCGATTTCGAGTTTCATAGCGTTGTGGTCCGAAAATGTAAAAGGGGTGATATCAACCTTCTTGTACCTGTTGTACCTGTTGAGGGCTGATTTGTGGCCCATGATATGATCTTTTCTGGAGAATGTCCCATGTGAACTTGAAAGGAATGTGTATTCTGCTTTAGGAAGAAATGTTCAGACTATATCTGTTGAGTCCCTGTCGTCCAGTGTGTCAAGGCTATTGTTCCCCTGTTGATTTTCTGCATAGACGATCAGTCCATTGCCATAAGTGGGTGTTAAAATCCCCTGTCATTGTATTATTATCAGTGATTTCCTGTATGTTTGTTGTTAATTGGTTTCTATATTTAGGTACTCCTATGTTGGCAGCATAAATGTTTAGTTGTTTGAACTTTTTTTTTTAGTAAATTTATTTTTTATTGGTGTTCAGTTTACCAACAAACAGAATAACACCCATGCTCATCCCGGCAAGTGCCCCCCTCAGTGCCCGTCACCCATTCACCCTCACCCCCTGCCCTCCTCCCCTCCCAGCATCCCTAGTTACTTTCTCAGAGTTAGGAGTCTTTATGTTCTGTCTCCATTTCTCATATTTCCCAAACATTTCTTCTCCATTCCCTTATATTCCTTTTCACTATTATTTATATTAACGCATTGAATGACAACATACATTTGTCCTTCTCCGATTGACTTACTTCACTCAACATAATACCCTCCAGTTCCATCCACGTTGAAGCAAATGGTGGGTATTTGTCGTTTCTAATGGCTGAGGAATATTCCATTGTATACATAAACCACATCTTCTTTATTCATTCATCTATCAATGGACACCATGGCTCCGTCCACAGTGTTGCTATTGTGGACATTCCTGGTAAAAACATCGGGGTGCAGGTGTCCTGGCGTTTCATTGCATCTGAATATTTTGGGTAAATAGGGAAGAGTGCAATTTCTGGGTCATAGGGCAGGTCTATTTTTAACTCTTTGAGGAACCTCCACACAGTTTTCCGGAGTGGCTGCACCAGTTCACATTCCCACCAACAGTGTAAGAGGGTTCCCTTTTCTCCGCATCCTCTCCAACATTTGTGGTTTCCGGCCTTGTTAATTTTCCCCATTCTCACTGGTGTGAGGTGGTATCTCATTGTAGTTTTGATTTCTATTTCCCTGAGGCAAGAGATGCAGAGCATTTTCTCAAGTGCATGTTGGCCATGTCAGTGTCTCCCTCTGTGAGATTTCTCTTTATGTCTTTTGCCCATTTCATGATTGGATTCTTTGTCTCTTTAGTGTTGATTTTAAGAAGTTCTTTATAGGTCTTTGAAACTAGCCCTTTATCTGATACATCATTTGCAAATATCTTCTCCCATTCTGTAGGTTGTCTTTTAGTTTTGTTGACTGTATCCTTTGCTGTGCAAAAGCCTCTTATCTTGATGAAATCACAACAGTTCATTTTTGCTTTTGTTTCTTTTGCCTTCGTGTATGTATCTTGCAAGAAGTTACTGTGGCCAAGTTCAAAAAGGGTGTTGCCTGTGTTCTCCTCTAGGATTTTGATGGAATCTTGTCTCACATTTAGATCTTTCATCCATTTTCAGATTATCTTTGTGTATGGTGAAAGAGAGTGGTCTAGTTTCATTCTTCTGCATGTGGATGTCCATTTTCCCAGCCCCATTTATTGAAGAGACTGTCTTTCTTCCAATGGATAGTCTTTTCTCCTTTATCGAATATTAGTTGACCATAAAGTTCAAGGTCCCCTTCTGGGTTCTCTATTCTGTTCCATTGATCTATGTGTCTGTTTTTGTGCCAGTACCACACTGTCTTGATGACCACAGCTTTGTAGTACACCCTGAAATCTGGCATTGTGATGTCCCCATATAAGGTTGTCTTTTTTAAATTCCCCTGGCTATTCGGGGTCTTTTCTGATTCCCCACAAATCTTAAATAATTTGCTCTAACTCTCTGAAGAAAGTCCATGGTATTTTGATAGGGCTTGCATTAAACGTGTTCATTGCCTGGGTACCATTGACATTTTCACAATGATAATTCTGCCGTCCATGAGCATGGAATATTTTTCCATCTCTTTGTGTCTTCCTCAATTTCTTTCAGAAGTGTTCTATTGTTTTTAGGGTATATCCTTTACCTCCTTGGTTAGGTTTATTCCTAGGTATCTTAAGCTTTTTGGTGCAATTGTAAATGAAATTGACTCCTTAATTTCTCTTTCTTCAGTCTCATTGTCAGTGTATAGAAATGCCATTGATTTCTGGGCATTGATTTTGTATCCTGCAACGCTACCAAATTGCTGTATGTGTTCTAGCAATCTTGGGGTGGAGGCTTTTGGGTTTTCTAGGTAAAGTATTATGTCATCTGAGAAGAGGGAGTGTTTGACTACTTCTTTGCCAATTTGAATGCCTTTAATGTCTTTTTGCTGTCTGCTGAGGCTGGGACTTCCAGGACTATGTTGAATAGCAGTGGGAGAGTGGACATCCCTGTCTTGTTCCTGATCTTTGGGGAAAGGCCTCCAGTGCGGCCCCACTGAGAATGATATTTGCTGTGCGCTTTTCCTAGATTGCTTTTAAGATGACGAGAAATGTTCCTTCTCTCCCTATGCTCTGAAGTGTTTTGATCAGGAATGGATGCTCTATTTTGTCAAATGCTTTCTCTGCATCTAATGAGAGGATCATATGGTTCTTGGTTTGTCTCTTGCTGATATGATGAATCACATTGATTGTTTGACGAGAGTTGAACCAGCCTGTGTTCCGAGGATAAATCCTACTTGGTCATGGTGAATAATTTTCTTAATGTACTTTTGGATCCTATTGGCTAGTATCTTGTTGAGAATTTTTGCATCCATGTTCATCATGGCTATTGGTCTGTAATTCTCCTTTTTGGTGGGGTCTTTGTCTGGTTTTGGAATTAAGGTGATGCTGGCCTCATGGAATGAATTTGGAAGTACTCTATCTCTTTCTAACTTTCCAAAAATCTTTAGTAGGATAGGTATGGTTTCTTCTTTAAACGTTTGATAGAATTCCCCTGGGAAGCCATCTGGCCCTGGACATTTGTGTCGTGGGAGGTTTTGGAAGACTGCTTCAATTTCCTCCCTGGTTTTTGGCCTGTTCAGGTTTTGTATTTCTTCCTGTTCCAGTTCTGGCAGTTTCTGTCTTTCCAGGAATGCGTCCATTTCTTCTAGATTGCCTAATTTATTGGTGTATGGCTGGTCATAATATGTTTTTAAAATCCTTTGTATTTCCTTGGTGTTGGTAGTGACCTCTCCTTTCTCATTCATGATTTTATTAATTTGAATATTCTCTCTCTTCTTTTTAATAAGGCTGGCTAATGGTCTATCTATCTTATTAATTCATTCAACGAACCAACTCCTCCTTCCGTTGATGTGTTCCACAGTTCTTCTGGTCTCAATTTCCTTGAGTCCTGCTTGAATGTTAATTAACTCTATTCTTCTGTTGGGTGTAGGATCTATCTGCTTTTTTTTTTGCTCTAGCCTCTTTATGTGTAAGGTTAGCTTTTGTATTTGAGTAGTTTCGCGTTTTGGAATAGATGCTTATATTGTGATGTATTGCCCCCTTAGGACTCTTTTGCTGCAAGCCAAATATTTTAATGGTTGTATGTTCATTCTCATTAGTTTCCATGAATCTTTTTAATCCTTCCTTAATTTCCTGGTTGACCCTTTCATCTTTTAGCAGGATGATCCTTCACCTCCACGTGTTTGAGCTCCTTCCAAACTTCTTCTTATGATTTAGTTCTAATTCCAAGGCATTATGGTCTGAGAATATGCAGGGGACGATCCCAATCGTTTGGTATCGGTTCAGACCCGATTTGTGACCCAGTATGTGGTCTATTCTGGAGAAAGCTCCATGTGCACTTGAGAAGAATGTGCATTCAGTTGAGTTTGGATGTAAAGTTCTGTAGATTTCTGTGAAATCCATCTGGTCCAGTGTATCATTTAAAGCTCTCGTTTCTTTGGAGATGTGCTTAGAAGACCTATCGAGGGTAGAAAGAGCTAGATTGAAGTCACCAAGTATAAGATAATTATTATCTAAGTATTTCTTTACTTTGGTTATTAATTGGTTTAAGTATTTGGCAGCTCCCATATTCGGGGCATATATTGAGGATTGTTAAGTCCTCTTGTTGGATAGATCCCTTAAGTATGATTTAGTGTTCCTCTTCATCTCTCACTACAGTCCTCGGGGTAAATTTTAGTTTATCTGATATAAGGATGGCTACCCCTGCTTTCTTTTGAGGACCATTTGAATGGTAAATGGTTCTCCAACATTGAATTTTCAGATTGTAGGTGTCCTTCTGTCTAAAATGAGTCTCTCATAGACAGCAAATAGATGGGTCCTGCTTTTTTATCCAGTCTGAAACCCTGGGCCTTTTGACGCGGTCATTAAGCCCGTTCATGTTCAGAGTTACTATCGATAGATATGAGTTTAGTGTCATCATGATATCTATTCAGTTCTTGTTTTGTGGATTGTTCCACTGAACTTCTTCTTAAAGGGCTATTTTAAGAGTCCCCCTTAAAATTTCTTGCAGAGCTGGTTTGGAGGTCACATATTCTTTCAGTTCCTGCCTGTCTTGGAAACTCTTTAACTCTCCTTCCATTTTGAATGAGAGCTTGCTGGATAAAGTATTCTTGGTTGCATGTTCTTCTCATTGAGGACCCTGTATATATCCTGCCAGCCCTTTCTGGCTGCCAGGTCGCTGTGGAGACGTCTGCTGTTACCCTAATGCTCCTCCCCATAAAGGTCAGGGATTTCTTGTCTCTTGCTGCTTTAAGGATCTTCTCTTTATCCTTGGAACTTGGAAGCTTCACTATTAAATGTCAAGGTGTTGGACGGTTTTTATTGATTTTAGGGGGGAATCTCTCTATTTCCTGGATCTGAATGCCTGTTTCCCTTCCCAGATTAGGAAATTTTTCAGCTAGGATTTGTTTAAATACTTATCCCGACCCTCTGTCCATTTTGTCGCCCTCGGGAACCCCAATTACACGTAGGTTTTCTTCCTCAGACTGTCGTTTATTTCCCTTAATCTGTCTTTCTGGTCTTTTAATTGTCTGTCTCTTTTTTTTTCAGTTTCCCTCTTTGCCATCAACTTGTCTTCTATGTCATTCCCTCGTCCTTCTACCTTGTTAACCCTCGTCGTTAGGACTTCTAGTTTGGATTGCATCTCATTCAATTGATTTTTACTTTCTGCCTGATTGGATTTAAATTCTGCAGTCATGAAGTCTCTTGATCCTTTATGCTTTTTTCTAGAGCCACCAGTAGCTGTATAATAGTGCTTCTGAATTGGCTTTCTGACATTGAATTGTAATCCAGATTTTGTAACTCTGTGGGAGAGAGGACTGTTTCTGATTCTTTCTTTTGAGGTGAGCTTCTCCTTCTAGTCATTTTGCTCAGTGCAGTGGCCAAAAACAAATTTTATTGGGAAAAGGAGAAAAAGAGAGGAGAGAAAGAAGGAAAGAAAAGAGAAAAAGAAAAAAGAATAAAGGAAGATAGAAGAAAAAAGAGAATAAAAAGAGAAAGAAAAGGAAAGAAGGGGGAAAAGGGAGGGCGAAGCAATCAGAAATAAAAAAAAAACATGGGGGAGTATCTTCTGATTCTGTATACTTTAAGTCCCTTGACTTCCCCTGGAACTTGTCCGTCTAGCTGGACTTCTGGGGCAGGGCCTGTTGTGCTGATTTTCAGATGTTAGCACTTGGGGGAGCTGCTCTGTCCACTGCCTGGTGCAGGGCTCAGTGGGCGTAGTTTACCCCGTGAGGCCTCAGGAGGAACAACCCCAGTGGCAGCGGCCAGCTCTGGATACCTGTATTCAGCACCCACAGTAACTCCAGAGCAGTCCATCTGCAGGGCCTGGAGGCTCTGGGCCGGGACCGCTGATCTGCTCAGCTCTGGGCAGGAGCATCCTTGTTGTCCTGGGCCATCCGGGCCTCTGCCTGTCCCAGGGGAGGCCAAATCCTGGGCTGTGTCCTGGCGCCTTGTGCTCTGGGGCCTGCGCTGTTGGATTCACGCTCCTGTCTGCGCAGCCTTCTCTCCCCACAGCTGCCGCCCAGCCCCTCTGAGCTGCTCCTGGTCGGGCAGCCCCCTCAGGGAGCCACCGCCTGAGCACCTCCGAGTTGCTTCCAGAGCCGCAGAGCCCCCTCTGCACGGAGCCCCTTCCTCTGCTTGAGGCACTGACACCAAGCTGCTCCCGGGGCATGCAACCCGCTCCACGCAGAGCCCTGCCCGAACCCCTCTGAGCTGCTCCCAAGTCAGTGCACGTGCCCTGCAGCACTTAGGGAGCTTGGTGCACTCTCCTGGGAGTGCAGGTGTCTCTTAGTGTCCCAGGGAGCACGAGGGTATCCCCGCCCTCCTGGGGTCATGCTCTGAATCCCTGTGGGCGCCATTCTGCCCAGGAAGATTGGTGCTGATGCTGCTTCTCTGGGACAAAGCTCTCCTGACCAGGGGGCACACCGCCTGGCCTTAGCCCGGCTCCTCGTGGGGCCCCTCCACTTGGATGCCTTTTGTTTCTTTATTTCTTTTTCCCCCCATCATCCTACCTTGATAGAAGTGCGAACTTTTCTCACTGTAGCATTCCAGCTGGTCTGTCTTTAAATCTCAGGCAGAATTCGAAGATTTTAGGAATGATTTGAAGGTTATCTAGGTAATTTGGAGGGTACAGGTGACTTGGGGACCCTACTCTTCTGCCATCTTGCCCCTGCTCCTGTATGTTGCCTTTTAGCTTTGGTTCTTTCCTTCACTTTGCAGAAACTTTTCAATTTGATGAAGTCCCAATAGGATTTTTGCTTTTGTTTCCCTCACCTCAGAGGCATATCTAGAAAGAAGATCCAATGGCCAATGTCAAAGTCATTGCTGCCTATCTTTTCTTCTTTATATGTTTTTTGGTCTCACATTTAGGTCTTTCATCCATTTTGAATTTATTTTTTATATATATGGTGTAAGAAAGTGGTCCAGTTTCTTTCTTCTGCATGTGGCTGCCTGGTTTTCCCAACACCATTTGTTCTTATCCTGCAGTCAGGGTTAGGGTTTGTTGAAGAGACTGTCTTTCTGCCATTGGATATTCCTTCCTGCCTTGTTGTCCATTATGGGTCATAGATACATGTTTGTATCTTGTTTTGGCTTTCCATTCTGTTCTATTGATCTAAGCATCTCCTATTGGTAGAACCCTGATTACTGATTCAATTTCTTTTCTGGTCAACTGTCTGTTCAAATTTCTTATTTCTTCATTTTTAATTTTTGCTATGTTATATATTTCCAGGAATTGATCTATTTCTTCCAGGTTCTAGGTTGCTGGCATATAATTTTTCATCATATTCTCTTATAATCTTTTGTATTTCTCTAGTGTTGGTTTTTATTTCTCTTTTCTCATTTCTGATTTTATCTGGGTCCTTTCTCATCTTTTTATCTTTTTTCTTTTTTAAAGATTTTATTTATGTATTCATGCGAGACACAGAGATGCAGAGGTATAGGCACAGGGAACATGAGGCTCCATGCGGGGAGCCTGATGTGGGACTTGATTCCCCAGGACCCCAGGATCATGACCTGAGCCAAGCACATGCTCAACAACTGAGGCACCCTGGTGCCTTGCTGATTCAATTCCTTTGCTAGTTATGGGTATGTTCACATTTTCTATTTCTCCTATTTCAGTTTTGCTCATTTGCACATTTCTAGGGATTTGTCCATTTCTTCCAGGTCTCCCAGTTTGTTAACATATATTCTTTCATAGTATTCCCTTATAATTGTCTTATTTTTCTGGTGTTGATTGTGATCACTCTTCTCTCATTTGTGATTTTATTTATTTAGGTCTTTTCTCATTCATAAGCCTGGATAGGGCTTGATCCATTTTATTAATTATTTTGAAGAACCGGTTCTTAGTTTCGTTATTCCATTGTACTGGTTTTTTTTATTTCTGTATTGTTTATTTCTGCTCTCATCTTAATTTTTTCCCTTCTTCTGTAGGCTTTAGGCTTTGTTTGCTATGCCTTTTCCAGCTCCTTTAGGTGTAGGGTTAGGTTGTGTATTGGAGACTTCTTGTTTCCTTTTTTTTTAAACATTTTATTTAATTTTTATTTATTTATGATAGTCTCAGAGAGAGAGAGAGGCATAAACATAGGCAGAGGGAGAAGGAGGCTACATGCACCAAGAGCCCGATGTGGGATTCGTTCCCGGGTCTCCAGGATTGCGCCCTGGGTCAAAGGCAGGCGCTAAACCGCTGCGCCATCCAGGGATCCCAGACTTCTTGTTTCCTGAGGTAAGCCTGTATTGTTATGTACTTCCCTGTTTGGACTGCCTTTGCTACATCCCAGAGGTTTGGAGAAACATGTTTTCATTTTCATTTGTTTTAAATTTCCTATTTAATTTCCTGGTTGCTCCATTCATTCTCTAGTAAGATGTTCATAATCTCCACGTATTTTTGGTCTGTCCAAATTTTTTCTTACTGCCGACTTCAAGTTTCATAGCATCGTGGTCAAAAATATACAGGGTGGGGATCCTTGGGTGGCGCAGCGGTTTGGCACCTGCCTTTGGCCCAGGGCGCGATCCTGGAGACCCAGGATCGAATCCCACGTCAGGCTCCCGGTGCATGGAGCCTGCTTCTCCCTCTGCCTATGTCTCTGCCTCTCTCTCTCCCTGTGTGACTATCATAAATAAATAAAAATTTTAAAAAAATATACAGGGTGTGATATCAAACTTCTTGAACCTGTTGTACCTGTTGAGGGCTGATTTGTGGCCTATGATATGATCTGTTCTGGAGAATGTCCCATGTGCACTTGAAAGGAATGTGTATTCTGGGATCACTGGGTGGCGCAGCAGTTTGGCGCCTGCCTTTGGCCCAGGGTGCAATCCTGGAGACCCGGGATCAAATCCCACATCGAGCTCCCTGCTTGGAGTCTGCTTCTCCCTCTGCCTATGTCTCTGCTTCTCTCTCTCTCTCTGTGTGACTATCATGAATAAATAAATAAAATCTTTAAAAAAAAAGAAAGTAATGTGTATTCTGCTTTAGGAAGAAATGTTCAGACTATATCTGTTGGGTCCCTGTGGTCCAGTGTGTCAAGGATTTTGTTCCCCTGTTGATTTCCTGCATAGACAATCGGTCCATTGCCATAAGTGCGTGGGTGTTAAAATCCCATCATTGTATTATTATCAGTGAGTTCCTGTACATTTGTTGGTAATTGTTTTCCATATTTAGGTACTCCCATGTTGGCAGCATAAATATTTAGTTGTTTGATCCTGATAGAGAGTCTTTTTAACTATGAAATAATGCCCTTCTTCATCACTTCTTATAGTATTTGTTCTTTCTTTTTTGAGGTTCAATATTTAATTTATTTATTCATGAGAGATACACAGAGAAGCAGAGGCAGAAACATAGGCAGAGGGAGAGAAAGGCTCCCCAAAGGGATGCCGATGTGGGACTCGATCCTGGGATCCCAGGAACACACCCTGAGCCAAAGGCAGATGCTCAACCACTGAGCCACCAGGTGTCCCCCAGGGTTTGGTTTCAAATCTAGTTTTTCTAATATAAGCATTAGTCCTCCAGCTTTCTTTTCATAACCATTAGCGTGATAGATGATTTTCCATCCCTGACTTTCAATCTGCTGGTGTCTATAGGTCTAAGGTGAGCATCTAGTAGGCAGCATACCTATGGACCTTGTTTTTTTAATAACGATTTTATTTTTGAGAGCATGAGAGAGAGAGAGAGAGAGAGAGAGAGAGAGAGAGAGGCAGAAAATTAGGCCCAGAGAGAAGCAGGCTTCCCACCAGGAGCCCAATATGTGACTCGATCCCAGACTCTAGGATCACATCCTGATTCAAAGGCAGAGGCTCAAACCCTGAGCCACCCAGGCATCCCGGATCTTGTTTTTTAAGGCACTCTGATACCCTATATCTTTTGATTGGACCATTTAGTATCAGTATTCAGAGTGCTTATTCAAAATATGAACTTTGTGCCTTTGTGTTACCGGAAGAGTTGGTGTTTCTGGTGACGTTCTCTGGTCCTCTCTAGTCTTTGTTGCTTTTGGTCTCTTTTTTCCCCCACTAGAATGGTCCCTCTGAAAATTCCTTACTGGACTGGTTTAGTGGTCATGAACTCCTTTATACTTTGCCTGTCTGGGAAAATATTTCTCTCTCTTTCTATCCTGAATGACACCCTTGCTGAAGCAAGAATTCATACAAATTGGACTCCAATAAAAAGAAATATGAAAACATAAAATAAATTTTTGCTATTATGATTGTGGAAAATGGCATTTAGTAGGAAAAGCAGAAGCTGAAAGAGAAGAGGAATGATTTCACCATCCGTGGGCTTCACAGGGTCCTGGTGTCCTTTCCTATTAGGGCCCCCCCCTCTGTAGGATGCTTTCTACCCCTCTGCGCTCCTTTTTGGAACACAGCAGGCACATCTCCGTGCCTCCAGCACCTCTGCAGTCATGGTTTATAGCATCTTCCAGGTATCCTATTGGGGACCACGGCGTCGTGTATGTAACCATCCAGCTGCTGTTTGACAACATTGGGGGGATTCTGACTTTTGTTGGTTGTGGGGTGTGTGTGTGTCTATCACATGAAGCTGTCACATGCAGCTATCAGATCTTCCGGCTGGGTCACCCAAATGCCGAAATGGTTGGTACAACTTCATTTCTGGTGCTGATGCTGGGTGGCTAGCTGGGCTCTCCTGGCTGACCCAGGGCTCGCTCCTGAGGTGAATTTCAGCCAGAGGGTCAGCTGAGGTGGAAGGTCTGGCTCGGCCACAATCCAATGTCTGGCAGTGGGTCTCCCCGAGCGCCGCCTGCTTCTCTTCTCCCCAATGCCTCTCCAGCAGGGAGCCGGACCTCGGGGCCACCCTAGGTGGATCTCCAGAGGTGCTGGGTGTCCATTACGGGGAGCCATGGGGCAGCCTGTGTGTGGGAGTAGGGGTGGTGATGGGGCTGGTGTTCCTCGGTCCTCTGCTGCCTGGCCTTCAGGCCAAGCCCCATGCTCACCCAGCCCCTACTCACTAGGGTGAGGAGGGTGTCCTCTACACACTGGTGTGAGAGATCCAGCACCACAAGGTGTGCACAGTGAGTCCACCTGGTGAGGGTGGCCCAGGTGCATGATCTGCAAGTGTGGGGCCCAGGAAATTTATCAAAAATTGCCTACCCCTGGACAAGCAGAGCAGGACTGATTCCATTTTGTGCTACACCCGCCACCTCCCCTATGACCCCCACATGACCTGCTTATGTCTTAAGGCGTTGCCCCAACCCAGTCAAGCCGCTGGGCACACTGTAATCATAAATCGGCTCAAAACAATGTAACCCTGCTTTGTGCCCGCCAAAACTGCACGCCGATTCTTACCAAAGAAATAGGCCAGGTCAAGTGGATCCTATAGGGTAAGGTGTAATTTAATCGGCCACCTGCATGTGGACCGACATGACTGTGCAACTTTCTGTGTATCCCATGGGCCACTGGCCCCTATAAAGCTGCTACACCTCTTAGTCTCAGGGTCCAAATCCCTGCTCCGCTGTGTCGGGTGCACTAGAACACAAGCTCCAGATTGTAAGGAACCCTTGGGAGTTTGCATCGGTGTTGGCTCCTCAGTGGTTTCTTGGATTCACAATCTTGGGCACAACTCAAAGGCCTACTGTCCTAACATCCCTTCTAGGACCATGCTGACCGCCCGGCAGGCCCTCTCTGCCCCAGCCACACAGGCACAGGGATGCGGGGAGGGGAGGAAGTGCCCCGTACCCGGCCAGCCACGGCGTCCTCGAAAGAGGGAGCACAGACCTCTGGGTCGCTTTGCATAGACCCTGGTGACCTGAGGCTTCCTGGTGTCACTCTGTCCCAGGCCCTCCTGGCCCGCGGGGCACAGCCTGTGTCCCAGTAGTCTGTTGGGTCCTGACCCCGGCATCTGGCCACCTGTGGAAGGCACGTGGGGACGTCAGCCGGGTGTTTCTGGCGGCGCCCCTGCAGGGGCTTGTGGGGCCTAGGTGGTACCCCCTCCTCCTCTCTGGGGGTCTCTCCATGCCCCATGAACAGTGTTCTGGGAGACAGAGAAGCGGGCTGGCTGTGCATTTTCACACCACAACACTTTATTGACTTTCTACAGTAAACGGGCTCAGAGCCGAGGGTGCACGCCTTCCCCTGGAGATGGAGAACTTTCTGTCCCTTAGGGAAGGGCAAGAATGACATGGGTTGGGGACGGATGCTGGAGTCCCCCACCTGGAAGCATGTGTGGACTCTGGGTGGGGGCGTGTGTCCTGAGGTTTCAGTCTGAGAGACGGTTCTGAGGACAGCAGAGCTGACCTGACCTGGACCTGCAGCTCATGGGCTTCTGCGCTGGGTCTCCGCAGGGCAGTTGGACCCTGGCCTCAGGCTCCCTGGGTCCCCAGCACCTGTAGGAGCCAGCCTCCTGGTGTGGGTTCAGGTGGGGCCCACCATCCAGCTGTGAGAGGGCTGGCTCAGCCTGGGGCCAGAATCCAGGGCTAGCCAGGGCTGTGTGTGCTGGATCCCATTAGTCTTTGTGTTAGGCCTGTGGTGGGGGCTCAAATCACCCCCAGCCCTCACAGAGCCCAGGGCCAGGCCAGCCCAGATCCCCATGGGTTAAGGGCTGGTGTCCTGTGCAGTGTTTGCTGCCCTAAATGAGGGACAGTGGGCAGAATCAGGGCACAGTGGGTCCTCTGCATCACTCAACTGCACCCACCCTGTCGGGGGCTTCCTGTCTTCCCTCCTCCCTGCAACCCCTGAGTACTCTATGGGACACCCGGGCTTCTGATGGGATTAGGGTATCCAGAGAACCCCGGGGAGGCTGAGCATGTCCCACAGGGGGCACCTGCATCGGGTCATTGCTGGGGGCCAATGGTGTGGTGGTGGATGGTGTGGGGGCAGGGGTATGATGGTGGTGGAGTGTGGGGGATTGTGTAGGGGTGATGGTGTTGGGGTATAGTGTGAGTGCGGATTGTGTGGGGCTGTGTGGGTGTGAGGGGGATGTGTAGGTGGGATACCATTGGGGATGATGATGTAGGAGGATGGTGTGAGAGTGGGGAATGAGGGGGATGTCGTGGGGGGCCTGCGGACACAGGAAATCTCCTTCCTCTATGATGCTAAGGAGACATCTACAGTTAAAGGCGACTAGTCTGGGGTTTGCAGTGACACCTGCCCCTGGGGCTCCGTGTGGTCATTGCAGGGCCCTGGCTGGACCGGGGGCATTATCTGGGGGTCATTTTACTATATATGCTTTCAAATTGCAAATTGTCTCAAATTAAATGCATAAAATTTAGAATAATATAAAGCACCGAGAGTGGGTGTCACTCTGACCCGTTCAACCCTCATGGGATCGATGTGGTCCTGCTCCAGCCGCGGCTATGCAGCCTGGCCCCCTGGTCCGGTTCCTGCCCCCCACATCCCCCACCCCATCCCCTGCTTCTCAGGGAGCCGTCCCTCTCCTCTTTGGTCTTCAGCTCACATGGCTACCCCTGGAGGCCCCATCCTAGTGGCCTCCTCATCCCCGAGGCACCGGGAGTGTGGGCACGGGTGTCAGCCCCAGCATCCTACCATGGAGCAGTGTGTTGTTGGCTGCTATTGCTCCCCCGGCCTCAGTAGCCCCGTTTTCCCTACCCAGAAGGCCCCAGGCCTCCCTTGGTGTCCCGAAGACCCCTGGCCCAGCGGCCTCACCCGACCCCCTAGCCATCCCAAAATATGGTGTGGCTGCCGAACATCCTGGTGACATCCAAGTCTACCTCCAAGATGTCCCTGGAGGAGACCAGGGCCTCCTCCTTCATTTCCTGTGGGAAACCCGGGGAGGAGGAGCAGGCGTCAGGGACACAGACCCCAACCTGTCACGAGCTGCTGTGCTGGGCAGGGAGCCCTGGGGCCACCATGGGAGTGTGTCCTGCCGAAACCTCTTTCCTTCCTCTGGGAGGCCAGGCATGATGAAAGTGTCCACCGTGCCCGTGACACCTGTGTGAGGGCCTGTGCCCAGCTGTTGTGGGCGGGGAGGTGACTGAGTGTCAGCCTGGATGGGAGGGGATAGTGGTTCAGCCCAGGTGGGAGGGGACATGGGGGTGTTGTGCCCAAGATTGTGAATCCGAGAAACCACTACGGAGCTGACACTGATGCAAACAGACAAGGGTTGATTTCCAAACTCGAGCTTGCGTCCAAGTACACCCGACACAGCAGAGCAGGGACTTGGACCCCAAGGTGGTGTTTTGCTTTTAAGGGCTTGTCTTGGGGACCTCCAAAAGGGCTGGAGCAATTCCTCAAGTTGTGTTTACATTTTGATATGGGGCCTTCAAGGGCATTGAGCTCTGTTCTCATTCTAATAGGTGCTTCCAGCCCTTGGCATGGGCTCTGTTCTTATTCTATTGTGGGGCTTTCCAGGGCATTAAGCTGTAAACTTTTGTTTTTTTCCTGTAACTGAAGTAATCTAAATTTCATCTCTTCTTCACGGGGGCCTGGGATGGCTGGACGTGTTCGAACACTGAACTTAAAGTGGAAAGGCCTTCATTTTCTTGGCCTCCTTGCATCCCTTCCCATTCCATCTAGCTCCTTCCCCCTTCCCCGGAGCTCCTAAGAGAGCAATTGCAAATGACCTCAGCCTGGCAGCGTGTGTGGGGGACAGGCACAGGGATTTGGGATCAGGAAGACCTGGGGCGTGGGCGTCCCAGCTGTGCAGTGGGATTCGATGCTGCAGAATCTTATTCCCTAAGGCTATCTTGACAACTGACTTCGTACATAAAAAAGCTGTCCTTTCTCTTTATAAGATGAAGAGCGATTCAAAGTGTTTTTTCTCTGCCCTTCTGATTGCTCAGATTCCAATCTGAGACGTATTTCCTGTTAATAAGGATAATTTACTACTATCCATAGTACTATGGTTAAAATATTCTGACACAAGTAATTCAGAGGGATGAGGGTTTCTCATCTTTTTCTTCACAGCTCAGTCACTCCTCAGGAATTGCATCTTTATGGATTTGGAAAGAACTGAGATATATTATTACCAGTGGTCCTATTATTCTGTGAAGGATTCTTCCCTGAGATTCTTCCCCTGTTTCAACTGACACTGAAACACTGTGAACTCTTTGGAAGACAAATGTCAAGGAAATAAATGTTATGCATTGCTAATTTTAAATGCACTTGCAATATGGTGTCTCTTATAATAGAAGTATTTTTTATCTGATTTTTGCTATTTATTATACATTCCTGCTTTTCAGGTTGAGGAGACATTATACGTGTTCATAAGTGTTTTTCTTTCCTTCTGATATAAAATTATTACTTTGTTCCCATCGAAGGAAGTTTTTAAGAATAAGACAAAAGTTAATTTAACTATTCTTAAAATGTCTTCACACTGGGAGCCTGATTCATTTAAGTCAATTTTCAAAATAAATCTTATTTATTAGGAAAAAAAAAGAAAGATTTATAGGGAAATTGAGAAGGTAGTACAGAGCATTCGCATGCACTTGCACTCAATTTCTCCAATTATTGATATCTTATATCAGTATGGTACAAATATTAGCTAATGAATCAATATTAAAATAGTTGCATTAACCAAGGACCATACTTTATTCAGATTTCCTTAGTTTTTGCTAAGTTACCATCCCTCATATCACATTCCATTTGTCCTCCTGTTTTCTTAGGCTCCTCTGGATTGTGACAGTCTTTCAGCCTTTCCTTGTTGTTGCACTGGAATACTTTGAGAAGGAGAGTATTTTGAAAATTTCCTTCAGTTGAGACATGTTTTTCGTTTATCTCATGATTGAACTGTTTTTGTGGATTATATACAGAGATATACTGCCATTTTCATTATATCATATAAAGGATAGATACTTTCAACATGATTTATCAGTCTTGGTATCGATCTGATCATCTTGCTGAGGTAGTGTTTGTCATCTTTCTCCGTAGTTAAGTGATTCTTCTTCTCCTCCTCCTCCTCTTCCTCCTCCTTCTTCTTCTTCTTATTATTATTATCATTATTATTTTAAGTTTTTCATAATATATTTTGTAGAAGGAAGTTACTATGTGTATTCCACACGTAAGAGTGGGAAGCTATGCTCATCAACTTGAGGGTGGAATGTCTGCACAAATTGTTTGAAATTCTTCTACATGGGAGATTTCTCTTCTTGTGGCTTTGTTTTTTTTAGTTTCTTTTTCAAAGATGTTTTTTATTTATTTGAGAGAGAGAGGAGAGAAAAACCATGAGTGAGAGGGGCAGAGGGAGAGGGAGAAGCAGGTTCCCTGCTAAACAGGGAGCCTTCCTTGGGACCTGGATCATGATCTGACTTAAGGCAGAAGCTTAACTGACTGAGCCACCAAGGTGCCACTATTTCTTTCTTTCCCTCTTTCTTTTTTTTTTTAAATAATATATTCACTTTTTATTGGTGTTCAATTTGACAACATACAGAATAACACTCAGTGCTCATCCCGTCAAGTGCCCCCCTCAGTGCCCGTCACCCATTCATACAGATCCCTACCTCCTCCCCTTCCATCACCCCTAGTTAGCTTCCTACAGTTAGGAGTCTTTATATTCTGTCTCCCTTTCTGATATTTCCCACACATTTCTTCTCCCTTCCCCTATATTCCCTTTCACTATTATTTATATTCTCCAAGTGAATGAGAACATACAATGTTCGTCCTTCTCTGATTGACTTACTTCACTCAGCATAATACCTTCCAGTTACATCCACATTGAAGCAATGGTGGGTATTTGTGGTTTCTATTGGATGAGTAAGGCCCACCTTTTCTCTCCCTTCATCTTCTGAGTCTCCTATGATATGAATGTTATTGTTTTAATAAGTGGCTGAGTTCCCTAAATCTGCCTCTGTGGTCCATAACTTTCTTTGTTTTTAAGGCTTCCACTTGGGACTGCATCTCAGTTATACTATTTTTAACATTCGCCTGACTAAATTTTAGTTCTTTTATTTCTACAGTAAGGGATTCTCTAGTTTTCTTCTGTGCTCTTTTTCCAGTCCAGCTGCTATCTTTATAATCATTGTTTTAAACTGTATTTAGACATCATATATTTGTTTTGATGGACTTCATGGCTGTGAATACTACCTCATGTTATTTTATGGAGGTGAATTTCTCGATCTCATTATATTTTCCAGAAAAGAAAGTAGGAAAAAAAGAAAAACCAAGAAAAACAATAACAACTGCCCTCCCCCCAAAAAACCACTAGATTATTTTGGCCTGCTTGTTAAAAGATTCTAAATCCCAAAATAACAAACACAATTAATGTTCCATGAAAGTAAAAATAAGAAATATATAAGGTACATACATAAAAAATAAAATAAGGCAATTAATTAAATAGAATAAAAAAATAAATGAAAATAAAGCACAAAATACAAAGGAAGCTAGACCCTTCTTTCCAGGCAGCGCTGAAGCTCTGCAGCCTCTTGGGTCTGACAACTTGGTGGCAGCGAATGGTCTGTGTGGGGTCTGGGGATGGCCCATGGTGCTGATTGTCAGGTGCACATCTGCCTGGGAGATGCACCTGCGGGGTCAGGGTTGGGGTGGTCTTCAGCGCCTCTGGCCTCCAGCAGGTGGCGCAGTGGTGCTCCCTGAGATTGGCGCTGTTTGGCGTGATTTGGGAGGGGACACTGGGTCCTCTGGTTCTGGGGTTAAGCATCCCACCCCCCAGTCTGCAAGCCCTCCACAGAAGAGCCCCCAAGCGCATCTCTCAGAACCCTGCTTTCACTTTGCCCGCGTCCGAAATGCTTTTGGTTTTGTTTTTTATCTCAGACTGTTGTGCCCAAGATTGTGAATCCGAAAAACCATGGAGAAGCCCACACCGAAGCAAACACACGAGGGTTTATTTACAAGCTCGAGCTTGTGTCCAAGTATACCTGACAGTGCGGAGCAGGGACTTCGACCCCGAGGTGAGTTTTTGCTTAGGTTTAAGGGCTTGTCTCGGGGACCTCCAGAAGGGCTAGAGCAATTCCTCAAGTTCTGTGTACATTTTTATATGGGGCCTTCAAGGGCATTGAGCTCTGTTCTCATTCTAATAGGGGCTTCCTGCCCTTGGCCTGGGCTCAGTTTTGATTCTATTGTGGGGCTTTCTAGGACATTAAACTGTAAACAGAAAAGGTTCCACACCTGGAAGGGGGACGTCACACTGTCCCTATATGCTGAAGACGCGATACTGGAAACAGGAAACCTGGGAGCCTCCACCAAAACCTGTTAGAACTAAGGAGTGAGTTCAGTAAAGTCACGGGACACAAACTGACCCTACAGAGCAGAGTAGCCTTGTTCTGTCCCGACAATGAGCACTCAGGAAGGAAAGGAAGGACGTGACTCCCTTCTCAGGAGCATCAAGGAGAATAAATAATGAGACTGAACCATAGGAGCACAAGACTTGTTCACTGAGCCATACATGGCTCTGTTCTGGGAGGCCGTCCTGGGTTCGAGGGGTGGGAGCCTCATCTTGTGAAAATGTCCACAGTTTCTGAAGCCACCCTCAGTTTCAAAGTCATTCCTATCAAAATCATGGTGGCATATCTTAGAAATAGCAAAAACAAAACAAAACATAAAAAAACCATAACATCAATCTGCCCCCACAAATGACCCCGGACAGCAAATCAGTACTGGAGGAGCAGGAGAGAGTGGGACGCAGCACTTTCCTATTTCAAACGATGTCACAGACACAAAGGATAAAGCAGTGTGGTTCTCGGGCCCCCAGCTGGCTCCGTTGGTTAAGCATCTGACTCCTGACCTCACCTCCGGTACTGATCTCAGGGGTCGTGAGTTCTAGCCCTGGGCTGGGCCATGGACGGTGCGTGGAGCCTACTTAGGCAAACCAGTCCCATGGGGGGTGGTTCCGGCATAAGCTGAAGGAGCAAAACAGAGAGTCCAGAAGGAAATGTGCTCTGATACTATGGATTTTTTTAACTTAATTTAATTTAAACCCAATTAATTAACGGATAGTGTACTATACTTTCAGAGGAAGAATCAGGGATTCACCAGTTGGAGATAACAGCAATGCTCGTGACATCACGTGACCTCCTTCATGCAGGTCCCCTGTTAACCTCCCCGCCTCCAACGACCATCAGTTTGTTTCCTATCATTAAGAGTCTGTATTTCGGGGATCCCTGGGTGGTGCTGCGGTTTGGCGCCTGCCTTTGGCCCAGGGCGCGATCCTGGAAACCCGGGATCGAATCCCACATCGGGCTCCTGGTGCATGGAGCCTGCTTCTCCCTCTGCCTATGTCTCTGCCTCTCTCTTTCTCTCTGTGACTATCATAAATAAATAAAAATTAAAAAAAAGAGTCTGTATTTCCTGCAACTGTTTTCATCTTATTTGTTTTTCCTTCCCTTCACAGTTGTTATATGCTTTGCTTTTTAATTCCACCTATGAATGACACCACATGGTCATTCTCTTTCCTGACTTATTTCATTTAACATGATCCCTCTAGTTCTATCCACGTCATTGCAAATGGCAATATTTCCTTCTCTTTGATTGCTGAGTTCCATTCCTCTCTCTATGACCATCATCTATCTCCCATCCTTTTTATCCATCATCTGCCACAGAGCACCGAGGCTCCTCCCACAGTGTGGCTACTGTGGACCCGGCTGCTGTATACATTGGGGTGCAGGTGTCCCAAGTCTCACTGCATCTGTATCTTCGGAGTGAAATCAGGCCGTTCACTTGCTGTTCACAGGATGTTACAAATAGAGTCGCCCTGCAGAGCCTCCACACTGTTTCCAGGGTGGCTGCACCAGCCCGCAATCCCGCCCACAGTGGAAGAGGGTTGAGTGGGTTTTGCGGGACGTGGTAAAACTCTGGTCCACATTTCATTTTGCGTCCTGTGGGCTCCAATTCCTTGTCCTTAAGTATTTCTGGGGAAGCCAGGTGTTGGGCTCCGTTTCAGTGAGACGTTTCCAAAGCTAACAGGCCACAGCAGGAGCCTGAAAGGAGGCAGGTGCGGCCCCTGGAGCGCCCGCTGCCTTCTGCACAGCCTCCTGCAGCGCCTGAGCGTCCTGCAGGGGGCGCCCGAGCCCAGGCCCCACCCAGCGGGCATGAATGTGCAGTAGGCCTCCTCTGCCTGCACTAACAGGAGCCAGCCTGTGCTGGGGAGGCCTGAGGAGGACGTGAGGACACGTGCACGCTGATGAGCCGCAGCTTCAGGAAGATGTGGGCCCGCATCCACGCTGACAGGAGCCCCTGGGCCACCTCAGGACATAAGTTGAGGCTTCTGGAAGCTGCGGGCCGCATTAATGGTGGCAGGAGCCCCGGCCTCCTCAGAACCCTCGGTGATGCTTCGGGAGGACGTTGTGTCACATCGACACAACAGGATGCTAAATCCTTAGGACCCCTGGTGTTGACTTGGGGAAATATGGGATGCATCCATGCGGACAGAAGACCCCAGGGCCTGTGGTGAGGCCTAAGAAAAATGTGGGTGGCCAATCTACACTGACAAGAGTCTCCAGCCTCCTCAGGACCCACTGTGAAGGTTTGAGAAGATTTGGGGCCACATCTATGCTGACAGGAGCCCCCAGCCTCCTCAGGTCTTCTGGTGAGGCTTGAGGAAAATGTTGGGCCACCTCAACACTGACAGGACCCGCGTCCTCCTCAGGACATGCACTTTGGCTTCGGGAAATATGGGGCTGCGTCTATGCTGACAGGAGCCCACAGCTCCTCAGGACGTGTGGTGAGTTTTCTGGGGGACGTGTGGCCATGTCCAGGCTGACAGGAGCCCCGGGCCACCTGAGGACCTGCTGTGAGGCTTCCAGACGATGTGAGGCATAGTCCACAGTGACAGGAGACCCAGCGTCCTCAGGACCCTCTGACTATGACTCAGGAACAATTGGGGCCACGTCCATACTCACAGGAGCCCTGCTTCCTCAGGACCCCCTGGAGGACTCTGGAGGCGCTGTTGGGGGTCACGTCCACATCAGAAGGGACTACTCAGAACCACAGGGTAAGTGAATGGGTAGAATGAATGGTAAGGTCGGGAGGGGAGGCAGTTGGTGGTTAGGCTTAGGTTAGATGTTAGGTGTTTGTGATTAAGCTTATAGTTACGGAATACAGGTTAGGGTGAGGGATAAGGTTAAGAGTCAGTGGTTAGGAGTTAAGATGGGGGTTAGGGATTAGGGAACGGGGTTAGGGTTAGTGACAGGATTTAGAGTTAGGCTCAGGGTTTAGGCTTTAGGGATTAGGACAGGAGGTTTGGAGGTGGGGTTAGGGTTATGGTTACAGTTAGGGTTGGGCTTAGGTTTGCATTTAGGGTTAGGGGTTAGGGTGTGAGTTAGGGTTAGGGGTAAGTGTTAGGGGTTCGGGTAAAAGTTATGGCTACGTTTAGGGTTAGGGCGAGGATTAGGTTTAGGATAGGGGTTAGGGCTAGGGTTAGGGTTAGTGTTTAGTTAGGGATTAGGGTCAGGTCAGGGTCAGGATAAGGTTTTTTAAAAGGGTAAGAGATAGGTTTAGGGAGTGGTTTAGGAGTTAGTTTTAGGGTACAAGTTAGAGTACCATTTGGGGTATGAGATAAGATTAGTATTAGAGGGTTAGGGTTAGGGTACAGGTTAAGGTTAGGAATAGGATTTGAGTACATGAAGTTAAGGTTAGGGTTAGAGGTTAGGGTTAGATTTAAGACAGGGGTCAGGGATAAGGGTTTCGAATAGGTTTAGGAGTTAGGGTGAGGGTTGGCAGGAAGGTTCACTGAATGTGTTTTGGTCTTGGGGTTGTGTTTGGTTGTCGATTAGTGATGGGTCTTGTTTAAGGGTTAGTTTAACATTAGGATTAAGTGTAGGGTTAGGGTTATGTCTGTGTATGGTTAGAGTTTGGGTCCTGGCATGTGCCTGCACTGGGACTCCTAGTATCTTGGGCCGTTGAGTTTTATGCACTCTATTTAGGTTTTGGGTTCAAAGATAGCCTGACTCCACCAAATTAGTGGCCTCCCCAGAGACTTAAAATCCAGGCTTCTGATGGGGTCAGAATAGACATTACAGACTTCTTCCAAGCTGAGCTAAGGAGGGGATTTGTGGCTCTAAATACTCTTTATTTGGATTTTTAGTTGCCTTTCTGATTTTTTCTCTAGTGCGCACATGTTTCATCAATACTACCAATTATTATTTTAAAGTTCTACTTGAATTCCTGTTTGTAAACACAGTATGATATAGTTTCAGGTTTACCACTTAGTGATTCAACACTTGGATACAACGCCTGGTACTGGTCACAGGTGCCCTCCACTGTCCCCATCCCCTGATTCCCCATCCCCCCACCTTCCTCTGGTATTTATTAGTTTATTCTCTGTGGCTAAGAGTGGGTATCTTGGCTTGCTTCTCTCATCCCCCCTGAGCCCCTTTGCCAGTTTGTTTGGTTTCTTAAAATTCACCTGTGAATGCAATTGTATGGTATTTGGTATCTGTCTTTCTCTGAGTTCATTTAGCATAAATCCTTTCCACTCCTTCCACATCATTGTAAATGGCTTCATTTCATCCCTTCTGATGACCGAGTGATGTCGCAGTGTTTACCACACTGTCTCTGCCCGTTCATCTGCCGATGGACATCTGGGCTGTATCCACAGTTTGGCTGTTGTTGATAACGCTGCTAGAAACACTGGGCTGCATGTCCCCCACGAATCTACTAAAGTACTTTTGTGTCCTCAGGGTAAATACCTAGCTCTGCAAATTTGGAATCGTAGGTTAGCTCTATTTTTAACTTTTTATTTTTATTTTTTATTTTTTTTTTTTTATTTTTAACTTTTTAAAAAAATTTTTTTATGATAGTCACAGAGAGAGAGGCAGAGACACAGGCAGAGGGAGAAGCAGGCTCCATGCACCGGGAGCCCAATGTGGGATTCGATCCCCGGTCTCCAGGATTATGCCCTGGGCCAAAGACAGGCACCAAACCACTGCACCACCCAGGGATCACCTATTTTTAACTACTAGAGGACCCTCCACACTGTTTTCCACAGTGGCTACTTCTGTTCGCATGCCCACCAGGAGTGTAAGGGAGCGACCCCTTCTCCATAGCCTCACTAAAACCTGTTTTTTCTTGTGTTGTTAATATTAGCCATTATGACGGCTGTCAGGTGAACTATCATTGTGGTTTTTATTTGCATTTCCTTGATGATGGGTGATGCTTAGTGTCTTTAATTGTGTCTGGTCGCCATCTGGCAGTCTTTCAGAGAGAAAGTCCATTCATTTTTCTGCCCATCTCCAGTTGCATAATTTGTTTTTAGGATCTTGAGATTTATATTTGCTTTATGTGTTTTGCATACTAACTCTTTAGTGGATGTGTTGTTTACCAATATCTCCTTTCATTTTGTTTTTTTTATATATATATATATATTTTAAATTTTTATTTATTTATGATAGTTACAGAGAGAGAGAGAGGCAGAGACACAGGCAGAGGGAGAAGCAGGCTCCATGCACCGGGAGCCCGATGTGGGATTCGATCCTGGGTCTCCAGGATCACGCCCTGGGCCAAAGGCAGGCGCCAAACCACTGTGCCACCCAGGGATCCCTCTCCTTTCATTTTGTATGTTGCCTTTTTTTTTTTTAATTTTTTTTTAATTTATTTATGATAGTCACAGAGAGAGAGAGAGAGAGGCAGAGACATAGGCAGAGGAAGAAGCAGGCTCCATGCACCGGGAGGCCGATGTGGGATTCGATCCCGGGTCTCCAGGATCGCGCCCTGGGCCAAAGGCAGGCGCCAAACCGCTGCGCCACCCAGGGATCCCTGTATGTTGCCTTTTAGCTTTGGTTGTTTCCTTCACTTTTCGGAAGCTTTTCAATTCTTAAAGTCCCAATAGGATTTTTGCTTTTGTTTCCCTCACCTCAGAGGCATATCTAGAAAGAACATCCAATGGCCCATGTCAAAGACTTTGCTGCCTATCTTTTCTTCTTTGTATGGTTTCAGGTCTCACAGTTAGGTCTTTCATCCATTTTGAATTTATTTTTTATATATATGGAGTAAGAAAGTGGTCCAGTTTGATTCTTCTGCATTTGGCTGCCTGGTTTTCCCAACACCATTTGTTCTTATCCTGGGGTCAGGGTTAGGGTTTGTTGAAGAGACTTTGTGCCATTGGATATTCCTTCCTGCCTTGTTGTCGATTAATGGATCATAGAGTTACAGGTTTGTATCTTGTTTCGGCTTTCCATTCTGTTCTATTGATCTAAGCATCTCCTGTTGGGAGATTCTTGATTGCAGATTCAATTTCTTTGCTGGTTATCTGTCTGTTCAAGTTTCTTATTTCTTCCTTTTTCATTTTTGCTATGTTATATATTTCCAGGAATTGATCTATTTCTTCCAGGTTCTAGGTTCCTGGCATATAATTTTTCATAATGTTCTCTTATAATCGTTTGTATTTCTCTAGTGTTGGTTGTTACTTCTCTTTTCTCATTTGTGATTTTATTTAGGTCCTTTCACATCTTTGTATTTGTTCTCTTTTTTAAAGATTTTATTTATGTATTCATGCGAGACACAGAGAGGCAGAGTTATAGGCAGAGGGAAAATGAGGCTCCATGTGGGGAGCCTGATGTGGGACTTGATCCCCCAGGACCCCGGAATCATGACCTGAGCCAAAGCACATGCTCAACCACTGAGGCACCCAGGTGCCTTGCTGATTCAATTCCTTTGCTAGTTATGGGTCTGTTCACACTTTCTATTTCTTCCTATTTCAGTTCTGCTCATTTGCTCATTTCTAGGGATTTGTCCATTTCTTTCAGGTCTCCCAGTTTGTTCGCGTATAATCTTTCATAGTATTACCTTATAATTGTCTTATTTTTCTGGTGTTGATTGTGATCTCTCTTCTCTCATTTGTGATTTTATTTATTTAGGTCTTTTCTCTTTTCTCGTTGATAAGGCTTGCTAGGGCTTGATCCATTTTATTAATTATTTTAAAGAACCAGCTCTCAGTTTTGTTTTTCCATTCTATTGTTTTGTTGTTCCTATATTGTTTATTTCTGCTCTCTTTTATATTTTTTCCCTTCTTCTGTAGGCTTTAGGCTATGTTTGCTATTTCTTTTTCAGCTCCTTCAGGTGTAGGGTTACGATGTGTATTGGAGACTTCTTGTTTCTTGAGATAGGCCTGTATTGCTATGTACTTCCCTCTTAGGACTGCCTTTGCTACATCCCAGAGGTTTGGAGAAACATGTTTTAATTTTCGTTTGTTTTATATTTCCTCTTTAATTTCCTGGTTGCTCCATTCATTCTCTAGTAGGATGATCATAAACTCAACATATTTTTGGTCTGTCCAAATTTTTTCTTACTGTCGACTTCAAGTTTCATAGCGTTGTGGTCCAAAAATGTACAGGGTGTGATATCAACCTTCTTGTAACTGTTGTACCTGTTGAGAGCTGTTTTGTGGGCCTTGATATTATCTGTTCTGGAGAATGTCCCATGTGCAGTTGAAAGGAATGTGTATTCTGCTTTCGGATCGAATATTCTGACTATATCTGTTGAGTTCCTGTGGTCCAGTGTGTCAAGGCTATTGTTCACTTGTTGATTCTGCTAGATGATCGGTCCATTGCCATAAGTGGGTGTTGAAATCCCCTGTCAGTGTATTATTACCAGTGATTTCCTGTATGTTTGTTGTTAATTGGTTTCTATATTTAGGTACTCTCATGTTGGCAGCATAAATATTTAGTTGTTTGATCTTGATAGAGTGTCTTTTTAATTATGAAATAATGTTCTTCTTCATCTCTTCTTACAGTATTTGTTCTTCCGTTTTGAGATTTAGATATTTTATTTATTTTTTCATTAGAGATACACAGAGAAGCAGAGGCAGAAACATAGGCAGAGGGAGAGGCAGGCTCCCCTAAGGGAGTCCGATGTGGGACTCGATCCTGGGATCCCAGGATCACACCCTGAGCCGAAGACAGATGCTCAACAACTGAGCCATCAGGTGTCCCCCAGGGTTTGGTTTCAAATCTCTTTTGTCTGATATAAGTATGGGTCCTCCAGCTTTCGTTTGATATCCATTAGCGTGGTAGATGATTTTCCCTCCCCTATCAATCTGCTGGTGTGTCTAGGTCCAAGGTGAGCATCTTGTAGACAGCATACAGATGGATCTTGTTTTTTTTAATAACGATTTTATTTATGAGAGAGAGGCCGAAAATTAGGGAGAAAGAGAAGCAGACTCCCCACCAGGAGCCCCATATGGGACTCGATCCTAGACTCCAGGATCACACCCTGAGTCAAAGGCAGATGCTCAACACCTTGAGCCACCCAGGCATCCCAGATCCTGTTTTTTAAGCCACTCTGGTACCCTATATCTTTTGATTGGAGCATTTAGTCTATCAGCATTCAGAGTGATTATTCAATGATATGAACTTTGTGATTTTGTGTTACCGGAAGAGTTGGTGTTTCTGGTGACGTACTCTGGGCCTTTCTAGAGTTGTTGTTTTTGGTCTCTTTTTTTTCCCCCACTAGAAGAGTCCCTCTTAAAATTCCTTACTGGACTGGTTAAATGGTCATGAACTCCTTTATATTTTGCCTGTCTGGGAAAATCATTATCTCTCCTCTCCTCCTGAATGACACCCTTGCTGAAGCAAGAATTCATACAAATTGGACTCCAATAAAAGAAATTTAAAAACATAAAATAAATTTTTGGTCTTATGATTGAGGAAAATGGCATGTAGGAGGTAAACCAGAAGCTGAAAGAGTGGAGGACAGATTTCACCGTCCGTAGCCTTCACAGGGACATGATGTCCTTTCCAAGGAGGGGCCTCCCCTCCGTAGGATGCTTCCTGCCCCTCTGTGCTCCTTGTTGGAACCCAGCAGGCACATCTCTGTGCCTCCAGCACCTCTGAAGTCATGGTTTATTGCGTCTTTCATGTATCATATTGGGGACAACAGCGTCGTGTATGTAACCATCCGGCTGCTGTTAGACAACATTGGGTGGATTCCAACTTTTGTTGGTTGTGTGGTGTGTGTGTGTCTATCACATGTAGCTATCACGTGCAGCTATTGGATCCTCTGGCTGGCTCACCCAAATGCCGAAATTGTTGGCACAACATCATTTCTGGTGCTGGCGCTGGGTGGCTAGCTAGGCTCTCATGGCAGACCAACGGCTCGCGCGTGCAGTGATTTTCCGCTGGAGGGTTGGTTGATCTGGAAGGTCCGGCTTGGCCATATTCCCATGTGTGGAAGTGGGTCCTGCCATGCGCTGGCTGCTTATCTTCTCCCTGATGCCTCTCCAGCAGGGAGCTAGACCTCGGGGCCATCCTGGTGGGAGCTCCTGAGGAGCCAGCTGCCCATGGGTGGGGAGCCCTGGGACTGCCTGCGTTTGGGAGTCTGGGTGGAGACGGGGCTGGGGTTCTTTGGTCCCCTGTGCTGCCTGGCCTTCAGGCTGAGCCCCATGCTCACCCAGCCCCTAATCACTAAGGCGAGGAGGGTGCCCTCCACATGCTGGTGTAAGAGATCTAGCACCACAAGGTGTGCACGCCGAGTACACCTTGTGAGGGTGGCCCACGTGCGTGAGCTGCAGTGTGGGACCCAGTAAATTTAACAAAAATCCCTTACCCCTGGACAAGCAGAGCAGGACTGATTCCATTTTGTGCTCCACCAGCCATCTCCCCTATGACCCCACGTGACCTGCTTATGGCTTAAGGCGTTGCCCCACCCGACTCAAGCCGTTGGGCACACCCTAATCTGAAATCGGGTCATCACATTGTAACCCTGCCTTGTGCCACACAAAGCTGCGCCCAATTCTGACCAAAGTAATAGGCCAGTTCAAGTCGATACTATAGGGTAAAGTGTAATTCAACCAGCCACCTGCGTGTGGACAAACATGACTACGCATCTTTCAGCATTCCCATGTGCCACTGGCTCCTATAAAGCTGCTACATCTCTTAGTCTCGGGGTCCAAATCCCTACACCTCTGTGTCCGGTGCACTTGGACCCAAGCTCCAGCTTGTAAAGAAACCCTCGGGAGTTTGCATCGGTGTGGGCTCCTTGGTGGTTTCTCGGATTAGCAATCTTGGGCACAACACAAGGGCCTGTTGTCCTGACATCCCTTCCAGGGCCACGCTACCGCCCCGCAGGCCCTCTGTGCCCCAGGCACACAGGTACGGGGATACGGGGAGGGGAGGAAGTGCCCCGGAACCCAGCCAGCCCTGGCCCCCTGGACAGAGAGAGCACAGACCACCCAGGTCTCTTCCACAGACACTGGTACCCTGAGGCTCCCTGGCTGTCACTCTGTCCCAGCCCCTCCTGGCCTGCTGGGCACAGGCTGAGTCCCAGTAAAGTCTATGGTGCCTGACCCTGGTGTCTGGCAGCCCCTGGAAGGCATGTGAGGATGTCAGCTGGGTGTGACTGGCAGCGCCACTGTAGGGGCTGTTTGGGGCATGGATGTAGCCCCTCCTCCTCTCTCGGGGTCTCTCCACGCCCTCTGCTCAGAGTTCTGGGATACACATAAATGGGCTGGCTGTGCATTTTCGCACCACAACACTTTATTGATGATCTTCAGCAATGGGGCTCAGAGCCGAGGGCACGTGCTTTTCCCTGGGGAGGGAGACCTTTCTGTCCTTTAGGGGAGGGCAAGAATCACATGTGGAGTGGGGACGGGTGCTGGAGTCCCCCACCTGGGAGCATGTTTGGACTCCGGGTGGGGACGTGTCTTGAGGTTTCAGCAAGAGAGACGGTTCTGAGGGCAGCAGAGCTGAGCTGGACCTGAGCTCATGGACTCCTGCACTGTTCCCCGCAGCGTAGCTGGACCCCGGTCTCGGGGCCCTGGGGCCCCAGAACCTGGTGGAGCCTGTCTCCTAGTGTGGGTGTGGGTGTGGCCCACCGGCCTACCCCTTCTCTCCCAACATTGGGTGTCACGGGATTCCTAGGGCTGCCCTAGGTCAGCGACCTGGATCTGTGGGGCACACCCAGGGCCCAAGAGGCCACATCCAGCTGTGGGAGGGCTCTCTCAGCCTGGGGCCAGAATCCAGGGCTGGCCAGGGCCATGGGGGGCTGGATCCCATTAGTCTTTGTGTTGGGCCTGGGGGGGCTCAAATCACCCCAACCCCACAGAGCCTGGGGCCAGGCCAGCCCATGTCCCTCTGGGTTAGGGGCGTGTCCTATGCAGGGTGTGCCGCCCTCCAGGAGGGACAGTGGGTGGAGGCAGGGCACAGTGGGTCCTCTGCACCACTCACCTGCACCCACCCTGTCTGGGGCTCCCTGCCTTCCCTCCTTCCTGCAACCCCTGGGTACTCTATGGGAAACCCGGTCTTCTGATGGGAGCAGGGTATCCAGAGAACCCTGGTGAGGCTGAGTATGTCCCACAGGGGGCAGCTGCCCAGGGTCCTTGCTGGGGACAGATGCTGTGGGGGTGGATGTTGTGGGGCCAGGGGCATGATGGTGGTGGAGTGTGGGGGATGGTGCAGGGGGGATGGTGGGGGGAATAGTGTGGGTTGGGATTGTGTGGGGCTGTGTCAGTGTGAGGGGGATGATATAGGTGGGATGCCATTGGGGATGATGATGAAGGGGGATGCTGTGGGGGTGGGGAAAGAGGGGATGACATGGGGGGCCTGCCGACACAGGGCATCCACTTTCTCTCAGACGCACATGGATACGTCTACAGATAAAGGCGATCCCAGTCTGGGGTTTGCTGTGACACCTGCCCCTGGGGCACCGTGTGGTCAGTGCAGGACGCTGGCTGGACCGGGGGCATTATCTGGGGGTCATCATACTATGTATGCTTACAAATTGCAAATTGTCTCAAATTAAATGCATAGAATTTAGATATATATAAAACACCGAGTGTGGGTGTCACCCTGACCCGTCCGACCCTCATGGGAACGATGTGTGTCCTGCTCCAGCCACGGCCATGCCGCCACGCCGGCAGGTCCTGTTACTGCCCTCCACGGGCCCCACCGCAGCCCCCTGCTTTTCAAGGGGCCGTCCCTCGCCCCTGTGTGGTTCAGCTCCCATGGAAACCCCTAGAGGCACCGACCTAGTGACCCCCTCAACCCCGAAGCCCCGGGGGTTGGGGCATGGGTGTCATCCCCTGCACCCAACCATACAGTGGTGTGTTGCTGGCTGCTGTTGCTTCCCCGGCCTCTTAAGCCCCGTGTTCCCTACCCAGAAGCCCTTGGGTCTCCCCCGGGGCCTAGAAGCCCCCTGACTCAACAGCCTCTCCCCACCCTCTAGCAATCCCAAAACTTAATATGGCTGCTAAACATCTTGTTGATGTCCAGGTCTATCTGCGTGATGTCCCTGGAGGAGTCGAGGCCTCCTCCTTCATTTCCTGCGGGAAAACCGGGGAGGAGGAGCCGGCGTCAGGGACACAGACACCGGCCAGTCACCAGCTGCCATCCTGGGCAGGGAGCCCTGGGACCACCATAGGAGTGTGTCCTGCTGAAATCTCCTTTCTTCTCCTGGGAGGCCGGGGATGGCCAGAGTGCCCACCGTGGCTGTGGGACCTCTGTGAGGGGCTGTGGTGAGCCGCTGTGGGCGGGAGGTGACTGAGGGTCAGCCTGGGTGGAAGGGGACAGGGTATCAGCCCAGGTGGGGAGGGGACTTGGGGGTGTTGTGCCCAAGATTGCAAGTGCCCAACACTTGGGGGTGTTGTGCCCAAGATTGTCCAAGCAGACACCGATGCAAACACACGAGGGTTGATTTACAAACTCAAGGTTGGGTCCAAGTATACCCCACACAGCGGAGCAGGGACTTGGACCCCGAGGTGGGTTTTAGCTTAGTTTTAAGGGCTGGTCTCAGGGTCCTCCAGAAGGGCTGGAGCAATTCCTCAAGTTCTGTTTACATTTTGATATGAGGCCTTCAAGGGCATTGAGCTTTGTTCTCATTCTAATATGGGGCTTTCTGGGACCTTAAGCTCTAAGTTTTTTTTTCTTTTTTTCCTGTAACTGAAGTAATGTAAATTTTAGCTCTTATACACAGGGTCCTGGGATGGCAGTACTTGTGCTAACTGTGAACTTAAAGTGGAACGGCCTCAATTTTCTCAGCCTCCCCACAAACAAGTGACTGAAGTTTAAAACTCCAAATTTTAGGGGCTGCCCTGGTGGAGACCTGTTCTCTTCCTGCCCGGGAGGGTGTCCGCACACTCCTGGACTTTGCTGCTCTGTCCCAGGAACTGGGCCCCATAACTGCACAAGGGTTTGCAGCTTATGGCGACACAGGGCAGACAGCTGGCCCGAGCCCCGCTGCTCTCAGCCGGGTTCCTGCTCCTGTGCCTGGGAACAGTTGGCGCCACTGTCCTTGGGACCCCTGGGATCCTGAGCCCACCCTGTCGCTCCAGGGACTGCCCCCCACTTCTCCACTTGAACACCTTAAGGCTGGTGTGTCCCCCACTCTAGGAGACTTCTGAAAGTACAATTTTTGTGCACTGCTGCTTATAATATTGTGAGTAGATTCGTAGGTTGGCTCTCTGCCCTTGTGGGATCCGGGGCTATGTCTCTCCAAGATCAACTGATTGATTTTTTTAAGATTTTATTTTTCTGTAATCTCTACAGCCAACATGGGGCTTGAACTTGCTACCCCAAGAACAAGAGTCCCATGTTCTTACGAACCACACTGAGCCGGTCAGGCTCTCTTTGATTGATTGATACATGTTAATTGAAGCAGGGGTCTTGCATGTGTCAGGGCAGAAACTGAGCCCACGCTTTGAGGTGTGGTGGAGTCATTTGGACCTGATCAATGTGAAAGAAACCATAGCTTCCCTGGGAGCCCAGGGAGCAGGGCCCACACACGTGAATAGTTGATAATTTCCTTTACTGTAGTAGTTATTTTACTGACTATTTATTTAAAGTGCTATTCAATGGTAAATGTCAATCTAGGATTGGGATACAGTGAGAACATTCTAGGATTCGGAGGTAACTAAAGCTTCCCTTCCAGGACTTAATGTTCCAGTTCGATGCAGAGATAGGCAAGGAAGCAAAGAGTTATGAAACATGGCACTGGGGTGCCTGGCTGGCCTGGTTGGGGGATCTTGATCTCACGGTTTTGAGTTTGAACTCCATGTTGGGTATAGAGAGGACATGAAATGAAAATATTTAAGAAATAATAAATGGATGAACAAATAAAGCATGACATCAAAGGTAAGTGTTTGCTTATGTCTCACCTGCGAACTATTCTTGATCGCCCCACTTGTCCTACTTAGCCCAGATGACATCCTCCACAAGGGATAGTCCTGCCTCAGTGTAAGTGGGCGTCTTTCATTGTTAGTCCTGTGGTTCCCCTCGTTCTGCAGGGAGAGAAGAGCCGTGAAGCCACGACTTCGGGGGATCAGCATACACCTAGGCAATGACCATTTCTGAACCCGGTAGCCAGAGCTCGGCCTCCTTTAGAATGCGATGTCATAACGAAGCCTCTTTGGTCATAGTCTTGGATGCAGGGTGGAGGCTAAACTAGAATTAGGAAGAACAAAAGAGGAGGAAAACCAGAAGGTGAAAGAGAGGAGGACAGATTTCACCATCCGTAGCCTTCACAGGGACCTGGTGTCCTATCCTAGGAGGGGCACCCCCTCCGTAGGATGCTTCCAACCTCTCTGTGCTCCTTTTTGAAACCCAGCAGGCACATCTCTGTGCCTCCACTACCTCTGCAGTCATGGTTTATAGCGTCTTCCATGTATCCTATTGGGGACCACAGCGTCGTGTATGTAACCATCTGACTGCTGTTTGACAACATTGGGGGATTCCGACTTTTGTTGGTTTTGGGTTGTGTGTGTGTCTATCACATGCAGATATCACGTGCAGCTATCTGATCCTCTGGCTGGGTCACCCAAATGCCGAAATGGTTGGCACAACATCATTTCTGGTGCTGGCGCTGGGCAGATAGCTGGGTTCTCCTTGCTTACTCGGGGCTCGCTCCTGCAGTGACTTTCCTCTGGAGGGTCAGCTGAGCTTGAAGTTCCGACTCCGCCACATTCCCATGTCCAGCAGGGGGTCCCGCTGAGCGCAGGCTGCTTCTCTTCTCCCTGATGCCTCTCCATCAGGGAGCCAGACTTCAGCGTTGCCTGGGGGAGATCCTGAGGAGCTGCCCATGGCGGAGAGCCCTGTTGCTGCCTGTGTGTGGGAGTCGAGTTGGGGTGAGGGCTGGGGTTCTCGGTCCCCTGTGCTGCCTGGCCTTGTGGCGAGCCCCATGCTCATCCAGCCCCTACTCACTAGGGCAAGGAGGGTGCCCTCCACACGCTGGTGTGAGAGATCCAGCACCACAAGGTGTGCAGGCTGAGTCCACCTGGTCAGGGTAGCCGAGGCGCATGAGCTGCAAGTGTGGGACCCAGGAAAGTTAACAAAAATCCCCTACTCCTGGACAAGCAGGGCAGGACTGATTCCATTTTGTGCTACACCCGCCACCTCCCCTATGACCCCCACATGACCTGCTTATTGCTTAAGGTGCTGCCCCACCCTAGTCAGGCCGCTGGGCACACCCTAATCGGAAATCGGCTTATAAAAATGTAACCCTGCTTTGTGTCCCCCAAAACTGTGCGACGATTCTGACCAAAGTAATAGGCCAGCTCAATTGGATACTATAGGGTAAGGTGTAATTCAATCCGCCACCAGCTTGTGGACCGGCATGATTGTGCAACTTTCTGTGAATCCCATGTGCCACTGGCCCCTATAAAGCTGCTATGCCTCTTAGTCTCGGGATCCATGTCCCTGCTCCGCTGTGTTGGGTGCAATTACACCCAAGCTCCAGCTTGTAAAGAAACCCTCGGGAGTTTCCATCGGTGTGGGCTCCTTGGTGGTTTCCCTGATTTACAATCTTGGGCACAACACCAGGGCCTGGTGTTCTGGCATCCCTTCCAGGGCCACGCTGACCGCCCCACAGGCCCTCTGTGCCCCAGGCACACAGGCATGGGGATGTGGGGACAGGAATAAGTGCCCCGGAACTCGGCCATCCTCGTTCATCAGGACAGAGGGAGCACAGACCTCCCAGGTCGCTGTGCACAGACCCTGGTGACCTGAAGCTCCCTGGCTGTCACTCTGTCCCAGCCCCTCCTGGCCCAGTGGGCAGAGCCTGAGTCCCAGGAAAGTCTGTGGGTCCTGACCCTGGCATCTGGCCGCCCCTGGAAGGCACGTGGGGACGTCAGCTGTGTGTACCTGGTGGCGCCCCTGCAGGGGCTGTTTGGGGCCTGGATGGTGCCCCCTCCTCCTCTCTGGGTATCTCTCCACGCCCCATGCAGAGTTCTGGGAGACACAGAAATGGCCTGGCTATGCATTTTCGCACCACAAAACTTTATTGACTTTTTACAGCAAACGGGCTCAGAGCCTAATGTGAGCCTTCCCCTGGGGAGGGAGACCTTTCTGTCCTTTAGGGGAGGGCAAGAATCACACAGTGTGGGGGGGGGTGGGTGCTAGGGTCCACATTGTGGGAGCATGTGTGGACTCCGGGTGGGGGCGTGTGTCCTGAGTTTTCAGCCTGAGTGACTGTTTTGAGGACAGCAGAGATGACCTGGACCTGCAGCTCATGGGCTCCTGCACTGGGACCAACAGGGCAGCTGGACCCCGGCCTTGGGCCTCTGGGGCCCCAATACCCAATACCTGGAGCCTGCCTCCTGGGGTGGGGTCGGGTGGGGCCAACCGGCCTATCCATCTTCTCCCCACCCTGGGTTGTCCCGGGATCCCCCAGCCTGCCCTAGGTCAGTGACCTGGATCTGTGTGGCACACACAGGGCCCAAGAGGCCACGTCCAGCTGTGAGAGGGCTCACTCATCCTGGGGCCAGAATCCTGGGCTGGCCAGGACCATGGGGGCCTTGATCCCATTAGTCTTTGTTTTGGGCCTGGGTGGGGCTCAAATTACCTCAGCCCCCACAGAGTGCAGGGCCAGGTCAGCCCAGGTCCCTTTGGGTTAGGGGCTGGTGTCCTGTGCAGGGTGTGCTGAACTCCAGGAGGGACAGTGGGCGGAGGCAGGGCCCAATGTGTCCTCTGCACCACTCACCTGCACCCACCATTTCGGGGATCCTTGCCTTCCCTCCTCCCTGCAAGCCCTGGGTTCTCTATGGGACAATCGGACTTCTGATGGGAGCAGGGTATCCAGAGAACCCTGGGGAGGCTGAACATGTCCCACAGGGGGGCAGCTGCACTGGGTCCTTGCTGGAGGCCGGTGGTGTGGTGGTGGATGGTGTGGGGCAGGGATATGATTGTGGTGTTATATTAGTCCGTACAAATATTAGCTAATGAATCAATATTAAAATATTCGCATTAACCAAAGACCATACGTTATTCAGATTTCCTTAGATTTTGCTAAGTTACTATCCTTCATGTCACATTCCATTTGTACTCGTGTTTTCTTAGGCTCCTCTGGATTGTGACAGTCTTTCAGCCTTTCCTTGTTTCGTTGAACTGGAACACTTTGAGAAGTAGAGTATTTTGTAAAATTTACCTCAGTTGGGACATGTCTGTTGTTTATCTCATCATTGAACTGTTTTTGTGGATTATATACAGAGATATACTGCCATTTTTATTATATCATATAAAGGATAGATATTATCAACATGATTTATCAGTCTTGGTATTGATCTGATCATCTTGCTGAGGTAGTGTTTGTCAGCTTTCTCCATAGTAAAGTGATTTTATTATTATTATTATTATTATTTTTATTTTTATATTAAGATTTTCATATTATATTTTGTAGAAGGAAGTTACTATGTGTATTCCACACATAAGAGTGGGAGGCTATGCTAATCAACTTGAGGGTGGAATGTCTGGACAACTTCTTTGAAATTCTAATACATGGGAGATTTCTCTTCCTTCTGCTTGTTTCTTTTTCAGGATGTTATTTATTTATTTGAGAGAGAGAGGAGAGAAAAACCATTAGTGAGAGGGGCAGATGGAGAGGGAGAAGCAGGTTCCCTGCTTCAGGGAGCCTGCCTTGGGACCTGGATCATGATCTGAGCCTAAGGCAGAAGCTTAACTGACTGAGCCACCCAGATGCCACTTTTTCTTTCTTTCTTTCTAATAATAAATTTACTTTTTATTGGTGTTCAATTTGCCCACATACAGAATAACACCCAGTGCTCATCCCGTCAAGTGCCCCCCTCAGTACATGTCACCCATTCACCCCCACCCCCATCCTCCTCCCCTTCCATCACCCCTAGTTCATTTCTCAGAGTTAGGAGTCTTTATGTTCTGTCTCAATTTCTGATATTTTCCACACATTTCTTCTCCGTTCCCTTATATTCCCTTTCACTCTTATTTATATTCCCCAAGTGAATGAGAACATACAATGTTTGTCCTTCTCCGATTGACTTACTTCACTCAGCATGATACCTTCCTGTTCCATCCACGTTGAATCAAATGGTGGCCATTTGTCTTTTCTAATGGCTGAGCAAGGCCCACCCTTTCTCTCTCTTCATCATCTGAGTCTCCTATGATATAAATGTTATTGTTTTAATAAGTGGCTGAGTTCCCTATGTCTGCCTCTGTGGTCCATAACCTTTCTTGTTTTGAAGGCTTCCACTTGGGACTGCATCTCAGTTATAGCATTTTTAACATTGGCCTGACTAGATTTTAGTTCTTTTATTTCTACAGTAGGAATTCTCTAGTTTTCTTCTGTGCTCTTTTTCCAGCCCAGCTGCTACCTTTATAATCATTGTTTTAAACTGTAATTAGATATCATATATGTGTATTGATGAACTTCCTGGCTGTGAGTACTACCTCAGTTATTTTATGGAGTTGAATTTCTCCATATCATTATTTTTTCCATAAAAGAAGGAAGAAAAAGGAAAACCAAGAAAAACAATAACAACTACCCTCCCAAAATAAAAAACACCAGATTATTTTGGCCTGCTTGTTAAAGATTCTAAATTCCAAAATAAGAAACACAATTAAAGTACCATAATAGTAAAAATAATAAATGTATAAGGTACATACATAAAAATTAAAATAAGGCAAATTAATAAAAAAGAATCAAAGAAAATAAATGAAAATAAAGCACAAAGTACAAAGGAAGCTAGACCCTACTTTCCAGGCAGAGCTCAAGCTCTGCAGCCTCTGTGGTCCGACAACTTGGTGGCAATGAGTGGTCTGTGCAGGGTCTCGGGATGTGCCATGGCGCTAATTCTTAGGTGCACATCTGCCTGGGAGATGCAACTGTGGGGTCAGAGGCAGGGTGGGCGTCAGCGCCTCTGGCCTCCAGTGGGCGGCGCTGTGCTGCTCCCTGAGACTCTCCTGATGGGCGGGATGTGGGTGGGGACGTTGAGTCCTCTGGCTCTGGGGCTGAGCATCCCCCCACCCTCCCCACCCCACCCCCCATCTGCAAGGGCCTACACAAAAGACCTGCCAACACCCCGAGTCTCCACTGCTTCTCTCAGAACCCTGCTTTTACTCTGCCTGCGTCCAAGCTTCTTTTGGTTTTGTTTTTTTTTCTCAGACTGTTTTGCCCAAGATTGCGAATCCGAGAAACCACCGAGAAGCCGACACCAATGCAAACACGAGAGGGTTTATTTACAAGCTCGAGCTTGTGTCCAAGTACACCCGACATAGCGGAGCAGGGACTTGGACCCCGAGGTGGGTTTTAGCTTAGTTTTAAGTGCTGGTCTCCCGACCTCCAGGAGGGCTGGAGCAATTCCTCAAGTTCTGTTTACATTTTGATATGGGGCCTTCTAGGGCATTGAGCTCTGTTCTCATTCTAATAGGGGCTTCCTGCCCTTTGCCTGGACTCAATTTTTATTCTATTGTCGGGCTTTCTAGGACATTAAGCTGTAAACAGCAAAGGTTCCACAACTGGAAGGGGAACTCACACTGTCCCTGTATGCTGAGGACGTGGTACTAGAAACAGGAAAGTCGAGAGCCTCCACCAAGCCTGTTAGAACTAAGGAGTGAGTTCAGTAAAGTCAGGGGACACAAACTGACCCTACAGAGCAGAATAGCCTTGCTGTATCCCGACAATGAGCACTCAGGAAGGAAATGAAAGACGTGACTCCCTTCTCAGGAGCATCACAGAGAATAAATAATGAGACAGAAACAAAGGAACACAAGACTTGTGCACTGAGCCATACCAGGCTCTGGGAGGCCTTCCTGGGCTCGGGGGTGGGAGCTTCATCTTGTGAAAATGTCCGCAGTTCCTGAAGCCACCCTCAGTTTCAATGTCATTCCAATCAAAATCATGGTCGCAGATCTTAGAAATAGGAAAAAAAAAACCCATAACATCCATCCGCCCCCCAAAATGACCCCGGACAGCAAATCAGTATTGGAGGAGCAGGCCAGAGAGGGACATGGCACTTTCCTATTTCAAACGATGTCACAGAGACACAGGATATAGCAGTGTTGTTCTCGCGCCCCTGGCTGGCTGTCAGTTAAGCATTCGACACCTCACCTCACCTCCCGTCCTGATCTCGGGGTCGGGGTCGTGAGTTCTAGCCGGGGGCTGGGCCATGGATGAGGCGTGGAGCCTACTTAAACAAACCAGACACAAGGGAGGTGGTCCCGGCATAAGCTGAAGGAGCAGAACAGAGATTCTAGAAGGAATTGTGCTCTGATACAACTGATTTTTTTAACTTAATTTAATTTAAACCCAATTAATTAACGGATAGTGTATTATACTTTCAGAGGAAGAATTCAGGGATTCACCAGTTGGAGATAACAGCAGTGCACGTGACATCACGTGCCTTCCTTCATGCCGGTCCCCTGTGATCCCCTCACCCGTCCCCTACCCTCCAACGACCCTCAGTTTGTTTCCTATAATTAAGAGTCTGTATTTCCTGCATCTGTTTTCATCTTATTTGTTTTTCCTTCCCTTCACAGATGTTCATCTGCTTTGCTTCTTTAATTCCACCTATGAATGACACCCCACAGTCATTCTCTTTCCCGACTGACTTATTTCACTTAACATGATTTCTCTAGTTCTATCCACATCATTGCAAATGGCAAGATCTCCTTCTCTTTGATACCTGAGCACCATTCCTCTCTCTATGACCATCATCTATTTCCCATCCTCTTTATTCATCATCTGCCTGAGGGCACCGAGATACCTCACACAGTGTGGCTACTGTGGACATGGCTGTTGTGGACATTGGGGTTCAGGTGCCCTGAGTCTCACTGTATCTGTATCTTCGGAGTCAGCTCCAGGCCCTGCACCAGCTGGTCGCAGGGCGTCTGTATTTGTAACTTCCTGAGGAGCCTCCACACTGTTTCCAGGGCGGCTGCACCAGCCTGCAGTCCCGTCCACAGTGGAAGGGAGTTGAGTGAATTTTGCAGGACTTGCTAAAGTCTGGTCCACATTTCATTTTGCAGTCTGTGGGCTCCAATTCCTTGTCCTTAAGTATTTCTGGGGAAGCCGGGTGTTGGGCTCCTTTTCAGTGAGACGTTTCCGATGCTAACAGGCCACAGCTGGAGCCTGGAAGGAGGCAGGTGCGGCCCCCTGCACCAGCAAGCCGCCTCCTGCACAGCCTCCTGCAGCGCCTAGCATCGCAAAGGGGGCGCCCAAGCCCAGGCCTCACCCAGGGTGCCCGCATGTGCAGTAGGCCTCGTCTGCCTGCACTAATAGGAGCCAGCCTGTGCTGGGGAAGCCTGATGAAGACATGGGGACACGACCACCCTGATCAGCCACAGCCTCCTCAGGACGTGCAGGGAGTCTAAAGGGGGATATTGGGCCATGTTCACGCTGACAGGAGCCCCGGTCCTCTCAGGACCCTCGGTGAGGCTTCAGGAAAATGTTGGTCCACATACACCCTGATAGGAAACCCTGAGCTACCTCAGGACCCGCGGGGAGGCTTCAGGAAATTGTGGGCCCGCATCCACGCTGACAGGAGCCCCTGGGCCACCTCAGGACCCGCGGGGAGGCTTCAGGAAGATGTGGCACCGTGTCCACTCTGGCAGAAACTCCCAGACCCCTCAGGATATAAGTTGAGGCTTCTGGAAGCTGGGGGCCGCATTCAGAGTGACAGGAGCCACGGCCTCCTCAGTACCCTCAGTGACATTTTGGTAGTACGTGTGGTCATGTCCACACAACAGGACGCTGACTTCCTCAGGACCCCTGGTCTAGTCTTTGGGAAATATGGGTATGCGTCCATGCGGACAGAAGACCCCAGCCTTGTCAAGAAAGATGTGGGTGCCGCATGCACACTGACAGGAATCTCTGGCCTTCTCAGGACACACTGTGAAGTTTTGGGAAGATTTGGAGCCCTGTCAATGCTGACAGGAGCCCCCAGCCTCCTCAGGTCTTATGGTGAGGCTTGAGGAAAATGTGGGGCCACGTCAACACTGACAGGACCCCTGTCCTCCTCAGGACCTGCACTTTGGCTTCGGGAAATATGGGGCTGGGTCTATGCTGACAGGAGCCCACAGCTTCATCAGGACCCACAGTGAGTTTTCTGGGGGATGTGAGGCCATGTCTAGGCTGACAGGAGCCCCCGGCCTCCTGAGGACTTGCTGTGAGGCTTCCAGAGGATGTGAAGCATAGTCCACAGTGACAGGAGACCCGGCGTCCTCTGGACCCACTGACTATGACACAGGAACACTTGGGGCCATGTCCGCACTCACAGGAGCCTGGCTTCCTCAGGACCCCCTGGAGGACTCTGGAGGCGCCGTTGGGGGCCACGTCCATATCAGAACGGACTCCTCTGAACCACAGGGTAAGTGAATGAGTAGAATGAATGGTAGGGTCAGGGGAGGGGAGGCAGTTGGTGGTTAGCCTTAGGTTAGATGTTAGGTGTTAGTGATTATGCTTATGGTTATGGATTAGAGGTTAGGGTGAGGGATAAGGGTAAGGGTCAGTGGCTAGGAGTTAGGATGTGGGTTAGGGGTAGGGATAGGATTTAGAGTTAGGTTAGGGTTTAGGCTTTAGGGATTAGGGCACGAGTTTTGGAGTTGGGGTTAGGGTTATGGTTTGAGTTAGTGTTGGGCTTAGGTTTGCAGTTAGGGTTAGGGGTTAGGGTGTGAGTTAGGGTTAGGGGTTAGAGTTAGGGGTTAGAGTTAAGAGTTAGAGTTAAAGTTAGTGCTAGGTTTAGGGTTAGGGCGAGGGTTACGTTTAGGATAGGGGTTAGGGCTAGGGTTAGGGTTAGTGTTTGGTTAGGGGTTAGGGTTAGGGTCAGGTCAGGGTCATGGTACGGTTTTGGAAAAGGGTAAGATATAGGGTTAGGGAGTGGGTTAGGGGTTGCTTTTAGGGTACGGGTTAGGGTACAGTTTGGGGTATGAGATAGGATTAGTATTAGAGGGTTAAGGTTAGGGTACAGGTTAAGGTTAGGAATAGGATTTGAATACCTTATTTTAAGGTTAGGGTTAGAGGTTAGTGTTCGGGTTAGATTTAAGTTAGACGTCAGGGTGAAGAGTTCATAATAGGATTAAGAGTTAGCTTGAGGGTTGGCAGGAAGGTTCAGTGAATGTGTTTTGGTCTTGGGGTTTGTGTTTGGTTTTCGATTAGTGATGGGTCTTGTTTAAGGGTTAGGTTAACATTATGATTAAGTGTAGGGTTAGGGTTATGTCTGTGTATGGTTAGAGTTTGGATCTTGACATGTGCCTCCACAGGGACTCCTAGTATCTTGTGCAGTTTATTTTTTTAAATTTTTTTTTAATTTTTTAAATTTATTTATGATAGTCACAGAGAGAGAAAGAGAGAGAGGCAGAGACATAGGCAGAGGGAGAAGCAGGCTCCATGCACCGGGAACCCGATGTGGGATTCGATCCCCTGTCTCCAGGATCACGCCCTGGGCCAAAGGCTGGCGCCAAACTGCTGCGCCACCTAGGGATCCGTCTTGTGCAGTTTAGATTTATGCACTCTATTTAGGTTTTGGGTTCAAAGATAGCCTGACTCCACCAAGTCAGTGGCCTCCCCAGAGAATCAAAATACAGGCTTCTGTTGGAGTCAGAATAGACATGGCAGGAATCTCCCGAGCTGAGCTAAGGAGGGGATTTGAGGCTCTAAAGACTCTTTATTTGGATTTTCAGTTGCCTTTCTGATTTTATCTCTAGTGCACACATATTTCATCAATACTACCAATTATTATTTTAAAGTTTAACTTGAATTACTGTTTCTAACACAGTATAATATAGTTTCAGGCTTACCACATAGTGATTCAACCCTTGGATAGAATGCCTGGTACTGGTCACAGGTGCCCTCCACTATCCCCATCCCCTGATTCCCCATCCCCCCCACATATCTCTGGTATTTATTAGTTTATTCTCTGTGGTTAAGAGTGTGGTTTTTTTTTGTTTGCTTCTGTCATCCCCCCCTCTGCCCCTTTGCCAGTTTGTCTGGTTTCTTAAAATTCACATTTGAATGCAATTGTATGGTATTTGGTATCTGTCTTTCTCTGACTGACTGAGTTCATTTAGCATAAGTCCTTTCCACTTCTCCTACTTCATTGTAAATGGCTTCATTTCATCCCTTCTGATGACCCGGTGATGTCGCAGTGGGTATATTTACCACATCGTCTCTGCCCATTCATCAGTCGATGGACATCTGGGCTGTATCCACAGTTTGGCTCTTGTTGATAATGCTGCTACAAACACTGGGCTGCGTGTCCCTCTTTGAAACTACTAAGCGACTTTTGTATCCTCGGGGTAAATACCTAGCTCTGCAATTTTGGAATCGTAGGGTAGCTCTATTTTTAACATCTTTTATAAATTTTTTTTATGATAGTCACAGAGAGAGAGGCAGAGACACAGGAAGAGGGAGAAGCAGGCTCCATGCACTGTGAGTCCGACATGGGATTCCATCGCGGGTCTCCAGGATCGCGACATGGGCCAAAGGCAGGTGCCAAACCACTGCACCACCCAGGGATCCCCTTTTTTTAACTTCTCAAGGACCCTCCACAGTGTTTTCCACATTGGCTGCACCTGTTCGTATTGTGATGTATTTCCCCCTTAGGACTGCTTTTGCTGCATCCCAAAGATTTTGAACCGTTGTATGTTCATTCTCATTAGTTTCCATGAATCTTTTTAATCCTTCCTTGATTTCCTGGTTGACCGTTTCGTCTTTTAGCAGGATGATCCTTCACCTCCACGTGTTTGAGCTCCTTCCAAACTTCTTGTTGTGATTTAGTTCTAATTTCTTTTTTTCATTATTTTATTATTAATTGTAATTTATGATAGTCACACAGTGAGAGAGAAAGAGAGGCAGAGACACGGGCAGAGGGAGAAGCAGGCTTCTAGCACCGGAAGCCCGACGTGGGATTCAATCCCGGGTCTCCATATTCACGCCCTGGGCCAAAGGCAGGCGCCAAACTGCTGCACCACTCAGGGATACCTTAGTTCTACTTTCAAGGCATTATGGTCTGAGTATATGCAGGGGACAATCCCAATCTTTTGGTATCGGTTCAGACCCGATTTGTGCCCCAGTATGTGGTCGATTCTGGAGAAAGTTCCATGTGCACTTGAGAAGAATGTGTATTCAGTTGAGTTTGGATGTAAAGTTCTGTAGATTTCTGTGAAATCCATCTGGTCCAGTGTATCATTTAAAGCTCTCGTTTCATTGGATATGTTGTGCTTAGAAGACCTATCGAGGGTAGAAAGAACTAGATTGAAGTCACCAAGTATAAGTGTATTATTATCTAAGTATTTCTTCACTTTGGTTATTAATTGTTTTAAATATTTGGCAGCTCTCACATATGGGACAATATATTGAGGATTGTTAAGTCCTCTTGTTGGATAGATCCTTTAAGTATGATTTACTGTCCCTCTTCATCTCTCACTACAGTCTTCGGGGTAAATTTTAGTTTATCTGATATAAGGATGGCTACCCCTGCTTTCTTTTGATGACCATTTGAATGGTAAATGGTTCTCCAAACATTTATCTTCAGGCTGTAGGTGTCCTTCTGTCTAAAATGAGTCTCTTTTAGACAGCAAATTGATGGGTTCTGCTTTTTTATCCAGTCTGAAACCCTGCGCCTTTTGATGGGGTCATTAAGCCCGTTCACGTTCAGAGTTACTATCAACAGATATGAGTTTAGTGTCATCATGATATCTATTCAGCCCTTGTTTTTGTGGATTGTTCCACTGAACTTCTTCTTAAAGGGGAATTTTAAGAGTCCCCCTTAAAATTTCTTGCAGAGCTGGTTTGGAGGTCACATATTCTTTTAGTTGCTGCCTGTCTTGGAAGCTCTTTATCTCTCCTTCCATTTTGAATGAGATCCTTGTTGGATAAAGTATTCTTGGTTGCATGTTCTTCTCATTTAGGATCCTGAATATATCCTGCCAGCCCTTTCTGGGCTGCCAGGTCGCTGTGGAGAGGTCTTCTGTTACCCTAATGCTCCTCCCCGTAAAGGTCAGGGATTTCTTGTCTCTTGCTGCTTTAAGGATCTTTTCTTTATCTTTGAAATTTGCAAACTTCACTATTAAATGTGGAGGTGTTGGACGGTTTTTATTTATTTTAGAGGGGATCTCTCTATTTCCTGGATCTTAATGCCTGTTTCCCTTCCCAGATTAGGAAAGTTTTCAGGTAGGATTTCTTCAAATACATATTCTGGACCTCTGTCCATTTCGACGCCCTCTGGAACCCCAATTAAACGTAGGGTTTTCTTCCTCAGGCTGTCGTTTATTTCCCTTAATCTGTCTTTCTGGTCTTTTAATTGTCTGTCTCTTTTTTCCTCAGTTTCCCTCTTTGCCATCAACTTGTCTTCTATGTCACTCACTCGTTCTTCCACCTCGTTAACCCTTGTCGTTAGGACTTTTAGTTTGGATTGCATCTCATTCAATTTATTTTTACTTTCTGCCTGATTGGATCTAAATTCTGCAGTCATGAGTCTATTGAGTCCTTTATGCTTTTTTCTAGAGCCACCAGTAGCTGTATAATAGTGCTTCTGAATTGGCTTTCTGACATTGAATTGTATCCAGATTTTGTAACTCTGTGGGAGAGAGGACTGTTTCTGATTCTTTCTTTTGAGGTGAGGTTTTCCTTCTAGTCATTTTGCTCAGTGCACAGTGGTCAAAAACAAGTTGTATTGGGAAAAGGAGAAAAATAGAGGAGAGAAAGAAGGAAAAAAGAGAATAAAAAGAGAAAGAAAAAGAAAGAAAGAGGGAAAAGGTTGGGGGAAGCAATCAGAAATGAAAAAAAAACATGGGGGAATATCTTCTTATTCTGTATACTTTAAGTCCCTTGAATTCCCCTGGAACTTGTCCGTCTAGCTGGTCTTCTGGGGGATGGGCTTGTTATGCTGATTTTCAGGTGTTAGCCCTTTGGGGAGCTGATCTGCCCCCTGCCTGTTGCAGGGCTCAGTGGGGGTTGTTAACCCCGTGAGGCCCCAGGAGGAACAATCCCAGTGGCAGAGGCCAGCTCTGGAAACCTGGATTCAGCCCCCCCAGTTACTCCGGAGCAGTCCGTCTGACAGTCCAGGAGGCTCTGGGGCAGGGCCTCTGATCAGCTCAGCTCTGGGCAGGAGGGTCCTTGCGGTCCTGGGCCCCCCCGGCCTCTGCCTGTCTCGGGCAAGGCCCGATCCTGGGCTGTGTACCGGAGTCCTGTCCTCCGGGGCCTGCACTTTTGGATTCGAGCTCCCGGCCGTGAGCCGCCTCTCCATTAAACCGCCTCCCCAGCCCCACTGAGCTGCTCCTGGAGCCTCACAGCCCCCTCTGCCTGGAGCCTTTTCTTCTGCCCTAGGCGCCACAGCCAAGCCCCTCCCAGGTTCGTGCAGCCCCTTTGGCACAGAGCCACCGCCCGAGCCCCTTGGAGCTGCTCCAGGGTCAATGCATGTGCCGTGTACCCCTTAGTGAGCTCAGTGGACTCTCTTGGGAATGCAGGTGTCTGTTAGTGTCCCAGGGAGCCCGAGGGCATCCCCGCCCTCCAAGGTCCTGCGCTGACTCCCTGCGGGCCCAATTCCACCCTGGAAGGTTGGTTCAGCTTCTGCTTCTCTGGGACAGAGCTCTCCTGACTGGGGGGCACTCGCTGTGGCCATAGCCTGGATCTTCGCAGGACCCCTCCCCTTGGATGCCCTTTGTTTCTTTATTTCTTTTCCCCCGTCTTCCTACCTTGATAGATGCGTGAACTTTTCATACTGTAGCATTCGATCTGGTGTCTTTTTAAATCTCAGGCCGAATTCGTAGATTTTCAGGATGATTTGAAGGTTACTTAGGTAATTTGGTGGGTACAGGTGACTTGGGGACCCTACTCTTCCGCCATCTTGCCCCTCCTCCTGTATGTTGCCTTTTAGCTTTGGTTGTTTCCTTCACTTTGCAGAAACTTTTCAATTTGATGAAGTCCCAATAGTATTTTTGCTTTTGTTTCCCTCACCTCAGAGGCATATCTAGAAAGAGGATCCAATGGCCAATGTCATAGATGTTGCTGCCTATCTTTTCTTCTTTGTATGGTTTCAGGTCTCACATTTAGGTCTTTCATCCATTTTGAATTTATTTTTTATATATATCGTATAAGAAAGTGGTCCAGTTTCATTCTTCTGCATGTGGCTGCCTGGTTTTCCCAACACCATTTGTTCTTATCCTGCAGTCAAGGTTAGGGTTTGTTGAAGAGACTGTCTTTGTGCCATTGGATATTCCTTCCTGCCTTGTTGTCGATTAATGGATCATAGAGTTACAGGTTTGTATCTTGTTTCGGCTTTCCATTCTGTTCTATTGATCTAAGCATCTACGGTCGGGAGATCCTTGAATGCTGATTCAAATTCTTTGCTGGTTATCTGTCTGTTCAAGTTTCTTATTTTTTCCTTCTTCATTTTTGCTATGTTATATATTTCCAGGAATTGATCTATTTCTTCCAGGTTCTTGGTTGCTGGCATATAATTTTTCATAATGTTCTCTTATAATCGTTTGTATTTCTCTAGTGTTGGTTGTTATTTCTCTTTTCCTTTGTGATTTTATTTGGGACCATTCTCTTTTTTATCTTTGTTCTTTTTTAAAGATTTTATCTATGTATTCATGAGAGACACAGAGAGGCAGAGGTATAGGCAGAGGGAAAATGAGGCTCCATGCAGGGAGCCTGATGTGGGACGTGATCCCCCAGGACCCTGGGATCATGACCTGAGCCAAAGCAGATGCTCAACCACTGAGGCACCCAGGTGCCTTGCTGATTCAATTCCTTTGCTAGTTATGGGTCTGTTCACACTTTCTATTTCTTCCTATTTCAGTTCTGCTCATTTGCTCATTTCTAGGGATTTGTCCATTTCTTCCAGGTCTCCCAGTTTGTTAGTGTATAATCTTTCATAGTTCTCTTATAGTTGTCTTATTTTTCTGGTGTTGATTGTGATCTCTCTTCTCTCATTTGTGATTTTATTTATTTAGGCCTTTTCTCTTTTCTTGTTGATAAGGCTGGCTAGGGCTTGATTCAATTTATTAATTATTTTGAAGAACCATCTCTTTGTTTCGTTATTCCATTCTACTGCTTCGTTGATTCTGTATTGTTTATTTCTGCTCTCATCTCTATTTTTCCCCTCTTCTATAAGCTTTAGGCTTTGTTTTCTATTTCTTTTCCAGGTCCTTAAGGTGTAGGGTTAGACTGTGTATTGGAGACTTCTTGTTTCTTGAGGTAGGCCTGTATTGATATGTACTTCCCTCTTAGGACTGCCTTTGCTGCATCCAAGAGGCTTGGAGAAACATGTTTTCATTTTCGTTTGTTTTAAATTTCCTCTTTAATTTCCTGGTTGCTCCATTCTCTAGTAGGATGATCATAAACTCAACGTATTTTTGGTCTGTCCAAATTTTTTCTTACTGTCGACTTCGAGTTTCATAGCGTCGTGGTCCAACAATGTACAGGGTGTTATATCAACCTTCTTGTACCTGTTGTACCTGTTGAGGGCTGATTTGTGGCCCATGATATGATCTGTTCTGGAGAATGTCCCATGTGCACTTGAAAGGAATGTGTACTCTGCTTTAGGTTGAAATGTTCAGATTATATCTGTTGAGTCCCTGTGGTCCAGTGTGTCAAGGCTATTGTTCCCTTGTTGATTTTCTGTATAGATGATCGGTCCATTGCCATAAGTGGGTGTGAAAATCCGCTGTCATTGTATTATTATCAGTGAGTTCCTGTAAGTTTGTTGTTAATTGGTTTCTATATTTAGGTACCCCCATGTTGGCAGCATAAATATTTAGTTGTTTCATCTTGATAGTCTTTTTAATTATGAAATAATGCCCTTCTTCATCTCTTCTTACAGTATTTGTTCTTTCTTTTTTGAAATGTAAATATATTGTTTATTTATTCATGAGAGACACACAGAGCAGCAGAGGCAGAAACATAGGCAGAAGGAGAGGCAGGCTCCACACAGGGAGGCCGATGTGGGACTCGGTCCTGGGATCCCAGGATCACACCCTGCGCCGAAGGCAGATGCTCAACCACTGACCCACCAGGTGTACCCCAGGGTTTGGTTTCAAATCTAGTTAGACTGATATAAGTATGGGTCCTCCAGCTTTCGTATGGTATCCATTACCGTGATAGATGGTTTTCCATCCCCTGACTTTCAATCTCCTGGTGTCTATAGGTCTAACGTGAGCATCTTGTAGGCAGCATACAGATGGATCTTGTTTTTTTAATAACGATTTTATTTATGAGGGAGTGAGAGAGAGGCAGAAAATTAGGCAGAGAGAAAAGCATGCTCCCCACCAGGAGCCCAATATGGGACTGGATCCCAGACTCCAGGATCACAGCCTGAGTCAAAGGCAGAGGCTTAACCCCTGAGCTACCCAGGCATCCCGGATCCTGTTTTTTAAGCTACTCTGACACCCTATATCTTTTGATTGGAGCAATTTTTCTATCAGCATTCAGAGTGATTATTGAAAAATATGAACTTATTGCCTTTGTGTTACCAGTAGAGTTGGTGTTTCTGGTGACGTTCTCTGATCCTTTCTAGTCTTTGTTGCTTTTGGTCTCTTTTCTTTCCCCACTAGAAGAATCCCTCTTAAAATTCCTTACTGGACTGGTTTAGTGGTCATGAACTCCTTTATACTTTGTCTGTCTGGGAAATCTTTATCTCTCCTTCTTTCCTGAATGACACCCTTGCTGAAGAAAGAATTCATATGAATTGGACACCTGTAAAAAGAAATTTAAAAACATAAAATAAATTTTTGCTATTTTCATTGAGGAAAATGGCATTTAGGAGGAAAACCAGAAGCTGAAAGGGAGGAGGACAGATTTCACCCTCCGTAGCCTTCACAGGGACCCAGTGTCCTTTCCAAGGAGGCCCCCCCCCCTCAGTAGGATGCTTCCTTCCCCTCTGGGCCTCTTGTTGGAACCCACCAGGCACATCTCCGTACCTCTGACACCTCTGCAGTCGTGGTTTATACCATCTTTCTTTTTTTTTTAATTTTATTTATTTATTTATTTACGATAGTCACAGAGAGAGAGAGAGAGGCAGAGACACAGGCAGAGAGAGAAGCAGGCTCCATGCACCGGGAGCCCGACGTGGGATTCGATCCCCGGTTTCCAGGATCGCGCCCTGAGCCAAAGGCAGGCGCCAAACTGCTGCGCCACCCAGGGATCCCCTATACCATCTTTCATGTATCCTTTTGGGGACCATAGCATCGTGTATGGAATCATCCAGCTACTTTTTGACAACATTGGGGGGATTCTGACTTTTGTTGGTTTTAGGGTGTGTGTGTGTCTATCACATGCAGCTATCACGTGCAGCTATCGGATCCTCTGGGTGGGTCACCCAAATGCCGAACTGGTTGGCACAACATCATTTCTGGTGCTGGATCTGGGCAGCTAGCTGGGGTCTCCTGGCTGACCCTGTGCTCGCTGGTGCAATGACTTTCAGCTGGAGGGTCAGCTGAGCTGGAAATTCCGGCTCAACCACATTCTCATGACCTGCAGTGGGTCCTGCCAGGCGCCGGGTGCTTCTATTCTCCCCGATGCCTCGCCAGCAGGGAGCCAGACCTTCGGGACGCTCTGGGGGGAGCTCCTGAGGAGCCGGTTGCCCATGGCGGGAGTCCTGGGGCTGCCTGTGTGTGGGAGTCGGGGTGGGGATGGGGCTGGGGTTCTTCAGTCTGCTGTGCTGCCTGGCCTTCAGGCCGAGACCCATGCTCACCCAGCCCCTACTCACTAGGGTGAGGAGGATGCCCTCCATATGCTGGTGTGAGTTATCCAGCACCACAAGGTGTGCAGGCTGAGTCCACCTGGTGCGGGTGGCCCAGGTGCATGAGCTGCAAGTGTGGGACCCAGGAAAGTTAACAAAATCTCCTACCCCTGGGCACACAGAGCAGGACTGATTCCATTTTGTGCTACACCCGCACTTCCCCTATGACCCTGACATGACCTGATTGTTGCTTAAGGCGCTGCCCCACCCTAGTCAGGCTGCTCAACACACCCTAATCAGAAATCAGCTCATAACAATGTAACCCCGTTTTGTGCCCGCCAAATCTGTGCGCCGATTCTGACCAAAGTAATAGGCCAGCTCAAGTGGATACTATAGGGTAAGGTGTAATTCAATCGGCCACCTGCGTGTGAACTGACATGACTGTACAACTTTCTGCATATCCCATGGGCCACTGGCCCCTATAAAGCTGCTACGCCTTTTAGTCTCAGGGTCCAAGTCCCTGCTCTGCTGTGTCGGGTGCACTTGGACACAAGCTCCAGCTTGTAAAGAAATCCTTGGGAGTTTGCAATGGTGTTGGCTCCTCAGTGGTTTCTCAGATTCACAATGTTGGGCACAACACAAGGGCCTACTGTCCTGACATCCCTTCTAGGGCCATGCTGACCGCCCTGCAGGCCCTCTCTGCCCCAGGCACACAGTCAAGCGAATGCAGTGAGGGGAGGAAGTGCCCCACACCCAGCCAGCCACAGCCTCCTGTACAGAGGGAGCACAGACCTCCGGGTCGCTTTGCACAGACCCTGGTGACCTGAGGCTTCCTGGCTGTCACTCTGTCCCAGGCCCTCCTGGTCCGCGGGGCGTAGCCTGAGTCCCAGTAAAGTCTGTTGCGTCTTGACCCCGGCATCTGGTCCAGTGGAAGGCACGTTGGGATGTCAGCTGGGTGTTGCTGGCGGCGCCCCTGCAGGGGCTGGTGGGGCCTAGGTGGTACCCCGTCCTCCTCTCTGGGGGGTCTCTCCATGCCCCATGAACAGTGTTCTGGGAGACACAGAAACGGGCTGGCTGTGCATTTTCGCACCACAACACTTTATTGACTTTCTACAGCAAACGGGCTCAGAGCTCAGAGCCTTCCCCTGGGGAGGGAGACATTTCTGTCCTTTAGGGGAGGGCAAGAATGACATGGGTTGGGGGGCGGGTGCTGGAGTTCCCCACCTGGGAGCATGTGTGGACTCTGGGTGGGGGCGTGTGTCCTGAGGTTTCAGTCTGAGAGATGGTTCTGAGGACAGCAGAGCTGACATGGACCTGCAACACATGGGCTTCTGTGCTGGGTCCCAACAGGGCAGCTGGAACCCGGCCTCAGGCTCCCTGGTGCCCCAGCACCTGGAGGAGTCTGCCTGCTGGTGTCGGTGTGGGTGGGGCCCACCATCCTACCCCAGGGTCCAGGAGTCAACATTCAGCTGTGAGAGGGCTCACTCAGCCCAGGGCCAGAATCCAGGGCTGGCCAGGGCCATGTGGGCTGGGTCCCATTAGTCTTTGTGTTGGGCCTGGGGCGGAGGCTCAAATCACCCCAACCCTCACAGAGCCCAGGGCCAGGCCAGCCCAGATCCCCATGGGTTAGGGGCTGGTGTCCTGCGGGGTGTGTACGCTAAATGAGGGACAGTGGGCGGAGGCAGGGCACAGTGGGTCTTCTGCACCACTCACCTGTACTCACCCTGTTGGGGGTTCCCTGTCTTCCCTCCTCCCTGTAACCCCTGGGTATTCTATGGGACACCCAGGCTTCTGATGGGAGCAGGGTATCCAGAGAAACCCGGGGAGGCTGAGCATGTCCCACAGGGGGCACCTGCACCGGGTCCTTGCTGAGGGCTGATGGTGTGGTGGTGGATGGTGTGGGGGCAAGGTTATGATGGTGGTGGAGTGTGGGGGATGGTGTAGGGGTGATGGTGTTGGGGTATAGTGTGAGTGGGGATTGTGTGGGGCTGTGTGGGTGTTAGGGGGATGGTGTAGGTGGGATGCCAATGGGGATGATGATGTAGGGGGATGGTGTGGGAGTGGGGAATGAGGGGGATGTCGTGGGGGGCCTGCGGACACAGGGCATCTCCTTCCTCTAAGATGCACAAGGAGACGTCTACAGTTAAAGGCGACTAGTCTGGGGTTTGCAGTGACACCTGCCCCTGCCCTGGCTGGACCAGCAGCATTATCTGGGGATCATTATACTATGTATGTTTTCAAATTGCAAATTGTCTCAAATTAAATGCATAGAATTTAGAATAATATAAAGCATCGAGAGTGGGTGTCACTCTGGCCCGTCTGACCCTCATGGGATCGATGTTTGTCCTGCTCCAGCAGCGGCCATGCAGCCTGGCCACCAGGTCCGGTTCCTCCCCCCACGTCCCACACCTCATCCCCTGCTTCTCAGGGGGCCGTCCCTCTCCCCTTTGGTGTTCAGCTCCCATGGCAACACCTGAAGGCCCCATCCTACTGGCTTCCTCATCCCCGAGACATCGGGAGTGTGGGCACGGGAGTCATCCCCAACATCCTACCATGGAGCAGTGTGTTTTTGGCTTCTATTGCTCCCCCGGCCTCAGAAGCCCCATTTTCCCTACCCAGAAGGACCCGGGCCTCCCTCAGGGCCCCGAATCCCCCTGGCCCAGCAGCCTCACCTGACCCCCTAGCCATCCCAAAATATGGTGTGGCTGCCGAACGTCCTGTTGACGTCCAAGTCTACCTGCGTGATGTCCCTGGAGGAGACCAGGGCCTCCTCCTTCATTTCCTGTGGGAAAACTGGGGAGGAGGAGCAGGCGTCAGGGAAACAGACCCCGACTTCTCACGAGCTGCCCTGCTGGGCAGGGAGCCCTGGGGCCACCATGGGAGTGTGTACTGCCGAAACCTCTTTCCTTCCTCTGGGAGCCGGGCATGGCGGGAGTGCCCACCATGCTGGTAACACCTGTGTGAGGGCCTGTGCCCAGCTGTTGTGGGCGGGGAGGTGACTGAGTGTCAGCCTGGGATAGGGGTTCAGCCCAGGTGGGAGGGGACATGTGGGTGTTGTGCCCAAGATTGTGAATCCGAGAAACCACTATGGAGCTGACACTGATGCAAACACACAAGGGTTGATTTCCAAACTCGAGTTTGCGTCCAAGTTCACCCGACACAGAGGAACAGGGACTTGGACCTCGTGGTGGGTTTTTGCTTAGTTTTTAGGACTTGTCTCAGGGACCTCCAGAAGGGCTGGAGTAATTCCTCAAGTTCTGTTTACATTTTGATATGGGGCCTTCAAGCACATTGACCTCTGTTCTCATTCTAATAGGCGCTTCCAGCCCTTGGGGTGGGCTCAGTTCTTATTCTATTGTGGGGCTTTCTAGGACATTAAGCTGCAAACTTTTGTTTTTTTCCTGTAACTGAAGTAATGTAAATTTTACCTCTTCTTCACAGGGGCCTGGGATGGATGGACCTGTTCGAACCCTGAACTTAAAGAGGAAAGACCTTCATTTTCTTGGCCTCCTTGCGTCCCCTCCCATCCTATCTAGCTCTTTCCCCCTTCCCAGGAGATCCTGAGAGAGCAATTGCAAATGACCTCAGCTTGGCAGGGTCTGTTGGGGGACAGGCCCAGGGATTTGGGATCAGGGAGACCTGGGGTGCGGGCATACCAGCTGTGCATCGGGATTTGATGCTGCAGACTCATTCCCTAAGGCTATCTTGACAACTGACTTTGTACATAGAAAAGCTCTCCTTTATCCTTAAAAGATGAAGAGCCAGTCAAAGCCTTTTTTCTCTGCCCATCTGATTGCTCAGATTCCAATGTGAGACGTATTTCCTGTTAATAAGGATAATATACTATCCGTAGTACTATGGTTAAAATATTCTGACACAAGTAATTCAGAGGGATGAGGGTTTCTCATCTCTTTCTTCACAGCTCAGTCACTCCTCAGGAAATGCATCTTTATGGATTTGGAAAGAACTGAGAGACATTATTACCAATGGTCCTATTATTATGTGAAGGATCCTTCCCTGAGATTCTTCCCCTGTTTCAACTGACACTGAAACACTGTGAACTCTTCGGAAGACAAATGTCAAGGAAATAAATGTTATGCATTGCTAATTTTAAATGCACTTGCAATATGGTGTCTATTATAATAGAAGTATTTTTATCTGATTTTTGCTATTTATTATCTGTTCCTGCTTTTCAGGTTGAGGAGGCATTATACGTGTTCATAAGTGTTTTTCTTTCCTTCTGATATAAAATTCTTACTTTGTTTCCATCAAAGGAACTCTTTAAGAATAAGGCAAAAGTTAATTCAACTATTCTTAAAATGTCTTCACACTTGGAGCCTGAATCATTTAAGTCAATTTTCAAAATAAATCTTATTTATTAGGAAAAAAACAAGGATTTATAGGGAAATTGAGAAGATAGTACAGAGCATTTGCATGCACTTGCACTCAGTTTCTCCAATGATTGATATCTTATATCAATACGGTAGAAATATTAGCTAATGAATCAATATTAAAATATTTGCATTAACCAAAGACGATACTTTATTCAGATTTCCTTAGTTTTTGCTAAGTTACCACCCCTCATATGACATTCCATTTGTCCTCCTGTTTTCTTAGGCTCCTCTGGATTGTGACAGTCTTTCAGCCTTTCCTTGTTGTTGTTGCACTGGAACACTTTGAGAAGTAGAGTATTTTGTAAAATTTCCCTCAGTTGAGACATGTCTGTTGTTTATCTCATGATTGAACTGTTTTTGTGGATTATATACAGAGATATACTGCCATTTTTATTATATCATATAAAGGATAGATACTATCAACATGATTTGTCAGTCTTGGTATCGATCTGATCATCTTGCTGAGGTAGTGTTTGTCATCTTTCTCCATAGTTAAGTGATTCTTCTTCTTCTTCTTCTTCTTCTTCTTCCTCTTCCTCTTCCTCTTCCTCTTCCTATTATTATTATTATTATTATTATTATTATCATTATATTATCATTATTATTTTAAGTTTTTCATAATATATTTTGTAGAGGGAAGTTACTATATGTATTCCACACGTAAGAGTGGGAAGCTATGCTCACCAACTTGAGGGTGGAATGTCTGCAAAAATTGTTTGAAATTCTTCTACATGGGAGATTTCTCTTCCTTGTGTGTGTGTTTTTTTTTTCAAAGATGTTACTTATTTGAGAGAGAGAGAGAGAGGAGAGAAAAACCATGAGTGAGAGGGGCAGATGGACAAGGAGAAGCAGATTCCCTGCTGAACAGGGAGCCTACATTGGGACCTGGATCATGATCTGACTTAAGGCAGAAGCTTAACTGACTGAGCCACTCAGGTGCCCCTATTTCTTTCTTTCTTTCTTTTTCTTTCTTTCTTTCTTTCATTCTTTCTTTCTTTCTTTCTTTCTTTCTTTCTTTCTTTCTTTCTTCTTTCTTTTTCTTTCTTCTTTCAAATAATAAATTTACTTTTTATTGGTGTTCAATTTGCCAACATACAGAATAACACTCAGTGCTCATCCCGTCAAGTGCCCCCCTCAGTGCCCATCACACATTCACATCCACCCCTGCCCTCCTCCCCTTCCATCACCCCTAGTTCATTTCTCAGAGTTAGGAGTCTTTATGTTCTGTCTCCCTTTCTGATATTTCCCACACATTTCTTCTCCCTTCCCCTATATTCCCTTTCACTATTATTTATATTCCCCAAGTGAATGAGAACATACAATGTTTGTCCTTCTCCAATTGACTTACTTCACTCAGCATAATAGCTTCCAGTTACATCCACGTTGAAGCAAATGGTGGGTATTTGTCTTTTCTAATGGATGAGCAAGGCCCACCTGTTCTCTCTCTTCATCTTCTGAGTCTCCTATGATATGAATGTTATTGTTTTAATAAGTGGCTGAGTTCCCTATGTCTGCCTATATGCTCCATAACGTTTCTTGTTTTTAAGGCTTCCACTTGGGACTGTATCAGAGTTATAGCATTTTTAACGTTGGCCTGACTAGATTTTAGTTCTTTTATTTCTACAGTAAGGGATGCTCTAGTTTTCTTTTGTGCTCTTTTTCTAGCCCAGATGCTATATTTATAATCATTGTTTTAAACTGTATTTAGACATCATATATTTGTATTGATGGACTTCCTGGCTGTGAGTACTACCTCATGTTATTTTATGGAGTTGAATTTCTACATCTCATTATTTTTTCCAGAAAAGAACGAAGGAAGAAAAAGAAAAACCAAGAAAAACCATAACAACTTCCCTCTCCCCCCCAAAAAGAAAACACCAGATTATTTTGGCCTCCTTGTTAAAAGATTCTAAATCCCAAAATAACAAACACAATTAAAGTACCATGAGTGTAAAAATAAGAAATATATATGGTACGTACATAAAAATTAAAATAAGGCAATTAATAAAATAGAATCAAAGAAAATAAATGAAAATAAAGCACAAATTACAAAGGAAGCTAGACCCTACTTTCCAGGCAGTGCTGAATCTCTACAGCCTCTGTGGTCCGACAACTTGTTGGCAGTGAGTGGTCTGTGCGGGGTCTGGGGATGGCCCATGGTGCTGATTGTCAGGTGCACATCTGCCTAGGTGATGCACCTGCAGGGTCAGGGGCCGGGTGGGTTTCAGTGACTCTTGCCTCCAGCGGGTGGCACTGTGCTGCTCCCTGAGACTCAGCGCTGTTTGGCATGATGCCGGTGGGGATGCTGGGTCCTCTGGGTCTTGGGCTGAGCATCCCACCCCCAGTCTGCAGGCCCTCCACAGAAGAGCCCCCAAGCTCATTTCTCAGAACCCTGCTTTCACTCTGCCTATGTCCAAGCTGCTTTTGGTTTTGTTTTTTTATCTCAGACTGTTGTGCCCAAGATTGCGAATCCGAGTAATCACCAAGAAGCCCACACCGAAGCAAACACACAACGGTTTATTTATAAGCTCGAGCTGGTGTCCGAGTATACCCGACACAGCAGAGCAGGGACTTGGACCCCGAGGTGGGTTTTAGCTTAGTTTTAACGGCTTGTCTCAGGGATCCCCAGAAGGGCTAGAGGAATTCCTCGAGTTCTGTTTACATTTTGATATGTGGTCTTCAAGGGCATTGAGCTCTGTTCTCATTCTAATAGGGGCTTCCTGCCCTTGGCCTGGGCTCAGTTTTGATTCTATTGTGGAGCTTTCTAGGACATTAAGCTGTAAACAGCAAAGGTTCCACACCTGGAAGGGGTATGTCACACTGTTGCTATATGCTGAAAATGCGGTACTGGAAACAGGAAACCCGTGAGCCTCCACCAAAACATGTTAGAACTAAGGAGTGAGTTCAGTAAAGTCACGGACACAAACTGACCCTACAGAGCAGAGTAGCCTTGCTGTGTCCCGACAATGAGCACTCAGGAAGGAAAGGAAGGACGTGAAGGCCTTCTCAGGAGCATCAAGGAGAATAAATAATGAGACTGAACCAAAGGAGCACAAGACTTGTGCACTGAGCCATACCAGGCTCTGGGAGGCCGTCCTGGGCTCGTGGGGTGGGAGCCTCATCTTGTGAAAATGTCTGCAGTTCCTGTAGGCACCCTCAGTTTCAATGTCATTCCTATCAAAATCATGGTGGCAGGTCTTAGAAATAGGAAAAAAAAATCCATAACATCCATCCTCCCCAACAAATGACCCGGGACAGCAAATCAGTATTTGAGAAGCAGGACAGAGCGGGATGCAGCACTTTCTGATTTCAAATGATGTCACAGAGACACAGGTTAAAGCAGTGTGGTTTTCGGGCCCCCACCTGGCTCCGTTGGTTAAGCATCCGACTCCTGACCACACCTCCTGCCCCGATATTAGGGGTGGTGAGTTCTAGCCCTGGGCTGGGCCATGGACGAGGCATGGAGCCTATGTAGGCAAACCAGTCCCATGGCGGGTGGTCCCAGTATAAGCTGAATGAGCAAAACAGTCCAGAAGGAAATGTGCTGTGATACAACTGATTTTTTAACTTAATTTAATTTAAACCCAATTAATTAATGGATAGTGTATTATACTTTCAGAGGAAGAATTCAGGGATTCACCAGTTGGAGATAACAGCAGTGCTCATGACATCACATGCCCTCCTTCATGCCGGTCTCCTTTTAACCCACCCCCCGCCTCCAACGCCCCTCAGTTTGTTTCCTATCATTAAGAGTCTGTATTTCCTGCAACTGTTTTCATCTTGTTTTTCCTTATCTTCACAGTTGTTATATGCTTTGCTTCTTTAATCCCACCTATGAATGACACCACACGGTCATTCTCTTTCCTGACTGACTTATTTCACTTAACATGATCCCTCTAGTTCTATCCACGTCATTGCAAATGGCAAGATTTCTTTCTCTTTGATAGCTGAATACCATTCCTCTCTCTATGACCATCATTTATCTCCCATCCTTTTTATCCATCATCTGCCCGAGGGCACCGAGGCTCCTCCCACAGTGTGGCTACTGTTGACCCGGATACTGTGAACATCAGGACATGCAGGTGTCCCGATTCTCACTGCATCTGTATCTTCGGAGTGAGCTCAGGCCATTCACCTGCTGGTCGCAGGGCGGCTCTATTTGTAACTTCCTGAGGAGCCTCCACACTGTTTCCAGGGTGGCTGCACCAGCCCGCAGTCCCGCCCACAGTGGAAGAGGGTTGAGTGAGTTTTGTGGGATGTGGTAAAAGTCTGGTCCACATTTCGTTTCGCGTCCTGTGGGCTCCAATTCCTTGTCCTTTAGTATTTCTGGGGAAGCCGGGTGTTGGGCTCCGTTTCAGTGAGACGTTTCCGAAGCTAACAGGCCACAGCTGGAGCCTGAAAGGAGGCAGGTGCTGTCCCTGAAGAGCCCGCTGCCTCCTGCACAGCCTGCTACAGCGCCTGAGCGTCCCGCAGGGGGCTCCCGAGCCCAGGCCCCACGCAGGGGGCATGAATGGGCAGTAGGCCTCCTCTGCCTGCAATAACAGGAGCAAGCCTGTGCTGGGGTAGGCCTGAGGAGGACGTGGGGAAGCGTCCACACTGATGAGCCACAGCTTCAGGAAATTGTGGGCTTGTATCCAGGCTGAAAGGAGCCCCTGGGCTACTCAGGACCCACGGGGAGTCTTCAGGAAGATATGGGCCCACATTCACGCTGACAAGAGCCCCTGGGCCACCTCAGGACATAAGTTGAGGCTTCTGGAAGTTGGGGTCCGCATTCACGGTGACAGGAGCCCCGGTCTCCTCAGAACCCTCAGTGATGTTTGGGAGGACGTTGGGTGACATCTATACAACAGGATGCTGACTTCTTTAGGACCCCCGGTGTTGACTTGGGGAAATATGGGATACGTCCATGCGGACAGAAGACCCCAGCCTTGTCAGGGCCTGTGGTAAGGCCTCAGAAAAATGTGGGTGGCCAATCTACACTGACAAGAGTCTCCAGCCTCCTCAGGACCCACTGTGAAGTTTTTGGAAGATTTGGGGCCACATCTATGCTGACAGGAGCCCCCAGCCTCCTCAGGTCTTATGGTGAGGCTGAGGAAAATGTGGGGCCACGTCAATCCTGACAGGACCTGGACTTTGGCTTCTGGAAATTTGGGTCTGCGTCTATGCTGACAGGAGCCCACAGCCTCCTCAGGATGCACCGTGAGTTTTCTGGGGGATGTGGGGCCATGTCCAGGCTGACAGGAGCCCCCGGCCACCTGAGGACCTGCTTGAGGCTTCCAGAGGATGTGAGGCATAGTCCACAGTGACAGGAGACCCAGCATCCTCAGGACCCGCTGACTATGACTCAGGAACACGTGGGGCCACGTCCGCACTCACAGGAGCCCTGCTTCCTCAGGACCCCCTGGAGGACTCTGGAGGCGCCGTTGGGGGCCACGTCCACATCAGAAGGGACTACTCAGAACCACAGGGTAAGTGAATGGGTAGAATGAATGGTAGGGTCAGGGGAGGGGAGGCAGTTGGTGGTTAGGCTTAGGTTAGATGTTAGGTGTTTGTGATTAAGCTTATGTTTACGGATTACAGGTTAGGGTGAGGGATAAGTGTAAGGGTCAGTGGTTAGGAGTTAGGATGGGTGTTAGGGATTAGGGAACGGGGTTAGGGTTAGTGATAGGATTTAGAGTTAGGGTTAGGGTTTAGGCTTTAGGGAATAGGGCAGGAGATTTGGAGGTGGGGTTAGGGTTATGGTTACAGTTAGGGTTGGGCTTAGGTTTGCATTTAGGGTTAGGGGTTAGGGTGTGAGTTAGGGTTAGGAGTAAGGGTTAGGGGTTAGGGTAAAAGGCTATGTTTAGGGTTAGGGCGAGGGTTAGGTTTAGGATAGGGGTTAGTGCTAGGTTTAGGGTTAGTGTTTAGTTAGGGATTAGGGTCAGGTCAGGGTCAGGGTATGGTTTTGGAAAAGGATAAGAGATAGGTTTAGGGTGTAGTTTAGGAGTTAGTTTAGGGTACAGGTTAGAGTACAGTTTGGGGTAAGTGATAGGATTGGTATTGGGTTAAGGTTAGGGTACAGGTTAAGGTTAGGAATAGGATTTGAGTATATTAAGTTAAGGTTAGGGTTAGAGGTTAGGGTTAGATTTAAGGTAGGGGTCAGGCTTAAGGGTTTAGAATAGGTTTAGGATTTAGGGTGAGGGTTGGCAGAAAGGTTCAGTGAATGTGTTTTGGTCTTGGGGTTTGTGTTTGGTTTTCGATTAGTGATGGGTTTTGTTTAAGGGTTACGTTAACATTAGGATTAAGTATAGGGTTAGGGTTATGTCTGTGTATGGTTAGAGTTTGGGTCTTGGCATGTGCCTGCACTCGGACTCCTAGTATTGGGCAGTTTAGTTTTATGCACTCTAGGTTTTGGTTTCAAAGATAGCATGACTCCACCAAGTTAGTGGCCTCCCCGGAGAATCAAAATACAGGCTTCTGCTGGGGTCAGAATAGACATGACAGGCTTCTCCCAAGCTGAGCTAAGGAGGGGATTTGTGGCTCTAAAGACTCTTTATTTGGATTTTCAGTTGTCTTTCTGATATTATCTCTACTGCGCCCATGTTTCATCAATACTACCAATTATTATTTTAAAGTTTTACTTGAATTCCTGTTTGTAAACACAGTATGATATAGCTTCTGGTTTACCACATAGTGATTCAACCCTTGGATACAACGCCTGGTACTAGTCACAGGTGCCCTCCACTGTCCCTATCCCCTGATTCCCCATCACCCCCCTTCCTCTGGTATTTATTAGTTTATTCTCTGTGACTAAGAGTGTGTCTCTTGGTTTGCTTCTCTCATCCCCCCTGAGCCCCTTTGCCAGTTTGTTTGGTTTCTTAAAATCCACATGTGAATGCAATTGTATGGTATTTGGTATCTGTCTTTCTCTGACTGAGTTCATTTAGCATAAATCCTTTCCACTCCTTCCACGTCATTGTAAATGGCTTCAGTTCATCCCTTCTGATGACTGAGTGATGTCACAGTGTGTATATTTACCACATCTTTCTGCCCATTCATCTGCCGATGGACATCTGGGCTGTATCCACAGTTTGGCTGTTGTTGATTACGCTGCTACAAACACTGTGCTGCATGTTTAGAATCTACTAAAGTACTTTTGTATCCACGGGGTAAATACCTAGCTCTGCAATTTTGGAATCATAGGGTAGCTCTATTTTTAACTTCTTTAAAAAAATTTTTTTTTTATGATAGTCACAGAGAGGCAGAGACATAGGCAGAGGGAGAAGCAGGCTCCATGCACTGGGAGCCCGAAGTGGGATTCCATCTCAGGTCTCCAGGATCGCGCCCAGGGCCAAAGACAGGCACCAAACCACTGCACCACCCAGGGATCCCCTTTTTTTAACTTCTCGAGGACCATCCACACTGTTTTCCACAGTGGCTACATCTTTTTGCATGCCCACCAGGAGTGTAAGCGTGCTACCTCTTCTCCATAGCCTCACCAACACCTGTTGTTTCTTGTGTTGTTAATATTAGCCATTGTGACGGTTGTCAGGTGACATATAATTGTGGCTTTGGTTTGCATTTCCCTGATGATGGGTGACGCTTAGTGTCTTTCTGTGTGTCTGGTGGCCATCTGGCTGTCTTGGCAGAGACAAAGTCCATTCATTTTTCTGCCCATCTCCAGTTGCATAATTTGTTTTTAGGATCTTGAGATTTATATTTCCTTTATGTGTTTTGCATACTAACTCTTCATTGGATGTGTTGTTTACCAATTGCTCCTTTCATTTTGTATGTTGCCTTTTAGCTTTGGTTTTTTCCTTCACTTTGTGGAAGCTTTTCAATTTGATGAATTCCCAATAGTATTTTTGCTTTTGTTTCCTCACCTCAGAGGCATATCTAGAAAGAAGATCCAGGGATCTCTGGGTGGCGCAGCGGTTTAGTGCCTGCCTTTGGCCCAGGGCCCGATCCTGGAGACCTGGGATCGAGTCCCACGTCAGGCTCCCTGCATGGAGCCTGCTTCTGTCTCTGCCTATGTCTCTTTCTCTCTGTGTGTGTGTGTGACTATCATAAATAAATAAAAATTAAAAAAACAAATTTATATATATATATATATATATATATATATATATATATATATATATATATAAAAGAAGATCCAATGGCCAATGTCAAAGACGTTGCTGCCTATCTTTTCTTCTTTGTATGGTTTCAAGTCTCACATTTAGGTCTTTCATCCATTTTGAATTTATTTTTTATATATATGGTGTAAGAAAGTGGTCCAGTTTCATTCTTCTGCATTTGGCTGCCTGGTTTTCCCAATACCATTTGTTCTTATCCTGGGGTCAGTGTTAGGGTTTGTTGAAGAGACTGTCTTTGTGCTTTGGATATTCCTTCTTGCCTTGTTGTCGATTAATGGATCATAGAATTACAGGTTTGTATCTTGTTTCGGATTTCCATTCTGTTTTATTGATATAAGCATCTCCTGTTGGGAGATCCTTGATTACTGATTCAATTTCTTTGCTGGTTATCTGACTGTTCAAGTTTCTTATTTCTTCCTTTTTCATTTTTGCTATGTTATATATTTCCAGGAATTAATCTATTTCTTCCAGGTTCTAGGTTTCTGGCATATAATTTTTCATAATGTTCTCTTATAATCGTTTGTATTTCTCTAGTGTTGGTTGTAATATCTCTTTTCTCATTTGAGATTTTATTTGGGTCCTTTCATCTTTTTATCTTTTTTCTTTTTTAAGGATTTATTTATGGATTCATGAGAGACACAGAGAGGCAGAGGTATAGACACAGGGAAATTGAGGCTCCATGCGGGGAGCCTGATGTGGGACTTGATTCCCCAAGACCCCTGGATGATGACCTGAGCCAAAGAGATGCTCAACCACTGAGACACCAAGGTGCCTTGCTGATTCAAATCATTTGCTAGTTATGGGTCTGTTCACATTTTTTATTTCTTCCTATTTCAATTTTGCTCATTTGCACATTTCTAGGCATTTGTCCATTTCCTCCAGGTCTCCCAGTATGTTAGCGTATAATCTTTCATAGTATTCCCTTATAATTGTCTTATTTTTCTGGTGTTGATTGTGATCTCTCTTCTCTCATTTGTGATTTTATTTATTTAGGTCTTTTTTCTCGTTGATGAGGCTGGCTAGGGCTTGATCTATTTTCTTAATTATTTTGAAGAAACATCTCTTTGTTTCGTTATTCCATTCTACTGCTTTGTTGTTTATGTATTGTTTATTTGTGCTCTTATCTTTATTTTCCCCCTGTTCTATAGGCTTTAGGCTTTGTTTACTAATCATCTTCCAGCTTCTTAAGGTGTAGGGTTAGGCTGTGTATTGGAGACTTCTTGTTTCTTGAGGTAGGCCTGTATTGCTATGTACTTCCCTTGTACGACTGCCTTTGCTACATCCCAGAGGTTTGGAGAAACATGTTTTCATTTTCATTTGTTTTAAATTTCCTCTTTAATTTCCTGGTTGCTCCATTCATTCTCTAGTAGGATGTTCATAATCTCCACATATTTTTGGTCTGTCCAAATTTTTTCTTACTGTTGACTTCAAGTTTCATAGCGTCATGGTCCGAAAATGTACAGGGCATGATATCAACCTTCTTGTACCTGTTGAGGACTGATTTGTGGGCCATGATATGACCTGTTCTGGAGAATGTCCCATGTGCAATTGAAAGGAATGTGTATTCTGCTTTAGGAATAAATGTTCAGACTATATCTGTTGAGTTCCTGTGGTCCAGTGTGTCAAGGCTGTTTTTCCCTTGTTGATTTTCTGTATAGATGAGCGGTTCATTGCCATTAGTGGGTGTTAAAATCCGCTGTCATTGTATTATTATCAGTGAGTTCCTGTACATTTGTTGTTAATTGGTTTCTATATTTAGGTACTGCCATTTTGGCAGCATAGATATATAGTTGTTTGATCTTAATAGAGAGTCTTTTTAATTATGAAATAATGCCCTTCTTCATCGCTTGTTACAGTATTTGTTCTTTCTTTTTTGAAATGTAAATATTTTATTTAGTTATCCATGAGAGATACACAGAGAAGCAGAAGCAGAAATATAGGCAGAAGTACAGGCATGCTCCCCAAATGGAGGCCGATGTGGGACTCGGTCCTGGGATCCCCAGGCATACAGGCACGGGGATGATGGGCGGAGGAGGGGCCCCAGAACATGGCCTGCCCCGGCCCCCTTGACAGAGGGAGCACAGACATCGGGGTGGCTTTGCACAGAAACTGATGACCTGAGGCTTCCTGGCTGTCACTCTGTCCCAGCCCCTCCTGGCCCGCGGGGCACAGCCTGAGTCCCAGAAAAGTCTGTCAGGTCCTGAACCTGGCATCCGGCCGCCCCTGGAAGTCACATGGGGAGGTCAGCTGGGTGTGGATGGTGGCGCCCCTGCAGGGGCTGGTGGGGCCTGGGTGGTGCCCCCTCCTCCTCCCTGGGTGTCTCTCCAAGCCCCGTGCACAGTGTTCTGGGAGACACAGAAAAGGGCTGGCTGTGTATTTTCGCACCACAACACTTAATTGGCTTTCTACAGCAAATGGGCTCAGAGCCGAGGGTGCACGCCTTCCCCTAGGGACGGAGAGCTTTCTGTCCTTTAGGGGAGGGCAAGAATGACACGGGTTGGGGGGGCGGGTGCTGGAGTCCCCCACCTGGGAGCATGTGTGGAATATGGGTGGGAGCTTGTGTCCTGAGGTTTCAGCCTGAGAGACGGTTCTGAGGACAGCAGAGCTGACCTGGACCTGCAGCTCATGGGCTCCTATGCTGGGTCCCCGCAGGGCAGCTGGACCCCGGCCTCGGGTTCCCAGGTACCCCAGCACCTGGAGCAGCCTGCCCCCTGGTTGGGTATGGGTGGGGCCCACCGGCCTACCCCTGCTCTCCCCACCGTGGTGTGTCCCAGGATCCAAAGGGCGCCCTAGGTCAGCGACCTGGATCAGTGGGGTATGCCCAGGGCCCAAGAGGCCACATCCAGCTGTGAGACGGCTTGCTAGCCCGGGGCCAGAATCCAGGGCTGGCCAGGGCCATGGGGGGCTGGATCCCATTAGTCTTTGTGTTAGGCCTGGGGGGGGCTCAAATCAACTCAGCCCCCACAGAGCCCGGGGCCAGGTCAGCCCAGGTTCCTATGGGTTAGGAGCTGGTGTCCTGTGCAGGGTGTGCCGCCCTCCAGGAGGGACAGTGGGCGGAGGCAGGACACGGTGGATCCTCTGCACCACTCACCTGCACCCACCCTGTCGGGGGCTCCCTGTCTTTCCAGCTCCCTGCAACCCCTGGGTACTCTATGGGACACCCGGGCTTCTGATGGGATCAGGGTATACAGAGAAACTCGGGGAGGCTGAGCATGTCCCACAGGGGGCATCTGCACCAGGTCGTTGCTAGGGATAAATGGTGTGGGGGTGGATCCTGTGGGAGCAGGGGTATGATTGTGGTGGAGTGTGGGGGATGGTGTAGGGGGGATGGTGTTGGGGTATAGTGTGGGTGGGGATTGTGTGGGGCTGTGTGGGTGTGAGGGGGATCATTTAGGTGGGATGCCTTTGGGGATGATGATGTAGAGTGGGGAGTGGGGAATGAGGGGGATGTCGTGGGGGGCTTGCGCACACAGGGTATCTCCTTCCCCTAAGATGCACAACGAGACGTCTACAGTTAAAGGCGACCCCAGTCTGGGGTTTGTTGTGACACCTGCCCCTGGGGTGCGGTGTGGTCAGTGCAGGGCCGTGGCTGGACCGGGAGCATTATCTGGGGGTCATCATAATATGCATGCTTTCAATTTGCAAATTGTCTCAAATTAAATGCATAGAATTTAGAAATATATAAAGCACCGAGAGTGGGTGTCACTCTGACCCGTCGGACCCTCATGGGATCGATGTGTATCCTGCTCCAGCTGTGGCCATGCCACCTGGCCCCCAGGTCCGGTTCCTGCCCCTCACATCCCCCACCCCATCCTCTGCTTCTCATGGGGCCGTCCCTCTCCCCTTTGGTGTTCAGCTCCCATGGCAACCCCTGAAGGCCCCATCCTAGTGGCCTCCTCATCCCTGAGGCCCAGAGGGGTGGGCACGGTGGTCATCCCAATCACCCTACCATGGAGTGGTGTGTTGTTGGCTGCTGTTGCTCCCCCTGGTGTCAGAGGCCGCGTTTTCCCTACACAGAAGCCCCCGGGGCCCCAAAGCCCCCTGGCCCAGTAGCCTCACCCGACCCCTAGCAGTCCTAATATATGATGTGGCTGCCGAACGTCCTGTTGACGTCCATGTCTACCTGCGTGATGTCCCTGGAGGAGACCAGGGCCTCTTCCTTCATTTACTGTGGGAAAACCGGGGAGGAGGAGCAGGCATCAGGGACAAACCCCGACCTGTCATGAACTGCCATGTTGGGCAGGGAGCCCTGTGGTCACCATGGGAGTGTGTCCTGCCAAAATCTCCTTCCTTCCTCTGGGATGCCAGGGATGGGGGGAGTCCCCACCGTGCCCATGGGACCTTTGTGAGGGCCTGTACCCAGTTGTTGTGGGCAGGGAGGTGATGGAGTGTCAGCCTGGTTGGGAGGGGATAGGGGTTCAGCCAAGGTGGGAGGGGACATGGGGGTATTGTGCCCAAGATTGCGTATCCGAGAAACCACTAAGGAGCTGACACCGATGCAAACACCCAAGGGTTGAATTCCAAACTCGAGTTTGCGTCCCAGTACACCCAACACAGTGGAGCAGGGACTAGGACCCGGAGTTGGGTTTTAGCTTAGTTTTAAGGGCTGGTCTCAGGGACGTCCAGAAGGGCTGGAGCAATTCCTCAAGTTCTGTTTACATTTTGATATGGGGCCTTCAAGGGCATTGACCTCTGTTCTCATTCTAATAGGGGCTTCCTGCCCTTGGCCTGGGCTCTGTTTTGATTCTATTGTGGGGCTTTCTAGGACATTAAGCTGTAAACTTTTGTTTTTTTCCTGTAACTGAAGTAATGTAAATTTCATCTCTTCTTCACAGGGGCCTGGGATGGCTGGGCGTGTGGGAATGCTGAATTTAAATTGGAATGGCCTTAATTTTTCTCTGCCTCCATGTGTCCTGTACCATCCTATCTAGTTCCTTCCCCCTTCCCAAGAGCTCCTAAGAGAGCAATTGCAAATGACCTCAGCGTGGCATCCTGTGTTGGGGGGACAGGCCCAGTGATTGTGATCAGGAAGACCTGGTGTGTGGGTGTCCCAGCTGTGCAGCAGGATTCGATGCTGCTGACTCTTATTCCCTAAGGCTATCTTGACAACTGACTTCGTACATAGAAAAACTCTCCTTTGTCTTTAAAAGATGAGGAGCGTGTCAAAGTGTTTTTTCTCTGCCCATCTGATTGCTCAGATTCCAATGTGAGATGTATTTCCTGTTAATAAGGATAATTTACTACTATCCGTAGTACTATGGTTAAATATTCTGACACAAGTAGTTCAGAGGGATGAGGGTTTCTCATCTCTTTCTTCACAGTTCAGTCACTCATTAGAAAATGCATCTTAATGGATTTGGAAAGTTCTGAGAGACATTATTACCAATGGTCCTATTATTATGTGAAGGATTCTTCCCTGAGATTCTTCCCCTGTTTCAACTGACACTGAAACACTGTGAACTCTTTGGAAGACAAATGTCAAGGAAATAAATGTTATGCATCGCTAATTTTAAATGCACTTGCAATATGGTGTCTATTGTACTAGAAGTATTTTTATCTGATTTTTGCTATTTATTATCCTTTACTGCTTTTCAGGTTGAGGAGGCATTATACGTGTTCATAAGTGTTTTTCTTTCCTTCTGATATAAAATTCTTACTATGTTTCCATCAAAGGAACTCTTTAAGAATAAGGCAAAAGTTAATTCAACTATTCTTAAAATGTCTTCACACTTGGAGCCTGATTCATTTAAGTCAATTTTCAAAATAAATCTTATTTATTAGGAAAAAAACAAAGATTTATAGGGAAATTGAGAAGATACTACAGTGCATTCACATACACTTGCACTCAATTTCTCCAATTATTGATATCTTATATTAGTACGGTACAAATATTAGCTAATGAATCAATATTAAAATAGTCACAATAACTAAAGACCATACTTTATTCAGATTTCCTTAGTTTTTGCTAAGTTACCATCCCTCATATCACATTCCATTTGTCCTCATGTTTTCTTAGGCTCCTCTGGATTGTGAGTCTTTCAGCCTTTCCTTGTTGTTGAACTGGAACACTTTGAGAAGTAGAGTATTTTGTAAAATTTCCCTCAGTTGGGACATGTCTCATTTATCTCATGATTGAACAGTTTTTGTGGATTATATACAGAGATATACTGCCATTTTCATTATATCATATAAAGGATAGATACTATCAACATGATTTATCAGTCTTGGTATCAATCTGATGATCTTGCTGAGGTAGTGTTTGTCACCTTTCTCTGCAGTAAACTGATCCTTTATTATTATTATTAATTATTATTATTATTATATTATAAATATTATTTTACGTTTTTCACATTATATTTTGTAGAATGAAGTTACTATCTGTATTCCACACATAAGAGTGGGAAGCTATGCTCATGAACTTGACGGTGGAATGTCTGCAAAAATTGTTTGAAATACTTCTACATGGGAGATTTCTCTTCCTTGTGGGTTTGTTTCTTTTTCAAATATATTTTTTATTTATTTGAGAGAGAGTGGAGAGAAAAAGCATGAGTGAGAGGGGCAGAGGGAGAGGGAGAAACAGGTTTCCTGCTGAACAGATAGCCTGCCTTGGGACCTGGATCATGATCTGAGCCTAAGGTTTAACTAACTGAGCCACACAGGTGCCACTCTTCCTTCCTTCCTTCCTTCCTTCCTTCCTTCCTTCCTTCCTTCCTTCCTTCCTTCCTTCCTTCCTTCCTTCCTTTCCCTTTCCTTTCTTTCTTTCTTTCTTTCTTTCTTTCTTTCTTTCTTTCTTTCTTTCTTTCTTTTTCTTTTAATAATAATTTTATTTTTTATTGGTGTTCATGTCGCCAACATACAGAATAACTCCCAGTGCTCATCCTGTCAAGTGCCCCCCTCAGTGCCCGTCACCCATTCACCCGCACTCCCTGTCCTCCTCCCCTCCCAGCATCCCTCGTTACTTTCTCAGAGTTAGGAGTCTTTATGTTCTGTCTCCATTTCTCATATTTCCCACACATTTCTTCTCCATACCCTTATATTCCTTTTCACTATTATTTATATTAACGCATTGAATGACAACATACGTTTGTCCTTCTCTGATTGACTTACTTCACTCAGCATAATACCCTCCAGTTCCATCCTCATTGAAGCAAATGGTGGGTATTTGTCATTTCTAATGGCCGAGTAATATTCCATTGTACACATAAACCACATCTTCTTTATCCATTCATCTTTCGATGGACACCATGGCTCCGTCCACAGTTTCGCTATTGTGGACATTGCTGCTATACACATCAGGGTGCAGGAGTCCCAGCGTTTTATTGCATCTGAATCTTTGAGGTAAATCCACAACAGTGCAATTGCTGGGTCGTAGGGCAGGTCTATTTTTAACTCTTTGAGGAACCTCCACACAGTTTTCCACAGTGGCTGCACCAGTTCACATTCCCACCAACAGTGTAAGAGTCTTCCCTTTTCTGTGCATCCTCTCCAACATTTGTTGTTCCTTGCCTTGTTAATTATCCCCATTCAGTGGTGTGAGGTGGTTCTCATTGTGGTTTTGATTTGTATTTCCCTGATGGCAAGGAATGCAGAGCATTTTTCCATGTTCATGTTGGCCATGTCAATGTCTTCCTCTGTGAGATTTCTCTTCATGACTTTTGCCCATTTCATGATTGCATTGTTTGTCTCTTGGTGTTGATTTTAAGATGTTCTTTATAGATCTTTGAAACTAGCCCTTTATCTGATATGTCATTTGCAAATATCTTCTCCCATTCTGTAGGTTGTCTTTTAGTTTGGTTGACTGTATCCTTTGCTGTGCAAAAGCTTCTTATCTTGATGAAATCACAATAGTTCATTTTTGCTTTTGTTTCTTTTGCCTTCGTGGATGTATCTTGCAAGAAGTTACTGTGGCCAAGTTCAAAAAGGATGTTGCCTCTGATCTCCTCTAGGATTTTGATGGACTCTTGTCTCACATTTAGATCTTTCATCCATTTTGAGTTTATCTTTGTTTATGGTGAAAGAGAGTAGTCTAGTTTCATTCTTCTGCATGTGGATGTCCATTATCCCTGCACCATGTATTGAAGAGACTGTCTTTCTTCCAATGGATAGTCTTTACTCCTTTATCGAATATTAGTTGACCATAAAGTTCAGGGTCCAATCCTGGGGTCTCTTTTCTGTTCCACTCATCTATTTGTCTGTTTTTGTGCCAGTACCACACTGTCTTGAACCACAGCTTTGTAGTACACCATGAAATCTGGCATTGTGATGCCCCCAGATATGGTTGTCTTTTTAAAAATTCCCCTGGCTATTCAGGGTCTTTTCTGATTCCACACAAGTCTTTTTTTTATGATAGTCACACACACACACAGAGAGAGAGAGAGAGAGAGAGAGGCAGGGACACAAGCAAAGCGAGAAGCAGGCTCCATGTACCGGGAGCCTGACATGGGATTCGAACCCAGGTCTCCAGGATCGTGCCCGGGGCCAAAGGCAGGCGCCAAACTGATGCACTACCCAGGGATCCCGATTCCACACAAATCTTAAAATAATTTGTTCTAAATCTCTGAAGAAAGTCCATGGTATTTTGATAGGGTTTGCATTAAACCTGTACATTGCCTTGGTAACATTGACATTTTCACAATGTTAATTCTGCCATTCCATGAGCATGGAATATTTTTCCATCTCTTTGTGTCTTCCTCAATTTCTTTCAGAAGTGTTCTATAGTTTTTAGGGTATAGATCATTTACCTCCTTAGTTAGGGTTATTCCTAGGTATCTTATGCTTTTGGGTGCAATTGTAAATGAGATTGACTCCTTCATTTCTCTTTCTTCAGTCTCATTGTTAGTGTATAGAAATGCCATTGATTTCTGGCAATTGATTTTGTATCCTGCAACGCTACCAAATTCTGTATGAGTTGTAGCAATCTTGGGGTGGAGGCTTTTGGGTTTTCTAGGTACAGTATCATGTCATCGGCGAAGAGGGGGAGTTTGACTTCTTCTTAGCCAATTTTAATGCCCTGAATGTCTTTTTGTTGTCTGATTGCTGAGGCTAGGAATTCCAGTACTATGTTGAATAGCAGTGGTGAGAGTGGACATCCCTGTCTTGTTCCTCATCTTAGGGGAAAGGCTTCCCGTGCTTCCCCATTGAGCATGATATTTGCTATGGGCTTTTCGTAGATGGCTTGTAAGATGTCGAGGAATGTTCCCTCCATCCCTACACTCTGAAGTGTTTTGATCAGGAATGGATGCTCTATTTTGTCAAATACTTTCTCTGCATCTAATGAGAGGATCATATGGTTCTTGGTTTTTCTCTTGCCGATATGATGAATCACATTGATTGTTTTATGAGTGTTGAACCAGCCTTGTGTCCTGGGGATAAGTCCTACTGGTCATGGTGAATAATTTTATTAATGTACTGTTGGATCCTATAGGCTAGTATCTTGTTGAGAATTTTTGCATCCATATTCATCAGCGATATTGGTCTGTAATTCTCCTTTTTGGCAGGGTCATTGTTGGTTTTGGAATGAAGGTGATGCTGGCTTCATGGAACGAATTTGGTAGTACTCCATCTCTTTCTATCTTTCCAAACAGCTTTAGTAGAATAGGTATGAATTCTTCTTTAAACGGTTGATAGAATTCCCCTGGGAAGCCATTTGGCCCTGGACTCTTGTGTCTTGGGAGGTTTTGGATGACTGCTTCAATTTCCTCCCTGGTTATTGGCCTGTTCATTTTTTCTCTTTCTTCCTGTTCCATTTTTTGGTAGTTTCTGGCTTTCCAGGAATGTCCATTTCTTCTAGAATGCCTAATTTATTGGTGTATACCCAATAATATAATAATAATTATAGCCAATAATATAATAATATTATAGCCAATAGTATATTTTAAAAATTGTTTTATTTCCTTGGTGTTGGTATTGACCACTCCTTTCTGATTCATGATTTTATTAATTTGAATATTCTCTCTCTTCTTTTTAATAAGTTGGCTAATGGTTTATCTATCTTATTAATTCGTTCAAAGACCCAACTCCTCGTTCCGTTGATCTGTTCCACAGTTCCTCTGGTCTTGATTTCCTTGTGTTCTGCTCGAATGTTAATTAACTCTATTCTTCTGTTGGGTGTAGGATCTATCTGCTGTATTTTCTCTAGCTCCTTTATGTGTAACGTTAGCTTTTGTATTTGAGTAGTTTCCCGGTTTTGAATGGACGCTGTATTGTGATGTATTTCCACCTTAAGGCTGCTTTTGCTGATCCCAAAGATTTTGAATGCTTGTATGTTCATTCTCATTAGTTTCCATGAATCTTTTTAATTCTTCCTTAATTTCCTGGTTGACCCTTTTGTCTTTTAGCAGGATGATCCTTCACCTCGACGTGTTTGAGGTCCTTCCAAACTTCTTGTTGTTATTTAGTTCTAATTTCAAGGCATTATGGACTGAGAATATGCAGGGGATGATCCCAATCATTTGTTATCGGTTCAGACCCTATTTGTGACCCAGTATGTGGTCTATTCTGGAGAAAGTTCCATGTGCACCTGAGAAGAATGTGTATTCAGTTGAGTTTGGATGTAAAGTTCTGTAGATATCTGTGAAATCCATCTGGTCCAGTGTATCATTTAAAGCTCTCGTTTCTTTGGAGATGTTGTGCTTAGAAGACCTATCGAGGGTAGAAAGAGCTAGATTGAAGTCACCAAGTATAATTATTATCTAAGTATTTCTTCACTTTGGTTATTAATTGGTTTAAATATTTGGCAGCTCCCGCATTCAGGGCATATATTGAGGATTGTTAAGTCCTCTTGTGGGATAGATCCCTTAAGTATGATTTAGTGTCTCTCTTCAACTCTCACTACACTCTTTGGGTTAAATTTTAGTTTATCTGATATAAGGATGGCTACCCCTGCTTTCTTTTGAGCACCATTTAAATGGTAAATGGTTCTCCAACATTTAATTTTCAGATTGTAGGTGTCCTTTGTCTAAAATGAGTCTCTTGTAGACAGCAAATAGGTGGGTCCTGCTTTCTTATCCAGTCTGAAACCCTACGCCTTTTGATGGGGTCATTAAGCCTGTTCACGTTCAGAGTTACTATCGACAGATATGAGTTTAGTGTCATCATGATATCTCTTCAGTCCTTGTTTTTGTCGATTGTTCCACTGAACTTCTTAAAGGGGAATTTTAAGAGTCCCCCTTAAAATTTCTTGCAGAGCTTGTTGGAGGTCACATATTCTTTCAGTTCCTGCCTGTCTTGGAAGATCTTTATCTCTCCTTCCATTTTGAATGAGAGCCTTGCTGGATAAAGTATTCTTGGTTGCTTGTTCTTCTCATGCAGGATCCTGAATATATCCTGGCAGCCCTTTCTGGGCTGCCAGGTCGCTGTGGAGAGGTCTTCTATTACCCTAATGCTCCTCCCCATAAGGTCAGGGATTTCTTTTCTCTTACTGCTTTAAGCATCTTCTCTATATGTTTGGAATTTGCAAGCTTCACTATTAAATGTCGAGGTGTTGGACTGTTTTTATTGATTTTAGGGGGGGATCTCTCTATTTCCTGGATCTGAATGCCTGTTTCCCTTCCCAGACTAGGAAATTTTTCAGCTAGGATTTGTTCAAATACTTATTCTGGCCCTCTACCCCTTTCGGTGCCCTCAGGAACCCAAATTACACTTTGCTTTTTCTTCCTCAGGCTGTCGTTTATTTCCCTTAATCTGTCTTCCTAGTCTTTTAGTTGTCTGTCTGTTTTTTCCTCAGTTTCCCTCTTTCCATCAACTTGTCTTCTATGTCACTCCCTTGTTCTTCCACCTCCTTAACCCTCATTGTTAAGACTTCTAGTTTATATTGCATCTCATTCAATTGATTTTTAATTTCGGCCTGATTGTATCTAAATTCTGCAGTCATGAAGTCTCTTGAGTCCTTTATGCTTTTTTCTCGAGCCACCAGTAGCTGTATAATAGTGCTTCTGAATTGGCTTTCTGACATTGAATTGTAATCCAGATTTTGTAACTCTGTGGGAGAGAGGTCTGTTTCTGATTCTTTCTTTGAGGTAAGGTTTTACTTCTAGTCATTTTGCTGAGTGCAGAGTGGCCAAAAACAAATTGTATTGGGAAAAGGAGAAAAAGAGAGGAGAGAAAGAAGGAAAGAAAAGAGAAAAACGAAAAAGAATAAATGAAGAAAGAAGGAGCAAAGAGAACAAAAAGAAAGAAAAAGAAAGAAAGGGGGAGAAAGGGTGGGGAAGCAAACAGAAATGAAAAAAAACATGGGGGAGTATCTTCTGATTCTATATACTTTAAGTCCCTTGACTTCCCCTGGAAATTATCTGTCTATCTGGTCTTCTGGGACAGGGGCCTGTTGTGCTGATTTTCAGGTGTTAGCACTTGGGGGAGCTGCTCTGTCCCCTGCCTGGTGCAGGTCTCAGTGCGGGTAGTTTAACCCGTGAGGCCCCAGGAGGAACAACCCCAGTGGCACCGGCCAGCTCTGAAAACCTGTATTCAGCCCCAGCAGTAACTTGGGAGCAGTCCATCTGCAGGGCCTGGAGGCTCTGGGGCAGGGCCGCTGATCTGCTCAGCTCTGGGCAGGAGCGTCCTTGCTGTCCTGGGCCCTCTGGGTCTCTTCCTGTCTCGGGGGAGGCTGAATCCTGGGCTGTGTCCCGGCGCCCTGTGCTCCAGGGCCTGCCCTGTTGGATTCTCACTCCTGGCCGCATAGCCGCCTCACCGCCCAAGCCCCTCCGAGTTGCTCCCGGAGCCCCGCAGGCCCCTCCGCACGGAGCCTCTTCCTCTGCAGGAGGCACCGCCACCAAGCTGCTCCTGGGGCCATGCAAACCGCTCGGCACAGAGCCACCGCCCAAGCCCCTCAGAGCTGGTCTGGGGTCAATGCATGTGCCCTGCAGCCCTTAGGGAGCTCGGTGCACTCTTCTGGGAGTGCTGTGTCTGTTAGTGTCCCAGGGAGCCCGAGGGCATCTCCGCTTTCCTGGGTTCCTTCTCTGACTCCTTGAAAGCTCCATTCCACCCTGGAAGATTAGTGCAGCTCCTCCTTCTCCCAGGACAGAGCTCTTTTGTCCTGTGTGCACTCGCCCCGGCATTAGCCCGGATCCTTACAGGGCCCCTCACCCTTGGATGTCTTTTGTTCTTTATTTATTTTTCCCATCTTCCTACCTTGATAGAATCAAGACCTTTTCTCACTGTAACATTCCATCTCGTTTCTGTTTCAATCTCAGGCCGAATTCCTAGATTTTCAGGATGATTTGAAGGTTATCTAGGTAATTTTGTGGGGACAGGTGATTTGGGGACACTACACTTCCGCAATCTTGCCCCTCCTCCTCTATGTTGCCTTTTAGCTTTGGTTGTTTCCTTCACTTTGCAGAAGCTTTTCAATTTGATGAACTCCCAATAGTATTGTTGCTTTTGTTTTCTGCACCTCAGAGGCATATCTAGAAAGAACATCCAATGGCCAATGTCAAAGACGTTGCTGCCTATCTTTTCTTCTTTGTATGGTTTCAGGTCTCACATTTAGGTCTTTCATCCATTTTGAATTTATTTTTTATATACATGGTGTAAGAAAGTGGTCCAGTTTCATTCTTCTGCATGTGGCTGCCTGGTTTTCTCAACACCATTTGTTCTTATCCTGCGGTCAGGGTTAGGGTTTGTTGAAGAGACTGTCTTTGTGCTTTGGATATTCCTTCCTGTCTCGTTGTCGATTAATGGATCATAGAGTTACAGGTTTGTATCTTGTTTCAGCTTTCCATTCTGTTCTATTGACAAGCGTCTCCTGTTGGGAGATCCTTGATTGCTGATTCAATTTCTCTGCTGGTTATATGTCGCTTCAAGTTTCTTATTTCTTCCTTCTTCATTTTTGCTATGTTATATATTTCCTGGAATTGATCTATTTCTTCCAGGTTCTTGATTGCTGGCATATAATTTTTCATAATGTTCTCTTATAATCGTTTGTATTTCTCTAGTGTTGGTTGTTATTTCTCTTTTCTCATTTGTGATTTTATTTGGGTCCTTTCTCATCTTTTTATTTTTTCTTTTTTAAAGATTTTATTTATGTATTCATGAGAGACACAGAGAGGCAGAGGTATAGGCAGAGGGAAAATGAGGCTCCATGCGGGGAGCCTGATGTGGGACTTTATCCCCCATGTCCCCGGGTTCATGACCTGAGCCAAATCAGATTCTCAACCACTGAGGCAAAGAAGTGCCTTGCTGATTCAATTCCTTTGCTAGTTATGGGTCTCTTCACATTTTCTATTTCTTCCTATTTCAGTTTTGCTTGTATGCACATTTCTAGTATTTTGTCCATTTCTTCCAGGTCTCCCAGTTTGTTAGCATATAATTTCATAGTATTCCCTTTTAATTGTCTAATTTTTCTGGTGTTGATTCTGATCTCTCTTCTCTCATTTGTGATTTTATTTCTTTAGGTCTTTTTTCTCTCTTTAGTTTTAAGATTTTATTTATTTATTCAAAGAGATGCAGAGAGAGAGAAAGAGGCACAGACAGAGGCAGAGGGAGAAGCAGGCTCCATGCAGAGAGCCCGACATGGGACTCGATCCAGGGTCTCCAGATCACGCCCTGAGCTGCAGGCGGCACTAAACCACCACACCACCAGGGCTGATCGGTCTTTTCTCTTTTCTCATTGATAAGGCTGGCTAGGGCTTGATCCATTTTATTAATTATTTTGAAGAACCAGCTCTTAGTTTCCTTATTCCATTCTACTGTTTTGTTGTTTCTGTATTGTTTATTTCTGCTCTCATCTTTATTCTTTCCCTTCTTCTGTAGGCTTTAGGCTTTGTTTGCTATTCCTTTTCAAGCTCCTTTAGGTGTAGGGTTAGGATGTGTATTGGAGACTTCTTGTTTCTTGAGGTAGGCCTCTATTGCTATGTACTTCCCTCTGGACTGCCTTTGTTACAACCCAGAGGTTTGGAGAAACATGTTTTCATTTTCATTTGTTTAAATTTCCTCTTTAATTTCCTGGTTGCTCCATTCATTCTCTAGTAGGATGTTAATAATCTCCACATATTTTTGGTCTGTCCAAATGTTTTTTTTACTGTCGACTCCAAGTTTCATAGCGTCGTGTTCCAAAAATGTACAGCGTGTGATATCAACCTTCTTGTACCTGTTGTACCTGTTGAGGACTGATTTGTGGGCCATGATATGATCTGTTCTGGAGAATGTCCCATGTGCACTTGAAAGGAATGTGTATTCTGCTTTAGGATGAAATGTTCAGAATATATCTGTTGATTCCCTGTGGTCCGGTGTGTCAAGGCTATTGTTCCCTCTTGATTTTCTGCATAGTCGATTGGTCCATTGCCATAAGTGTTAAAATCCCCTGTCATTGTATTATTATCAGTGAGTTCCTGTAAGTTTGTTGTTAATTTGTTTCTATATTTAGATACTGCCATGTTGGCAGCATAAATATTTTGTTGTTTGACCTTGATAGAGAGTCTTTTTAATTATGAAATAATGCCCTTCTTCATCTCTTCTTAGAGTATTTGTTCTTTCTTGTTTGAAATTTAAATATTTTATTTATTTATTCATGAGAGATACACAGAGGAGCAGAGGAAGAAACATAGCAGAGTGAGAGGCAGGCTCTCCAAAGGGAGGCTGATGTGGGACTTGATCCTGGGATTCCAGGATCACACCCTGAGCCGAAGGCAGATGCTCAACCACTGAGCCACCAGGTGTCCCCCAGGGTTTCATTTCAAATCTCGTTTGTCTGATATAAGTATGAGTCCTCCAGCTTTCTTTTGATATCCATTAGCGTGATAGATGATTTTCCATCCCCTGACTTTCAATCTGTTGGTGTCTATAGGTCTAAGGTGAGCATCTTGTAGGCAGCGTACAGATGCATGTTGTTTTTTTAATAATAATTTTATTTATCAGAGAGACAGAGAGAGAGAGAGAGAGGCAGACAATTATGCAGAGAGAGAAGCTGTCTCCCCACCAGGAGCCCAATATGGGACTCGATCCCAGACTACAGGATCACACCCTGAGTCAAAGGCAGAGGCTCAACCCCTGAGCCACCCAGGCATCCCGGATCCACTTTTTAAGCTACTCTGATACCCTATATCTTTTGATTGGAGCATTTAGTCTATCAGCATTCAGAGTGACTATTCAAAGATGTGAACTTTGTGCCTTTGTGTTACCCATAGAGTTGGTGTTTCTGGTGATGTTCTCTGGGCCTTTCTAGTCTTTGTTTCTTTTGGTCTCTTTTTTTCCCCCACTAGAAGAGTCCCTCTTAAAATTCCTTACTGGACTGGTTAAGTGGTCCTGAACTCCTTTATATGTAGCCTGTCTGGGAAAATCTTTATCTCTCCTTCTGTCTTGTATGACACCCTTGCTGAAGTATTCATACAAATTGGACTGCAATAAAAATAAATTTAAAAACATAAAATAAATTCTTCTAATAAGATTGAGGAAAAAGGCATGTAGGAGGAAAACCAGAAGCAGAAAGAGAGGAGGACAGATTTCACCCTCCGTAGCCTTCACAGGGACCTGGTGTCCTTTCCAAGGAGGGCCCCCCCCTCCGGAGGATGCTTCCTGCCCCTCTGCCCTCCTTGTTGGAACACAGCAGGCACATCTCCATGCCTCCAGCACCTCTGCAGTCATGGCTTATAGCGTTATCCATGTATCCTATTGGAGACCACAGTTTTGTGTATGTAAGCATCTGGCTGCTGTTTGACAACATTGGGGGGATTCCGACTTTTGTTGGTTTTGAGGTGTGTGTGTGTCTATCACATGCAGCTATCACGTGCAGCTATCGGATCCGCTGGCTGGGTCACCAAAAAACACCAAAATGGTTGGCACAACATCATTTCTGGTGCTTGCGCTGGGCGGTTAGCTGGGCTATCCTGGCAGACCCGGGGCTCGCTCGTGCAGTTACTTTCAGCTGGAGGGTCAGCTGAGCTGGATGTTCCGGCTCTGCCACATTCTCATGTCCAGCAGTGGGTCTGGCCGCCCTGGAAGGCACGTGGGGTCGTCAGCTGTGTGTTCCTGGCGGCGCCCCTGCAGGGGCTAGTTGGGGCCTAGGTGGTGCCCCCTCCTCCTCTCTGGGGGTCTCTCTACGCCCCGTGCACAGAGTTCTGGGAAACACAGAAACGGGCTGGCTGTGCATTTTCGCACCACAACACTTTATTGACTTTCTACAGCAAACGGGCTCAGAGCTGTGGGTGCGTGCTTTCCCCTGGGGTGGGAGACCTCTCTGTCCTTTAATAGGGGGCAAGAATCACACAGGGTGGGGGCTGGGTGCTGGAGTCCCCCACCTGGGAGCATGTGTGGAATCCAGTTGGAGGTATGTGTCTTGAGGTTTCAGCCTGAGTGATCGTTCTGAGGACAGCAGAGCTGACCTGGACTTGCACCTCATGGGCACCTGTGCTGGGTCCCCGCAGGGCAGCTGGACACAGGCCTCGGGCCCTCTGGGCCCCAGCACATAGAGGAGCCCGTATCCTGGTGTGGGTGCAGGTGGGGCCCACCAGCTTACCCCTCCACAACCCACACTGGGGTGTCCTGGGATCCCCAGGGCTGCCCTAGGTCAGCGACCTGGATCAGTGGGGCACGCCCAGGGCCCAGCAGGCCACATCCAGCTGTGAGAGGGCTCGCTCAGCCCGGGACCAGAATCCAGGGCTGGCCAGGGCCATGTGGGCTGGATCCCATTGGTCTTTGTGTTGGGTCTAGGGCGGGGGCTCAAACCACCCCAGCCCTCACAGAGCCCAGGGCCAGGCCAGCCCAGATCTCCATGGGTTAGGGGCTGGTGTCCTGTGCAGGGTGTGCCGCCCTAAATGAGGGGCAGTGGGCGGAGGCAGGGCACAGTGGGTCCTCTGCACCACTTACCTGTACTCACCCTGTTGGGGGTTCCCTGTCTTCCCTCCTCCCTGTAACCCCTGGGTATTCTATGGGACACCCAGGCTTCTGATGGGAGCAGGGTATCCAGAGAAACCCGGGGAGGCTGAGCATGTCCCACAGGGGGCACCTGCACCGGGTCCTTGCTGAGGGCTGATGGTGTGGTGGTGGATGGTGTGGGGGCAAGGTTATGATGGTGGTGGAGTGTGGGGGATGGTGTAGGGGTGATGGTGTTGGGGTATAGTGTGAGTGGGGATTGTGTGGGGCTGTGTGGGTGTTAGGGGGATGGTGTAGGTGGGATGCCATTGCGAATGATGATGTAGGGGGATGGTGTGGGAGTGGGGAATGAGGGGGATGTCGTGGGGGGCCTGCGGACACAGGGCATCTCCTTCCTCTAAGATGCACAAGGAGATGTCTTCAATTAAAGGCGACTAGTCTGGGGTTTGCAGTGACACCTGTCCCTGGGGCACCGTGTTGTTAGTGCAGGGCCCTGGCTGGACCGGGGGCATCATCTGGGGTTCATCATACTATGTATGTTTTCAAATTGCAAATTGTCTCAAGTTAAATGCATAGAATTTAGAATAATATAAAGCACCAAGAGTGGGTGTCACTTTGACCCGTCCAACCCTCATGGCATGATGTGTGTCCTGCTCCAGCCATGCCTCCTGGCCCCCAGGTCTGGTTCCTCCCCCCACGACCCCCACCCCATCCCCTGCTTCTCATGGGGCCGTCCCTCTCCCCTTTGGCGTTCAGCTCCCATGGCAACCCCTGGAGGCCCCATCCTAGTGGCCTCCTCATCCCCGAGGCACCGGGAGTGTGGGCACGGGAATCATCCCAGCATCCTACCATGGAGCAGTGTGTTTTTGGCTGCTATTGCTCCCCCCGGCATCAGAAGCTCAGTTTTACCTACCCAGGAGGCCCCAGGCCTCCCTCAGGGCCCCAAAGCCTCCTGGCCCAGCAGCCTCACCTGACTCCCTAGCCATCCCAAAATATGGTGTGGCTGCCGAACTTCCTGCTGACGTCCAAGTCTACCTGCGTGATGTCCCTGGAGGAGACCAGGGCCTCCTCCTTCATTTCCTTTGGGAAAACCGGGAGGAGGAGCAGGCGTCAGGGACACAGACCCCGACCTGTCATGAGCTGACATGCTGGGCAGGGAGCCCTGTGGCCACCATGGGAGTGTGTCCTGCTGAAACCTCCTTCCTTCCTCTGGGAGGCCGGGCATGGCAGGAGTGCCCACTGTACCCATGGGACCTGTGTGAGGGCATGTGCCCTGCTGTTGTGGACGGGGATGTGACTGAGTATCACGCTGGGTGGAAGGGGATAGGGGTTCAGCCAGGTGGGACGTGACATGGGGGTGTTGTGACCAAGATTGCGAATCTGAGAAACCACTACGGAGCTGACATTGATGCAAACCCACAAGGTTTGATTTCCAAACTCGAGTTTGCGTCCAAGTACACCCGACACAGCAGAGCAGGAACATGGACCCCGAGGTGGGTTTTTGCTTAGTTTTAAGGGCTTGTCTCGGGGACCTCCAGAAAGGCTGGAGTAATTCCTCAAGTTCTGTTTATATTTTTATATGGGGCCTTCAAGGCATTGACCTCTGTTCTCATTCTAATAGACACCTCCATCCCTTGGTGTGGGTTCAGTTCTTATTCGATTGTGGGGCTTTCTAGGACATTAAGCTGTAAACTTTTTTTTTTTTTTACTGTAACTGAAGTAATGTAAATTTCAGCTCTTCTTCACTGGGGCCTGTGATGGATGGACTTGTTCGAACGCTGAACTTAAAGTGGAAAGACCTTCATTTTCTCAGCCTCATTGCATCCCCTCTCCTCCTATCTAGCTCCTTCACCTTCCCCGGAGCTCCTGAGAGAGCAATTGCAAATGACCTCAGCATGGCAGTGTTTGTTGGGGATCAGGCCTAGAGATTTTGGATCAGGAAGAGCTGGGGTGTGGGCATCCCGGCTGTGCAGCTGGATTCTATGCTGCAGACTCTTATTCCCTAAGGCTATCTTGACAACTGACTTTGTAGGTAGAAAAGCTGTCCTTTCTCTTTAAAAGATGAAGAGCATGGGGATCCCTGGTTGGCATAACCCTTTAGAGCCTGCCTTTGGCCCAGGGCGCGATCCTGGAGACCCGGGATGAGTCCCGCGTCAGGCCCCCGGTGCATGGAGCCTGCTTCTCCCTCTGCCTGTGTCTCTTCCTCTCTCTCTCCCACTGTGTGCCTACCATAAATAAATAAAATTTAAAAAAAAATAAATAAAAGATGAAGAACGAGTCAAAGCCTTTTTTCTCTGCTCCACTGATTGCTCAGATTCCAATCTGAGATGTATTTTCTGTTAATAAGGATAATTTACTATCCGTAGTACTATGCTTAAAATATTCTGACACAAGTATTTCAGAGGGATGAGGGTTTCTCATCTCTTTCTTCACAGCTCAGTCACTCCTCAGGAAATGCATCTTTAAGGATCTGGAAACAACTTAGAGGCATTAATACCAATGGTCCTATTATTATGCAACGGATACTTCCCTGAGATTCTTCTGCTATTTCAACTGACACTGAAACACTTTGAACTCTCTGGAAGACAAATGTCAAGGAAATAAATGTTATGCATTGCTAATTTTAAATGCACTTGCAATATGGTGTCTATTATAATACAAGTATTCTTATCTGATTTTTGCTATTTATTATCCTTTCCTGCTTTTCAGGTTGAGGAGGCATTATACGTGTTCGTAAGTGTTTTTCTTTCCTTCTGATATAAAATTACTTTGTTCCCATCAAAGGAACTCTTTAAGAATAAGGCAAAAGTTAATTCAACGATTCTTAAAAAGTCTTCACACTTGGAGACTGAATCATTTAAGTCAATTTTCAAAATAAATCTTATTTATTAGGAAAAAAAGATTTATAGGGAAATTGAGAAGATAGTACAGTGCATTCACATGCCCTTGCACTCAATTTCTCCAATTATTGATATATTAATACGGTACAAATAATAGCTATTGAATCAAATTAAAATATTCGCAGTAACCAAAGACCATACATTATTCATATTTCCTTAGTTTTTGCTACTTTACCATCCGTAATATCACACTCCATTTTTCCTCCTGTTTTCTTAGGCTCCTCTGCATTGTGACAGTCTTTCAGCCTTTGCTTGTTGTTGTTGAACTGGAACACTTTGAGAAGTAGAATATTTTGTAAAATTTCCCTCAGTTGGTACATGTCTGTGGTTTATCTCATGACTGAACTGTTTTTGTGGATTATATACAGAGATATACTGCCATTTTTATTATATCATATAAAGGATAGATACTATCAACAGGATTTATCAGTCTTGGCATCGATGTGATCATCTTGCTGAGGTAGTGTTTGTCATCTTTCTTCGTAGTAAAGTGATTATTATGATTATTATTATGAGTTATTATATTATCATTATCATTTTAAGTTTTTCATAATATATTTTGTAGAAGGAAGTTACTATGTGTATTCCACACATAAGATTGGTAAGTTCTGCTCATGAACTTCACGGTGGAATGTCTGCACAAATGTTTGAAATTCTTCTACATGGGAGATTTCTCTTCCGTGTGGGTTTGTTTGTTTGTTTTTCAAAGATGTTATTTATTTATTTGAGAGAGAGAGGAGAGAAAAAGCATGAGCAAGAGGGGCAGAGGGAGAGGGAGCAGCAGGTTCCCTGCTGAACAGGGAGCCTGCCTTGGGACCTGGATCATTATCTGAGCCTAAGGCAGAGGCTTAACTGAGCCACACAGGTGCCACTCTTTCTTTCTTTCTTTCTTTCTTTCTTTCTTTCTTTCTTTCTTTCTTTCTTTCTTTCTTTCTTTCTTTTTAATAATAAATTTACATTTTATGGTGCTCAATTTGCCAACATACAGAATAACACCCAGTGCTCATCCCGTCAAGTGTCCCCCTCAGTGCCACTCACCCATTCACACCCAACCCCGCCTTCCTCCACTTCCCTCAGCCCTAGTTCTTTTCCCAGAGTTTGGTGTCTTTATGTTCTGTCTTCCTTTTCTGTTATTTCCCACACATTTCTTCTCCCATCCCTTATATTCCCTTTCACTATTATTTATATTCCCCAAGTGAATGAGAACATACAATGTTTGTCCTTCTCCGATTGACTTACGTCACTCAGCATAATACCTTCCACTTCCATCCACGTTGAAGCAAATGGTGGGTATTTGTCGTTTCTCATGGCTGAGCAAGGCCCACCTTTTCTCTCTCTTCATCTTCTGAGTCTCCTATGATATGAATGTTATTGTTTTAATAAGTGGCTGAGTTCCCTAAGTCTGCCTCTGTGGTCCATAAATTTCCTTGTTTTTAAGGCTTCCCCTTGGGACTGCACCTCAGTTATAGCATTTTTAACATTGGCCTGACTAGTTTTTAGTTCTTTTATTTCTACACTAAGGGATTCTCTAGTTTTCTTCTGTGCTTTTTGTCTAGCCCAGCTGCTACCTTTATAATCATTGTTTTAAACTGTAGTTAGACATCCTATATGTGAAAAAAAAAAAGACATCCTATATGTGTATTGATGGACTTCCTGACTGTGAGTACTACCTCATGTTATTTTTATGGAGGTGAATTTCTCCATCTCATTACTTTTTCCAGAAAAGAAAGAAGGAAGAAACAGAAAAACCAAGAAAATCAATAACAACTGCCCTCCAAAAAAATAAAAACCACCTGAATATTTTGGCCTGCTTGTTAAAAGATTCTAAATCCCAAGATATGAATCACAATTAAAGAACCGTGAAAGTAAAAATGAGAAATAAATAAGGTACATACATAAAAATTAAAATAAGGCAATTAATAAAATAGCATCAAAGAAAATAAACGAAAATAAAGCAAAAAGTACAAAGGAAGCTAGACCCTATATTCCAGGTTGAGCTGAAGCTCTGCAGCCTCTGTGGTCCAAAAACTTGGTGGCAGCAAGTGGTCTGTTCCAGGTCTGGGGATGGGCCCTGGTGTACATCTGCCTGGGAGATTCACCTGTGAGGTCAGAGGCGGGGTGGTCGTCAGCCATTGGCCTCCATCGGGCAGTCTGTGCTTCTCCCTGAGACTCGGCGCAGATGGGCAGGATGCGGGTGGGGACGCTGGGTCCTCTGGCTCTGGGGCTAAGCATTCCTCCCCCTGTCTGCAGGCCCTCCACAGAAGAGCCCCCAAGCCCCCGGGTCTCCGCCGTTTCTCTCAGAAGCCTGCGTTCATTCTGCCCGCGTCCGAGCTTCTTTTGGTTTTGTTTTTTTATCTCAGACTGTTGTGCCCAAGATTGAGAATCTGAGAAACCACCGAGAAGCTGATTACGATGCAAACACACGAGGGATTATTTACAAGCTCAATCTTCTCTCCAAGTATATTGGACACAGCGGAGCAGGGAATTGGACCCCGAGGAGGGCTTTAGCTTAGTTTTAAGGGCTGGTCTCGGGGACCTCCAGAACGGCTGGAGCAATTCCTCAAGTTCTGTTTACATTTTGATATGGGGACTTCAAGGGCATTGAGCTCTGTTCACATTCTAATAGGGGCTTCCTGTTCTTGGCCTGGGCCCAGTTTTGATTCAATTGTGGGGCTTTCTAGGACATTAAGCTGTAAACAGCAAAGGTTCCACACCTGGAAGGGGGACGTCACACTGTCCCTATATGCTGAAGATGCGGTACTAGAAACAAGAAACCCGAGAGCCTCCACCAAAACCTGTTAGAACTAAGGAGTGAGTTCAGTAAAGTCACGGGACACAAACTGACCCTACAGAACAGCGTAGCCTTGCTGTGTCCCGACAATGAGCACTCAGGAAGGAAAGGAAGGACGTGACGCCCTTCTCAGGAGCATCAAGGTGAATAAATAATGAGACTGAACCAAAGGAGCACAAGACATGTGCACTGAGCCATACCAGGCTCTGGGAGGCTGTCCTGGGCTTGTGGGGTGGGAGCCTCATCTTGTGAAAATGTCCACAGTTCCTGAAGGGACCCTCAGTTTCAATGTCATTCCTATCAAATCATGGTGGCAGATCTTAGAAATAAGAAAAAAAAAAACCATAACATCCATTACCCCCAACAAATGACCCCAAATAGCAAATCAGTATTTGAGAAGCACGACAGAGTGGGACACATCACTTTCTGATTTCAAACGATATCACAGAGACACAGGATAAAGTAGTGTGGTTCTCAAGCCCCCGGCTGGCTCCATCGGTTAAGCATCCGACTCCTGACCTCACCTCTGGTCCTGATCTCAAGGTCGTGAGTACTCTCCGTGGGCTGGGCCATGGATGAGGCGTGGAGCCTACTTAGATAAACCAGACCCACCTGGGGTGGTCCCGGCATAAGCTGAATGAGCAAAACAGAGAGTCCAGAAGGAAATGGGCACTGATACAACTGATTTTTTAACTTAATTTAATTTAAACCCAATTAATTAACATATATTGTATTATACTTTCAGAGGAAGTATTCAGGGATTCACCAGTTGGAGATAACAGCAGTGCCCGAGACATCACGTGCCCTCCTTCATGCTGGTCCCCTGTTATCCCCCCACCTCCAGCGACCCTCAGTTTGTTTCCTATCATTAAGAGTCTGTATGTCCTACATCTGTTTTCATCTTATTTGTTTTTCCTTCCCTTCACAGTAGTTCATCTGCTTTACTTCTTTAATTTCACCTATGAATGACACCACATGGTCATTCTCTTTCCAGACTGACTTATTTCGCTTAACATGATCCCTTTAGTTCTATCCACATCATTGCAAATGGCAAGATTTCCTACTCTTTGATAGCTGAGTACCATTCCTCTCTCTATGACCATCATCTATTTCCCATCCTCTTTATCCATCATCAGCCCGAGTACACCGAGGCTCCTCCCACAGTGTGACTAATGTGGACACGGCTGCTGTGGACATTAGGGTGCAAGTGTCCAGAGTCTCACTGCATCTGTATCTTCTGAGTGAGCTCCAGGCCTTTCAACTGCTGGTCGCAGGGCGGCTTTATTTGTAACTTCCTCAGGGACCACCACACTGTTTCCAGGGCTGCTGCACCAGCCCGCGGTCCCGCCCACAGTGGATGAGGGTATGTGACATTTCCAGGACGTGGTAAATGTCTGGTCCACATTTCATTTCACGTCCTGTGGGCTGCAATTCCTTGTCCTTAAGTATTTCTGGGGAAGCCAGGTGTTGGGCTCCTTTTCAGTGAGAGGTTTCTAAAGCTAGCATGCCCCATTTGGAGCCTGAAAGGAGGCAAGTGGGGCTATGGAGCACCCGCTGCCTCCTGCACAGCCTCCTGCAGTGTCTGAGCTTCCAGCAGCGGCTGCCCGAGACCAGGCCCCTCCCATGGGGTGTGCATGTGCAGTAGGCCTCCTCTGCCTGCACTAACAGGAGCCAGCCTCTGCTGGGGAGGCCTGAGGAGGACTTGGGGACGCATCTACGCTGATGAGCTGCAGCCTCCTCAGGACGCGCGGGAGTCTTTTGGGGGAAATTGGGCCGCGTTCACGCTGACAGGAGACCCGGTCTCCTCAGGACCCGCGGTGAGGCTTTAGGAAGATGTGGGCCCGCATCCACCCTGACAGGAGCCCTGAGCCACCTCAGGACCTGCGTGGAGGCTTCAGGAAATTGTGGGCCCGCATCCACGCTGTCAGGAGCCCCTGAGCAGCCTCAGGACCTGCGGGAAGGCTTCGGGAAGATATGGGTCCTCATCCCCGCTGACAGGAGCCCCTGAGCCGCCTCAGGACCTGCAAGGAGGCTTCAGGAAGATGTGGCACCGTGTCCATTCTGGCAGGAGCTCCCGGGCCTCTCAGGACATAAGTTGAGGCTTCTGGAAGCTGGGGGCAGCATTCATGGTTACAGGAGCCCCGGCCACCTCAGAACCCTCAGTGACGCTCTGGGAGGACTTGGGGCCACAGGGACACAACAGGACGATGACTTCCTCAGGACCCCCGGTGTAGACTTTGGGAAATATGGGGATGTGTCCATGTGGACAGAAGACCCCAGCCTTGTCAGAGCCTGTGGTGAGGCCTAAGAAAGATGTGGATGCTGAATCCACACTGACAGGATTCTCCGGCCTCCTCAGGATGCACTGTGAAGGATTGGAATGATTTGGGGCCACGTCCATGCTGACAGGAGCCCCAATCCTCCTCAGGTCTTATGGTGAGGCTGAGGAAAATGTGGGGCCACGTCAAGACTGAGAGGACGCCCGTCCTCCTCAGGACCTGCACTTTGGCTTTGGGACACATGGGGTTGTGTCTAGGCTGACAGGAACCCACAGCCTCCTCAGGAAGTGCAGTGAGTTTTCAGGGGCGGTGGGGCCATGTCCAGGCTGACAGGATCCCCCGGCCTCCTGAGAACCTGCTGTGAGGCTTCCAGAGGATGTGAGGCATAGTCCACAGTGACAGGAGACCCGGCGTACTCAGGACCTGCTGACTATGACTCTGGAACACGTGGGGCCACGTGCGCACTCACAGGAGCCCGGCTTCCTCAGGACTCCCTGGAGGAACCTGGACGCGCCTTTGGGGGCCACGTCCATATCAAAGGGACTCCTCAGAACCATATAGTTAGGGAATGGGTAGAATGAATGGTAGGGTTAGTGGAGGGGAGGCAGTTGGTGGTTAGGCTTAGGTTAGATGTTAGGGGTTAGTGATTATGCTTATGGTTACGGATTAGAGGTTAGGGTGAGGGATAAGGGTAAGGGTCAGTGGTTTGGAGTTAGGATGGGGGTTTGGATTAGGGACAGGAGTTAGAGTTAGGTTTAGGGTTTAGACTTTAGGGATTAGGGCAGGAGGTTAGGAGTTGGGGTTTGGATTATGGTTAGAGTTAGGGTTGCGGTAGGCTTGCAGTTAGGGTGAGGGGTTAGAGTGTGAGTTAGGGTTACGGTTAGAGGTTAGAGTTAAAGTTAGGGCTAGGTTTAGGGTTAGGGCGAGGGTTAGGTTTAGTGTTTGTTTAGAGGTTAGGGTTAGGGTCAGGTCAGGGTCAGGGTACGGTTTTGGAAAAGGGTAGAGAGGGTTAGCAGTGGGTTAGGGATTAGTTTTAGGGTACGGGTTAGGGTACAGTTTGGGGTATGAGATAGGATTAGTATTAGAGGGTTAGGGTTAGGGTACAGGTTTGGGTTAGGAATAGGATTTGAGTACATTAAGTTAAGTTATTGTTAGAGGTTAGGGTTAGGGTTAGATTTAAGGTAAGGGTCAGGGTTAAGGGTTTAGAATAGGTTTAAGAGTTAGGGTGAGGGTTGGCAGGAAGGTTCAGTGAAGGTGTTTCGGTCTTGGGGTTTGTGTTTGGTTTTTGATTAGTGATAGTTCTTGTTTAAGGGTTAGGTTAACATTAGGCTTAAGTGTAGGGTTAGGTATGCCTGTGTATGGTTAGAGTTTGTGTCTTGTCATGTGCCTGCAATGGGACTCCTAGCATCTTGGGCAGTTTAGTTTTATGTACTCTATTTAGGTTTTGGTTTCAAAGATAACCTGACTCCACCAAGTCAGTGGCCTCCCTAGAGAATCCATATCCAGTCTTCTGCTGGGGTCAGAATAGACATGGCAGGCTTCTCCCAAGCTGAGCTAAGGAGGGGATTTGTGGCTCTAAAGACTCTCTGTTTGGATTTTCAGTTGCATTTCTGATTTTATCTCTTCTGCGCACATGTTTCCTCTATACTACGAATTATTATTTTAAAGTTTTACTTGAATTCCTCTTTGTAAACACAGTATGATATAGTTTCAGGTTTACCACATAGTGATTCAACCCTTGAATACAACGCCTGGTACTGGTCAGAGTTGACCTCCACTATCCCCATCCCCTGATTCCCCATCCCCTCCACCTTCCTCTGGTATTTATTAGTTTATTCTGTGTGGTTAAGAGTGTGTTTCTTGGTTTGCATCTCTCATCCCCCCCTTCGCCCCTTTGCCAGTTTGTTTGGTTTCTTACAATTCACATGTGAATGCAATTGTATGGTATTTGGTATCTGTGTTTCTCTGACTGACTGAGTTCATTTAGCATAAGTCCCTTTCACTTCTCCCACGTCATTGTAAATGGCTTCATTTCATCCCTTCTGATGAATGAGTGATGCCGCAGTGTGTATATTTACCACATTGTCTCTGCCCATTCATCTGTCGATGGACATCTGGGCTGTATACACAGTTTCGCTGTTGTTGATAAAGCTGCTACCAACACTGGGCTGCGTGTTCCTCTTCGAATCTACTAAACGACTTTTGTATCCTCGGGGTAAATACCTAGCTGTGCAATTTTGGAATCATAGGGTAGCTCTATTTTTAACTTTTAATTTTTTTTTATGATAGTCACAGAGAGAGAGGTAGAGACACAGGCAGAGGGAGAAGCAGGCTACATGCAACGGGGTCCCAACGTGGGATTCGATCCCGGGTCTCCAGGATCACGCCCTGGGCCAAAGGCAGGAGCCAAACTGCTGCGCCACCCAGGGATCCCCTATTTTTAACTTCGAGGACCCTCCAGACTGTTTTCCACAGTGGCTGCACCTTTATTTATGTATTCATGAGAGACACATAGAGGCAGATTTATATCAGAGGGAAAATGAGGATCCATGCAGGGAGCCTGATGTGGGAAGTGACCCCCCATGACCCCGAGATCATGACCTGAGCCAAAGCAGATGCTCAACCACTGAGGCACCCAGGTGCCTTGCTGATTCAATTTCTTTGCTAGTTATGGGTCTGTTCATATTTTCTAATTCTTCCTATTTCAGTTTTGCTCGTTTGCACATTTCTAGGGATTTCTCCATTTATTCCAGGTCTCCCAGTTTGTTAGAGTATAATATTTTATAGAATTCCCTTATAATTGTCTTATTTTCCTGGTGTTGATTGTGATCTCTCTTCTCTCATTTGTGATTTTATTTATTTAGGTTTTTGCTTTTCTCGTTGATAAGGCTGGCTAGGGCTTGACCCATTTTATTAATTATTATGAAGAACAAGCATTAGTTTCATTATTCCATTCTACTGTTATGTTTTTCTGCATTCTATATTTCTGCTCTCATCTTTATTTTTTCCCTTCTTCTGTAGGCTATAGGCTTTGTTTGCTATTCCTTTTCCAGCTCCTTTAGGTGTAGGGTTAGGTTATGTATTGGAGACTTCTTGTTTCTTGACGTAGGCCTGTATTGTTATTTACTTCCCTCTTAGGATTGCCTTTGCTACATCCCAGAGGTTTGGAGAAACATGTTTTAATTTTCATTTGTTTTAAATTTCCTCGTTAATTTCCTGGTTGCTCCATTCATTCTCTAGTAGGATGTTCATAATCTCCACGTATTTTTGGTCTGTCCAATTTTTTTCTTTTTTTTAAGATTTTATTTATTTATTTATGATAGTCACAGAGAGAGAGAGAGAGAGGCAGAGACACAGGCAGAGGGAGAAGCAGGCTCCATGCACTGGGAGCCCGATGTGGGATTCGATCCCGGGTCTCCAGGATCGCGCCCTGGGCCAAAGGCAGGCGCCAAATCGCTGCGCCACCCAGGGATCCCATCCAATTTTTTTTCTTACTGTCGGCTTCGAGTTTCATAGCATCGTGGTCCAAAAATGTACAGGGTGTGATATCAACCTTCTTGTACCTGTTGTACCTGTTGAGGGCTGATTTGTGGCCCATGATATGATCTGTTCTGGAGAATGTCCCATGTGCACTTGAAAGGAATGTGTATTCTGCTTTAGGAATAATAGTTCAGACTATATCTGTTGAGTCCCTGTGGTCCAGTGTGTCAAGGCTATTGTTCCCCTGTTGATTTTCTGCATAGACGATCTGTCCATTGCCATAAGTGGGTGATAAAATCCCCTGTCATTATATTATTATCAGTGAGTTCCTGTACATTTGTTGTTAATTGGTTTCTATATTTAGGTACTCTCATGTTGGCAGAATACATATTTAGTTATTTGAACTTTTTTTAAATAAATTTATTTTTTATTGGTGTTCAATTTACCAACAAACAGAATAACACCCAGTGCTCATCCCGGCACGTGCCCCCTCAGTGCCCGTCACCCATTCACCCGCACCCCCTGCCCTCCTCCCCTTCCAGCTCCCTCGTTCCTTTCTCAGAGTTAGGGGTCTTTATATTCTGTCTCCCTTTCCGATATTTCCCACACATTTCTTCTCCATTCCCTTATATTCCCTTTCACTATTATTTATATTAACCAATTGAATGAGAACACACGTTTGTCCTTCTCCGATTGACTTACTTCACTCAGCATGATACCCTCCAGTTCCATCCACGTTGAAGCAAATGGTGGGTATTTGTCATTTCTAATAGCTGAGTAATATTCCATTGTATACATAAACCACATCTTCTTTATCCATTCATCTTTCGATGGACACCATGGCTCCATCCACAGTTTCGCTATTGTGGACATTCCTTCTAAAAACATCGGGGTGCAGGTGTCCCGGCATTTCATTGCATCTGAATCTTAGTGGTAAATCCCCAACAGTGCAATTGCTGGGTCGTAGGGCAGGTCTATTTTTAACTCTTTGAGGAACCTCCACACCGTTTTCCGAGGGGCTGTACCAGTTCACATTCCCACCAACAGTGTAAGAGTGTTCCATTTTCTCCGTATCCTCTCCAACATTTGTAGTTTCCTGCCTTGTTAATTTTCCCCATCCTCACCGGTGTGAGGTGATATCTCATTGTATTTTTGATTTTTTATATCCCTGAGGCACGTGATGCAGAGCATTTTCTCATGTGCATGTTGGCCATGTTCATGTCTTCATCTGTGAGATTTCTGTTCATGTATTTTGCCCATTTCATGATTGGATTGTTTGTTTCTTTGGTGTTGAGTTTAAGAAGTTCTTTATAGATCTTGGAAACTAGCCCTTTATCTGATACATCTTTTGCAAATATCTTCTCCCATTCTGTAGGTTGTCTTTTAGTTTTGTTGACTGTATTCTTTGCTGTGCAAAAGCTTCTTATCTTGATGAAGTGGCAATAGTTCATTTTTGCTTTTGTTTCTTTTGCCTTCGTGGATGAATCTTGCAAGAATTTACTGTGGCCGAGTTCAAAAAGTGTGTTGCCTGTGTTCTACTCTAGGATTTTGATGGACTCTTGTCTCACATTTAGATCTTTCATCCATTTTGAGTTTATCTTTGTGTATGGTGCAAGAGAGTGGTCTAGTTTCATTCTTCTGCATGTGGATGTCCAATTTTCCAGCACCATTTACTGAAGAGACTTTCTTCCAATGGATAGTCTTTCCTCCTTTGTCGAATATTACTTGACCATAAAGTTGAGGGTCCACTTCTGGATTCTCATTTCTGTTCCATTGATCTATGTGTCTGTTTTTGTGCCAGTACCACACTGTCTTGATGACCACAGCTTTGTAGTACAGCCCGAAATCTGGCATTGTGATGCCTCTAGATATCGTTTTCTTTTTAAAATTCCCCTGGCTATTCGGGATCTTTCCTGATTTCACACAAATCTAAAAAAATAATTTGTTCTAACTCTCTGAAGAAAGTCCATGGTATTTTGATAGGGATTGCATTAAACGTGTACATTGTCCTTGGTAACATTGACATTTTCATAATATTAATTCTGCCAATCCATGAGCATGGAGTATTTTTCCATCTCTTTGTGTCTTCCTCAATTTCTTTCAGAAGTGTTCTATAGTTTTTAGGGTATATCCTTTACCTCCTTGGTTTGGTTTATTCCTAGGTATCTTAAGCTTTTTGGTGCAATTGTAAATGAAATTGACTCCTTAATTTCTCTTTCCTCAGTCTCATTGTCAGTGTATAGATATGTCATTGATTTCTGGGCATTGAGTTTCTTTCTTGAAACGCTACCAAATTGCTGTATAAGTTCTAGCAATCTTGGGGTGGAGGCTTTTGGATTTTCTAGGTAGAGTATCATGTCATCAGCAAAGAGGGAGTGTTTGACTACTTCTTTGCCAATTTGAATGCCTTTTTTTTTTTGAATGCCTTTAATGTCTTTTTGCTGTTTGACTGCTAAGGGTAGGACTTCCAGACAATGTTGAATAGCAGTGGTGAGAGTGGACATCCCTGTCTTGTTCCTGATCTTAGGGGAAAGGCTCCCAGTGCTGCCCCATTGAGAATGATACTTGCTGTGGGCTTTTCCTAGATTGCTTTTAAGATGACGAGAAATATTCCGTCTCTCCCTATGCTCTGAAGTGTTTTGATCAGGAATGGATGCTCTATTTTGTCAAATGCTTTCTCTGCATCTAATGAGAGGATCATATGGTTCTTGGTTTGTCTTTTGCTGATATGATGAATCACATTGATTGTTTGATGAGTGTTGAACCAACCTGTGTTCCGAGGATAAATCCTACTTGGTCATGGTGAATAATTTTCTTAATGTACTTTTGGATCCTATTGTCTAGTATCTTGTTGAGAATTTTTGCATCCATGTTCATCAGGGCTATTGGTCTGTAATTCCCCTTTTTGGTGGGGTCTTTGTCTGGTTTTGGAATTAAGGTGATGCTGGCCTTATAGAAGGTATTTGGAAGTACTCTATCTCTTTCTATCTTTCCAAAAAGCTTTAGTAGGATAGGTATGGTTTCTTCTTTAAACGTTTGACAAAATTCCCCTGGGAAGCCATCTGGCCCTGGACTTTTGTGTCTTGGGAGGTTTTAGATGACTGCTTCAATTTCTTCCCTGGTTATTGGCCTGTTTAGGTTGCATGTTTCTTCCTGTTCCAGTTTCGGTAGTTTCTGGCTTTCCAGGAATGCGTCCATTTCTTCTAGATTGCCTAATTTATTGGTATATGGCTTTTCATAATATGTTTTTAAAATCGTTTGTATTTCCTTGGTGTTGGTAGTGACCTATCCTTTCTCATTCATGATTTTATTAATTTGAATATTCTCTCTCTTCTTTTTAATAAGGTTGGCTAATGGTTTATCTATCTTATTAATTCGTTCAAAGAACCAACTACTCGTTCTGTTGATCTGTTCCAGAGTTCTTCTGGTCTCGATTTCCTTGAGTTCTGCTCGAATTTTAATTAACTCTATTCTTCTGTTGGGTGTAGGATCTATCTGCTTTTTTTTTCTCTAGCCTCTTTATGTGTAAGGTTAGCTTTTGTATTTGAGTAGTTTCCCGTTTTTGAATAGATGCTTGTATTGTGATGCATTTCCCCTTTAGGACTGCTTTTGCTGCATCCCAAAGTTTTTGAATGGTTGTATGTTCATTCTCATTAGTTTCCATGAATCTTTTAATACTTCCTTAATTTCCTGGTTGACCCTTTCATCTTTTAGCAGGATGATCCTTCACTTCCACGTGTTTGAGCTCCTTCCAAACTTCTTGTTATGATTTAGTTCTAATTTCAAGGCATTATGGTCTGAGAATATGAAGGGGTCGATCCCAATCTTTTGGTATCCGTTCAGACCCTATTTGTGACCCAGTATGTGGTCTGTTCTGGAGAAAGTTCCATGTGCACTTGAGAATAATGTGCATTCAGTTGAGTTTGGATGTAAAGTTCTGTAGATTTCTGTGAAATCCATCTGGTCCAGTGTATCATTTAAAGCTCTCGTTTCTTTGGAGATGTTGTGCTTAGAAGACCTATCGACGGTAGAAAGAGCTAGATTGAAGTCACCAAGTATAAGTGTATTATTATCTAAGTATTTCTTTACTTTTGTTATTAATTGGTTTAAATATTTGGCAGCTCCCACATTCGGGGCATATATTGAGGATTGTTTAGTCCTCTTGTTGGATAGATCCCTTAAGTACGATTTAGTGTCCCTCTTCATCTCTCACTACAGTCTTCGGGGTAAATTTTAGTTTTTCTGATATAAGGATGGCTACCCCTGCTTTCTTTTGAGGACCATTTGAATGGTAAATGGCTCTCCAACATTTAATTTTCAGATTGTAGGTGTCCTTCTGTCTAAAATGAGTCTCTCGTAGACAGCAAATAAATGGGTCCTGCTTTTTTATCCAGTCTGAAACCCTGCCCCTTTTGATGCGGTCATTAAGCCCGTTCACATTCAGAGTTACTATGGACAGATATGAGTTTAGTGTCATCATGATATCTATTCAGTCCTTGTTTTTGTCGATTGTTCCACTGAACTTCCTAAAGGGGAATTTTAAGAGTCCCCCTTAAAATTTCTTGCAGAGCTTGTTGGAGGTCACATATTCTTTCAGTTCCTGCCTGTCTTGGAAGCTCTTTATCTCTCCTTCCATTTTGAATGAGAGCTTTGCTGGATAAAATATTCTTGGTTGCATGTTCTTCTCATGGAGGACCCTGAATATATCCTGCCAGCCCTTTCTGGGCTGCCAGGTCGCTGTGGAGACGTCTGCTGTTACCCTAATGCTCCTCCCCATAAAGGTCAGGGATTTCTTGTTTCCTGCTGCTTTAAGGATCTTCTCTTTATCTTTGGAATTTGCAAGCTTTATTATTAAATGTCGAGGTGTTGGACAGTTTTTATTGAGTTTAGCGGGGAATCTCTCTATTTCCTGGATCTGAATGCCTGTTTCCCTTCCTTGATTAGGAAAGTTTCAGGTATGATTTGTTCAAATACATATTCTGGCCCTCTGTCCATTTTGGTGCCCTCGGGAACCCTAATTACACGTAGGTTTTTCTTCCTCAGGCTGTCGTTTATTTCCCTTAATCTGTCTTCTGGTCTTTTAGTTGTCTGTCTCTTTTTACCTCAGTTTCTCTCTTTGCCATCAACTTGTCTTCTACATCACTCACTCGTTCTTCCACCTCGTTAACCCTCATCATTAGGACTTCTAGTTTGGATTGCATCTCATTCAATTGATTTTTAATTTCGGCCTGATTGTATCTAAATTCTGCAGTCATGAAGGCTTTTGAGTCCTTTATGCTTTTTTTCTAGAGCCACCAGTAGCTGTATAATCGTGCTTCTGAATTGGCTTTCTGACATTGGATTTTAAATCAGATTTTGTAACTCTGTGGGAGAGAGGACTGTTTCTGATTCTTTCTTCTGAGGTGAGGTTTTCCTTCGAGTCATTTTGCTCAGTGCAGAGTGGCCAAAATCAAATTGTATTGGGAAAAGGAGAAAAAGAGAGGAGAGAAAGAAGGAAAGAAAAGAGAAAAAGAAAAAAGAATAAAGAATAAAGGAAGAAAGAAAAAAAGGGAATAAAAAGAGGAAGAAATAGAAAGAAAGGGGGGGAAATGGGTGGGGGAAGCAATCAGAAATAAAAAAAAAATCATGGGGGAGTATCTTCTGATTCTGTATACTTAAAGTCCCTTGACTTCCTCTGGAACTTGTCCGTCTAGCTGGTCTTCTAGGGGAGGGGCCTGTTGTGCTGATTTTCAGGTGTTAGCACTTGGGGGAGCTGCTCTGTCCCCTGCCTGGTGCAGGGCTCAGTGAGGGTAGTATACCCTGTGAGGCCCTAGGAGGAACAACCCCAGTGGCAGCGGCCAGCTCTGGAAACCTGTATTCAGTACCCACAGTAACTCCAGAGCAGTCCATCTGCAGGGCCTGGAGGCTCTGGGGTGGGGCCGCTGATCTGCTCAGCTCTGGGCAGGAGCATCCTTGTTGTCCTGGGCCCTCCGGGCCTCTGCCTATCCCAGGGGAGGCCAAATCCTGGGCTGTGTCCTGGCGCCCTGTGCTCTGGAGCCTGTGCTGTTGGATTCGTGCTCCTGGCTGCGCAGCCTTCTCTCCCCACAGCTTCCGCCCAGCCCCTCTGAGCTGCTCCTGGTTGCGCAGCCCCCTCAGGGAGCCGCTGCCTGAGCACCTCCGAGTTGCTCCCGGAGCCGAGCAGCACCCTCTGCACGGAGCCCCTTCCTCTGCCAGAGGCACTGCTGCCAAGCTACTCCTGGGGCATGCAACCCCCTCCATGCAGAGCCCTGCCTGAGACCCTCTGAGCTGCTCCCAAGTCAGTGCATGTGCCTGCAGCCCTTAGGGAGCTTGGTGCACTCTCCTGGGACTGCAGGTGTCTGTTAGTGTACCAGTGAGCTCGTGGGTATCGCCGCCCTCCTGGGGTCCTGCTCTGAATCCCTGCAAGCGCCATTCCACCCAGGAAGATTGGTGCAGATCTTGCTTCTCTGGGACAGAGCTCACCTGACCGGGGGGCACTTGGCCTGGCCTTAGCCTGGCTCCTCGTGGGGCCCTTCCCCCTTGGATGCCTTTTGTTTCTTTATTTCCTTTTCCCCATCTTCCTACCTTGATAGAAGCCTGAACTTTTCTCACTGTAGCATTCGATCTGTTCTCTGTTTAAATCTCAGGCTGAATTCCTAGATTTTCAGGATGATGTGAAGTTTATCTAGGTAATTTGGTGGGGAAAGGTGACTTGGGGACCCTACTCTTCCGCCATCTTGCCCCTCCTCCTGTATGTTGCCTTTTAGCTTTGGTAGTTTCCTTCACTTTGCAGAAACTTTTCAATTTGATGAAGTCCCAATAGGATTTTTGCTTTTGTTTCCCTCACCTCAGAGGCATATCTACAAAGAAGATCCAATAGCCAATGTCAAAGACGTTGCTGCCTACCTTTTCTTCTTTTTATACTTTCAGGTCTCACATTTAGGTCTTTCATTCATTTTGAATTTATTTTTGATATATATGGTGTAAGAAAGTGGTCCAGTTTCATTCTGCATTTGGCTGCCTGCTTTTCCCAACACCATTTGTTCTTATTCTGGGGTCAGGGTTAGGGTTTGTTGAAGAGACTGTCTTTGTGCCATTGGATATTCCTTACTGCCTTTTTGTCCATTATGGGTCATAGATACATGTTTGTATCTTGTTTTGGCTTTCTATTCTGTTCTATTGATCTTAGTGTCTCCTGTTGGGAGAACCCTGATTGCTGATTCAATTTCTTTGCTGGTTAACTGTCTGTTCAAATTTCTTATTTCTTCATTTTTCTTTTTTGCTATGTTATATATTTCTAGGAATTGATCTATTTCTTCCAGGTTCTAGGTTGCTGGCATATAATTTTTCATCATATTCTCTTATAATTGTTTGTATTTCTCTAGTGTTGGTTGTTATTTCTCTTTTCTCGTTTGTGATTTTATTTGGGTCCTTTCTCATCTTTTTATCTTTTTTCTTTTTTAAAGATTTTATTTATGTATTCATGCGAGACACAGAGAGGCAGAGGTATAGGCAGAGGGAAAATGAGGCTCCATGTGGGGAGCCTTATGTGGGACTTGATTCCCCAGGACCCCGGGATCATGACCTGAGCTAAATCACATGTTCAACCATTGAGGCGCCCAGGTGCCTTGCTGATTCAATTCCTTTGCTAGTTATGGGTCTGTTCACATTTTCTATTTTTTCCTGTATCAGTTTTGCTTGTTTGCACATTTCTAGGGATTTGTCCATTTCTTCCAGGTCTCCCAGTTTGTTAGCATATAGTCTTTCATAGTATGCCCTTATAATTTTCTTATTTTTCTGGTGTTGATTGTGAACACTTTTCTCTCATTTGTGATTTTATTTATTTTGGTCTTTCTCTTTTCTCATTCATAAGGCTGGCTAGGGCTTGATCCATTTTATTAATTATTTTGAAGAACCAGCTCTTAGTTTAGTTATTCCATTGTACTGTTTTTTTTAAATTTCTGTATTGTTTATTTCTGCTCTCATCTTTATTTTTTCCCTTCTTCTGTAGGCTTTAGGCTGTTTCCAATTCCTTTTCCAGCTCATTAAGGTGTAAGGTTAGGTTGTGTATTAGGCAATTCTTGTGTCCTGCGATAGGCCTGTATTGCTATGTAGTTTCCTCTTTGGGCTGCCTTTGCTACATCCCAGAGGTTTGGAGAAACATGTTTTCATTTTCATTTGTTTTAAATTTCCTCTTTAATTTCCTGGTTGCTCCATTCATTCTCTAGTAGGATGTTCATAATCTCCATGTATTATTGGTCTGTCCAATTTTTTTTCTTACTGTCGACTTCGAGTTTCATAGCGTCATGGTCTGAAAATGTACAAGGGGTGATATCAACCTTCTTGTACCTGTTGTACCTGTTGAGGGCTGATTTGTGGCCCATGATATGATCTGTTATGGAGAATATCCCATGTGCACTTGAAAGGAATGTGTATTTTGCTTTAGGAAGAAATGTTCAGACTATATCTGTTGAGTCCCTGTGGTCCAGTGTGTCAAGGCTATTGTTCCCCTGTTGATTTTCTGCATAGACGATCGGTCCATTGCCATAAGTCGGTAGGTGTTAAAATCCCCTGTCATTGTATTATTATCAGTGAGTTCCTGTACGTTTATTGGTAATTGGTTTCCATATTTAGGTACTCCCATGTTGGCAGCATAAATGTTTAGTTGTTTGATCCTGATAGAGAGTCTTTTTAACTATGAAATAATTCCCTTCTTCATCACTTCTTACAGTATTTGTTCTTTCTTTTTTGAGATTAAATATTTTATTTATTTATGCATGAGATATACACAGAGAAGCAGAGACAGAAACTTAGGCTGAGGGAGAAAGTCTCCCCAAAGGGATGCCGATGTGGGACTCAATCCTGGGATCCTAGGAACACACCTTGAACCGAAGGCAGATGCTCAACCACTGAGCCTCCAGGGGAACCCCAGGGTTTGGTTTCAAATCTAGTTTGTCTAATATAAGTATTGGTCCTCCAGCTTTCTTTTCATAACCATTAGCGTGATAGATGATTTTCCATCCCCTGACTTTCAATGTGCTGTTGTCTATAGGTCTAAGGTGAGCATCTCGTAGGCAGTATACCGACAGACCTTGTTTTTTTAATAACAATTTTATTTTTGAGAGCATGAGAGAGAGAGAGAGAGAGAGAGAGAGAGAGAGAGGCAGAAAATTAGGCCAAGAGTGAAGCAGGCTACCCACCAGGAGCCCAATATGGGTTTCGATCCCAGACTCTGGGATCACACCCTGAGTCAAAGGCAGAGGCTCAACCCCTGAGCCACCCAGGCATCCCGGATCCTGTTTTTTAAGGCACTCTGATACCCTATATCTTTTGATTGGACCATTTAGTATCAGTATTCAGAGTGCTTATTCAAAGATATGAACTTTGTGCCTTTGTGTTACCAGTACAGTTGGTGTTTCTAGTGACGTTCTCTGGTCCTTTCTAGTCTTTGTTGCTTTTGGTCTCCTTTTTCCCCCACTAGAATACTCCCTCTTAAAATTCCTTACTGGAGTGGTTTAGCGGTCATGAACTCCTTTATACTTTGCCTTTCTGTGAAAATCTTTCTCTCTATCCTGAATGACAGCCTTGCTGAAGAAAGAATTCATACAAATTGGACTCCAATAAAAAGAAATTTAAAAACATAAAATATATTTTGTTATTATGATTGAGGAAAATGGCATTTAGGAGGAAAAGCAGAAGATGAAAGAGAGGAGGAAAGATTTCACCATCCATAGCCTTCACAGGGACCTGGTGTCCTTTCCTAAGACCCCCCCGCCTCCGTAGGATGCTTCCTGCCCCTCTGTGCTCCTTTTAGGAACACAGCAGGCACATCTCCATGCCTCCAGCACCTCTGCAGTCATGGTTTATAGCGTCTTCCAGGTATCCTATTGGGAACCACGGCATCGTGTATTTAACCATCCAGCTATTGTTTGACAGCATTGGGGGGATTCTGACTTTTGTTGGTTGTGGGGTGTGTGTGTGTCTATCACATGAAGCTATCACGTGCAGCTATCAAAACCTCTGGCTGGGTAACCCAAACGCTGAAATGGTTGGTACAACATCATTTCTGGTGCTGATGCTGGGTGGCTAGCTGGGCTCTCCTGGATGACCCGGGGCTCGCTCCTGTAGTGAATTTCAGCTGGAGGGTCAGCTGAGTTGGAAGGTCTGGCTCGGCCACATTCCCATGTCCGGCAGTGGGTCTTGCCGAGCGCCGGCTGTTTCTCTTCTCCCCGATGTCTCTCCAGAAGGGTGTCAGACCTCGGGGCCGCCCTGGGGGGAGCTCCTGAGGAGCTGGGTGGCCATGGCGGGGAGCCCTGAGGCTGCCTGTGTGTGGAAGTCGGGGTGGTAATGGGGCTGGGGATCCTCAGTCCCCTGTGCTACCTGGCTTTGGCCGAGCCCCGTGCTCACCCAGCCCCTACTCACTAGGGCGAGGAGTGTGTCCTCCACACGCTGGTGTGATAGATCCAGCACCTCAAGGTGTGCACGCTGAGTCCACCTGGTGAGCGTTGCCCAGGTGTGCGAGCTGCAAGTCGGGACACAGGAAATTTAACAAAAAGCCCCTACCCCTGGACAAGCAGAGCAGGACTGATTCCATTTTGTGCTACACCCGCCACCACCCGTATGACCCCCACATGACCAGCTTATGGCTTAAGGCGCTGCCCCACCCAAGTCAAGCTGCTGGGCAGACCCTAATCGGAAATCAGCTCATAACAATGTAACCCTACTTTGTGTCCCCCAAAACTGCGCACCGATTCTGACCAAAGTAATAGGCCAGCTCAAGTGGATACTATAGGGTAAGGTGTAATTCAATCAGCCACCTGCGTGTAGACCGACATGACTGTGCAAATTTCTGCATATCCCACGGTCCACTGACCCTATAATTCTGCTATGCCTCTTAGTCTCAGGGTCCAAGTCCCTGCTCCGCTGTGTCCGGTGTACTTGGACCCAAGCTCCAGCTTGTAGAGAAACCCTCGGGAGTTTCCACCGGTGTCAGCTCCTTGGTGGTTTCTCAGATTCGCAGTCTTGGGCACAACACAAGGGCCTGCTGTCCTGACATCCCTTCCAGGGCCGTGCTGAGCACCCCACAGGCCCTCTGTGCCCCAGGCACACTGGCATGGGGATGCAGGGAGGGTAGTACGTGCCCTGGATCCAGGCCAGCCCCGGCCTCCTGGACAGAGGGAGCACAGACCTCGCTTTGCACAGACCCTGGTGACCTGAGTTTCCCTGGCTGTCACTCTGTCCTAGCCCATTCTGACCTGCGGGGCACAGGCTGAGTCCCAGTATAGTCTGTGGGGTCCTGACCCTGGCGTCTGGCCGCCCCTGGAAGGCACGTGGGGACGTCAGCTGTGTGTGCCTTGCTGTGCCCCTGCAGGGGCTGTTTGGGGCCTGGGTGATGCCCCCTCCTCCTCTCTGTGGGTCTCTCCACGCCCCGTGCAGAGTTCTGGGAGACACAGAAAAGGGCTGGATGTGCATTTTCACACCACAACACTTTATTGACTTTCTACAGTAAATGGGCTCAGAGCCGTGGGTGCGTGCCTTCACCTGGGGAGGGAGACCTTTCTGTCCTTTACGGGAGGACAATAATCACATGGGTTGGGGGTCGAGTGCTGGAGTCCCCCACCTGGGAGCATGTGTGGACTCCGGGTGGGGGCGTGTGTCCTGATGTTTCAGCCTGAGAGACTGTTCTGAGGACAGCAGAGCTGAACTGGACCTGTAGCTCATGGGCTCCTGTGCTGGGTTCCCGCAGGGCAGCTGGAGCCTGGCCTCAGGCCCCCTGGGGCCCCAGTATCTGGAGGAGCTTGCCTCCTGGTGTGGGTGCGGGTGGTGCCCACCGGCTTACCCCTGCTCTCCCCACCCTGGGGTGTACCGGGATCCTCACGGCTGCCCTAGGTCAGCGACCTGGATCTGTGGGTCACGCCCAGGGCCCAGGAGGCCATATCCAGCTGTGAGAGGGCTCGCTCAGCGTGGGGCCAGAATCCAGGGCTGCCCAGGGCCATGGGGGGCTGGAACCCATTAGTCTTTGTGTTGGGCCTGGAGGGGGCCCAAATCAACCCAGGCCCACAGATCCTGGTGCCAGGGCAGACCAGCTCCCACTGAGTTAGGGGCTGTTGTTCTGTGCAGGGTGTGTCGCCCTCCAGGAGGGAGAGTGGGCAGAGGCAGGGCACAGTGGGTCCTTTGCACCACCCACCTGCACCCACTCTGTTGGGGACTCCATGCCTTCCCTCCTCCCTGCAACCCCTGTGTGCTCTATTGGACACCCAGTTTTCTGATGGGAGCAGGGTATCCAGAGAACCCCAGGGAGGCTGAGCATGTCCCACAGGGGCACCTGTACCGGGTTTGCTGGGATTCTGGTGCTGATGCTGGGTGGCTAGCTGGGCTCTCCTGGCTGACCCGGGGCTCGCTCCTGTAGTGAATTTTAGCTGGAGGGTCAGCTGAGTTGGAAGGTCTGGCTCGGCCACATTCCCATGTCTGGCAGTGGGTCTTGCCAAGCGCTGGATGCTTCTCTTCTCCCTGATGCCTCTCCAGAAGGGTGTCAGACCTTGGGGCCGCCCTGGGGGGAGCTCCTGAGGAGTGGGGTGGCCATGGCAGGGAGCCCTGAGGCTGCCTGTGTGTGGAGGTTGGGGTGGGGACGGTGCTGGGGTTCCTCAGTCCCCTGTGCTGAGGCCCCATCTGTGGGGGCCGATGGTGTGGGGTAGATGGTGTGGGACCAGGGGCATGATGGTGTTGGAGTGTGGGGGATGGTGTAGTGGGGATGGTGTTGGGGTGTAGTGTGGGTTAGGATTGTGTGGGGCTGTGTGGCTGTGAGGGGGATGGTGTTATGTGGAATGCCATTGGGGATGATGATGTAGGGGGATGATGTGGGGGTGGGGAATGAGCAGGATGGCGTGGGGGGGCCTGCGGACACAGGGCATCCCCTTCCTCTAAGATGCACAAGGAGACGTCTACAGTTAAAGGCGACCCCAGTCTGGGGTTTCCTGTGACACCTGCCCCTGTGGCACCGTGTGGTAAGTGCAGGGTCCTGGCTGGACCAGGGGCATTATCTGGGGCTCATCATACTATGTATGTTTTCAAATTTCAAATTGTCTCAAATGAAATGCATAGACTTTAGAAATATATAAAGCACCTAGAGTGGGTGTCACTCTGACCCATCCGACCCTCATGGGATTGATGTGTGTCCTGCTCTAGCCGCGGCCATGCCGCCTGGCCCCCAGGTCTGGTTTCTGCCCCCCACGTCTCCCACCCCATCCCCTGCTTCTCAGGGTGCCATCCCTCTCCCCTTTGGGGTTCAGCTCCCATGGCAACCACTGGAGGCCCCTCCAATGGGCCTCCTCATCCCAGAGGCCCCGGGGTTGGGGGCATGTGGGTCATCCCCATCACCCTACCATGGAGCGGTGTGTTGTTGGCTGCTGTTGCTCCCCCCGGCTTCAGAAGCCCCGTTTTCCCTACCCAGAAGCCCCCAGGCCTCCCCTGGGGCCCCTAAGGCCCCTGGCCCAGCAGCCTCACCCGACCCGCTAGCAGGCCCAAAACATAGTGTGGCTGCCGAACGTCCTGTTGACGTCCAGGTCTACCTGCGTGATGTCCCTGGAGGAGACCAGGGCCTCCTCCTTCATTTCCTGTGGGAAAACCGGGAAGCAGGAGCCCGAGTCAGGGATACACACCCCGACCTGTCACGAGCTGCCATGCTGCGCAGGGAGACCTGGGGCCACCATGGGAGTGGGTCTGTCGAAACCTCCTGCCTTGCCCTGGGAGGCCTGGGATGGCGGGAGTGCCCACCGAGCCCATGGGACCAGTGTGAGGGCCTGTCCCAAGCTGTTGTGGGCGGGGAGGTGACTGAGGGTCAGCCTGGGGGGGAGGGGACAGGGGGTCAGCCCAGGTGAGGAGGGGACATGGAGGTGTTGTGCCCAAGATTGCAAATCCGAGAAACCACTGAGGAGCCGACACCGAGGTAAACACTCGATGGTTGATTTCCAAACTCGAGCTTGCGTCCAAGTACACCTGACACAGCGGAGCATGGACTTGGACCCCGAAGTGGGTTTTAGCTTAGTTTTAAGGGCTGGTCTCGGGGACCTCCAGAAGGGCTGGGGCAATTCCTCAAGTTCTGTTTACATTTTGATATGGGGCCTTCAAGGGCATTGAGCTCTGTTCTCATTCTAATATGGGGCTTCTGGGACCTTAAGCTGTAAGCTGCTTTTTTCTTTTTTTCCTGTAACTGAAGTAATGTAAATTTTAGCTCTTATTCACAGGGGCCTGGGATGGCAGTACTTGTGCTAACAGTGAACTTAAAGTGGAGCCACCTCAATTTGCTCAGCCTCCACACAGACAAGTGACTGAAGTTTAAAACTCCAAATTTTAGGGGCTGCCCTGGTGGAGACCTGTGCTCTTCCTGCCCAGGAGGGTGTCCTCGCACTCCTGGCCTTTGCTGGCCTGTCCCAGGAACTGGGCCCCGTGACTGCACAGGTGTTTGCAGCTTATGGCCACACAGGGCAGACAGCTGGCCCAAGCCCCGCTGCTCTCAGCCGGGTTCCTGCTACTGTGCCTGGGAACAGTTGGCGCCACCATCCTTGGGACCCCTGGGATCCTGAGCCCACCCTGTCACTCCAGGGACTGCCCCCCAATTCTCCACCTGAACACCTTAAGGCTGGTGTGTCCCCCACTCTAGGAGACTTCTGAAAGTTCACATTTTGTGCTCTGCTGCATATAATATTGTGCGTAGAACCATCAGCTGGCTCCCTGCCCTTGTGGGATCTGGGGCTATGTCTCCCCAAGATAAACTGATTGATTTTTTTTAAGATTTTATTTTTCTGTAATCTCTACAGCCAACATTGGGCTTGAACATGCTACCCCAAGAACAAGGGTCCCATGTTCTTACGAACCACACTGAGCCAGTTAGGCTCCCTTTGATTGATTGATACATGTTAATTGAAGCAGGGGTGTTGCATGTGTCAGGGCAGAAACTGAGCCCATGCTTTGAGGTGTGGTGGAGTCATTTGGACCTCGATCAATGTTAAAGGAACCATAGCTTCCCTGGGAGCCCAGGGAGCAGGGACCACATACGTGAAAATTTGATAATTTCCTTTTCTGTAGTAGTTATCTTACTGACTATTTATTTAAAGTGCTATTCAATGGTAAATGTCAATCTAGGATTGGGATACAGTGAGAACGTTCTAGGATTCAGAGGTTACTAAAGCTCCCCGTCAAGGACTCGATATTCCAGTTCAATGCAGAGATAGGCAAGGAAGCAAAGAGTTATGAAACATGGCACTGGGGTGCCTGGCTGGCCTGGTTGGGGTATCTTGAACTCAGGATTATGAGTTTGAATACCGCGTTGGGTATAGACAGGACATAAAATTAAAATATTAACAAATAATAAATGGATGAACAAATAAAGCATGATATCAAAGGTAAGTGCTTGCTTATGTCTCACCTGCGACCTATTCTTGATCACCCCACTTGCACTACTTGGCCCAGATGATGTCCTCCACAAGGGCAGTCCCGCCCAAGTGGAAGTGGGCATCTTTCATTGTAAGACCTGTGGTTCCCCTCGTTATGCAGGGAGAGAAGAGCCATGAAGGCATGAGTTCAGGGGATCAGCATACACCTAGAAAATGATCGTTTCTGAACCCGGTAGCCAGAGCTCAGCCTCCTTTTAGGACCAGATATCATAAAGAACCCTCTTTGGTCATTGGTTTGGATGCAGGGTGGAGGGTAAACTAGAATTAGGAAGAACAAAGGAGGAGGAAATCCAGAAGCTGAAAGGAGGAAAGATTTCTCAATCCGTACCCTTCACAGGGACCTGGTGTCCTTTCCTAAGAGGGCCCCCCCCCCCATTGAAGTATGCTTCCTGCCCCTCTGCTCTCCTTGTTGGAACCCAGCAGGCACATCTCCGTACCTCCAGCACCTCTGCAGTCGTGATTTATAGCGTCTTCCATGTATCCTACTAGGGACCATAGCGTCATGTATGTAACCATTCGACTGCTGCTTGACAACATTGGGGGATTCCGACTTTTGTTGGTTTCAGTGTGTGTGTGTGTGTCTATCACATGCAGCTATCACGTGCAGCTATTGGATCCTCTGGCTGGGTCACCCAAACACCAAAATGGTTGGCAGAACATAATTTCTGGTGCTGGCGCTGGGCAGATAGCTGGACTCTCCTGGCCGACCCGGGGCTGGCTCGTGCAGTGACTTTTGGCTGGAAGGTCAGCTGAGCTGGAAGGTCTGGCTCAGCCACATTCCCATGTCCGGCAGTGGCTCCCGCTGAGCGCCAGCTGCTTCTCTTCTCCCCAATGCCTCTCCAGCAGGGAGCCGGACCTCGGGGCCGCCCTGGGGGGATCTCCAGAGGCACCAGGTGCCCATTACGGGGAGCCATGGGGCAGCCTGTGTGTGGGAGTAGGGGTGGTGTTGGGGCTGGTGTTCCTCGGCCCCTGTGCTGCCTGGCCTTCCTGCCGAGCCCTATGCTCACCCAGCCCCTACTCACTAGGGCGAAGAGGGTGCCCTCTACACGCTGGTGTGAGAGATCCAGCACCACAAGGTGTGCACACTGAGTCCACCTGGTGAGGGTGGCCCAGGTGCATGAGCTGCAAGTGTGGGACCCAGGAAATTTAACAAAAATCCCTTACACCTGGACAAGCAGAGCAGGACTGACTCCATTTTGTGCTACAACCGCCACCTCCCCTATGACCCCCACATAACCTGCTTATGTCTTAAGGCGCTGCCCCAACCCAGTCAAGCCGCTGGGCACACCCTAATCGGAAAGCGGCTCATAACAATGTAACCCTGCTTTGTGCCCGCCAAAACTGCACGCCGATTCTGACCAAAGTAATAGGCCAGGTCAAGTGGAACTATAGGGTAAGGTGTAATTCAATCGGCCACCTGCATGTGGACCAACACGACTGTGCAACTTTCTGTGTATCCCATGGGCCACTGGCCCCTTTAAAGCTGCTACGCCTATTAGTCTCAGGATCCAAATCCCTGCTCCGCTGTGTTGGGTGCATTGGACTCAAGCTCCAGCTTGTAAAGAAATCCTCGGGAGTTTGCATCGGTGACAGCTCATCGGTGGTTTCTTGGATTTGCAATCTTGGGCACAACACAAGGGCCTGCTGTCCTGACATCCCTTCCAGGGCCACGCTGAGCGCCCCACAGGCCCTCTGTGCCCCAGGCACACTGGCATGGGGATGCGGGGAGGGTAGTATGTGCCCTGGAACCGGGCCAGCCCTGGCCTCCTGGACAGAGGGAGCACAGACCTCCCAGGTCGCTTTGCAGAGACCCTGGTGACCTGAAGTTCCCTGGCTGTCACTCTGTCCTAGCCCATTCTGGCACATGGGGCACAGGCTGAGTCCCAGTATAGTCTGTGGGGTCCTGACCCTGGCGACTGGACGCCCCTGGAAGGCACGTGGGGACTTCAGCTGTGTGTGCCTTGCGGTGCCCCTGCAGGGGCTGTTTGGGGACTGGGTGGTGCCCCCTCTTCCACGCGGGGTCTCTGTGGGTCTCTCCACACCCCGTGCACAGAGTTCTGGGAGACACAGAAACGGTCTGGCTGTGCATTTTCGCACCACAACACTTTATTGACATTCTACAGCAAACGGGCTCAGAGTGGAGGGTGCGCACCTTCCCCTGTGGAGGGAATGTCTGTCCTTTAGGGGAGGGCAAGAATCACATGGGTGGGGTGTGAGTGCTGGAGTCCCCCACCAGGGAGCACGTGTGGACCTCGGGTGGGGGCGTGTGTCCAAAGGTTTCAGCCTGAGAGATGGCTCTGAGGACAGCAGAGCTGACCTTGACCTGCCGCTCATGGGTTCCTAGTTGGGTCCCCACAGGGCAGCTGGACCCCAGCCACGGGCCCCCTGGGGCCCCAGCACCTGGAGGAGCCAGCCTCCTGGTGTGGGTGTGGGTGGGGCCCACCGGCCCACCTCTGCTTTCCCCAACCGTGGGTGTCTCGGGATCCCCAGGGCTGCCCTAGGTCAGCGACCTGGATCCGTGGGGCATGCCCAGGGCCCAGGAGGCCACATCCAGCTGTGAGAGGGCTCGCTCAGCATGGGGCCAGAATCCAGCGCTGGACAGGGCCATGGGGGGCTGGATCCTATTAGTCTTTTTGTTGGGATTGGGGCGGGGGCTCAAATCACCCCCGCCCTCACAGAGCCCGGGGCCAGGCCAGTCCAGATCCCCCTGGGTTAGGGGCTGGCATCCTGTGCAGTGTAAGCCGCCCTCCAGGAGGGACAGTGGGCGGAGACAGGGCACAGTGCGTCCTCTGCACCACTCACCTGCACACACCCTGTTGGGGGCTCCCTGTCTTCCCTCTTCCCTGCAACCCCTGGGTACTCTATGGGACACCCGGGCTTCTGATGGGAGCAGGGAATCCAGAGAAACCCGGGGAGGCTGAGCATGTCCCACAGGGGGCACCTGTACCGGGTCCTTGCTGGGGGCCAATGGTGTGGGGGTTGAAGGTGTAGGGGCAGGGGTATGATGGTGGTGGATAGTGTAGGGCGGATGGTGTTGGGGTATAATGTGGGTGGGGATTGTGTGGGGTTGTGTGGGTTTGAGGGGGATGGTATAGGTGGGATGCCATTGGGGATGATGATATGGGGGGATGGAGTGGGAGTGGGGAATGAGGGAGATGTCGTGGGGGGCCTGCGGACACAGGGCATCTCCTACTCGAAGATGCACAAGGAGACGTCTACAATTAAAGGCGACTCCAGTCTGGGGTTTGCTGTGACCCTTGCCCCTGGGACCGGGTGTGGACAGTGCAGGGCCCTGGCTGGACCGGGGGCATTATCTGGAGTTCATCATACTATGTGTGTTTTCAAATTTCAAATTGTCTCAAATCAAATGCATAGAATTTAGAAATATATAAATCACCGAGAGTGGGTGTCACTCTGACCCGTCCGACCCTCATGGGATCGAAGAGTGTCCTGCTCCAGCTGCGGTCATGCCACCTGGCCCCCAGGTCCGGTTCATGCCCCTCACGTACCCGACCCCATCCCCTACTTCTCAGGGGGCAGTCCCTCTCCCCTTTGAGGTTCAGCTCCCATGGCAAGCCCTGGAGGCCCCATCCCAGTTGCCTCCTCATCCCCGAGGCCCCGGGGGTGTGGGCATAGAGGTCATCCCCAACACCCTACCATGGAGCGGTGTGTTGTTGGCTGCTGTTTTGCCCCCTGCCTCAGAAGCCCCGTTTTTCCTACCCAGAATCCCCCGGTCCTCCACTGGGTCGTGATCCCCCTTGGCCCCTCACCCTCACCCTACCCCTTAGTAGTCTCAAAATATGATGTGACTGCTGAGCGTCCTGTTGACGTCCAGGTCCACCTGCGTGATGTCCCTGGAGGAGACCAGGGCCGCCTCCTTCATTTCCTGCGGGAAAACCGGGGAGAAGGAGCTAGTGTCAGGGACACAGACCCCGAACTGTCACCAGGTGCTCTCCTGGGCAGGGAGCCCTGGGGCCACCATGGGAGTGTGTCCTGCCGAAACTGCCTTCCTTCCCCTGGGAGGCTGGGGATGGCGGGAGTGCCCACCGTGCCTGTGGAACTGTGTGAGGGCCTGTGCCCAGCTGTTGTGGGCGGGGAGGTGACTGAGGGTCAGCATGGGTGGGAGGGGACAGGAGGTCAGTCCAGGTGGGGAGAGGTCATGGGGGTGTTGTGCCCAAGATGGCGAATCCAAGAAACCACTAAGGAGCCGACACTGATGCAAACACACGAGGGTTGTTTTACAAACTCGAGCATGGGTTCAAGTATATGCCACACAGTGGAACAGGGACTTGGACCCCCAGGAGGGTTTTAGCTTAGTTTTAAGGGCTGGTCTCAGGGACCTCCAGAAGGGCTGGAGCAATTCCTCAAGTTCTGTTTACATTTTGATGTGGGGCCTTCAAGGGCATTGAGCTCACTTCTCATTCTAATTGGGGTTTCCAGCCCTTTTCTTAGGCTCAGTTTTTATTCTATTGTGGGGCTTTCTAAGACAAGCTGTAAACTTTGTTTTTTTACAGTAACTGAAGTAATGCAAATTTCAGCTCTTCTTCACAGGGGCCTGAGATTGCTGGACGTGTGCTAATACTGAACTTAAAGTAGAATGGCTGTAATGTTCTCGGCCTCCATGCATCCCGTCCCGTCCTATCTAGCTCATGCCCCCCTCCCTGGAGCTCCGAAGAGAGAAATTGCAGATGACCTCAGCGTGGCTACCTGTGCGGCGGGACAGGCCCAGGGATTTGAGATCAGGAAGACCTGGCTCGTGGGCATCCTGGCTGTGCAGCAGGATTCCATGCTGCAGACTCTTATTCCCTAAGGCTATCTTGACAACTGACTTTGTACATAGAAAAGCTCTCCTTTGTCTTTAAAAGTGCAGGAGCGAGTTAAAGCAGTTTTTCTCTGCCCATCTGATTGCTCAGATTCCACTCTGAGACATATAACCTGTTAATAAGGATAATTTACTATCCATAATACTATGGTTAAAATATTCTGACACAAGTAATTCAAAGGGATGAGTGTTTCTCATCTCTTTCTTCACAGCTCAGTCACTCATCAGGAAATGCATCTTTATGGATGTGGAAATAATTGAGAGACATTAGTACCAATGGTCCTATTATTATGTGAAGGATTCTTCCCTGAGATTCTTCCCCTGTTTCTACTGACACTGAAACACTGTGAACTCTTTGGAAGTCAAATGTCAAGGAAATAAATGTTATACATTGCTAATTTTAAATGCACTTGCAATATGGTGTCTATTGTACTAGAAGTATTTTTATCTGATTTTTGCTATTTATTATCCTTACTGCTTTTCAGGTTGAGGAGGCATTATACGTGTTCATAAGTGTTTTTATTTCCTTCTGATATAAAATTCTTACTTTGTTCCCATCGAAGGAACTTTTTAAGAATAAGGCAAAAGAGGGATCCCTGGGTGGCCCAGCGGTTTGGCGCCTGCCTTTGGCCCGGGGCGCGATCCTGGAGACCCAGGATCGAATCCCACGTCGGGCTCCCGGTGCATGGAGCCTGCTTCTCCCTCTGCCTGTGTCTCTGCCTCTCTCTCTCTCTCTGTGACTATCATAAATAAATAAAAATTAAAAAAAAAGAAAAGAAAAAAAAAGAATAAGGCAAAAGATAATTCAACAATTCTTAAAATCTCTTCACACTGGAGCCTGATTCATTTAAGTCAATTTTCAAATTAAATCTAATTTCTTAGAAGGAAAACAAAGATTTATAGGGAAATTGAGAAGATAGTACAGAGAATTCTCATGTACTTGCACTCAATTTCTCCAATTATTGATATCTTATATCAGTATGGTACAAATATTAACTAATGAATCAATATTAAAATTTTCACAATAACCAAAGAGCATACTTTATTCAGATTTCCTTAGTTTTTGCTAAATCACCATCCCTCATACCACACTCCATTTGTCCTCATGTTTTCTTAGGCTCCTCTGGATTGTGACAGTCTTTCAGCCTTTCCTTGTTGTCGAACTGGAACACTTTGACAAGTAGAGTATTTTGTAAAATTTCCCTCAATTGGGACATGTCTGTTGTTTTTCTCATGATTGAGCTGTTTTTGTGGATTATATACAGAGATATACTGCCATTTTTATTATATCATATAAAGGTTAGATACTATCAACATGAGTTATCAGTCTTGGTATCGATCTGATCTTCTTGCTGAGGTAGTGTTTGTCGGTTTCTCCGTAGTAAAGTGATCCTTTTATTATTATTATTATTATTATTATTATTATTATATTATTATTATTATTTTCAGTTTTTCATAATATATTTTGTAGAAGGAAGTTATTATGTGTATTCCACACGTAAGATTGGGAAGCTATGCTCAGGAACTTGAGGGTGGAATGTCTGCACAAATTGTTGGAAAATCTTCTACATGGCAGATTTCTCTTCCCTCTGGGTTTGTTTGTGTCTTTTTCAAAGATGCTATTTATTTATTTGAGAGAGAGGATTGCTAGAGGGGCAGAGGGCGAGGGAGAAGCAGGTTCCCTGCTGAACAGGGAGACTTCCTTGGGACCTGGATCATGATCTGACCCTAAGGCAGAAGCTTAACTAACTGAGCCACACAACTGCTACTTTTCTTTCCTTCTTCCTTTCTTTCTTTCTTTCTTTCTTTCTTTCTTTCTTTCTTTCTTTCTTTTACTTAATAATAAATTTACTTTTTATTGGTGTTCAATTTGCCAACATACAGAATAACAACCAGTGCTCATCGCGTCATGTGCCCCCCTCAGTGCCCATCACACATTCACCCCCACCCCCGCCCTCCTCCCCTTAAATCACCCCTAGTTCATTTCCCAGAGTTAGGAGTCTTTACGTTCTGTCTCCCTTTCTGATATTTCCCACACATTTCTTCTCCCTCTCCTTATATTCCCTTTCACTATTATCTATATTCCCCAAGTGAATGAGAACATACAATATTTGTCTTTCTCTGATTGACTTACTTCACTCAGCATAACACCTTCCAGTTCCATCCACGTTGAAGGAAATGGTGGTTATTTGTCATTTCTAATGGCTGAGCAAGCCCACCTTTCCTCTGTCTTCATCTTGGGAGTCTCCCATGATATAAATGTTATTGTTTTAATAAGTGGCTGAGTTCCGAAATCTGCCTTTGTGGTCCATAACCTTCCTTGTTTTTAATGCTTCTACTTGGTAGTGCATCTCAGTTATAGCATTTTTAAATCTTTTTTTTAATTTTTATTTATTTATGATAGTCACACAGAGAGAGAGAGATAGAGAGAGAGGCAGAGACATAGACAGAGGGAGAAGCAGGCTCCATGCACCGGGAGCCCGATGTGGGATTCAATCCCGGGTCTCCAGGATCGCGCCCTGGGCCAAAGGCAGGCGCCAAACCGCTGCGCCACCCAGGGATCCCCAGTTATAGCATTTTTAACGTTGGCCTGACTAGATTTTACTTCTTTTATTTCTACAGCAAGGGATTCTCTAGTTTTCTTCTGTGCTCTTTTTCCAGCCCAGATGCTATCTTTATAATCATTGTTTTAAACTGTAGTTAGACATCATATATTTGTATTGATGGACTTCCTGGCTGTGAGTACTACCTCATATTATTTTATGGAGGTGAATTTCTCCATCTCATTATTTTTTTCCAGAAAAGAAAGAAGGAAGAAAAAGAAAAACCAAGAAAAACAATAACAACTGTCCTCCCCAAAAAAACTACCAGATTATTTTTGCCTGGTTGTTAAAAGATTCTAAATCCCAAAATAAGAAACACAAAGTACCATGAAAATAAAAATAAGAAATATATAAGGTACATACATAAAAATTAAAATAAGGCAATTTATAAAATAGAATCAAAGAAAATACATGAAAATAAAGCACAAAGTACAAAGGAGGCTAGACCCTACTTTCCAAGCAGAGCTGAACCTCTGCAGCCTCTGTGTTCCAACACCTTGGTGGCAGCGAAGGGACTGTGCGGGGTCTGGGGATTGGCCATGGCGCTGATTGTCAGGTGCACATCTGCCTGTGAGATGCATCTGCGGGGTCTGAGGTGGTGTGGGCGTCAGCGCGTCTGTACTACAGCAGGTGGCGCTGTGCTCCTCCCAGAGACCCGGTCCAGATGGGCGGGATGCGGGTGGGGTCTCTGGGTCCTCTGGCTCTGGGGCTGAGCATCCTGCCCCCCAGTCTGCAGGGGCCTCCACAGCAGAGCCCCCAACCCCCCGGGTCTCCGCCGCTTCTCTCAGAATCCTGCGTTCACTCTACCTGCGTCCGAGCTTCTTTTGGTTTTCTTTTTTTATCTCAGACTGTTGTGCCCAAGATTGCGAATCCGAGAAACCTCCGAGAAGCCAACACTGATGCAAACACACGAGGGTTTATTTACCACCGCCAGCTTGTGTCCAAGTATACCCGACAGAGCGGAGCAGGGACTTGGACCCTGAGGTGGGTTTTAGCTTAGTTTTAAGGGCTGGTCTCAGGGACCTCCAGAAGGGCTGGAACAATTCCTCAAGTTCTGTTTACATTTTGATATAGGACATTCAAGGGCATTGAGCTCTGTCCTCATTCTAATAGGGGCTTCCTGCCCTTGGCCTGAGCTCAGTTTTGATTCAATAATGGGGCTTTCTAGGACATTAAGCTGTAAAAATCAAAGGTTCCACACCTGGAAGGGGGACGTCACACTGTCCCTATATACTGAAGGTGCGGAACTAGAAATAGGAAACCCGAGAGCCTCCACCAAAACCTGTTAGAACTAAGGAGTGAGTTCAGTAAAGTCACGGGACACAAACTGACCCTACAGAGCAGAGTAGCCTTGCTGTGTCTCGACAATGAGCACTCAGGAAGGAAAGGAAGGACGTGAAGGCCTTCTCAGGAGCATCAAGGAGAATAAATAATGAGACTGAACCAAAGGAGCACAAGACTTGTGCACTGAGCCTTACCAGGCTCTGGGAGGCCGTCCTGGGCTCGTGGGGTGGGAGCCTCATCTTGTGAAAATGTCCGCAGTTCCTGAAGCCACCCTCAGTTTCAATGTCATTTCTATCAAAATCATGGTGGCAGACCTTAGAAATAGGAAAAAAAAAAACCCATAACATCCATCCTCCTCAACAAATAACCCCGGACAGCAAATCAGTATTGGAGAAGCAGGACAGAGTGAGACGCAGCACTTTCCTATTTCCCCTGTTTTGCCCCCACCCCTCCAGCGACCCTCAGTTCATTTCCTATCGTTAAGAGTCTGTATTTCCTGCATTTGTTTTGATCTTGTCTCTCCTTCCCTTCCCAGTAGTTCATCTGCTTTGCTTCTTTAATTCCACCTATGAATGACACCACACGGTCATTCTCTTTCCCGAGTGACTTACTTCACTTAACATGATCCCTTTAGTTCTATCCACATCATTGCAAATGGCAAGATTTCCTTCTCTTTGATAGCTGAGTTCCATTCCTCTCTGTATGACCATCATCTATCTCCCATCCTCTTTATCCATCATCTGGCAGAGGGCACCAAGGCTCCTCCCACAGTGTGGCTACTGTGGACCCGGCTGCTGTGGACATTGGGGTGCAGTTGTCCCAAGACTCACTGCATCTGTATCTTCGGAGTGAGCTCCAGGCCGTTCACCTGCTGGTGGCAGGGTGGCTCTATTTGTAACTTCCTGAGGAGCCTCCACTCTGTTTCCAGGGCGGCTGCACCAACCCACGGTCCCGCACACAGTGGAAGAGGGTTGAGTGAGATTTGCAGGACATGGTAAAATTCTGGTCCACATTTCATTTCGTGTCCTGTGGGCTCCAATTCCTTGTCCTTAAGTATTTCTGGGGAAGTCGGGTGTTGGGCTCCTTTTCAGTGAGATGTTTCTGAAGCTAACAGGCCCCAGCTGGAGCCTGAAAGGAGGCAGGTGGGGCCCATGGAGCACCTGCTGCCTCCTGCACAGCCTCCTGCAGTGCCTGAGTGTCCCGCAGGGGGCGCCCGAGCCCAGGCCCCTCCCATGGGGCACGCGTGTGCAGTAGGCCTCCTCTGCCTGCACTAACAGGAGCCAGCCTGTGCTGGGGAGGCCTGAGGGGGATGTGGGGACGCATCTACGCTGATGAGCTGAAGCCTCCACAGGACCCGCGGGGGTCTTCAGGGGGAAATTGGGTCGCATTCATGCTGACAGGAACCCCGGTCTCCTCAGGACCCGCGGTGAGGCTTTAGGAAGATGTGGGCCCGCATCCACCCTGACAGGAGCCCTGGGCCGCCTCAGGACCCGCGGGGAGTCTTCAGGAAGATGTGGGTCCACATCCACACTGACAGGAGCCCTGAGCCACCTCAGGACCCGCGGGGAGGCTTCAGGAAGATGTGGGTCCACATCCACACTGACAGGAGCCCCTGAGCCGCTTCAGGACCTGCGGGGAGGCTTCAGGAAGATGTGGTGCCACGTCCACTCTTCCAGGAGCTCCCGGGCCCCTCAGGACATAAGTTGAGGCTTCTGGAAGCTGGGGGCCGCATTCAAGGTTACAGGAGCCCCGGCCTCCTCAGAACCCTCGGTTACGCTTTGGGAGGACTTGGGGCCACATGGATACAACAGGACGCTGACTTCCTCATGACCCCCGGTGTAGACTTGGGAAATATGTGGATGCATCCATGCGGACAGAAGACCCCAGGCTTGTCAGGGCCTGTGGTGATGCCTAAGAAAAATGTGGGTGCCGCATCCACACTGACATGTCTCCGGCCTCCTCAGAACCCACTGCGAAGGTTTGGGAAGATTATGGGCCACATCCATGCTGCCAGGAGCCCCCAGCCTCCTCAGGTCTTATGGTGAGGTTTGAGGAAAATGAGGGGTCATGTCAACCCTGACAGGAAAGCCGTCCTCCTCAGGACCAGCACTTTGGCTTCAGGACATATGGGGCTGCGTCTATGCTGACAGGAGCCCACAGGCCCCTCAGGACCCACGGTGAGTTTTCTGGGGGCCATGGGGCCATGTCCAGGCTGACAGGAGCCCCCAGCTTCCTGAGGACCTGCTGTGAGGCTTCCAGAGGATGTGAGACATAGTCCACAGTGACAGGAGACCCGGCATCCTCAGGACCCGCTGACTATAACTCAGGAACACGTTGGGCCATGTCCACACTCACAGGAGCCCGGCTTGCTTGGACCCCCTGGAGGACTCTGGAGGAGCCGTTGGGGGCCACGTCTACATCAGAAGGGACTCCTCAGAACCACATGGTAAGTGAAAAGGTAGAATGAATGGTAAGGTTAGGGGAGGAGAGGCAGTTGGTGGTTAGCCTTAGGTTATATGTTAGATGTTAGTGATTATGCTTATGGTTACGGATTAGAGGTTAGGTGAGGCATAAGGATAATGGTCAGTAGTTAAGAGTTAGGATGGGGTTAGGGTAAGGGACAGGATTTAATGTTAGGGTTAGGGTTTAGGCTCTAGGGATTAGGGTAGGAGGTTAGGAGTTGAGGTTAGGGTTATGGTTAGAGTTAGGGTTGGGCTTAGGTTTGCAGTTAGGGTTAGGGGTTAGGGTGTGAGTTAGGGTTTAGGGTGAGGGGTTAGGGTTATAATTAGGGCTAGGTTTAGAATTAGGGTGGGGGTTAGGGTTAGGATAGGGGTTAGGACTAGGGTTAGGGTTATTGTTTGGTTAGGGGTTAGGGTTAGGGACAGGTCAGGGTCAGGGTATGGTTTTGGAAGAGGGTAAGAGATACATTTAGGGAGTGGGTTAGGGGTTAGTTTTAGGGTACGCGTTAGTGTACAGTTTGGGGTATGAGATAGGATTAGTATTAGAGGGTTAGGGGTAGGGTACAGGTTAAGGTCAGGAATAGGATTTGAGTACATTAAGTTTACGTTTAGAGGTTAGGGTTAGGGTTAGATTTCAGGTAGCGGTCAGGGTTAAGGGTTTAGAATAGGTTTAGGAGTTAGGGTGAGGTTTGGCAGGTAGGTTCAGTGAATGTGTTTCGGTGTTGCGGTTTGTGTTTGGTTTTCGATTAGTGATAGGTCTTGTTAAGGTTTAGGCTAACATTAGGCTTAAGTGTAGTGTTAGGGTTATATCTGTGTATGGTTAGAGTTTGGGTCTTGGCATGTGCCTGCACTGGGACTCCTAGTATCTTGGGCAGTTTAGTTTTATGCACTCTATTTAGGTTTTGGTTTCAAAGATAGCCTGACTCCATCAAGTCAGTGGCCTCCCCAGAGAATCAAAATCCAGGCTTCTGCTGGGGTCAGAAAAGACATGGCAGGCTTCTCCCAAGCTGAGCTAAGGAGGGGATTTGTGACTCTAAAGACTCTTTATTTGGATTTTCAGTTGCCTTTCTGATTTTATCTCTTGTGCGCACATGTTTCGTAAATACTACCAATTATTATTTTAAAGTTTTACTTGAATTCCTCTTTGTAAACACAGTATGATATAGTTTCCGGTTTACCACATAGTGATTCAACCCTTGGATACAACGCCTGGTACTTGGTCACAGGTGCCCTCCACTATCCCCATCCCCTGATTCCCCATCCCCCTACCTTCCTCTGGTATTTATTACTTTATTCTCTGGGGTTGATAGTGTGTTTTTTTATTTGCTTCTCTCATCCCCCCTCTGCCCCTTTGCCAGTTTGTTTGGTTTCTTACAATTCACATGTGAATGCAATTGTATGGTATTTGGTATATGTCTTCCTCTGACTGAGTTCATTTAGCAGAAGTCCTTTCCACTTCTCCCACGTCATTGTAAATGGCTTCACTTCATCCCTTCTGATGAACGAGTGATGTCGCAGTGGGTATATTTACCACATCATCTCTCCCCATTCATCTGTCGATGGACATCTGGGCTGTATCCACAGTTTGGCTCTTGTTGATAACGCTGCTACAAACACTGGGCTGCGTGTCCCTCTTCGAATCTACTAAACAACTTCTGTATCCTTGGGGTAAATACCTAGCTGTGCAATTTTGGAATCGTAGTTAGCTCTATTTTTAACTTCTTTTTTTAAAATTTTTTTATGATAGTCCCAGAGAGAGAGGCAGAGACACAGGCAGAGGGAGAAGCAGGCTCCATGCACTGTGAGTCCGACGTGGGATTTGATCCCGGGTCTGCAGGATCGCGCCATGGGCCAAAGGCAGGTGCCAAACTGATGAGCCACCCCGGGATCCCCTATTTTCAACTTCTCAAGCACCCTCCATAGTGTTTTCCACAGTGGCTGCACCTGTTCGCCTGCCCACCAGGAGTGTAAGGGGCCTCCCTCTTCTCCATAGCCTCAATGACACCTGTTGTTTCTTCTGTTCTTAATTTTAGCCATTCTGATGGCTGTCAGGTGACATCTCATTGTGGTTTTGGTTTGCATTTCCCTGCTGATGGGTGACGCTGAGTGTCTTTCTGTGTGTCTCATGGCCATGTGAATGTCTTGTCAGAGACAAAGTCCATTCATGTCTTCTGCCCATCTGTAGTTGGATAATTTGTGTTTAGGATGCTGAGATTTATATTTCCTTTATGTATTTTGGATACTAAATCTTTATTGGATGTGTTCTTTACAAATATCTCCTCTCATTTTGTATGTTGCCTTTTAGGTTTCATTGTTTCCTTCACTTTGCAGAAGCTTTTCAATTTGATGAAGTCCCAATAGTATTTTTGCTTTTGTTTCCCTCACCTCAGAGGCATATCTAGAAAGAAGATCCAGTGGCAAATGTCAAAGACGTTGCTGCCTATCTTTTCTTCTTTGTATGGTTTCAGGTCTCACATTTAGGTCTTTCATTCATTTTGAATTTATTTTTTATATATATGGTGTAAGAAAGTGGTCCAGTTTCATTCTTCTGCATGTGGCTGCCTGGTTTTCCCAACACCATTTGTTCTTATCCTGGGGTCAGGTTTAGGGTTTCTTGAAGAGACTGTCTTTGTGCTTTGGATATTCCTTCCTGCCTCATTGTCGATTAATGGATCATAGAGTTACAGGTTTGTATCTTGTTTTGGCTTTCCATTCTGTTCTATTGATCTAAGCGTCTCCTGTTGGGAGATCCTTGATTACTGATTCAATTTCTTTGCTGGTTATCTGTCTGCTCAAGTTTCTTATTTCTTACATTTTCATTTTTGCCATGTTATATATTTCTGGGAATTGATCTATTTCTTCCAGGTTCGAGGTTGCTGACATATAATTTTTCATAATGTTCTCTTATAATCGTTTGTATTTCTCTAGTGTTGTTATATCTCTTTTCTCATTTGTGATTTTATTTGGGTCCTTTCTCATCTTTTTATCTTTTTGCATTTTTTAAAGATTTATTTATGGATTCATGAGAGACACAGAGAGGCAGAGGTATAGACACAGGGAAGTTGAGGCTCCACGCGGGGAGCCTGATGTGGGACTTGTTTCCCCAGGACGCCGGGATCATGACCTGAGCCAAAGCAGATGCTCAACCATGAGGCACCCAGGTGCCCTGCTGATTAAATTCCTTTGCTAGTTATGGGTCTGTTCACATTTTCTGTTTCTTCCTATTTCAGTTTTGCTCATTTGCACATTTCTGGGGATTTGTCCATTTCTTCCAGGTCTCCCAGTATGTTAGCGTATAATCTTTCATGGTATTCCCTTATAATTGTCTTATTTTTCTGGTGTTGATTGTGATCTCTCTTCTCTCATTTGTGATTTTATTTCTTTAGGTCTTTTCTCTTTTCTCGTTGATAAAGCTGGCCAAGTCTTGATCCATTTTCTTAATTATTTTGATGAACCATCTCTTTGTTTCATTATTCCATTCTACTGCTTTGTTGTTTCTGTATTATTTATTTCTCCTCTCATCTTTATTTTCCCCCTCTTCTATAGGCTTTAGGCTTTGTTTGCTATTCCTTTTCCAGCTACTTAAGGTGTAGGGTTAGGCTGTGTATTGGAGACTTCTTCTTTCTTGAGGTAGGCCTGTATTGCTATGTACTTCCCTCTAAGGGCTGCCTTTGCTACATCCCAGAGGTTTGAAGAAACATGTTTTCATTTTCATTTGTTTTAAATTTCCTCTTAAATTTCCTGGTTGCTCCATTCATTCTCTAGTAGGATGTTCATAATCTCCACGTATTTTTGATCTGTCCAAATTTTTTCTTACTGTCAACTTCGAGTTTCATAGCGTCGTGGTCCAAAAATGTGCAGGGTGTGATATCAACTGTCTTGTACCTGTTGTACCTGTTGAGGGCTGAATTGTGCGCCATGATATGATCTGTTCTGGAGAATGTCACATGTACACCTGAAAGGAATGTGTATTTTGCTTTAGGTTGAAATGTTCAGACTATATCTGAGTCCCTGTGGTCCAGTGTGTCAAGGCTATTTTTCTCTTGTTGATTTTCTGTATAGACGTTCAGTCCATTGCCATAAGTGGGTGTTAAAATCCCCTGTCATTGTATTATTATCAATGACTTTCTGTACGTTTGTTGTTAATTGGTTTCTATATTTAGGTACTCCCATGTTGGCAGCATAAATTTTTAGTTGTTTGAACTTTTTTTTAAAATAAATTTATTTTTTTGGTGTTCAATTTACCAACAATCAGAATAACACCCAGTGCTCATCCCGGCAAGGGCCCCCCTCAGTGCCATTCACCCATTCACCCGCAACCCCCACTCTCCTCCCATTAAAGCATCCCTAGTTCCTTTCTCAGAGTTAGGAGTATTTATGTTCTGTCTCCCTTTCTGATATTTCCCACACGTTTCTTCTCCATTCCCTTATATTCCCTTTCACTATTATTTATATTCTCCAAAGGAATGAGAACATACACTATTTGTACTTCTCCGATGGACTTACTTTACTCAGCATAATGCCCTCCAGTTTCATCCACTTTGAAGCAAATGGTGGGTATTTGTCGTTTCTAATGCCTAAATAATATTCCACTTTATACATAAACCTCATCTTCTTTACACATTCATCTTTCAATGGACACCAAGGCTCCTTCCACAGTTTAGCTATTGTGGACATTCTGCTATAAACATCGGGGTGCCGGAGTCCCATCGTTTCCTTGCATCTCAGTCTTTGGGGTAAATCCCCAAAGTGCAATTGCTGGGTCGTCGGGCAAGTCAATTTTTATCTCTTTGAGGAACCTCCACTCGGTTTTCCAGAGTGGCTGCACCAGATCACATTCCCACCAACAGTGTAAGAGTCTTCCCTTTTCTCCGCATCCTCTCCAACATTTGTGGTTTCCTGGCTTGTTAATTTTCCCCATGCTCACTAGTGTGAGGTGGTATCTCATTGTGTTTTGATTTGTATTTCCCTGATGGCAAGTGATGCAGAGCATGTTTTCATGTGCATGTTGGCCATGTGAATGTCTTCCTCTGTGAGATTTCTCTTCATGTCTTTTGCCCATTTCATGATTGGATTGTTTGTTTCCTTGGGTTTGAGTTTAAAACGTTCTTTATAGATCTTGGAAACTGGCCCTTTATCTGATACGACTTTTGCATATATCTTCTCCTTTCTTTAGGTTGTCTTTTACTTCTGTTGACTGTATCCTTTGCTGTGCAAAAGCTTCTTATCTTGATGAAGTCCCAGTAGTTCATTTTTACTTTTGTTTCTTTTGCCTTCGTGGATTTATCTTGCAAGAAGTTACTGTGGCTGAGTTCAAAAAGGGTGTTGCCTGTGTTCTCCTCTAGTATTTTGATGGACTCTTGTCTCACATTTAGATCTTTCATCCATTTTGAGTTTATCTTTGTTTATGGTGAAAGAGAGTGGTCTAGTTTCATTCTTCTGACTGTGGATGTCCATTTTCCCTACACCATATATTGTAGAGACTGTCTTTCTTCCAATGGATAGTCTTTCCTACTTTATCGAATACCAGTTGACCATGAAGTTCAGGGTCCACTTCTGGGTTCTCTATTCTGTTCCATTGATCTATGAGTCTGTTCTTGTGCCAGTACCACACTGTCTTGATGACCACAGCTTTGTGGTACAACCTGAAATCTGGCATTGTGTTCCCCCCAGATATGGTTTTCTTTTTTAAAATTCCTCTGGCTATTCGGGGTCTTTCCTGATTCCACACAAATATTAAAATAGTTTGTTCTAACTCTCTGAAGAAAGTCCATGGTACTTTGATAGGGATTGCATTAAACATGTACATTGCCCTGGGTAACATTGACTTTTTCACAGTATTAATTCTGCCAATCCATGAGCATGGTATATTTTTCCATCTCTTTGTGTCTTCCTCAATTTCTTTCAGAAGCATTCTATAGTGTTTATGGTTGAGATCCTTTACCTCCTTGGTTAGGTTTTTTCCTAGGTATCTTATGCTTTTGGGTACAATTGTAAATGAGATTGCCTCCTCAATTTCTCTTTCTTCAGCCTCATTGTTAGTGTATAGAAATGCCATTGATTTCTGGGCATTGATTTTGTATCCTGCCATGCTACCAAATTGCTGTATGAGATGTAGCAATCTTGTGGGGGGAGAGTTTTGGGTTTTCTAGGTAGAGAATCATGTCATCGGTGAAGAGGGAGAGTTTGACTCCTTCTTTGCCAATTTGAGTACCTTTAATGTCTTTTTGTTGTCTGATTGCTGAGGCTAGGACTTCCAGTACTATGTTGAATAGCAGTGGTGAGAGTGGACATCCCTGTCTTGTTCCTGATCTTAGGGGAAATGCTCCCAGTGCTTCCACATTGAGAATGATATTTGCTGTGGGCTTTTCGTAGATGGCTTTTAAGATGTTGAGGAATGTTCCCTCTATCCCTACGCTCTGAAGTGTTTTGATCAGGAATGGATTCTCTATTTTGTCAAATTCTTTCTCTGCATCTAATGAGAGGATCATACAGTTCTTGGTTTTTCTCTTGCTGATATGATGAATCACATCGATTGTTTTACGAGTGTTGAACCAGCCTTGTGTCTCGGGGATAAATCCTACTTTGTCATGGTGAATAATTTTCTTAATGTATTGTTGGATCCTATTGGCTAGTATCTTGTTAAGAATTTTTGCATCCATGTTCATCAGGGATATTGGTCTGTATTCTCCTTTTTGGTGGGGTCTTTGTCTGGTTTTGGAATTAAGGTGATTCTGGCCTCATAGAACGAATTTGGAAGTACTCCATCTCTTTCTATCTTTCCAAACAGCTTTAGTAGGATAGGTATGGTTTCTTTTTAAAAGTTTGATAGAATTCCCCTGGGAAGCCATCTGGCCCTGGACTCTTGTGTCTTGGGAGGTTTTGGATGACTGCTTCAATTTCCTCCCTGGTTATTGGTCTGTTCAGGTTTTCTATTTCTTCCTGTTCCAGTTTTGGTAGTTTCTGGCTTTCCAGGAAAGCCTTCATTTCTTCTAGATTGCCTAATTTATTGGCGTATAGCTGTTCATAACATGTTTTTAAAATCGTTTGTAATTCCTTGGTGTTGGTAGTGATCTCTCCTTTCTCATTCATGATTTTATTAATTTGAGTCTTCTCTCTCTTCTTTTTAATAAGGCTGGCTAATGGTTTAGGTATCTTATTAATTCTTTCAAAGAACCAACTCCTGGTTCTATCTGTTCCACATTTCTTCAGGTCTCGATTTCCTTGAGTTCTGCTCGAATTTTAATTAACTCTCTTCTTCTGTTGGGTGTAGGATCTATCTGCTTTTCTTTCTCTAGCCTCTTTATGTGTAAGGTTAGCTTTTGCGTTTGAGTTCTTTCCAGTTTTTGAATGGATGCTTGTATTGCGATGTATTTCCCTCTTAGGAATGCTTTTGCTGCATTCCAAAGATTTTGAACATTGTATCTTCATGCTCATTAGTTTCCATAAATCTTTTTAATTCTTCCTTAATTTCCTATGACCCTTTCATCTTTAGCAGGATGGTCCTTCACCTCCACGTGTTTGTGGTCCTTCCAAACTTCTTGTTATGATTTAGTTTTAATTTCAAGGCATTATGGTCTGAGAATATGCAGGGGACGATCCCAATCTTTTGGTATCAGTTCAGACTCGATTTGTGACCGAGTATGTGGTCTATTCTGGAGAAAGTTCCATGTGCACTTGAAATTGAAAAGAATGTGTATTCAGTTGAGTTTGGATGTAAAGTTCTGTAGATTTCTGTGAAATCCATCTGGTCCAGTGTATCATTTAAAGCTCTCATTTCTATGGAGATGTTGTGGTTAGAAGACCTATCGAGTATAGAAAAGGCTAGACTGAAGTCACCAAGTATGTGTATTATTATCTAAGTATTTCTTCACTTTGGTTATTAGTTGATTTAAATATTTGGGAGCTCCCACATTCGGGGCATATATGTAGAGGATTTTTATGTCCTCTTGTTTGATAGATCCTTTAAGTATGATGTAGTGTCACTCTTCATCTCTCACTACAGTCTTCGGGGTAAATTTTAGTTTATCTGATATAAGGATGGCTACCTCTGCTTTCTTTTGAGGACCATTTGAATGGTAAATGGTTCTCCAACCTTTTATTTTCAGGCTGTAGGTGTCCTTCTGTCTAAAATGAGTCTTTTGTAGACAGCAAATAGATGGGTCCTGCTTTTTTATCCAGTCTGAAACCCTGCCCCTTTTGATGCGGTCATTAAGTCCGTTCACATTCAGAGTTACTATCGACAGATATGAGTTTAGTGTCATCATGATGTCTATTCAGTCCTTGTTTTGTGGATTGTTCCACTGAACAACTTCTTAAAGGGGAATTTTAAGAGTCCCCCTTAAATTCCCTGCAGAGCAGGTTTGGAGGTCACATATTCTTTCAGTTCCTGCCTGTCTTGGAAGCTCTTTATCTCTCCTTCCATTTTGAATGAGAGCCTTGCTGGATAAAGTATTCTTGGTTGCATGTTCTTCTCATGGAGAACCCTGAATATATCCTGCCAGCCCTTTCTGGACTGCCAGTTCTCTGTGGAGTGGTCTGCTATTACCCTAATGCTCCTCCCCATAAAGGTCAGGGATTTCTTGTCTCTTGCTGCTTTAAGGATCTTCTCTTTATCTTTGGAATTTGCAAGCTTTACTATTAAATGTCGAGGTGTTGGACGGTTTTTATTGATTTGAGGGGGGGGATCTCTCTATTTCCTGGATCTGAATGCCTGTTTCCCTTCCCAGATTAGGAATGTTTTCAGCTAGGATTTGTTCAAATACATATTCTGGCCCTCTGTCCCTTTCGATGCCCTCTGGAACCCCAATTAAACGTAGGTTTTTCTTCCTCAGGCTGTCGTTTATTTCCCTTAATCTATCTTCCTGGTCTTTTAATTTTCTGTCTCTTTTTTCCTCAGTTTCCCTCTTTGCCATCAACTTGTCTTCTATGTCACTCACTCGTTCTTCCACCTCGTTAACCCTCATCGTTAGGACTTCTAGTTTGGATTGCATCTCATTCAATTTATTTTCAATTTCGGCCTGATTGGATTTAAATTCTGAAGTCATGAAGTCTTTTGAGTCCTTTATGCTTTTTTCTAGAGCCACCAGTAGCTGTATAAGTGCTTCTGAATTGGCTTTCTGACATTGAATTGTAATCCAGATTTTGTAACTCTTAGGAGAGAGGACTGTTTCTTTCTTTTGAGGTGAGGTTTTCCTTCTATTCATTTTGCTCAGTGCAGAGTGGCCAAAAAAAATGTATTCGGAAAAGGAGAAAAAGAGAAAGAAGGAAAGAAAGAGAAAAAGAGAAAAGGAAGAAAAAAAAGAAAAAAGAGAAGAAAAAGAGAAAGAAAAAGAAAGAAAGGAATAAAGGGTGGGGGATGCAAACAAATCAAAAAGAAAGAAGAAAAGAAAAAAGAAAAGAAAAGAAAAGAAGAGAAGAGAAAAGAAAAGAAAAAACCACGGGGGAGTATCTTCTGATTCTGTATACTTTAAGTCCGTTGACTTCCCCTGGAACTTGTCCGTCTAGCTCGTCTTCTGGCGGAGGGGCCTGTTGTGCTGATTTTCAGGTGTTAGCTCTTGGGGGAGCTGCTCTGCCCTCTGCCTGGTGCAGGGCTCAGTGGGGGTTGTTTAACCCGTGAGGCCCCAGGAGGAACCATCCCAGTGACACCGGCAGCTCTGGAGCCCTGGATTCAGCTCCCACAGTAACTATGGAGCTCTCCCTCTGCAGGGCCTGGAGGTGCCAAGGCGGGGACGCTGATCTGCTCAGTTATGGGCAGAAGCGTCCTAGCTGTTGTGGGCCTTCCCGGGCTCTGTCTGTCCCAGGGGGAGGCCAGATCCTCGGCTGTGTCCTGGCGCCCTGTGCTCCAGTGCCTGCGCTGTTGGATTCCCCCTCCCAGCCACACACCCGCCTCTGCGGTGCCGCCACCCGAGCCCCTCTGAGCTGGTCCCAGATCCCCGTAGCCCTCTCCGCAGGGATCCTCTTCCTCTGCCAGAGCCCCCTCCGAGCTACTCCTGGCCTCGCAGCCCCCTCCATGTGGAGCCGCCGCCCGAGCCCCTCCGAGCTGCTCCAGATCCAGCCATGGGCCCTGCAGTCTTTTATGGAGCTCAGCCGCGGGGTATGGTGCAGTCTCCTGGGTGCGCAGGTGTCTGTTAGTGTTCCAGGGAGCCCGAGGGCATCCCCACCATCCTGGCGTCCTGCTCCAACTCCCTGCGGGTGCCTTTCCACCCAGGAAGATTGGTGAAGCTCCTGCTTCTCCGGGACAGAGCTTTCCTGTCCTGGGGGCACTCGCCCCGGCCTTAGCCCGGCACCTCGTGGGGCCCCTCCCCCTTGGATGCCTTTTGTTTCTTTATTTCTTTTTCCCCCTCTTCCTACCTTGATAGAAGTGTGAACTCTTCTCACTGTAGCATTCCAGCTGGTCTCTCTTTAAATCTCAGGCCGAATTCATAGATTTTCAGGATGATGAAGATTATCTAGGTAATTTGGTGGGGACAGGTGATTTGGGGACCCTACTCTTCCGCCATCTTGCCCCTCCCTCCACTTTCCTATTTCAAACAATGTCACAGAGACACAGGATAAAGCAGTGTGGTTCTCGGGCCCCGGCTGGCTCCATTGGTTAAGCATCCGACTCCTGACTTCACCCTTGGACTTGATCTCGGGGTCATGAATTCTAGCCCTGTGCTGAACTGTGGACGAGGCATGGAGCCTACTTAAACAAACCAAAGCCACAGGGGTGTGGTTCTGGCATAAGATGAAGGAGCAGAATAGAGAGCCTGGAAGAAAATGCACTCCGATACCGTCAACTGATTTTTTAAACTTAATTTAATTTAAACCCAATTAATTAACAGTATAGTGTATTATACTTTCAGAGGTAGAATTTAGGGATTCACCAGTTGGAGATAACACCAGGGCTCATGACATCACGTGCCCTCCGTCATGCCCCTCTACCAGTTACCCTGTCCCTCCACTCCCCTCCCCTCCAGCGACCCTCAGTTTGTTTCCTGTGATTGAGTCTTTTTTTCCTCCATCTCTGTTTTCATCTTGTTTGTTTTTCCTTCCCTTCACAGATGCCCATCTGCTTTGCTTCTTTAATTTCACCTATGAATGCAACCATACGGTAATTTTCTTTCCTGACTGACTTCTTTCACTTAACATGATCCCTCTAGTTCTATCCACGTCATTGCAAATGGCAATATTTTCTTCTCTTTGATAGCTGAGTACCATTCCTATCATCTAACTATCTATCATCTATGACCATCATCTATCTTCCATCCTCTTTATCCATCATCTGCCTGAGGGCACCGAGGCTCCTCCCACAGTGTGGCTACTATGGACCCGGCTGCTGTGGACATTGGGGTGCAGGTGTCCCCGAGTCTCATGCATCTCTATCTTCGGGGTGAGCTAAGACTGTGCACCTGCTTGTCCCAGGGTATTTGTAACTTCCTGAGGAGCCTCCACACTGTTTCCAGGGTGGCTGCACCAGCCTGCGGTCCCGCCCACAGAGGAAGAGGGTTGAGTGAGTTTTGCAGGGCGTGGTTAAAGTCTGGTAAACATTTCTTTTTGTCTCCTGTGGGCTCTAATCATTGTCCTTAAGTCTTTCTTGGGAAGCCAGGTATTGGGCTCTGTTTCAGTGAGTCGTTTCCAAAGCTCATAGGCCTCAGCTGGAGCCTGGAAGGAGGCAGGTGTGGCCCCGTGCACAGGGGCGCTGCCTCCTGCATGGCCTCCTGCAGTGCCTGAGTGTCCCGCAGGAGGCGCCCGAGACCAGGCCTGGCCCAAAGAGCCGCGAAGGCTCAGTAGGCTTCGTCCACCTGCACTAACAGGAGCCCACATGTGCTGGGGAGGCCTGAGGAGGACATGGGGATGCATCCGCACTGATGAGCCCTGGTCTCCTCAGGACCTGCGGTGAGGCTTCAGGAAGATGTGGGCCCGCATCCACCCTGACAGGAACACCTGGGTCACTTCAGGACCTGTAGGGAGGCTTCAGGAAGCTGTGGTGCTGCGTCCACTCTGGCAGGAGCTCCCAGGCCGCTCAGGACATAAGTTGAGGCTTCTGGGAGGTGGGGGCTGTATCCACGGTGTCAGGAGCCCTGGCCCCCTCGGAACCCGCAGTGACGGTATGGGAGGACGTGGGGCCATGCCCACACAACAGGACGCTGAAGTCCTCAGAACCCCCGGTGTAGACTTCGGGAAATATGGGGATGCTTCCATGCAGACAGAGACCCCAGGCTTGTCAGGGCCTGTGGTGAGGCGTAAGAAAGATGTGGGTGCCAAATCCACACTGACAGGAGTCTCCGGCCTCCTCAGGACCTGCCCTTTGGCTTCGGGATATATGGGGTTGTGTCTATGCTTACAGGAGCCCACAGCCCCCTCAGGACCCGCGGTGAGTTTTCTGGGGGCCATGGGGCCATGTCCAGGCTGACAGGAGTCCTCAACCTCCTGAGGACCTGCTGTGAGACTTCCAGAGGATGTGAGGCATAGTCCACAGTGACAGGAGACCCGGCGTCCTCAGGACCCGCTGACTATGACTCAGGAACACGTGGGGCCACGTTCACACTGACAGGATCCTGGCTTCCGCAGGACCCCCTGGAGGACTCTGGAGGCGCCATTGGGGGCCACGTCCACATCAGAAGGGACTCCTCAGAACCACAGGGTAAGTGAATGGGTAGAATGAATGGTAGGGTCAGGGGAGGGGAGGCAGTTGGTGGTTAAGTTAGGTTAGATGTTAGGGTTTAGTGATTATGCTTATGGTTACGGATTAGAGGATAGCATGAGGGATAAGGGTAAGTGTGAGTGGTTAGGAATTGTATGGGGGTTAGGGATTAGGGAAAGGGGTTAGGGTTAGTGTTAGGGACAGGATTTAGAGTTAGGGTTAGGGTTTAGGCTTAGGGATTAGGGCAGGATGTTAGGATTTGGGGTTAGGGTTATGGTTAGTGTTAGGGTTGTGATTAGGTTTGCAGTTAGGGTTAGGGGTTAGGGTGTGAGTTAGGGTTAGTTGTTAGGGTTAGGGGTTAGGGTTAAAGTTAGTGCTAGGTTTAGAGTTAGGGTGAGCGGTAGGGTTAGGATAGGGGTTAGGATTAGGGTTAGTGTTTGGTTAGGGGTAATGCTCAGGTCAGGGTCAGGGTAGGGTCAGTGTACAGTTTTGGAAAAGGATAAGAGATAGGGTTAGGCAGTGGGCTAGGGGTTAGTTTTAGGGTACAGGTTAGGGTACAGTTTGAGGTATGAGATAGGATTAGTATTAGAGGGTAGGGTTAGGGTACAGGATAAGGTTAAGAATAGGATTTGAATACATTAAGTTAAGGTTAGGGTTAGAGGTTAGGGTTAGGGTTAGAATTAAGGTAGGGGTCAGTGTTAAGGAAACCTAAGAATAGTTTAGGAGTTAGGGTGAGGCTTGGCAGGTAGGTTCAGTGAAAGTGTTCGGTCTTGGGGTTTGCGTTTGGTTTTTGATTAGTGATAGGTCTTGTTTAAGGGTTAGGTTAACATTAGGCTTAAGTGTAGGGTTAGGGATATGTCTGTGTATGGTTAGAGTTTGGGTCTTGGCCTGTGCCTGCACTGGGACTCCTAGTATCCTGGGCAGTTTAGTTTTATGCACTCTATTTAGGTTTTGGGTTCAAAGATAGCCTGACTCCATCAAGTCAGTGGCCTCCCCAGAGAATCAAAATCCAGGCTTCTGCTGGGGTCAGAAAAGACATGGCAGGCTTCTCCTGAGCTGAGCTAAGGAGGGGATTTGTGGCTCTAAATACTCTTTATTTGGATTTTCAGTTGCCTTTCTGATTTTATCTCTTGTGCACACATGTTTCATCAATACTAACAATTATTATTTTAAACTTTTATTGAATTCCTGTTTGTAAACACAGTATGATATATTTTCTGGTTTACCACATAGTGATTCAACCCTTGGATGCAACGCCTGGTACTGGTCACAGGTGCCCTCCACTATCCCCATCCCCTGATTCCCCATCCCCCCCACCTTCCTCTGGTATCTATTAGTTTATTCTCTGTGGTTAAGAGTGAGTTTCTTGGTTTGCTTCTCTCATCCCACCCCATCGATCCCCTTGCCAGTTTGTTTGGTTTCTTAAAATTCACATGTGAATGCAATTGTGTGGTATTTGGTATCTGTCTTTCTCTGACTGAGTTCCTTGAGCATAAGTCCTTTCCACTTCTCCCATGTCATTGTAAGTGGCTTCATTTCATCCCTTGTGATGACCAAGTGATGTCGCAGTGGGTATATTTACCACATCGTCTCTGCCCATTCATGTGTCGATGCACATCTTGGCTGTAACGACAGTTTGGCTATTGTTGATAACGCCGCTACAAACACTAGGCTACGTGTCCCTCTTTGAATCTAAGAGACTACTTTTATATCTTCAAGATAAATACCTAGCTGTGCAATTTTGGAATCATAGGGTACTTCTACTTTTAACTTCTTGAGGACACTCCACACTGTTTTCCACAGTAGCTGCACCTGTTCACATGACCACGAGGAGTGTAAGGGGGCTCCCCCTTCTCCATAGCCTCACCAACACCTGTTGTTTCTTGTGTTAATTTTAGCCATTCTGTCGGCTGTCAGGTGACATCTCATTGTGGTTTTGGTTTGCATTTCGCTGATGATGGGTGACGCTGAGTGTCTGTCCATGTGTCTGGTGGCCATCTGGATGTCTTGACAGAGACAAAGTCCATTCATGTCTTCTGCCCATCTGCAGTTGGATAATTTGTGTTTAGGATGCTGAGATTTATATTTGCTTTACGTATTTTGCATACTAACTCTTTATTGGATGTGTTGTTTACAAATATCTCCTCTCATCTTGTATTTTGCATTTTAGCATTGCTTGTTTCCTTCACTTTGCAGAAGCTTTTCAATTTGATGAACTCCCAATAGGATTTTTGCTTTTGTTTCGCTCGCCTCAGATGCATATCTGGAAAGAAGATCCAATGGCCAATGTCAAAGACGTTGCTGCCTATATTTTCTTCTTTGTATGGTTTCAGGTCTCACATTTAGGTCTTTCATCCATTTTGAATTTATTTTTTATATATATGGTGTAAGAAAGTGGTCCTGTTTCATTCTTCTGCATGTGGCTGCCTGGTTTTCCCAACACCATTTGTTCTTATCCTGGGGTCAGGGTTAGGGTTTGTTGAAGAGACTGTCTCTGTGCCATTGGATATTCCTTCCTGCCTTGTTGTCGATTAATGGACCATAGAGTTACAGGTTTGTATCTTGTTTTGGCTTTCCATTCTATTCTATTCATCTAAGCGTCTCCTGTTGGGAGATTCTTGATTGCTGATTCAATTTCTCTGCTGGTTATCTGTGTGTTCAGGTTCCTTATTTCTTCCTTTTTCATTTTTGCTATGTTATATATTTCTAGGAATTGATCTATCTCTTCCAGGTTCGGGGTTGTTGGCATATAATTTTTCATAATGTTCTCTTATAAACGTTTGTATTTCTAGTGTTGGTGGTTATTTCTCTTTTCTCATTTGTGATTTTATTTGGGTCCTTTCTCATCTTTATATCTTTTCCTTTTTTAAAGATTTTATTTATGTATTCAATTCATGCAAGACGCAGAGTGGCAGAAGTATAGGCAGAGGGAAAATGAGGCTCCATGTGGGGAGCCTGATGTGGGACTTGATGCCCCAGGATCCTGGGATCGTGACCTGAGCCAAAGCAGATGCTCAACCACTGTGGCACCCAGGTGCCTTGCTGATTCAATTCCTTTGCTAGTTATGGGTCTGTTCACATTTCTATTTCTTCCTATTTCAGTTTTTATTGTTTGCACATTTCTAGGGATCTTTCCAATTCTTCCTGGTCTCCCAGTTTGTTAGCGTATAATCTTTCATGGTATTCCCTTAAAGTTGTCTTATTTTTTTGGTGTTGATTGCGATCTCTCTTCTCTCATTTGTGACTTTATTTATATAGGTTTTTCTCTTTTCTCGTTGATAAGGCTGGCTAGGGCTTTGTCTATTTTATTAATTATTTTGAAGAACCAGCTCTTAGTTTCGTTATTCCATTCTACTGTTTTGTTGTTTCTGCATTGTTTATTTCTGCTCTCATCTTTATTTTTTCCCTTCTTCTGTAGGCTTCAGGCTATGTTTATTATTCTTTTTCCAGCTCCTTTAGGTATAGGGTTAGGTTGTGTATTGGAGACTTCTTGTTTCTTGAGGTAGGCCTGTATTGCTATGTACTTCCCTCTTAGGACTGCCTTTGCTACATCCCAGAGGTTTGGAGAAACATGTTTTCATTTTCATTTGTTTTAAATTTCCTCTTTAATTTCCTGGTTGCTCCATTCATTCTCTAGTAGGATGTTCATAATCTCCACGTATTTTTGGTCTGTCCAATTTTTTTTTCTTACTGTCGAATTCAAGTTTCATAACGTCGTGGTCCAAAAATGTACAGGGTGTGATATCAACCTTCTTGTACCTGTTGTACCTGTTGAGGGCGATTTGTGGGCCATGATATGATCTGTTCTGTAGAATGTCCCATGTGCAGATGAAAGGACTGTGTAGGGATCCCTGGGTAGTGCAGCAGTTTAGCGCCTGCCTTTGGCCCATGTCGTGATCCTGGAGACCCGGGATCAAATCCCACGTCGGCCTCCTTGTGAATGGAGCCTGCTTCTCCCTCTGCCAATGTCTCTGCCCCTCTCTCACTCTCTCTCTGTGACTATCATAAATAATAAAAAATGAAAGGAATGTGTATTCTGCTTTAGGATGAAATGTTCAGACTATATCTGTTGAGTCCCTGTGGTCCAGTGTGTCAAGGCTATTGTTCCCCTGTTGATTTTCTGTATAGACGATTGGTCCATTGCCATAAGTGGATGTTAAATCTCCTGTCACTGTATTATTATCAGTGAGTTCCTGTACATTTTCTGTTAATTGGTTTCTATATTTAGGTACTCCCATGTTGGCAGCATAAATATTTAGTTGTTTGATCTTGATAGAAAATCTTTTTAATTATGAAATAATGCCCTTCTCTTCTTATACTATTTGTTCTTTCTTTTTTGAAATTTAAATATTTTATTTATTTTTAATGAGAGATACACATTGAAGCAGAGGCAAAACATAGGCAGAGGGAAAGGCAGACTCCGCAAAGGGAGGCTGATGAGGGACTCGATCCTGGGATCCCAGGATAACCCTGAGCTGAAGGCAGATGCTCAACCACTGAGCCAACAGGTGTCCGCCAGGGTTAGGTTTCAAATCTCCTTTGTCTGATATAGTATGGGTCCTCCAGCTTTCTTTTGATATCCATTAGCATGATAGATGATTTTCCATCCCCTGACTTTCAATCTCCTGGTGTCTATAAATGTGAGCATCTTGTAGGCAGCATACAGATGGATCTTGTTTTTTTAATAATGATTTTATTTATGAGAGAGAGAGAGAGAGATAGGTAGAAAATTAGGCAGAGAGAGAAGCAGACTCCCCACCAGGAACAGAATATGGGACTCGATCCCAGACTCCAGGATCACTACCTGAGTCAAAGGCAGAGGCTCAACCCCTGAGCCACCCAGGCATCCTGGATCTTGTTTTTAAAGCCACTATGATACCCTCTATCTTTTGATTGGAGCATTTAGTCTATCAGCATTCAGAGTGATTATTCAAAGATATGAACTTTGTGCCTTTTTGTTTCCGGAAGAGTTGGTGTTTCTGGTGACGTTCTCTGGTTCTTTCTAGTCTTTGTTTCTTTTGGTCTCTTTCTTCCCCCACTAGCAGAGTCCCTCTTAAAATTCCTTTCTGGACTGGTTAAGTGGTCATGAACTCCTTTATATGTTGCCTGTCTAGGAAAATCTTTCTCTCTCCTTCTCTCCTGAATGACACCCTTGCTGAAGAAAGAATTCATACAAATTGGACTCCAATAAAAATAAATTTAAAAACATAAATTCTTTCTAATATGATTGAGGAAAATGGCATGTAGGAGGAAAACCAGAAGCAGAAAGAGGAGAGATTTCACCCTCTGTAGCCTTCACAGGGACCTGGTGTCCTTTCCTAGGAGGTGCCCCCTGTCCGTAGGATGCTTCCTTCCCATCTGTGCTCCTTGTTGGAACCCAGCAGGCACATCTCCGTGCCTCCAGCACGTCTGCAGTCATGGTTTATAGCGTCTTCCATGTATCCTATTGGGGATCACAGCATCTTGTATGTAACCATCCGGCTGCTGTTTGACAACATTGGGGGGATTATGACTTTTGTTGGTTTTGGGGTGTGTGTGTCTCTATCACATGCAGCTATCACGTGCAGCTATTGGATCCTATGCCTGGGTAACCCAAAACCCCGAAATGGTTGGCAAAACCTCATTTCTAGTGCTGGCGCTGGGTGGCTAGCTGGGCTCTCCTGTCCACCCCGGGGCTTGCTCATGCAGTGACTTTCCGCTGGAGGGTCAGCTGAGCAGGAAGATCTGGCTCGGCCACATTCCCATGTCCGGCAGTGGGTCCTGCCAAGTGCTGGCTGCTTCTCTTCTCCCCAATGACTCTCCAGCAGCGAGCCAGACATTCGGGCCACCCTTGGGGGGAGCTCCTGAGGAGCCGGCTGCCCATGGCGGGGAGCCATGGGGCTGCCTGTATGTAGGAGTCAGGGTGGGGATGGGGCTGGGGTTGTCGGTCCCCTGTCCTGACTGGCCTTCAGGCCGAGCCCTATGCTCACCCATCCCCTACTCACTCGGGCAAGGAGGGTGCCCTCCACACGTTGGTGTGAGAGATCCAGCACCACAAGGTGTGCACGCTGAGTCCACCTGGTGAGGGTGGCCCAGGTGCATGAGCTGTAAGTGTGGGACCCAGGAAATTTAACAAAAATCCCCTACCCCTGGACAAACAGAGCAGGACTCATTCCATTTTGTGCTACACACGCCACCTCCCCTATGACCCCCAAATGACCTGCTTATGGCTTAAGGCGCTGCCCCACCCTAGTCAGGCCGCTGGGCACACCCTAATTGGAAATCGGCTCATAACAATGTAACCCTGCTTTGTGCCCGCCAAAATCGTGCACTAATTCTGACCAAAGTAATAGACCAGCTCAAGTGGATACTATAGGGTAAGGTGTAATTCAATCGGCCAACTACATGTGGACCGACATGACTGTGCAACTTTCTGCGTATCCCATGGTCCACTGGCCCCTATAAAGCTGCCTCGTCCCTTAGTCTCGGGGTCCAAGTCCCTGCTCCAATGTGTCTGGTGCACTTGGACCCAAGCTCCAGCTTGTAAAGAGACCCTCGGGAGTTTCACTGGTGTCGGCTCCTTGGTGGTTTCTCAGATTCGAAATCTTGGGCACAACACAAGGGCCTGCTGTCCTGATATCACTTCCATGGCCACGCTGACCGCCCCGCAGGCCCTCTGTGCCCAAGGTACCCAGGCACGGGGATGCGGGGAGGGGAGGAAGTGCCCTGGAACCCGGCCAGGCCAGGCCCCCTGGACAGAGGGAGGTGACCTCTCAGGTCACTTTGCACAGACCCTGGTGACCTGAGGCTTCCTGGCTGTCACTCTGTCCCGCCCATTCTGGCCGACAGGGCACAGGCTGAGTCCCAGTAAAGTCTGTGAGGCCTGACCCTGGCGTCCGGCCACCACTGGATGGCACGTGGGGACGTCAGCTGTGTGTGTGCCTAGCGGCGCCCCTGCATGGGCTGGTTGGGGCCTCGGTGGTGCCCCCTAATCCTCTCTGGGGGTCTCTCCATGCCCTCTACACAGAGTTCTGGGAGACACAGAAACGGGATGGCTGTGCATTTTCGCACCACAACACTTTATTGAATTTGTACAGCAAATGGGCTCAGAGCAGAGGGTGCGTGCCTTCCCCTGGGGATTTAGACCTTTTTGTCTTTAGGGGAGGGCAAGAATCACATGGGGTGGGGGGGCGAGTGCTGGAGTCCCCCACCTGGGAGCATGTGTGGACTCTGGTTGGGGGCGTGTGTCCTGAGGTTTCAGCCTGAGTGACGGTTCTGAGGACAGCAGAGCTGACCTGGAACTGCAGCTCATGGGCTCCTGTGCTGGGTCCCTGCAGGACAGCTGGACCCCGGCCTCGGGACCCCTGGGGCCCCAACACCTGTAGGAGCCTGCCTCCTGGTGTGGGTGTGGGTGGGGCCCACCAGCCTACCCCTGCTCTCCCCACCCTGGGGTGTCCCGGGATCCCCCGGTCTGCCCTAGGTCAGCGACCTGGATCTGTGGGGCACGCCCAGTGCCCAGGAGGCCACATTCAACTGTGAGAAGGCTCGCTCAGCCTGGGGCCAGAATCCAGGGCTGGCCAGGGCCATGGGGGGCTGGATCCCATTAGTCTTTGTGTTGGGCCTGGTTGGGGCTCAAATCAACCCAGCTCCCCAGAGCCTGGTGCCCAGTCAGCCCAGGTCCCTCTAGGTTAGGGCTGGTGTCCTGTGCAGGGTGTGCCGCACTCCAGGAGGGACAGTGGGCAGAGGCAGGGCACAGTGGGTCCTCTGCACCACTCACCTGCACACACCGTGTCGGGGGCTCCCTGTCTTCCCTCCTCCCTGCAACCCCTGGGTACTCTATGGGACACCCGGGCTTCTGATGGGAGCAGGGTATCCAGAGAACCCCGGGGAGGCTGAGCATGTCCCACAGGGGGCAGCTGCACCGGGTCCTTGCTCAGGGCTGATGGTGTGAGGATGGATGGTGTGGGGGCATGGGTATGATGGTGGTGGAGTTGGGTGCTGGTTTAGGGGGGATAGTGTTGAGGTATAGTGTGGGTGGGGATTGTGTGGGGCTTTGTGTGTGTGAGGGGGATGGTGTAGGGGCGATGCCATGGGGGATGATGATGTAGGGGGATGATGTGTTTTTGGGAAATGGGGGGATGTGGTAGGGGGCTGGCAGACACACAGCAAACCCTTTCTCTAAGATGCATTGGGAGACATATACCAATTAAGGCGACCCCAGTCTGGGGTTTGCTATGACACCTGCCCCTGGGGCTCCGTGTGGTCAGTGCAGGGCCCTGGCTGGACTGGGGCAATATCTCGGGTCATCATACTATGTATGTTTACAAATTGCATATTGTCTCAAATGAAATGCATAGAATTTAGAAATATATAAAGCACCGAGTGGAGGTGTCACCCTGACCCGTCCGACCCTCATCGGATCGATGTGTGTCCTCCTCCAGTCACAGCCATACACTGAGCCCCCAGGTCCCCGTACTGTCCCCCACGGCCCGCAACCCTGCCCTCTGCTTTTCAGAGGGCCGTCCCTCACACCTTTGGGGTTCAGCTCACATGGCAACCCCTGGAAGCCCCATCCTAGTAGCCTCCTCATCCCTGAGACCCCGGGGGAGGGGGCACGGGTTTCATCCCCAGCACCTTACCATGCAGCTGTGTGTTGCTGGCTGCTGTTCTTTTCCCGGCCTCGGAAGCCTTGTGTTCCCGACCCAGAAGCCCCTGGTCCTCTCCCGGAGCCCGATCCCCCCTGGTCCCTCAGCCTCACCCTACCCTGTAGTAGTACCAAAACATGATGTGACTGTTGAATGTCCTGTTGACGTCCAGGTCTACCTGCGTGATGTCCTAGGAGGAGACCAGGGCCTCCTTCTTCATTTCCTGTGGGAAAACCGGGGAGGAGGAGCAGGCATCAGGGATACAGACCCTGGCCTGTCACGATCTGATGTGCAGGGCAGGGAGCCCTAGGGCAACCATGGGAGTGTGTCCTGCAGAATCCTCCTTCCTTCCTCTGGGAGGCTGGGGATGGTGGGAGTGCCCACCGTGCCCATGGAACTGTGTGAGGGCCTGTGCCCAGTTGTAGGTGGCGAGGTGGCTGAGGGTCAGCCTGGGTGGGACGGCAGATGGGTTCAGCCCAGGTGGGAGGGGACATGGGGTGTTGTGCCCAAGATTGCGAATCTGAGAAACCACTATGGAGTTGACACCAATGCAAACACATGAGGGTTGATTTCCAAACTCGAGCTTGCGTTCAAGTACACCCGAACCCAACACAGCAGAGCAGGGACCTGGACCCCGAGTTGGGTTTTAGCTTTGTTTTAAGGGCTTGTCTCACGGACCTCCAGAAGGGCTGGAACAATTCCTCAAATTCTGTTTATATTTTGATATGGGGCCTTCATTGGCATTGAGCTCTGTTCTCATTCTAATAGGCACTTCCAGCCCTTGGCGTGGGCTCAGTTCTTATTCTATTGTTGGGCTTTCTAGGGCATTAAGCTATAAACTTTTGTTTTTTTCCTGTATCTGAAGTAATGTAAATTTCAGCTCTTCTTCACAGGGTCCTGGGATGGCTTGACATGTTCGAACGCTGAACTTAAAGTGGAAAGGCCTTCATTTTCTCGGCCTCCTTGTGTCCATTCCCATCCTATCTAGCTCCTTCACACTTCCCCGGAGCTCCTAAGAGAGCAGTTGCAAATGACCTCAGCCTGACAGCCAGTGTTGGGGTACAGGCCCAGGGATTTGGAATCAGGAAGACCTGGCTCCTGGGCATCCCAGCTGTGCAGTGGGATTCGATGCTGCAGACTCTTACTCCCTGAGGCTATCTTGACAACTGACTTTGTACATAGAAAAGCTGTCCTTTCTCTTTATAAGATGAAGAGCGAGTCAAAGTGTTTTTTCTCTGCACTTCTGATTGCTCAGATTCCAATCTGAGACGTATTTCCTGTTAATAAGGATAATTTACTACTATCCGTAGTACTATGGTTAAAATATTCTGACACAAGTAAATCAGAGGGATGAGGGAATGTCTTCTCTTTCTTCACAGCTCAGTCACTCATCAGGAAATGCATCTTTATGGATTTGGAAAGAACTGAGAGACATTATTACCAATGGTCCTATTATTATGTGAAGGATTCTTCCCTGAGATTCTTCCCCTGTTTCAACTGACACTGAAACACTGTGAACTCTTTGGAAGACAAATGTCAGGGAAATAAATGTTATGCATTGATAATTTTAAATGCACTAGCAATATGGTGTCTATTATACTAGAATTATTTTTATCTGATTTTTGCTATTTATTATCCGTTCCTCCTTTTCAGGTTGAGGAGGTATTATACGTGTTCATAAATGTTTTTCTTTCCTTCTGATATAAAATTCTTTGTTCCCATCGAAGGAATTCTTTAAGAATAAGGCAAAAGTTAATTCAACGATTCTTAAAATGTCTTCACACTTGGAGCCTGATTCATTTTAGTCAATTTTCAAAATAAATCTTATTTATTAGGAAAAAAAACAAAGATTTATAGGGAAATTGAGAAGGTAGTACAGAGCATTCTCATGCACTTGCACTCAATTTCTCCAATTATTGATATCTTATATCAGTACGGTACAATATTAGCTAATGAATCAATATTAAAATATTCACTATAACCAAAGACCATACTTTATTCAGATTTCCTTAGTTTTTGCTAAGTCACCACCCCTCATATGACATTCCATTTGTCCTCCTGTTTTCTTAGGCTCCTCTGGATTGTGACAGTCTTTCAGCCTTTCCTTGTTTTTGTTGAACTGGAACACTTTGAGAAGTAGAGTATTTTGTAAAATTTCCCTCAATTGGGACATGTCTGTTGTTTATCTCATGATTGAACTGTTTTTGTGGATTATATACAGAGATATACTGCCATTTTCATTATATCATATAAAGGATAGATACTATCAACATGATTTATCAGTCTTGGCATCGTCTGGTCATCTTGCTGAAGTAGGGTTTGTCAGCTTTCTCCGTAGTAAACTGATTCTTTATTATTATTATTATTATTATATTATCATTATTTTAAGTTTTTCATAATATATTTTGTAGAAGGAAGTTACTATGTGTATTGCACACATAAGAGTGGGAAGCTATGCTCATGAACTTCACGGTGGAATGTCTGCACAAATTGTTTGAAATTCTTCTACATGGGAGATTTCTCTTCCCTCTAGGTTTGTTTGATTGTTTTTTTTCAAAGATGTTATTTATTTATTTGAGAGAGAGAGGAGAGAAAAAGCATGAGTGAGCGGGACAGAGGGAGAGGGAGAAGCAGGTTCCCAGCTGAACAGGGAGCCTGCCTTGGGACCTGGATCATGATCCTAGCCTAAGACAGAAGCTTAACTGACTGAGCAACCCAGGTTCCACACTTTGTTTCTTTCTTTTTTTTAATAATAAATTTACTTTTTCTTAGTGTTTTATTTGCCAGCATACAGAATAACAACCAGTGCTCATCCCATCAAGTGCCCCCCTCAGTGCCCATCACACATTCACCCCCACCCACCGGCCACTTCCCCTTCAATCACCCCTAGTTCTTTTCCCAGAGTTAGGATTTTATGTTCTGTCTCCCTTTCTGATATTTTCCACACATTTCTTCTCCCTTCCCTTATATTCCCTTTACTATTATCTATATTCCCCAAATGAATGAGAACATACAATGTTTGTCCTTCTCTGATTGACTTACATCACTCAGTATAATACCTTCCAGTTCCATCCACGTTGAAGCAAATGGTGGGTATTTGTCATTTCTAATGGCTGAGCAAGGCCCACCTTTTCTCTCTCTTCATCTTCTGAGTCTCCTATGATATGAATGTTATTGTTTTAATAAGTGGCTGAGTTCCCTATGTCTGCCTCTATGCTCCATAACGTTTCTTGTTTTTAAGGCTTCCACTTGGGACTGTATCAGAGTTATAGCATTTTTAACGTTGGCCTGACTAGATTTTAGTTCTTTTATTTCTACAGTAAGGGATTCTCTAGTTTTCTTCTGTGCTCTATTTCCAGCCCAGCTGCTATCTTTATAATCATTGTTTTGAACTGTAGTTAGACATCATATATGTGTATTGATGAACTTCCTGGCTGTGAGTACTACCTCATGTTATTTTATGGAGTTGAACTTCTCCATCTCATTATTTTTTTCTAGAAAAGAAAGAAGGAAGAAAAAGAAAAACCAAGAAAAACAATAACAACTGCCCTCCCCCCCCAAAAAAAAAAACAGATTATTTTGGCCTGCTCATTAAAAGATTCTAAATCCCAAAATATGAAACACAATTAAAGTACCATGAAACTAAAAATAAGAAATATATAAGGTACATACATAAAAGTTAAAATAAGGCAATTAATAAAATAGAATCAAAGAAAATAAATGAAAGAAGAGCACAAACTACAAAGGAATCTAGACTCTACTTTCGAGGCAGAGCTGAAGCTCTGCAGCCTGTTTTGACAACTTGGTGGCAGGGAATGGTCTGTGTGGGGTCTGGGGATGGGCCTTGGCGCTGATTGTCAGGTGCACATCTGCCTGGGAGTTGCACCTGTGGGGGTCAGAGGCTGGGTGGTCGTCAGCGCCTCTGGGCTCCAGCAGGTGGCGCTGTGCTGCTCCCTGAGACCCAGCCCTGATGAGCGGGATGCGGGTGGGGTCTCTGGGTCCTCTGGCTCTGGGGCTGAGCATCCTGCCCCCCAGGCTGCTGGGGCCTTCACAGAAGATCTCCCAAGCCCCCGGGTCTCTGCCGCTTCTCTCAGAACCCTGCGTTCACTCTACCTGCGTCCAAGCTTCTTTTGGTTTTGTTTTTTATCTCAGACTGTTGTGCCCAAGATTGTGAATCTGAGAAACCACCGAGAAGCTGACACTGATGCAAACACACGAGGGTTTATTTACAAGCTCGAGCTTCTGTCCATGTATACCCGACACAGCAGAGCAGGGACTTGGACCCAGAGGTGGGTTTTAGCTTAGTTTTAAGGGCTGGTCTCTGGGAACTCTAGAAGGGCTGGAGCAATTCCTCAAGTTCTGTTTACATTTTGATATGGGACCTTCAAGGGCATTGAGATCTGTTCTAATAGGGGCTTCCTGCATTTGGCCTGGGCTCAGTTTTTGTTCTATTGTGGGGCTTGCTGTGTCCTGACAATGAGCACTCAGGAAGGAAATGACGGATGTGACTCCCTTCTCAGGAGCATCACAGAGAATAAATAATGAGACTGAACGAAAGGAACACAAGACTTGTGCACTGAGCCATACAAGGCTCTGGGAGGCCATCTTGGGCTCGTGGTTTGGGAGCCTCATCTTGTGAAAATGTCCGCAGTTCCTGAAGCCACCTTCTATTTCAATGTCATTCCTGTTAAATCATGGTGGCAGATCCTATAAATAGGAAAAAAAAACCCATAACATCCATCCGCCCCCACAAATGACCCCGGAGAGCAAATCAGTATTGGAGAAGCAGGACAGAGCGGGACGCAACACCTTCCTATTACAAACGATGTCACAGAGGCACAGGATAAAGCAGTGTTATCCTCGGGACCCCGCCCGGCTCCGTCGGTTTAGCATCCGACTCCTGACCTCACCTCCGGTCCTGATCTCGGGGTTGTGAGTTCTATCCCTGGGCCGGTCCATGGACGAGGCCTGACGCCTACTTAAACAAACCAGACCCACGAGGGTTGGTCCCAGCATAAGCTGAAGGAGCAGAACAGAGTCCAGAAGGAAATGTGCTCTGATACAACTGATTTTTTAACTTAATTTAATTTAAACCCAATTAATTAACGTATAGTGTATTATACTTTCAGAGGAAGAATTCAGAGATTCACCAGTTGGAGAAAACCGCAGTGCTCGTGACATCACGTGCCCTCCATTATGCCAGTCCCCTGTTATCCTCTCCCCTGTCCCCTCCCCTGCAGTGACACTCAGTTTGTTTCCTATAATTTAGAGTCTGTATTTCCTGCATCTGTTTTTATCTTATTTTTCCTTCCCTTCACAGATGTTCATCTGCTTTGCTTCTTTAATTCCACCTATGAATGACACCACACGGTCATTCTCTTTTCCCACTGACCTATTTCACTTAAGATGATCCCTCTACTTCTATCCACATCATTGCAAATGGCAAGATTTCCTGCTCTTTGATAGCTGAATACCATTCCTCTCTCTATGACCACCATCTATCTCCCATCCTCTTTATCCATCATCTGCCAGAGGACACCGAGGGTCCTCCCACATTGTGGCTACTGTGGACCCGGCTGCTGTGGACATTGGGGTGCAGTTTTCCCAAGTCTCACTGCATGTGTATCTTCAGAGTGAGCTCCAGGCTTTCACATGCTGGTCACAGGTCGGCTCTATTTGTAACTTCCAGAGGAGCCTCCACACTATTTCCATGGTGTCTGCACCAGTACGCGGTCCCGCCCACAGTGGAAGAGGGTTGAGTAAGTTTTACAGGACGTGCTAAAAGTCTGGTCCACATTTCATTTCACGTCCTTTGGGTTCCAATTCCTTCTCCTTAAGTATTTTTGGGGAACCTGTGTGTTAGGCTCCTTTTCAGTCAGACGTTTCCGAAGCTAACAGGCCACAGCTGGAGCCTAGAAGAAGGCAGAGATGGGCCTGGGACAGGCACGTGCCTCCTGCACAGCCCCTGTAGTGCCTGAAGATCCCGCAGGGGGCGCCCGAGCCCAGGCACTGCCCAAGGGGCATGCATGTGCAGTAGGCCTAGTCTGCCTGCACTAACAGGAGCCAGCCGGGGAGGCCTGAGGAAGATGTGGGGACATGTCCACGCTGATGAGGCACAGCCTCCTCAGAACCTGTGGGGAGTCTTCAGGGGGATATTGGGCAGCGTTCACGCTGACAGGAGCCCCGGTCTCCTCAGGACACACGGTGAGGATTCAGGAAGATGTGGGCCCACATCCACCCTGACAGGAGCCCTTGGGCCACTTCAGGACCTGCGGGAAGGCTTCAGGAAATTGTGGGCCCGCACCCACCCTGAAAGAGCCCCTGGGCTGCCTCAGGACCCGCGGGGAGGCTTCAGTAAGATGTGGGCCCCCATCCACGCTGACAGGAGCCCCTGGGCCGCCTCAGAACATGTGGGGAGGCTTCTGAAAGATGGGGCGCTGCGTCCACTCTGGCAGGAGCTAACTGGCCCCTCAGGACATAAGTTGAGTCTTCTGGAAGCTGGGGGCTGCATCCACAGTGACAGGAGCCTCGGCCACCTCAGAACCAGCGGTGACGCTTCGGGAGGACGTGGGGCCACGTCCACACAACTGGACGCTGATGTCCTCAGGACCCCCAGTGTAGACTTCGGGAAATATGGGGATGCGTCCATGCGGACAGAAGACCCCAGCCTTGTCAGAGCCTGTGGTGAGGCCTAAGAAAAATGTGGATTCCGAATCCCCACTGACAGAAGTCTCCGGCCTCCTCAGGACCCGCTGTGAATGATTCGGATGATTTGGGGCCACGTCCATTCTGACAAGAGCCCCCAGCCTCCTCAGGTCTTATGGTGAGGCTGAGGAAAATGTGGGGCCACGTCAAGACTGAGAGGACCTGCGTCCTCCTCAGGACCTGCACTTTGGCTTCGGGACAATGGGGCTGCATCTAGGCTGACAGGAACCCACAGCCTCCTCAGGACCGCGGTGAGTTTTCAGGGAACATGGGGCCATGTCCAGTCTGACAGGAGGCCCCGGCCTACTGAGAACCTGCGGTGAGGCTTCCAGAGGATGTGAGGCATCCAGAAGGATGTTCCATCTCCTTCCAGAGGAGGCATACTCCACGTTGACAGGAGACCCGGCATACTCAGGGCCCGCTGACTATGACTCTGGAACACGTGGGGTCACGTCCGCATTCACAGGAGCCTGGCTTCCTCAGGACCCCCTGGAGGACTCTGGAGGCACCGTTAGGGGCCACGTCAATGTCAGAAGGGATTCCTCAGAACCATAGGGTAAGTGAATGGGTAGAATGAATGGTAGGGTCAGGGGAGGGGAGGTGGTTGGTGGTTAGGCTTAGGTTAGATGTTAGGGGTTAGTGATTATGCTTATGGTTACAGATTAGAGGTTAGGGTGTGGGATAAGGATAAGGGTCAGTGGTTAGGAGTTAGGATGGGGGTTTGGGTTAGGGACAGGAGTTAGAGTTAGGGTTAGGGTTTAGACTTTAGGGATTAGGGCAGGAGGTTAGGAGTTGGGGTTTGGGTTATGGTTAGAGTTAGGGTTCGGCTAGGTTTGCAGTTAGGGTTAGGGGTTAGGGTGTAATTAGGATTACAGGTTAGCGTTAGGGGTTAGAGTTAAAGTTAGGGCTAGGTTTAGGGTTAGGGCGAGGGTTAGGTATAGGATATGGGTTAGGGCTAGGATTAGGGTTAGAGATTGGTTAGGGGTTAGGGTTAGGGTCAGGTCAGGGTCAGGGTACGGTTTTGGAAAAGGGTAAGAGAGGGTTAGGCAGTGGGTTAGGGATTAGTTTTAAGGTCCGGGTTAGGGTACAGTTTGGGATATGTGATAGGATTAGTATTAGAGGGTTAGGGTTAGGGTACAGGTTAAGGTTAGGAATATGATTTGAGTACATTAAGTTAAGGTTATGGTTAGAGGTTAGGGTTAGATTTAAGGTAAGGGTCAGGGTTAATGGTTTACAATAGGTTTAGGAGTTAGGGTGAGGGATGGCAGGAAGGTTCAGTGAATGTGTTTCAGTCTTGGGGTTTGTGTTTGGTTTTTGATTAGTGATATTTCTTGTTTAAGGGTTAGGTTAACATTAGGCTTAAGTGTAGGGTTACGGTTATGTCTGTGTATGGTTAGAGTTTGTGTCTTGGCATGTGCCTGCACTGGGACTCCTAACATTTTTGGCAGTTTAGTTTTATGCACTCTATTTAGGTTTTGGTTTCGAAGATAGCCTGACTCCACCAAATCAGTGGCCTCCCCAGAGAATCAAAATCCAGGCTTCTGCTGGGGTGAGAATAGGCATGGCAGGATTCTCCTGAGCTCAGCTAAGGAGGGGATTTGTGGCTATAAAGACTCTTTGTTTGGATTTTCAGTTGCCTTTCTGATTTTATCTCTTGTGAGCACATGTTTCCTCTATACTACCAATTATTATTTTAAAGTTTTACTTGAATTCCTGTTTGTAAACACAGTATGATATAGTTTCTGGTTTACCACATAGTGATTCAACCCTTGAATACAATGCCTGGTACTGGTCAGAGTTGACCTCCACTATCCCCATCCCCTGATTCCCCATCCCCTCCACCTTCCTCTGGTATTTATTAGTTTATTCTCTGTGTTAAGAGTGTGTTCTTGGTTTGCATCTCTCATCCCCCCCTTCGCCCCTTTGCCAGTTTCTTTGGTTTCTTAAAATTCACATGTGAATGCAATTGTATGGTATTTGGTCTGTCTTTCTCTGACTGAGTTCATTTAGCATAAGTCCCTTCCATTTCTCCCACATCATTGTAAATGGCTTCATTTCATCCCTTCTGATGACCCAGTGATGTTGCAGGGTGTATATTTACCACATCGTCTCTGCCCATTCTTCTGTCGATGGACATCCGGGCTCTATACAGAGTTTCGCTGTTGATGATAATGCTGCTACCAACACTGGGCTGTGTGTTCCTCTTTGAATCTACTAAACTACTTTTGTATCCTCAGGGTAAATACCTCGCTTTGCAATTTTGGAATCGTAGGGTAGCTCTATTTTTAACTTCTTTTTTTTTTATTTTTTATGATAGTCACAGAGAGAGAGGCAGAGACACAGGCAGAGGGAGAAGCAGGCTCCATGCACCGGGATCCCGACATGGTATTAGTTCCCGGGTCTCCAGGATCATGCCCTGGGCCAAAGGCAGGTGCCAAACCGCTGCGCCACCCAGGGATCCTCTATTTTTAACTTCTCGAGTACCCTCCAGACTGTTTTCCACAGTGGCTGCACCTTTATTCATGTATTCATGAGAGACACAGAGAGGCAGAGTTATAGGCAGAGGGAAAATGAGGCTCCATGCGGGAAGCCTGATGTGGGATTTGATCCCCCAGGACCCCGGGATCATGACCTGAGCTAAAGCAGATGCTCAACCACTGAGACACCCAGGTGCCTTGCTGATTCAATTTCTTTGCTACTCATGAGTCTGTTCATATTTTCTATTTCTTCCTATTTTAGTTTTGCTCGTTTGCACATTTCTAGGGATTTGTCCATTTATTCCAGGTCTCCCAGTTTGCTAGTGTATTATTTCATAGTATTCCCTTATCATTGTCTTATTTTTCTGGTGTTGATTGTGATCTCTCTTCTCTCATTTGTGATTTTATTTATTTATGTCATTTCTCTTTTCTCATTGATAAGGCTGGCTAGGGCTTGATCCATTTTATTAATTATTTTGATGAAACAGCTCTTAGTTTCCTTATTCCATTCTACTGTTTTGTTGTTTCTGTATTGTTTATTTCTGCTCTCATCTTTATTTTTTCCCTTCTTCTGTAGGCTTTACGCTTTGTTTCCTATTCCTTTTACAGCTCCTTTAGGTGTAGGGTTAGGGTGTGTATTGGAGACTTCTTGTTTCTTGAGGTAGGCCTGTATCGCTATATACTTCCCATGGGACTGCCTTTGCTACATCCCAGAGGTTTGGAGAAAAATGTTTTCATTTTCATTTGTTTTAAATTTCCTCTTTAATTTCCTGGTTGCTCCGTTCATTCTCTAGTAGGATGTTGATAATCTCCACGTATTTTTGGTCCAATTTTTTTTCTTTTTTTCTTCTTTTATTTATTTATTTATTTATGATAGTCACACACAGTGAGATAGGCAGAGACACAGGCAGAGGGAGAAGCAGGCTCCATGCACTGGGAGCCTGACGCGGGATTCGATCCCGGGTCTCCAGGATCGCGCCCTGGGCCAAATAGCTGCGCCACCCGGGGATCCCCTCCAATTTTTTTTCTTACTGTCAACTTCGAGTTTCATAGCGTAGTGTTCTGAAAATGTACAGCGTGTGATATCAATTTTCTTGTACCTGTTGTACCTGTTGAGGGCTGATTTGTGGGCCATGATATGATCTGTTCTGGAGAATGTCCCATGTGCACTTGAAAGGAATGTGTATTCTGCTTTCGGATGAAATGTTCAGACTCTATCTGTTGAGTCCCTGTGGTCCAGTGTGTCAAGGCTATTTTTCCCCTATTTATTTCTGCATAGACGATCAGTCCATTGCCATAAGTGGGTGTTAAAATCCCCTGTCATTGTATTATTATCAGTGAGTTCCTTATGTTTGTTGTTAATTGGTTTCTATATTTAGGTACTCCCATGTTGGCAGCATAAATATTTAGTTGTTTGATCTTGATAGAGAGGTTTTTAAATTATGAAATAATACCCTTCTTCATCTCTTCTTATAGTATTTGTTCTTTCTTGTTTGAAATTTAAATATTTTATTTATGTATTCATGAGAGATACACAGAGGAGCAGAGGAAGAAACATAGCAGAGTGAGAGGCAGGCTCCCCAAAGGGAGGCCGATGTGGGACTCGATACTGGGATCCCAGGATCACACCCTGAGCCGAAGGCAGATGCTCAACCACTGAGCCACCAGATGTCCCCCAGGATTTGGTTTCAAATCTCATTTGTTGATATAAGTATGGGTCCTCCACCTTTCTTTTGATATCCATTAGTGTGATAGATGATTATCCATCCCCTGACTTTCAATCTGTTTCTGTCTATAGGTTTAAGGTGAGCATCTTGTAGGCAGCGTACAGATGCATGTTGTTTTTTTAATAATAATTTTATTTATCAGAGAGACAGAGAGAGACAGAAAATTATGCAGAGAGAGAAGCAGTCTCCCCACCAGGAGCCCAATATGGGACTTGATCCTAGACTCCAGGATCACACCCTAAGTCAAAGGCAGAGGCTCAACCCCTGAGCCACCCTGGCGCCCCGGATCCTGTTTTTTAAGCTACTGTGATCCCCTATATCTTTTGATTGGAGCATTTAGGCTATCAGCATTCAGAGTGACTATTCAAAGATATGAACTTTGTGCCTTTGTGTTAACAGAAGAGTTGGTGTTTCTGGGGACGTTCTCTGGGCCTTTCTAGTCTTTGTTGCTTTTGTTCTCTTTTTTTCCCCCACTAGAAGAGTCCCTCTTAAAATTCCTTACTGGACTGGTTAATTGGTCATGAACTCCTTTATATGTTGCCTGTCTGGGAAAACCTTTATCTCTCCTGAATGATACCCTTGCTGAAGAAAGAATTCATACAAATTGGACTGCAATAAAAAGAAATTTAAAAACATAAAATAAATTCTTGCTAATATGATTGAGAAAAATGGCATTTAGGAGGAAAACCAGAAGCAGAAAGAGAGGAGGACAGATTTCACCCTCCGTAGAGTTCACAGGGACCTGGTGTCCTTTCCTGGGAGGAGCCCCCCTTCCGGAGGATGCTTCCTGCCCCTCTGCCCTCCTTGTTGGAACACAGCAGGCACAGCTCCGTGCCTCCAGCACCTCTGCAGTCGTGGCTTATAGCATTTTCCATCTATCCTATTGGGGACCGCAGTGTTGTGTATGTAACCATCGGCTGCTGTTTGACAACATTGGGGGGATTCCAACTTTTCTTGGTTTTGAGGTGTGTGTGTGTCTATCACATGCAGCTATCACATGCAGCTATCGGATCCTCTGGCTGGGTCACCAAAAAACCCCGAAATGGTTGGCACAACATCATTTCTGGTGCTGGCGCCGGGTGGTTAGCTGGGCTCTCCTGGCAGCGCCAGGGCTCACTCATGCAGTGACTTTCGGCTGGTGGGTCAGCTGAGCTTGAAGTTCCGGCTCAGCCACATTCCCATGTCCAACAGTGGGTCTGGCCACCCCTGGAAGGCACGGGGGGCCATCAGCTGTGTGTGCCTTGTGGCGCCCCTGCAGGGGCTAGTTGGCGCCTAGGTAGTGCCGCCTCCTCCTCTCTGGGGGTCTCTCCACTCCCTGTGCACAGAGTCTGGGAGACACAGAAACGGGCTGGTTGTGCATTTTCGCACCACAACACTTTATTGACTTTCTACAGCAAACGGGCTCAGAGCCGTGGTTGCGTGCCTTCCCCTGGGGAGGGAGACCTTTCTGTCCTTTAAGGGGGGGCATGAATCACCCGGGGTGGGAGGCGGGTGCTGGAGTCCCCCACCTGGGAGCATGTTTGGACTCTGGGTGGGGGCGTGTGTCCTGAGGTTTCAGCCTGAGTGACGGTACTGAGGACAGCAGAGCTGACCTGGACCTGCAGCTTATGGGCTCCTGTGCTAGGTCCCTGCACGGCAGCTGGACCCCAGCCTTGGGCCCTCTGGGGCCCCAGCACCTGGAGGAGCCTGCATCCTGGTGTGGGTCCTGGTGGGGCCCACCAGCCTACCCCTCCTGTCCCCTCACTGCGGTGTCCTGGGATCCCCAGGGCTGCCCTAGATCAGCGACCTGGATCTGTCATGCATTCCCAGGGCCCAGTAGGTCACATCCAGCTGTGAGAGGGCTCGCTCAGCCTGGGGCCAGAGTCCAGGGCTGGCCAGGGCCATGGGGGCCTGATTCCATTAGTCTTTGTGTTGGGACTGGTAGGGGCTCAAATCAACCCAGCGCCCACAGAGGGTGGGCCAATCAGCCCAGGTACCCCTGGATTAGGGGCTGGTGTCCTGTGCAGGGTGTCCCGCCCTCCAGGAGGGACAGTGGGTGGAGGCAGGGCACAGTATGTCCCTCCGAAGCCCCGTGTTCCCTACCCAGATGCCCCTGGTCCTCCCCGGGACCCGATACCCCCTGGCCTCTCAGCATCACCCTACCCCGTAGTAGTCTCAAAACATGACGTGACAGCTGAACATCCTGGTGACGTCCAGGTCCCCCAGCGTGATGTCCCTGGAGGAGACCAGGGCCTCCTCCTTCATTTCCTGTGGGAAAACCAGGGAGGAGGAGCTGGCATCAAGGATACAGATCCTGACCTGTCTGTCCTGGGCAGGGAGCCCTGGGGCCACCATGGGAGTGTGTCCTGCCGAAAACTCTGTCCTTCCCCTGGGAGGCTGGGGATGCCAGGAGTGTCCACCGTGCCCATGGGACCTGTGTGAGGGCCTGTGCCTAGCTGTTGTGGGCGGGGAGGTGACTGGGGGTCAGCCTGAGTGGGAGGGGACAAGGGGTCAGTCCAGGAGGGGAGGGGACATTGGGGTGTTGTGCACAAGATTGTGAATCTGAGAAACCACTAAGGAGCCGACACCAATGCAAACACACGAGGGTTGTTTTACAAACTCGAGCATGGGTCCAAGTATACCCCACACAGTGGAGCAGTGAGTTGGACCCCGAGGACGGTTTTAGCTTAGTTTTAAGGGCTGATCTCGGGGACTTCCAGTAGGGCTGGAACAATTCCTCAAGTTCTGTTTACATTTTGATATGGGGCTTTCAAGAGCATTGAGCTCTCTTCTCATTGTAATAGGGGATTCCAGCCCTTGGCTTGGGCTCAGTTTTTATTCTATTGTGGGGCTTTCTAAGAAATTAAGCTGTAAACTTTTGTTTTTTTCCTGTAACTGAAATAATGTAAATTTCAGCTCTTCTTCACAGGGGCCTGGGATGTCTGGGCATGTGCTAATGCTGAATTTAAATTGGAATGGCCATAATGTTCTGGGCCTCCTTGCATCCTGTCCCATCCTATCTAGCTCCTTCTCCCTTCTCAGGAGCTCCTAAGAGAGCAATTGCAAATGACCTCAGCATGGCATCGGGTGTTGGGGGACAGGCCCAGGGATTTGGGATCAGGAAGACCAGGGGCGCGGGCGTCCCAGCTGTGCAGCGGGATTCCATGCTGCTGACTTTTATTCCTTAAGGCTATATTGCAATCTGACTTTGAACATAGAAAAGCTGTCCTTTATCTTTAAAAGATGAAGAGTGAGTAAAAGTGTTTTTTCTCTGCCTATCTGATTGCTCAGATTACAATATGAGACGTATTTCTTGTTAATAAGGATAATTTACTATCTGTGGTACTATGGTTAAAATATTCTGACACAAGTAATTCAGAGGGATGAGGGTTTCTCATCTCTTTCTTCACAGCTCAGTCACTCATCAGGAAATGCATCTTTATATGGGATCCCTGGGTGGCGCAGCGGTTTAGCGCCTGCCTTTGGCCCAGGATGCGATCCTGGAGACCCAGGATCAAATCCCATGTCGGGCTCCCGGTGCTTGGAGCCTGCTTCTCCCTCTGCCTGTGTCTCTGCCTCTCTCACTCTCTCTCTCTCTGTGACTATCATGAATAAATAAAAATTAAAAAAAAAGGAAATGCATCTTTATGGATTTGGAAAGAACTGAGAGACATTATTACCAATGTTCCTATTATTATGTGAAGGATTCTTCCCTGAGATTCTTCCCCTATTTCAACTGACACTGAAACACTGTGAACTCTTTGGAAGACAAATGTCAAGGAAATAAATGTTATGCATTGCTAATTTTAAATGCACTTGCAATATGGTGTCTATTATAATACAAGTATTTTTATCTGATTTTTGCTATTTATTATCCTTTCCTGCTTTTCAGGTTGAGGAGGCATTATACGTGTTCATAAGTGTTTTTCTTTCCTTCTGATTTGAAATTCTTACTTTGTTCCCATCGAAGGAACTCTTTAAGAATAAGGCAAAAGTTAATTCAACTATTGTTAAAATGTCTTCCCCTTTGGAGCCTGATTCATTTAAGTCAATTTTCACAATAAATCTTATTTATTAGAAAGCAAACAAAGATTTACAGGGAAATTGAGAGGACAGTACAGAGAATTCACATGCACTTGCTCTCAATTTCTCCAATTATTGATATCTTATATCATGACGGTACAAATATTAGCTAATGAATCAATATTAAAATATATGCAGTAACCAAAGACCATACATTATTCAGATTTCCTTAGTTTTTGCTAAGTTACCATCCCTCATATCACACTCCATTTGTCCTCATGTTTTCTTAGGCTCTCTGCATTATGACAGTCTTTCAGCCTTTCCTTGTTGTTGAACTGGAACACTTGAGAAGTAGAGTATTTTGTAAAATTTCCCTAAGTTGGGACATGTCTTTTTATCACACGATTGAACTGTTTTTGTGGATTATATACAGAGATATACTGCCATTTTTATTATATCATATAAAGGATAGATAATATCAATATGATTTATCAGTCTTGGTATCGATCTGATCATCTTGCTGAGGTAGTGTTTGTCATCTTTCCTCCTGTACCTCCTGTTTTCTTTTCCTGTTAAAGTACCATGGAAGTAAAAATTAGAAATATCTAAGGTACATACATAAAAATTAAAATAAGGCAATTAATAAAAAAGAATCAAAGAAAATGAATGAAAATAGAGCACAAAGTACAAAGGAATCTAGACCCTACTTTCCAGTCAGAGCTGAAGCTCTGCAGCCTCTGTGGTCTGAGAACTTGGTGGCAGTGAGTGGTCTGTGCAGGGTCTGGGGATGGGATGTGGTGCTGATTGTCAGGTGCACATCTGCCTGGGATATGCACCTGCGGGGGTCAGAGGCAGGGTGGGCGTCAGCGCCTCTGGCCTCCAGTGGGCAGCGCTGTGCTGCTCCCTCAGACCTGGCCCTGATGGGCGGGATGTGGGTGGGGACGCTGGGTTCTGTGGCTCTGGGGCTGTGTATCCTGCTCCCCAGTCTGCATGGGCCTCCACAGAAGAGCCCCCAAGTCCCCGATCTCCGCCGCTTCTCTCAGAACCCTGCGTTCACTCTACATGCGCCCGAGCTTCTTTTGGTTTTGTTTTTTTTCTCAGACTGTTAATGCCCAAGATTGCGAATCCGAGAAACCACCGAGAAGCCGACACCAATGCAAGCACACGAGGGTTTATTTACAAGCTTGAGCTTCTATCCAAGTATACCCGACACAGCGGAACAGTGACTTGGACCCCGAGGAGGGTTTTAGCTTAGTTTTAAGGTCTGGTCTCGGGGACCACCAGAAGGGATGGTGCAATTCCTCAAGTTATGTTTACATTTTGATATGGGGCCTTCAAGGGCATTGAGCTCTGTTCTCATTCTAATAGGGGCTTCCTGCCCTTGGCCTGGGCTCAGATTTGATTCTTATGTGGGGCTTTCTAGGACATTAAGCTGTAAACTTTTGTTTTTTTCCTGTAACTGAAGCAATGTAAATTGCAGCTCTTCTTCACAGGGGCCTGGGATGTCTGGGCGTGTGCTAATGCTGAATTTAAATTGGAATGGCCTTAATTTTCTCGGCCTCCATGCGTCCTTTCCCATCCTATCTAGCTCCTTCCCCCTTCCCAAGAGCTCCTAAGAGAGCAATTGCAAATGACCTCAGCGTGGCATCCTGTGTTGGGGGACAGGCCCAGTGATCGAGATCAGGAAGACCTGGAGCGTGGGTGTCCCAGCTGTGCAGCGGAATTCGATGCTGCAGACTCTTATTTCCTAAGGCCATCTTGACAACTGACTTTGTACATAGAAAACCTCTCCTTTGTTTTTAAAAGATGAGGAGCAAATCAAAGCTTTTTTTCTCTGTACATCTGATTGCTCAGATTCCAATCTTAGACATATTTCCTGTTAATAAGGATAATTTACTACTATCCGTAGTACTATGGTTAAAATATTCTGACACAAGTAGTTCAGAGGGATGAGGGTTTCTCATCTCTTTCTTCACAGTTCAGTCACTTATCAGGAAATGCATCTTTATTGATTTGGAAAGAACTGAGAGACATTATTACCAATGGTCCTATTATTATGTGAAGGATTCTTCCCTGAGATTCTTCCCCTATTTCAACTGACACTGAAACACTGTGAACTCTTTGGAAGACAAATGTCAAGGAAATAAATGTTATGCATTGCTAATTTTAAATGCACTTGCAATATGGTGTCTATTATAATACAAGTATTTTTTCTGATTTTTGCTATTTATTATCCTTTCCTGCTTTTCAGGTTGAGGAGGCATTATACGTGTTCATAAGTGTTTTTCTTTCCTTCTGATCTAAAATTCTTACTTTGTTTCCATCAAAGGAACTCTTTAAGAATAAGGCAAAAGTTAATTCAACTATTCTTAAAATGTCTTCACACTTGGATCCTGATTCAAGTCAATTTTAAAAATAAATCTTATTTATTAGGAAAAAACCAAAGATTTATAGGGAAATTGAGAAGATAGTACAGTGCATTCACATGCACTTGCTCTCAATTTCTCCAATTATTGATATATTAGTATGGTTCAAATATTAGCTAATGAATCAATATTAAAATAGTCACATTAACCAAAGACCATACTTTATTCAGATTTCCTTAGTTTTTGCTAAGTTACCATCCCTCATATCACATTCCATTTGTCCTCCTGTTTTCTTAGGCTCCTCTAGATTGTGACAGTCTTTCAGCCTTTCCTTGTTGTTCTTGAACTGGAACACTTTGAGAAGTAGAGTATTTTGTAAAATTTCCCTCAGTTGGGACATGTCTTTCATTTATCTCATGATTGAACTGTTTTTGTGGATTATATACAGAGATATACTGCCATTTTCATTATATCATATAAAGGATAGATACTATCAACATGATTTATCAGTCTTGGTATCGATCTGATCATCTTGCTGAGGTAATGTTTGTCAGCTTTCTCCATAATAAACTGATTCTTTATTATTATTAATTATGTTATTATTATTATATTATCAATATTACTTTCACTTTTTCATATTATATTCTGTAGAAGGAAGTTACTATGTGTATTCCACACATATGAGTGGGAAGGTATGCTCATGAACTTGACGGTGGAATGTCTGCACAAATTGTTTGAAATTCTTCTACATGGGAGATTTCTCTTCATTCTGGGTTTGTTTGATTCTTTTTCAAAGATGTTTTTTATTTATTTGAGAGAGAGAGGAAATAAAAACCATGATCGAGAGGGGCAGAGGTAGAGGGAGAAGCAGGTTCCCTGCAAAACAGGGAGCATGCCTTGGGACCTGGATCATGATCTGAGCCTAAGGCAGAAGCTTAACTAACTGAGCCACACAGGTGCCACTCTTCTTTCTTTCTTTCTTTCTTTCTTTCTTTCTTTCTTTCTTTCTTTCTTTCTTTCTTTCTTTCTTTCTTCCTTCCTTCCTTCCTTCCTTCCTTCCTTCCTTCCTTCCTTCCTTCCTTTCTTTCTTTCTTTCTTTCTTTCTTTCTTTTAATAATAATTTTATTTTTTTATTGGTGTTCAATTTCCCAACATACAGAATAACACCCAGTGCTCATCCTGTCAAGTGCCCCCCTCAGTGCCCATCACACATTCACCCCCACCGCCCGCCCTCCTCCCCTTCCATCACCCCTAGTTCATTTCCCTGAGTTAGGAGTCTTAATGTTCTGTCTCCCTTTCTGATATTTCCCACACATTTCTTCTCCCTTCCCTTATATTCCCTCACTACTATCTATATTCCCCAAATGAATGAGAACATACAATATTTGTCCTTCTCCGATTGACTTACTTCACTCAGCATAATACCTTCCAGTTCCATCCACGTTGAAACAAATGGTGGGTATTTATCGTTTCTAATGTCTCAGCAAGGCGACCTTCTCTCTCTCTTCATCTGAGTCTCCTATGGTATGAATGTTATTGCTTTAATAAGTGGCTGACTTCCCTACGTCTGTCTCTGTGGTCCATAACCTTTCTTGTTTTTAAGGCTTCCTCTTGGGACAGCATCTAAGTTATAGCATTTTTAACAATGGCCTGACTAGATTTTAGTTCTTTTATTTCTACAGTAAAGGTTTCTCTAGTTTTCTTCTGTGCTCTTTTTCCAGCCCAGCTGCTATTTTTATAATCATTGTTTTAAACTGTAGTTAGACATCATATATGTGTATTGATGAACTTCCTGGCTGTGAGTAGACCTCATTTTATTTTATGCAGGTGAATTTCTCCATCTCATTATATTTTCCAGAAAAGAAAGAAGGAAGAAAAAGAAACACCAAGAAAAACAATAACAGGTGCCCTCCCAAAACAAAAATAAAAACAAAAACAAACAAAAAAAACAACCGATTATTTTGGCCTGCTTGTTAAAAGATTCTAAATCCCAAAATAGAAACAATTAAAGTGATCCCTGGGTGGCGCAGGGTTTAGTGCCTGCCTTTGGCCCAGGGCACTATCCTATAGACTCTGGATCGAATCCCACATCGGGCTCCCAGTGCATGGAGCCTACTTCTCCCTCTGCCTGTGTCTCTGTCTCTGTCTCTCTCTCTCTTTCTCTCTGTTTGTGACTATCATATATAAATTGAAAAAAAATTAAAAAGAATAAACACAATTAAAGTACTACGAAAATAAAAATAAAATATATAAAAGGTACATACATAAAAATTAAAATAAGGCAATTAATAAAAAAGAATCAAAGAACATAAATGAAAAAAGAGCACAAAGTACAAGAAATCTAGACCCTACTTTCCAGGCAGAGCTAAAGCTCTGCAGGCTCTGTGGTCCAATAACTTGGTGGCAGCGAATGCTCTGTGTGGGATCTGGGGATCGGCCGTGGCACTGATTGTCAGGTGCACATCTGTCTGGGAGATGCACCTGTGGGGGTCAGAGGCGGGGTGGGCATCAGCACTTCTGGGCTCAGCGGGTGGCTCTGTGCTGCTCCTGAGACCCGGCCCTGATGGGCGGGATGCGGGTGGGGTCTCTGGGTCCTCTGGCTCTGGGGCAGAGCATCCCGTGCCCCTGTCAGCTGTGGCCTCCACAGAAGAGCTGCCAAGCCCCTGGGTCTCCACCGCTTCTCTCAAAACCCTGCGTTTACTCTACCTCTGTCCGAGCTTCTTTTGGTTTTGTTTTTTTATCTCAGATTGTTGTGCCCAAGATTGCGAATCCGAGAAACCACTGAGAAGCCGACACCAATGCAAACACATGAGAGTTTATTTACAAGCTTGAGCTTGTGTCCAAGTATACCTGACACAGCAGAGCAGGGACTGGGACCCCGAGTTGGGTTTTACCTTAGTTTTAAGGGCTGGTCTCGGGGTACTCCCGAAGGGCTGGAGCAATACCTCAAGTTCTGTTTACATTTTGATATGGGGCCTTCAAAGGCATTGAGCTCTGTTCTCATTCTAATAGGGGCTTCCTGCCCTTGGCCTGGGCTCAGTTTTTATTCTATTGTAGGGCTTGCTGTGTCCTGACAATGAGCACTCAGGAAGGAAATGACGGATGTGACTCCCTTCTCAGGAGCATCACAGAGAATAAATAATGAGACTGAACCAAAGGAGCACAAGACTTGTGCAGTGAGCCATACCAGGCTCTGGGAGGCTGTCCTGGGCTCATGGGTTGGGAGCCTTATCTTGTGAAAATGTCCCCAGTTCCTGAAGCCACCCTCAATTTCAATGTCATTCCTGTCAAGTCATGGTGGCAGATCCTATAAATAGGAAAAAAACCCCATAACATCCATCCGCCCCCACAAATGACCCTGGACAGCAAATCAGTATTGGAGAAGCAGGACAGAGCAGGACGCAGCACTTTCCTATTTCAAATGATGTCACAGAGACAGGATAAAGCAGTGTTGTCCTCGGGACCCCGCCTGGCTCTGTCGGTTAAGCCTCCGACTCCTGACCTCACCTCCGGTCCTGATCTCGGGGTTGTGAGTTCCAGCCCTGGGCTGGTCCATGGACGAGGCCTGATGCCTACTTAAACAAACCAGACCCATGAGGGTTGGTCCCAGCATAAGCTGAAAGAGCAGAACAGAGAGTCTAGAAGGAAATGTGCTCTGATACAACTGATTTTTTAACTTAATTTAAACCCAATTAATTAATGTATAGTGTATTATACTTTCAGAGGAAGAATTCAGGGATTCACCAGTTGGAGATAACCGCAGTGCTCGTGACATCACATGCTCTCCTTCATGCCAGTCCCCTGTTATTCCCTCCACCATCCCCTCCCCTGCAGTGACACTCAGTTCGTTTCCTATCGTTAAGATCTGTATTCCCTGCATCTGTGTTCATCTTATTTGTTTTTTCTTCCCTTCACAGATGTTCATCTGCTTTGCTTCTTTAATTCCACCTATGAATGACACCACATGGTCATTCTCTTTTCCCACTGACCTATTTCACTTAAGATGATCTCTCTAGTTCTTTTTTTTTTAAAGATTTTTTTTTTAATTTTTATTTATTTATGATAGTCACAGAGAGAGAGAGAGAGAGAGGCAGAGACACAGGCAGAGGGAGAAGCAGGCTCCATGCACCGGGAGCCCGATGTGGGATTCGATCCTGGGTCTCCAGGATCGCGCCCTAGGCCGAAGGCAGGCGCCAAACTGCTGGGCCACCTAGGGATCCCGATCCCTCTAGTACTATCCACGTCATTGCAAATGGCAAGATTTCCTTCTCTTTGATAGCTGAGTACCATTCCTCTCTCTATGATACCATCTATCTCCCATCCTCTTTATCCATCATCTGCCACAGGGCACCAAGGCTCCTCCCACAGTGTGGCTACTGTGGACCCGGCTGCTGTGAACATTGGGGTGCAGTTGTCCCACATCTCACTGCATCTGTATCTTCAGAGTGAGCTCCAGGCCGTACACCTGCTGGTCGCAGGGCTGCTCTATTTGTAACTTGCTGAGGAGCCTCCACACTGTTTCCAAGGCTGCTGCAGCAGCCCGTGTTCCCGCCCACAGTGGAAGAGGGTTGAGTGATTTTTACAGGATGTGGTAAAAGTCTGGTCCACATTTCATTTCGCGTCCTTTGGGCTCCAATTCCTTCTCCTTAAGTATTTTTGAGGAAACTGGATGTTGGGCTCCTTTTGAATCAGACGTTTCCGAAGGTAACAGGGCACAGCTGGAGCCTGGAGGGAGGCAGACGTGGGACACGGACTGGCATGCTGCCTCCTGCAGCCTCCTGCAGCGTCTGAGCATCCCACAGGGGGCGCCTGAGCCCAGGCACCGCCCAGGGTGTATGCATGCGCATTAGGCCTCCTCTGCCTGCACTAACAGGAGCCAGCCTGTCCTGGGGAGGCCTGAGGAAGACGTGGGGACACATCCACGCTGATGAGCCACAGCCTCTTCAGAACCTGCGTGGAGCCTTCAGGGGGATATTGGGCAACGTTCACACTGACAGGAGCCCCGGTCTCCTCAGAATACACGGTGAGGCTTCAGGAAGGTGTGGGTACACACCCACCCTGACAGGAGCCCCTGGGCCACTTCAGGTCCTGCTGGGAGGCTTCAGGAAATTGTTGGCCCTCACCCACCCTGACAGGAGCTCCTGGGCTGCTGCAGGCCCCGCGGAGAGGCTTCAGTAAGATGTGGGCCCGCATCCACGTTGACAGGAGCCCCTGGGCTGCCTCAGGAAACGCGGGGAGGCTTCTGAAAAATGTGGCGCAGCGTCCACTCTGGCAGGAGCTAACGGGCCCCTCAGGACATAAGTTGAGTCTTCTGGAAGCTGGGGGCTGCATCCACAGTGACCGGAGCCCAGCCACCTCAGAACCAGCGGTGACGCTTCGGGAGGATGTGGGGCCACGTCCACAGAACTGGCCGCTGATGTCCTCAGGACCCCCGGTGTAGACTTCGGGACATATGGGGATGCGTCCATGCGGACAGAAGACCCCAGCCTTGTCAGAGTCTGTGGTGAGGCCTAAGAAAGATGTGGATGCCGAATCCACACTGACAGGAGTCTCAGGCCACCTCAGGACACACTGTGAAGGTTTGGGATGATTTGGGGCCCTGTCCATGCTGACAGGAGCCTCCAGCCTCCTCGGGTCTTATGGTGAGGCTGAGGAAAATATGGGGCCACGTCAAGACTGAGAGGACCCCCGTCCTCCTCAGGACCTGCACTTTGGCTTCGGGACACATGGGGCTGCGTCTAGGCTGACAGGAACCCACAGCCTCCTCAGGACCCGCGGTGAGTTTTCTGGGGGATGTGGGGCCATGTCCAGGCTGAGAGGAGCCCCCAGCCTCCTGAGAACCTGCTGTGAGGCTTCCAGAGGATGTGAGGCATACTCCACGGTGACAGGAGACCCGGCGTACTCAGGACCTGCTGACTATGACTCTGGAACACATGGGGCCACATGCGCACTCACAGGAGCCCGGCTTCCTCAGGACCCCCTGGAGGACCCTGGAGGCACCGTTGGGGCCACGTCCATGTCAGAAGGGACTCCTCAGAACCATAGGGTAAGTGAATGGGTAGAATGAATGGTCGGGTCAGGGGAGGGGAGGCATTTGGTGGTTAGGCTTAGGTTAGATGTTAGGGGTTAGTGATTAAGCTTATGGTTATGGATTAGAGGTTAGGGTGAGGGTTAAGGGTAAGGGTCAGTGGTTAGGAGTTAGGAAGGGGGTTTGGGTTAGGGACAGGAGTAAGAGTTAGGTTTAGGGTTTAGACTTTAGGGATTAGGGTAGGAGGTTAGGAATTAGGGTTTGGGTTATGGTTAGAGTTAGGGTTGGGCTAGGTTTGCAGTTAGGGTTAGGGGTTAGGGTGTGAGTTTGGGTTAGTCATTAGGGTTAGGGGGAAGAGTTAAAGTTAGGGCTAGGTTTAGGGTTAGGGCGAGGGTTAGGTTTAGGATAAGGGTTAGGGCTACGGTTAGGGTTAGTGTTTGGTAGGGGTTAGGGTTAGGGTCAGGTCAGGGTCAGGGTATGGTTTTGGAAAAGGGTAAGAGAGGGTTAGGCAGTGGGTTAGGTATTAGTTTTAGGGTACATGTTAGGGTACAGTTTGGGGTATGAGATAGGATTAGTATTAGAGGGTTAGGGTTAGGGTACATGTTAAGGTTAGGAATAGGATTTGAGTACATTAAGATAAGGTTAGGGTTAGAGGTTAGGGTTAGGGTTAGATTTAAGGTAAGCGTCAGGGTTAAGGGTTTAGAATAGGTTTAGGAGTTAGGGTGAGGGTTGGCAGGAAGGTTCAGTGAATGTGTTTCGGTCTTGGGGTTTGTGTTTGGTTTTTGATTAGTGATAATTCTTGTTTAAGGTTTAGGTTAACATTAGGCTTAAGTGGAGGGTTAGGGTTATGTCTCTGTATGGTTAGAGTTTGTGTCTTGGCATGTGCCTGCACTGGGATTCCTAGCATCTTGGGCAGTTTAGTTTTATGCACTCTATTTAGATTTTGAGTTCAAAGATAGCCTGACTCCACCAAGTCAGCAGCCTCCACAGAGAGTCAAAATCCAGGCTTCTGCTGGGGTGAGAATAGGCATGGCAGGCTTCTCCTGAGCTGAGCTAAGGAAGGGATTTGTGGCTCTAAAGACTCTTTGGATTTTCAGTTGCTTTTATGATTTTATCTCTTGTGCACACATGTTTCATCAATACTACCAATTATTATTTTAAACTTTTACTTGAAGTCCTCTTTGTAAACACAGTATGATATAGTGTCAGGTTTACCACATAGTGATTCAACCCTTGAATACAACGCCTCGTTCTGGTCAGAGGTGACCTCCACTATGCCCATCCTCTGATTCCCCTTCCCCCCCCTTCCTCTGGTATCTATTAGTTTATTCTCTGTGGTTAAGAGTGTGTTTTTTTGTTTGCTTCTCTCATCCCCCCTCTGCCCCTTTGCCAGTTTGTTTGGTTTCTTAAAATTCACATGTGAATGCAATTGTATGGTATTTGGTATCTGTCTTTCTCTGACTGAGTGAGTTCATTTAGCATAAGTCCCTTCCACTTCTCCCACGTCATTGTAAATGGCTTCATTTCATCCCTTCTGATGACCGAGTGATGTCGCAGTGTGTATATTTACCACATCGTCTCTGCCCATTCATCTGTCGATGGACATCTGGGCTCTATACAGTTTCGCTGTTGTTGACAATGCTGCTACCAACACTGGGCTGCGTGTTCCTCTTCGAATCTACTCAACTACTTTTGTATCCTCAGGGTAAGTACCTAGTTGTGCAATTTTGGAATCATAGGGTAGCTCTATTTTTAACTTCTTTTTAAAAATTTTTTTTATGATAGTCACAGAGAGAGAGGCAGAGACACAGGCAGAGGGAGAAGCAGGCTACATGCCCCGGGAGCCCGACGTGGGATTCGATCCCAGGTCTCCAGGATTACGACCTGGGCCAAAGGCAGGCGCCAAACCGCTGTGCCACCCAAGGATCCCCTATTTTTAACTTCTCGAGGACCCTCCAGACTGTTCCACAGTGGCTGCACCTTTACTTATTTATTCATGAGAGACAGAGAGGGGCAGAGTTATAGGCAGTGGGAAAATAAGGCTCCATACGGGGAGCCTGATGTGGGACGTGATCCCCCAGGACCCTGGGATCATGACCTGAGCCAAAGCAGATGCTCAATCACTGAGGCACCCAGGTGCCTTGGTGATTCAATTTCTTTGCTAGTTATGGGTCTGTTCATATTTTCCATTTCTTCCTATTTCAGTTTTGCACATGTGCTCATTTGCACATTTCTAGGGATTTGTCTTTTTCTTGCAGGTCTCCCAGTTTGTTAGCGTATAATCTTTCATAGTATTCCCTTATAATTGTCTTATTTTTCTGGTGTTAATTGTTATCTCACTTCTCTCATTTGTGATTTTATTTATTTAGGTTTTCTCTTTTCTCGTTGATAAGACTGGCTAGGGCTTGATCCATTTTCTTAATTATTTTGGAGAACCAGCTCTTAGTTTCATTATTCCATTCTACTGTTTTGTTTTTTCTGCATTGTTTATTTCTTCTCTCATCTTTATTTTTTCCCTTTTTCTGTAGCCTTTAGGCTTTGTTTGCTATTCCTTTTCCAGCCTCTTAGGGTGTAGGGTTAGGTTGCGAATTGGAGACTTCTTGTTGCTTGAGATAGGCCTGTATTGCTATGTACTTCCCTCTTAGGACTGCCTTTGCAACATCCCAGAGGTTTGGAGAAACATGTTTTCATTTTTTTTTGTTTTAAATTTCCTCTTTAATTTCCTGGTTGCTCTATTCATTCTCTAGTAGGATGTTCATAATCTCCATGTATTTTTGGTCTGTCCAATTTTGTTTCTTACTGTCGACTTCCAGTTTCATAGCATCATGGTCCAAATATGTAAAGGGTGTGATATCAACCTTCTTGTACCTGTTGTACCTGTTAAGGGCTGATTTGTGGGACATGATATTATCTGTTCTGGAGAATGTCCCATGTGCACTTGAAAGGAATGTGTATTCTGCTTTAGGAAGAAATGTTCAGACTATATCTGTTGAGTCCCTGTGGTCCAGTGTGTCAATGTTATTGTTCCCCTTTTGATTTTCTGCATAGACGATCGGTCCATTGCCATAAGTGGGTGTTAAAATCCCCTGTCATTGTATTATTATCAATGAGTTCCTGTATGTTTGTTGTTAATTGGTTTCTATATTTAGGTACTCCCATGTATCAGCATAAATATTTAGTTGTTTGAACATTTTTTTAAATAAATTTATTTTTTATTGGTGTTTAATCTACCAACAAACAGAATAACACCCAGTGCTCATCCCGGCAAGGGCGCCTCTCACTGCCCTTCACCCATTCACCTTCACCCCCCGCCCTCCTCCCCTTAAAGCATCCCTAGTTCCTTTCTCAGAGTTAGGAGTCTTTTTTTAAAAATATTTATGTATTTATGATAGACATAGAGAGAGAGAGAGAGAGAGAGAGGCAGAGACACAGGAGGAAGGAGAAGTAGGCTCCATGCCGGGAGCCCGATGTGGGACTCGATGCTGGGACTCCAGGATCGTGCCCTGGGCCAAAGGCAGGCGCTAAACCGCTGAGCCACCCAGGGATCCCCGAGTTAGGAGTCTTTATGTTCTGTCTCCCTTTCTCATATTTCCCACACATTTCTTCTCCATTCCCTTATATTCCCTTTCACTATTATTTATATTAACCAATTGAATGAGAACATATGTTTGTCCTTCTTCAATTGACTTACTTCACTCAGCATAATACCCTCCAGTTCCATCCACGTCGAGGCAAATGGTGGTTATTTGTCGTTTTTAATGGCTGAGTAATATTCCATTGTATACATAAACCATATCTTCTTTATCCATTCATCTTTCGATGGACACCATGGGTCCGTCCACAGTTTCGCTATTGTGGACATTCCTGTTAAACACATCGGGGTGCACGTGTCCCGGCATTTCATTGCATCTGAATATTTTGGGTAAATCCCCAAGAGTGCAATTGCTGGGTCGTAGGCAGGTCTATTTTTAACTCTTTGAGGAACCTCCACACAGTTTTCCAGAGTGGCTGCACCAGTTCACATTCCCACCAACAGTGTAAGAGGGTTCCCTTTTCTCCGCATCCTCTCCAACATTTGTGGTTTCCTGCCTTGTTAATTTTCCCCATGCTCACTGGTGTGAGGTGGTATCTCATTGTAGTTTTGATTTGTATTTCCCTGAGGCAAGTGATGCAGAGCATTTTCTCATGTGCATGTTGGCAATATCTATGTCTTTGTGAAATTTCTATCCATGTCTTTTGCCCATTTCAGGATTGGATTGTTTGTTTCTTTGGTGTTGAGTTTAAGAAGTTCTTTATAGATCTTGGAAACTAGCCCTTTATCTGATACGTCTTTTGCAAACATCTTCTCCCACTCTGTAGGTTGTCTTTTAGTTTTGTTGACTGTACCCTTGGCTGTGCAAAAGCTTCTTATCTTGAAGAAGTAACAATAGTTCATTTTTGCTTTTGTTTCTTTTGCCTTCATGGATGTACCTTGCAAGAATTTACTGTGGACGAGTTCAAAAAGGGTGTTGCCTGAGTTCTCTTGGATTTTGATGGATTCTTGTCTCACATTTAGATGTTTCATCCATTTTGAGTTTATCTTTGTGTATTGTGAAAGAGAGTGGTCTAGTTTCATTCTTCTGAGTGTGGATGTCCATTTTCCCAGTACCGTATATCGTAGAGACTGTCTTTCTTCCAATGATTAGTCTTTCCTACTTTATTGAATATCAGTTGACCATAAAGTTGAGTGTCCACTTCTGGGTTCTCTATTCCGTTCCATTGATCTATGAGTCTGTTTTTGTGCCAGTACCACACTGTCTTGATGACCACAGCTTTGTAGTACAACCTGAAATCTGGCATTGTGATGCCCCCAGATATGGTTTTCTTTTTTAAAATTCCCCTGGCTATTCGGGGTCTTTCCTGATTCCACACAAATATTAAAATAGTTTGTTCTAACTCTCTGAAGAAAGTCCATGGTATTTTGATAGGGATTGCATTAAACGTCTACATTGCCCTGGGTAACATTGACTTTTTCACAATATTAATTCTGCCAATCCATGAGCATGGAATATTTTTCCATCTCTTTGTGTCTTCCTCAATTTCTTTCAGAGGCATTCTATAATGTTTATGGTTGAGATCCTTTACCTCCTTTGTTAGGTTTATTCCTAAGTATCTTATGCTTTTGGGTGCAATTGTAAATCAGATTGCCTCCTCTATTTCTCTTTCTTCAGTCTCATTGTTAGTGTATAGAAATGCCATTGATTTCTGGGCATTGATTTTGTATCCTGCCATGCTACCAAATTGCTGTATGAGTTCTAGCAATCTTGGGGGGGGAGGCTTTTGGGTTTTCTAGTTAGAGTATCATGTCATCGGCGAAGAGGGAGAGTTTGACTTCTTCTTTGCCAATTTGAATGCCTTTATTTATTTTTGTTGTCTTATTGCTGAGGCTAGGACTTCCAGTACTATGTTGAATAGCAGTGGTGAGAGTGGACATCCCTGTCTTGTTCCTGATCTTAGTGGAAATGCTTCCAGTGCTTCCACATTGAGAATGATATTTGCTGTGGGTTTTGCGTAGATGGCCTTTATGATGTCGAGGAATGTTCCCTCTATCCCTACGCTCTGAAGTGTTTTGATCAGCAATGGATGCTCTATTTTGTCAAATGCTTTCTCTGCATCTAATGAGAGGATCATATGGTTCTTGGTTTTTCTTTGCTGATACGATGAATCCCATTGATTGTTTGACGAGTGTTGAACCAGCCTTGTGTCTCGGAGATAAATCCTACTTTGTCATGGTGAATAATTTTCTTAATGTACTGTTGGATCCTATTGGCTAGTATCTTGTTGAGAATTTTTGCATCCATGTTCATCAGGGATATTGGTCTGTAATTCTCCTTTTTGGTGGGGTCTTTGTCTGGTTTTGGAATTAAGGTGATGCTGGCCTCATAGAATGAATTTGGAAGTACTCCATCTCTTTCTATCTTTCCAAACAGCTTTAGTAGGATAGGTATGGTTTCTTCCTTAAACGTTTGATAGAATTCGCCTGGGAAGCCATCTGGCCCTGGACTTTTGTGTCTTGGGAGGTTTTGGATGACTGCTTCAATTTCCTCCCTGGTTATTGGCCTGTTTAGGTTTTCTATTTCTTCCTGTTCCAGTTGGTAGTTTGTGGCTATCTAGGATTGGGCCCATTTCCTCTAGATTGCCTAATTTATTGGCGTATAGCTGTTCATAACATGCTTTTAAAATCGTTTGTGTTTCCTTGGTGTTGGTAGTGATCTCTCATTTCTCATTCATGATTTTATTAATTTGAGTCTTCTCTACCTTCTTTTTAATCTGGTTGGCTAATGGTTTATCTATCTTATTAATTTGTTCAAAGAACCAACTCCTGGTTCTGTTGATCTGTTCCACATTTCTTCTGGTCTCGATTTCCTTGAGTTCTGCTTGAATTTTTATTTATTTATTTTTTATTTATTTATGATAGTCACAGAGAGAGAGAGAAGCAGAGACATAGGCAGAGGGAGAAGCAGGCTCCATGCACCGGGAGCACGATGTGGGATTCGATCCCGGGTCTCCAGGATCACGTCCCGGGCCAAAGGCAGGCGCTAAACCGCTGCGCCACCCAGGGATCCCATGCTCGAATTTTAATTAAGTCTCTTCTTCTGTTGGGTGTAGGATATAACTGCTGTTTTTTTCTAGCTCCTCTATGTGTAAGGTTAGCTTTTGTATTTGAGTTCTTTCCAGTTTTTGAATGGATGATTTTATTGCGATGTATATCCCCCTTAGGACTGCTTTTGCTGCATCCCAAAGATTTTGAACGGTTGTATGTTCATTCTCATTAGTTTCCATGAAAGTTTTTAATTCTTCCTTAATTTCCTGGTTGACCCTTTCATCTTTTAGCAGGATAGTCCTTCACCTCCATGTGTTTGAGCTCCTTCCAAACTTCTTGTTGTGATTTAGTTCTAATTTCAAGGCATTATGGTCTGAGAATATGCAGGGGATGATCCCAATCCCTTGGTATCGGTTCAGACCCTATTTGTGACCCAGTATGTGGTCTATTCTGGAGAAAGTTCCATGTACACCTGAGAAGAATGTGTATTCAGTTGAGTTTGGATGTAAAGTTCTGTAGATTTCTGTGAAATCCATCTGGTCCAGTGTATCATTTAAAGCTCTTTTTTTCTTTGGAGATGTTGTGCTTAGAGACCTATCGAGGGTAGAAAGAGCTAGATTGAAGTCACCAAGTATAAGTGTATTATTATCTAAGTATTTCTTCACTATGGTTATTAATTGGTTTAAATACTTGGCAGCTCCCACATTCGGGGCATATGTTGAGGATTGTTAAGTCTTCTTGTGGGATAGATCCCTTAAGTATGATTTAGTGTCCCTCTTCATCTCTCACTACACTCTTCGGGGTAAATTTTAGTTTTTCTGATATAAGGATGGCTACCCCTGCTTTCTTTTGAGGACCTTTTGAATGGTAAATAGTTCTCCAACATTTTATTTTCAGGTTGTCGGTGTCCTTCTGTCTAATATGAGTCTCTTGTAGACAGCAAATAGATGGGTCTTGTTTTTTTATCCAGTCTGAAACCCTGCGCCTTTTGATGGGGTCATTAAGCCCATTCACGTTCAGAGTTACTATCGACAGATATGAGTTTAGCGTCTTCATGATATCTATTCAGTCCTTGTTTTTGTGGATTGTTCCACTGAGCTTCTTCTTAAAGGGGAATTTTAAGAGTCCCCCTTAAAATTTCTTGCAGAGTTGGTTTGGAGGTCACATATTCTTTCAGTTCCTGCCTGTCTTGGAAGCTCTTTATCTCTCCTTCCATTTTGAATGAGAGCCTTGCTGGATAAAGTATTCTCGGTTGCATGTTATTCTCATTGATGACCCTGAATATATCCTGCCAGCACTTTCTGGGCTGCCAGGTTGCTATGGAGAGGTCTGCTGTTACCCTAATGCTCCTCCCCATAAAGGTCAGGATTTTCTTGTCTCTTGCTGCTTAAAGATCTTCTCTTTATCTTTGGAATTTGCAAGTTTCCCTATTAAATGTCGAGGTGTTGGATGGTTATTATTGATTTAAGGGGGGGATCTCTCTATTTCCTGCATCTGAACTCCTGTTTCCCTTCCCAGATTAGGAATGTTTTCAGCTATTATTTGTTCAAATACTTATTCTGGCCCTCTGTCCATTTTGGCGCCCTTGGGAATCCCAATTACACGTAGGTTTTTCTTCCGCAGGCTGTCGCTTATTTCCCTTAATCTGTCTTCCATGTCATTTAATTGTCTGTCTCTTTTTTCCTCAGTTTCTCTCTTTGCCATCAACTTGTCTTCTATGTCACTCATTCGTTCTTCCACCTCGTTATGCCTCATCGTTAGGACTTCCAGTTTGGATTGCATCTCATTCAATTGATTTTTCATTTCGGCCTGATTGGATCTAAATTCTGCAGTCATGAAGTCTCTTGAGTCCTTTATGCTTTTTTCTCGAGCCACCAGTAGCTGTATAATAGTGCTTCTGAATTTGCTTTCTGACATTGAATTGTAATCCTTATTTTGTAACTCTGTGGGAGAGACGACTGTTTCTGATTCTTTCTTTTGAGGTTAGGTTTTCCTTCTAGTCATTTTCCTGAGTGCCGAGTGGCCAAAAACAAATTGATTGGGAAAAGGAGAAAAAAAGAGGAGAGAAAGAAGGAAAGAAAAGAGAAAAAGGCAAAGAATAAAGGAAGAAAGAAGGAAAAAAGAGAATAAAAAAAGAAAGAAAAGAAAGAAAATGGGGAAAAAGGGTGGGGGAAGCAATCATAAATAAAAAAAACATGGGGGGTATCTTCTGATTCTGTATACTTTAAGTTCCTTGACTTCCCCTGGAACTTGTCCGTCTAGCTGGTCTTCCAGGGGAGGGGCCTGTTGTGTGGATTTACAGATGTTAGCACTTGGGGGAGCTGCTCTGTGTCCTGCCTGGTGCAGGGCTCAGTGCGGTTCGTTTACCCCGTGAGGCCGCAGGAGGAACAACCCCAGTGGCAACAGCCAGCTCTGGAAACCTGTATTCAGCCCACGCAGTAACTCGGGAGCAGTCCATTTCTAATGGCTGAGTAATATTCCATTGTATACATAAACCACATCTTCTTTATCCATTCAACTTTCGATGGACATCGAGGCTCCTTCCACAGTTTGGCTATTGTGGACATTCCTAATATAAACATCGGGGTGCAGGTGTCCCGGCGTTTCATTGCATCTGAATCTTTGCGGTAAATCCCCAACAGTGCAATTTCTGGGTCGTTGTGCAGGTCTATTTTTATCTCATTGAGGAACCTCCACATAGATTTCCTGAGTGGCTACATCAGTTCACATTCCCACCAACAGTGGTTTCTATATTTAGGTACTCCCATGTTGGCAGCATAAATATTTAGTTGTTTTATCATGACAGAGAGTCTTTTTAATTATGAAATAATGCCCTTCTTCATCTCTTCTTACAGTATTTGTTCTTTCTTTTTAGAAATTTAAAATCTTTATTTATTTATTCATGAGAATTACACAGAGAAGCAGAGGAAGGAACATAGCAGAGTGAGAGGCAGGCTCCCCAAAGGGAGGATGATGTGGGACTCGATCCTGAGATCCCAGAATCACACCCTGAGCCGAAGGCAGATGCTCAACCACTGAGCCACCAGGTGTCCCCCAGGTGTGTTTTCAAATCTAATTTGTTTGATATAAGTATGGGTCCTCCATCTTTCTTTTGATATCCATTAGCGTAATAGGTGATTTTCCATCCCCTGACTTTCAATCTGTTGGTGTCTATAGCTCTAAGGTGAGCATCTTGTAGGCAGCGTACAGATGGATGTTGTTTTTTTAATAATAATTTTATTTATGATAGTGTGAGAGAGAGCGAGACTGAGGGGGGGCAGAAAATTAGGCAGAGAGAGAAACAGGCTCCCCACCAGGAGCCCAATATGGGACTCGATCCAAGACTTCAGGATCACACCCTGAGTCAAAGGCAGAGGCTCAACCCCTGAGCCACCCAGACATCCCGGATCCTGTTTTTTAAGCCACTCTGATACCCTATATCTTTTTATTGGAGCATTTAGTCTATCAGCATTCAGAGTGATTATTCAAAGATATGAAGTTTGGGATCCCTGGGTGGTGCAGCGGTTTGGCGCCTGCCTTTGGCCCAGGGCGCGATCCTGGGGACCCGGGATCGAATCCCACATCGGGCTCCCGGTGCATGAAGCCTGCTTCTCCCTCGGCCTGTGTCTCTGCCTCTCTCTCTCTCTCTCTCTCTCTCTCTCTCTCTCTCTGTGACTATCATAAATAAATAAAAATTGAAAAAATATTAAAAAAAAAAACAAAGATATGAAGTTTGTGCATTTGTGTTCCCGGAAGAGTTGGTGTTTCTGGTGACGTTCTCTGGGCCTTTCTTGTCTTTGTTGCTTTTGGTCTCTTTTTTTCCCCAACTAGAAGAGTCCCTCTTAAAATTCCTTACTGGATTGGTTAAGTGGTCATGAACTCCTTTATATGTTGCCTGTCTGGGAAAATCTTTCACTCGCCTCTCCTGTATGACACCTTTGCTGAAGAAAGAATTCATACAAATTGGACTCCAATAAAAAGAAATTTAAAACATAAAATAAATTCTTGCTAATATGATTGAGGAAAATGGCATTTAGGATGAAAACCAGAAGCAGAAAGAGAGGAGGAGATTTCACCCTCCGTAGCCTTCACAAGGACCTGGTGTCCTTTCCTAGGAGGGCCCCCCCACTCCAGAGGATGCTTCCTGCCCCTCTGCCCTCCCTGTTGGAACACTGCAAAAACATTCCATGCGTCCAACACCTCTGCAGTCATGGCTTATAGCATTTTTCCAAATATCCTATTGGAGACCACAGTGTAGTGTATGTAACCATCTGGCTCCTGTTTGACAACATTGGGAGGATTCCGACTTTTGTTGGTTTTGAGATGCGTGTGTGTCTATCACATGCAGCTATCCCATGCAACTATCAGATCCTCTGGCTGGGTCACGCAAAACCCCGAAATGGTTGGCAGAACATCATTTCTGGTGCTGGCGCTGGGCGGCTAACTGGGCTCTCCTGGCCACGCCGGGGCTCACTCATGCAGGAACTTTCAGCTGGAGGGTCAGCAGAGCTGGAAGTTTTGGCTCGGCCACATTCTCATGTCCAGCAGAGGGTCTGGTTGCACTGGAAGGCATGTGGGGACATCAGCTGTGTGTGCCTGGTGGCGCCCCTGCAGGGGCTGGTTGGGGCCTAGGTAGTGCCCCATCCTCCTCTCTGGGGTCTCTCCATGCCCCAAGCACATAGTTCTGGGAGACACAGAAATGGGCTGGCTCTGCATTTTCACACCACAACACTTTATTGAGTTTCTACAGCAAAGGGCTCAGAGCCATGAGTTCATGCCTTCCCCTGGGGAAGGAGACCTTTCTGTCCTTTAAGGGGGGGCAAGAATCACATGGGGTGGGGGGGCGGGTGCTGGAGTCCCCCACCTGGGAGCATGTGTGGACTCCGTGTGGGGGTGAGTGTCCTGAGGTTTCAGCCTGATTGACGGTTCTGAGGACAGCAGAGCTGACCTGGACCTGCAGTTCATGAGCTCCTGCTCTGGGTCCCCGCAGGGCAGCTGGACCCCGGCCTGGGCTCTCCGGGGCCCCAGTATCTGGAGGAGCCTGCCTCCTGGTGTGGGTGAGGGTGAGGCCCACCGGCTTACCCCTTCTCTCCCCACACTGGTGTGTCCCGGGGTCCCCAGGGCTGCCCTAGATCAGCGACCTGTATCTGTGGGGCACGCCCAGGGCCCAGGAGGCCACATCCAGCTGTGAGAGGGCTTGCTCAGCCCGGGGACAGAATCCAGGGCTGGCCAGGGCCATGGGGCCTGATTCCATTAGTCCTTAAGTTGGGACTGGTGGGGACTCAAATCAACCCAACCCCCAAGAGCCTGGGCCCAAGTCAGCCCAGGTCCCTCTGGGTTAGGGGCTGGTGTCCTGTGCAGGTTGTGCCGCCCTCCAGGAGGAAGAGTGGGAGGAGGCAGGGCACAGTGCTTCCTCTGCTCCACCTACCTGCACCCACCCTGTCGGGGGCTCCCTGTCTTTCCTCCTCCCTGAAACCCCTGGACACTCTATGGGACACCGGGCTTCTGATGGTAGCAGGCTGTCCAGAGAACCACGGGGAGGTTGAGCATGTCCCACAAGGTGCACCTGCACTGGGTCCTTGCTGGGGGGCGATGGTGTGTGAATGGATGATTTTGGGGCAGGGGTATGATGGTGGTGGATTGAGGGGGATGGTGTAGGGGGGATGGTGTTGGGGTATAGTGTGGGTGGGGTTTGTGTGGGGGTGTGTGGGTTTGAGGGGGATGGTGTAGGGGGGATGCCATGAGGGATAATGATGTAGGGGGATAGTGTATGGGTAGGGAGTGAGGGGGATGGCGTGGAGGGCCTGCGGACACAGGGCATCCCCTTTCTTTAAGATGCACACCAAGACATCTACAGATAAAGGCGACCACAGTCTGGGGTTTATTGTGACACCTGCCCCAGGGGTCCCGGGTGGTCAGTGCAGGGCCCTGGCTGGACCGGGTGCATTATCTGGGGGTCATCATACTATGTATGTTTACAAATTGCAAATTGTCTCAAATTAAATGCATAGAATTTCAAAATATATAAAGCACCGTGGGTGGGTGTCACTCTGACCCTTCCGACCCTCATCGGATCGATGTGTGTCCTCCTCCAGTCACAGCCATGCAACCTGCCCCCAGGTCCCCTTAATGCCCCCCATGGCCCCCACCCAGGCACCTGGTTTCAGGGTGCCGTCCGTTACCCCTTTGGGGTTCAGCTCCCATGGCAAGCCCTGGACGACCCATCCTAGTGACCTCCTGAGACACTCCTGACCTGAGACACTGGGTGTGGGGGCACAGAGGTCATCCCCAGCACCCTTTCATGCTGCCGTGTTTTGTTGGCTGCTGTTCTTCCCCCGGCCTCAAAGCCCCATGTTCCCTACTCAGAAGCCACCAGTCCTCCCCCGGGTCCCAATCCCCCCTGGCACCTCAGCCTCATACTACCCGGTAGTAGTCCCAAAACATTATGTGACTGCTGAATGTCATGTTGATGTCCATGTCCACCTGCTTGATGTCCCTGGAGGAGACCAGGGCCTCTTACTTCATTTCCTGTAGGAATACCAGGGAGGAGGAGCCAGCATCAGGGACTCAGACGCTGACATGTCACCAGGTGCCACCCTGGGCAGGGAGCCCAGGGGCCACCATGGGAGTGTGTCCTGCTGAATCCTCCTTCCTTCCCCTGGGAGGCCAGGGATGGCGGGAGTGCCCAGCATGCCCATGGACCTGTGTGAGGGCCTGTGCCCAGCTGTTGTGGACGGGGAGGTGACTGAGGGTCAGCCTGGATGGGAGGGGACAGGGAGTCAGTCCAGGTGGGAAGGGGACATGGGGGTGTTGTGCACAAGATGGCGAATCCAAGAAACCACTAAGGAGCCGACACTGATGCAAACAAACGAGGGTTGTTTTACAAACTCGAGCATGGGTCCAAGTATTCCCCACAGAGTGGAGCAGGGATTTGGACCCTGAGGACAGTTTTAGCCTAGTTTTAAGGGCTGGTCTTGGGGACCTCCAGAAGGGCTGGAGCAATTCCTCAAGTACGGTTCACATTTTGATATGGGGCCTTCAAGGGCATTGAGCTCTCTTCTCATTCTAATAGGGGCTTCCAGCCCTTGGCTTCGGCTCAGTTTTTATTCTATTCTGGGGCATTCTAGGACATTAAGCTGTAAATTTTTGTTTTTCTCCTGTAACTGAAGTCATGTAAATTTCAGCTCTTCTTCACAGGGGACTGGGATTGCTGGACTTGTGCAAATGCTGAACTTAAAGTGGAATGGCCGTAATGTTCTCGGCCTCCCCACGTCCCGTCCCATACTTTCTAGCTCCTGCCGCCCTCCCCGGAGCTCCTAAGAGAGCAATTGCAAATGACCTCAGCGTGGCAGCCTGTGTTGGGGGACAAACCCAGGGATTTGGGATCAGGAAGACCTGGAGATCGGGCGTCTCGGCTATGCAGCGTGATTTGATGCTGCAGACTCTTATTCCCTAAGGCTATCTTGACAACTGACTTTGTACATAGAAAAGTTCTCCTTTGCCTTTAAAAGATGAGGAGCAATCAAAGCGTTTTTTCTCTGCACATCTGATTGCTCAGATTCCAATCTGAGACGTATTGACTGTTAATATGGATAATGTACTATCCGTGGTAGTATTGTTAAAATATTCTGACACTAGTAATTCAGAGGGATGAGGCTTTCTCAACTATTTCTTCGCAGCTCAGTCACTCATCAGAAAATGCATCTTTATGGATTTGGAAATAACTGAGAGACATTATTACCAATGGTCCTATTATTATGTGAAGGATTCTTCCCTGAAATTCTTCCCCTGTTTCAACTGACACTGAAACACTGTGAACTCTTTGGAAGACAAATGTCAAGGAGATAAATGTTATGCCTTGCTAATTTTAAATGCACTTGCAATATGGTGTCTATTATAATAGAAGTATTTTTAGGTGATTTTTGCTATTCATTATGTTTTCCTGCTTTTCAGGTTGAGGAAGCATTGTACGTGTTCATAAGTGTTTTTCTTTCCTTCTGATATAAAATTTTTACTTTGTTCCTAACGAAGGAACTCCTTAAGAATAAGGCAAATGTTAACTATTCTTGAAATGTCTTCACACTTGGAGCCTGATTTATTTAAGTCAATTTTCAAAATAAATCTTATTTATTAGAAAATAAAACAAAGATTTGTAGGGAAATTGAGAAGATACTAAGAGAATTCTCATGCACTTGCACTCAATATTTCCAATTATGGATATGTTATATTAGTACGGTTCAAATATTAGCTAATGAATCAATATTAAAATATTTGCATTAACCAGGGACAATACTTTATTCAGATTTCCATAGTTTTTGCTGAGTTACCATTCCTCATATCACACTCCATTTGTCCTCCTGTTTCCTTAGGCTCCTCTGGATTGTGACAGTCTTTCAGCCTTTCCTTGTTGTCGTTTAACTGGAACGCTTTGAGAAGTAGAGTAATTTGTAAAATTTCCCTCAGTTGGGACATGTCTGTTGTTTATCTCATGATTGAACTGTTTTTGTGGATTATATACAGAGATATATTGCTATTTTTATTATATAAAGAAGAGATACTATCAACAAATTTATCAGTCTTGGTATCGATCTGATCATTTTGCTGATGTAGTGTTTGTCAGGTTTCTCCGTAGTAAAGTGATTCTTTATTGTTCTTCTTCTTCTTCTTCTTCTTCTTCTTATTATTATTATTATTATTATTATTATTACTATTACATTATCATTATTTTTTTAAGTTTCTCATAATATATTTTGTAGAAGGAAGTTACTATGTGTATTGCACACATAAGAGTGGGAAGCTATGCTCATGAACTTGAGGGTGGAATGTCTGCACAAATTGTTTGAAATTCTTCTACATGGGTGATTTCTCTTCATTCTGGGTTTGTTTGTGTCTTTTTCAAAGACTTTATTTAATTAATTGAGAGAGGAGAGAAAAACCATGAGCAAGACGGGCAGAGGGAGAGGGAGAAGTAGGTTCCCTGCTGAACAGGGAGCCTTCCTTGGACCTGTATCATGATCTGAGCCTAAGTCAGAAGCTTAACTGACTGAGCCACCCAGGTGCCACTTTTTCTTCCTTCTTTTTTTTTTCTTAATAATAAATTTATTTTTTTATGTGTGTTCAATTTGCCCACATACAGAATAACACCCAGTGCTCATCCCGTCAAGTGCCCCCCTCAGTGCCCATCACACATTCACCCCCACCCCAGCCCTCCTCCCCTACCATCACCCCTAGTTCAATTCCCAGAGTTAGGAGTCTTTTTATTAAATTTTTATTTATTTGTGATAGTCACAGAGAGAGAGAGAGAATGAGGCAGAGACACAGGCAGAGGGAGAAGCAGGCTCCATGCACCGGGAGCCCGACGTGGGATTTGATCCCGGGTCTCCAGGATCGCGCCTTGGGCCAAAGGCCGGCGCCAAACCGCTGCGCCACCCAGGGATCCTGAGTTAGGAGTCTTTATGTTCTGTTCCCTTTCTGATATTTCCCACACATTCCTTCTCCCTTCCCTTATATTCCCTTTCACTATTATTTATATTCCCCAAGTGAATGAGAACATACAATGTTTGTCCTTCTCCGATTGAGTTACTTCACTCAGCATAATACCATCCAGTTACATCCACCTTGAAGCAAATGGTGGGTATTTGTCATTTATAATGGCTGATCAAGGCCCACCTTTTCTCTCTCTTCATCTTCTGAGTCTACTATGATATGAATGTTATTGCTTTAATAAGTGGCTGAGTTCCCAAGTCTGCCTCTGTGGTCCATAACCTTCCTTGTTTTTAAGGCTTCCACTTGGGACTGCATGTCAGTTATAGCATTTTTAACGTTGGCTTGACTAGATTTTAGTTCTTTTATTTCTACAGTAAGGGATTCTCTAGTTTTCTTCTGCGCTTTTTCCAGCCCAGCTGCTATCTTTATAATCATTGTTTTAAACTGTATTTAGACATCATATATGTGAATAGATGAACTTCCTGGCTTTGAGTACTACCTCATGTTATTTTATGGAGTTGAACTTCTCCATCTCATTATTTTTTTCCAAAAAAGAAAGAAGGAAGAAAAAGAAAAACCAAGAAAAACAATAAAAACTGCCCTCCTAAAAGAACACCAGATTATTTTGGCCTGCTTGTTAAAAGATTCTAAATCCCAAAATAAGAAACACAATTAAAGTACCATGAAACTAAACATAAGAAACATATAAGGTACATACATAAAAATTAAAATAAGGCAATTTATAAAATAGAATCAAAGAAAATACATGAAAATAAAGCACAAAGTACAAAGGAAGCTAGACCCTACTTTCCAGGCAGAGCTGAAGCTCTGCAGCCTCTGTGGTCCAACAGCTTGGTGGCAGCGAGTGGTCTGTGTGGGGTCTGGGAATGGGCCATGGCGCTGATTGTCAGGTGCACATCTGCCTGAGAGATGCACCTGTGGGGTCAGAGGTGGGGTGGGCTTTAGCGCCTCTGGCCTCCAGTGGGTCGCACTGCGCTGATGCCTGAGACTCAGCGCTGATGGGAGGGATGAGGGTGGGGACGCTGGGTCCTCTTGCTCTGGGGCTGAGCATCCTGCCCCCCCAGTCTGCAGGCCCACCACAGAAGAGCCGCGAAGCCCCTGGGTCTCTGCCGATTCTCTTAGAACCCTGCTTTCACTCTGCCCTCGTCCAAGTTTCTTTTGGTTTTGTTTTTTTATCTCAGACTGTTGTGCCCAAGATTGCGAATATGAGAAACCACCGAGAAGTCGACACGAATGCAAACACACGAGGGTTAATTTACAAGATCGAGCTTGTGTCCAAGTATACCCGACACAGCAGAGCAGGGACTTGGACCCCAAGGTGGGTTTTTGCTTAGTTTTAAGGGCTAGTCTCGGGGACCTCCAGAAGGGCTGGAGCAATTCCTCAAGTTCTGTGTACATTTTGATATGGGGCCTTCAAGGGCATTGAGCTCTGTTCTCATTCTAATAGGGCCTTCCTGTCCTTGTCCTGGGCTCAGTTTTGATTCTATTGTGGGGCTTTCTAGGACATTAAACTGTAAACAGCAAAGGTTCCACACCTGGAAGGGGGACGTCACACTCTCCCTATATGCTGAAGATGCGGTACTAGAAGCATGAAACCCGAGAGCCTCCACCAAAACCTGTTAGAACTAAGGAGTGAGTTCAGTAAAGTCACGGGACACAAACTTACCCTACAGAACAGAGTAGCCTTGCTGTGTCCCGACAATGAGCACTCAGGAAGGAAATGAAGGATATGACTCCCTTCTCCATTCTCAATTAATAATGAGACTGAACCAAAGGAGCACAAGACTTGTGCGCTGAGCCATACCAGGCTCTGGGAGGCCATCCTGGGCTCGTGGGGTGGGAGCCTCATCTTGTGAAAATGTCCGCAGTTCCTGAAGCCACCTTCTATTTCATTGTCATTCCTATCAAAATCATGGTGGCAGATCCTATAAATAGGAAAAAAAAACCCATAACATCCATCCGCCCCCACAAATGACCCCGGACAGCAAATCAGTATTGGAGAGCCTGAGAGAGCGGGACGCAGCACTTTCCTATTTCAAATGATGTCACACAGATACAGGATAAAGCAGTGTGGTTCTCGGACCCCCAGCTGGCTCCGTTGGTTAAGCATCCGACTCCTGACCTCACCTCCGGTCCTGATCTCAGGGGTCATGAGTTCTACCCTGGGCTAGGCCATGGACGAGGCATGGAGCCTATTTCGACAAACCAGACTCACGGTGGGTGGTCCCGGTATAAGCTGAATGAGCAAAACTGAGAGTCTAGAAGGAAATGTGCTCTGATACAAATGATTTTTTAACTTAAATTAATTTAAACCCATTTAATTAATGTATAGTGTGTTATACTTTCAGAGGAAGAATTCAGGGATTCACCAGTTGGAGATAACAGCAGTGCACGTGATAACACCTCCCCTGTTATCCCCAAACTCCAGCGGCCCTCAGTTTGTTTCCTTTCATTAAGAGTCTGTATTTCCTGCATCTGTTTTTATCATATTTGTTTTTCCTTCCCTTTACAGTTGTTATCTGCTTTGCTTCTTTAATTCCACCTATGAATGACACCACACGGTCATTCTCTTTCCCGACTGATTTATTTCACTTAACATGATCCCTCTAGTTCTATCCACGTCATTGCAAATGTCAAGATTTCCTTCTCTTTGATAGCTGAGTACCATTCCTCTCTCTATGACCATCATCTATCTCCCATCCTCTTTATCCAACATCTGCCTGAGGGCACCAAGACTCCTCCCAAAGTGTGGCTACTGTGGACCCGGCTGCTGTGGACACTGGGTGCAGTTGTCCGACGTCTCACTGCATCTGTATCATCGGAGTGAGCTCCAGGCCATACACCTGCTGGTCGCAGGTCGGCTCTATTTGTAACATCCTGAGGAGCCTCCACACTGTCCAGGGCGGCTGCACTAGCCCGCAGTCCCACCCACAGTGGAAGAGGGTTGAGTGAGTTTTGCAGGATGTGGTAAAAGTCTGGTCCACATTTCATTTCGTGTCCTGTGGGCTCCAATTCCTTGTCCTTAAGTATTTCTGGGGAAACCGGGTGTTGGGCTCCGTTTCAGTGAGATGTTTCCGATGCTAACAGGCCACAGCTGGAGCCTGGATGAGGCAGGTGCGGCCTCTGGAGCACCCAACTCCTCCTGCATGGCCTCCTGCAGCACCTGAGTGTCCCGCAGGGGGCACCCGAGCCCAGGCCCCACCCAGGGGTGCGCATGCGCAGTAGTCCTCCTCTGCCTTCACTAACAGGAGCCAGCCTGTGCTGGGGAGGCCTGAGGAGGACATGGGGACGTGTCCACGCTGATGAATCCCAGCCTCCTCAGGACCCGCGGGAAGTCTCAGGGGGAAATTGGGCCGCGTTCACACTGACAGGAGCCCTGGTCTCCTCAGGACCAGCGCTGAAGTTCAGGAAGATATGGGCCCGCATCCACGCTGCCAGGAGCCCTGGGCCACCTCAGGTCCCGCGGGGAGGCTTCAGGAAATTGTGGGCCTGCATCTACGCTGACAGGAGCCCCTGAGCCGCCCCAAGACCCACGGGGACACTTCAGGAAGATGTGGCACCGCTTCCACTCTGGCAGGACCTCCCGGCCCCCTCAGGATATAAGTTGAGGCTTCTGGAAGCTAGGTGCCCCATTCACGGTGACAGGACCCCCATCCTCCTCAGCATCTGCACTTTGGCTTCGGGATGTATGGGGATGCGTCTATGCTGACAGGAGCCTACAGCCTCCTCAGGATTCGCGGTGAGTTTTCTGGGGGACGTGGGGCCATGCCCAGGCTGACAGGAGCCCCGGCCTCCTGAGGACCTGCTGTGAGGGTTCCAGAGGATGTGAGGCATAGTCCACAGTGATAGGAGAATAGGCGTCCTCAGGACCTGCTGACTATGACTCAGGAACATGTGGGGCCACGTCCGCACTCACATGAGCCTGGATTATTCAGGACCCCGTGGAGGACTCTGGAGGCGCCATTGGGGGCCACGTCCACATCAGATGGGACTACTCACAACCATAGGGAAAGTGAATGGGTAGAATAAATGGTAGGGTCAGGGGAGGGGAGGCAGTTGATGGTTAGGCTTAGGTTAGATGTTAGGAGTTATGATTATGCTTATGGTTACGGATTAGAGGTTAGGTGAGGCATAAGTGTAAGGGTCAGTAGTTAAGAGTTAGGATGGGGGTTAGGGTTAGGGACAGGATTTAGAGTAGGGTTAGGGTTTAGGCTCTAGGGATTAGGGCAGGAGGTTTGGAGTTAGGGTTAGGGTTATGGTTAGAGTTAGGGTTGGGCTTAGGTTTGCATTTAAGGTTAGGGGTTAGGATGTGGGTTAGGGTTAAGGGTAGGGGTTAGAGTTAAAGAAGGGCTAGGTTTAGGGCTAGGGCGAGGGTTAGGGTTAGGATAGGGATTAGGGCTAGGGTTAGGGTTAGTGTTTGGTTAGGTGTTAGGTTTAGGTTCAGGTCATGGTCACAGTATGGATTTGGAAAAGGGTAAGAGATACGGTTAGGGAGTGGGAAAGGGGTTAGTTTTAGGGTACAGGTTAGGGTACAGTTTGGGATATGAAATAGGATTAGTATTAGAGTGTTAGGGTTAGCGTACTGGTTAAGGTTAGGAATAGGATTTGAGTACATTAAGTTAAGGTTAGGGTTAGAGGGTAGGCTTAGGGTTAGATTTAAGGTAGGGGTCAGGCTTAAGGGTTTAGGATAGGTTTAGGAGTTAGGGTGACGGTTGGCAGGAACATTCAGTGAATGTGTTTCGGGTTTGGGGTTTGTGTTTGGCTTTTAATTATTGATAGTTCTTGTTTAAGGGTTAGGTTAACGTTAGGATTAAGTGTAGGGTTAGGGTTATGTCTGTGTATGGTTAGAGTTTGGGTCTTGGCATGTGCCTGCACTGGGACCTCTAGTGTCTTGGGCAGTTTAGTTTTATGCACTCTATTTAGGTTTTGGGTTCAAAGATAGCCTGACTCCACCAGGTCAGTGGCCTCCCCAGAGAATCAAAATCCAGGCTTCTGCTGGGGTCAGAATAGACAGGGCAGGCTTCTCCCGAGCTGAGCTAAGGAGGGGATTTGTGCCTCTAAATACTCTATTTGGATTTTCAGTTGCCTTTCTGATTTTATCTCTTGTGTGCACATGTTTCATCAATCATACCAATTATCATTTTAAAGTTTTACTTGAATTCCTGTTTGTAAACACAGTATGATATGGTTTCAGGTTTACCACATAGTGATTCAATCCTTGGATACAACTCCTGGTACTGGTCACAGGTGCCCTCCAGTATCCCCATCCCCTGATTCCCCATTCCCCCACCTTCCTTTGGTGTTGATTAGCTTATTCTCTGTGGTTAAGAGTGTGTATCTTGGTTTGCTTCTCTCATCCCCCCTCTGCCCCTTTGCCAGTTTGTTTGTTTTTTTAAAATTCACATGTGAATGCCATTGTATGGTATTTGGTATCTGTGTTTCTCTGACTGACAGAGTTCATTTGGCATAAGTCCTTTCCACTTTTCCCACGTCATTTTAAATGGCTTCATTTCATCCCTTCTGATGACCCAGTGATGTCACAGTGTGTATATTTAGCACATCGTCTCTGCCCATTCTTCTGTCGATGGACATCTGGGCTGTATCCACTGATTGGCTTTTGTTGATAACACTGCTAGAAACACTGGGCTGCGTGTCCCTCTTCCAATCTACTAAACTACTTTTGTATCCTCGTGGAAAATACCTAGCTGTGCAATTTTGGAATCGTAGGGTAGCTCTATTTTTAACTTCTTTTTATTTTATTTTTATTTATGATAGTCACAGAGAGAGAGGCAGAGACGCAGGCAGAGGGAGAAGCTGGCTCCATGCACCAGGAGTCCGACGTGCGATTCGAACCCGGCTGTCCAGGATTGTGCCATGGGCCAAAGGCAGGTGCCAAACAACTGTGCCACCCAGGGATCCCCGATTTTTAACTTGTCCAGGACCCTCCAAACTGTTTTCCACAGTGGCTGCACCTGTTCGCATGCACACCAGGAGTGTAACAGGGCTCCCTCTTCTGCATAGCCTCACCAACACCTGTTGTTTCTTGTGTTGTTAATTTTAGCCATTCTGATGGCTGTCAGGTGACATCTCATTGTGGTTTGCATTTCCCTGATGATGGGTGACGCTGAGTGTCTCTCCGTGTGTCTGGTGGCCATCTGGATGTCTTGTCAGAAACAAAGTCCATTCACTTCTTCTGCCCATCTGTAGTTGGATAATTTGTATTTAGGATGCTGAGATTTATATTTGCTTTATGTAGTTTGCATACTAACTGTTTATTGGATGTGTTGTTTACAAATATCTCCTTTCATTTTGTATGTTGCCTTTTAGCTTTGGTTGTTTCCTTCACTTTGCAGAAGCTTTTAAATTTGATGAAGTCCCAATAGTATTTTTGTTTGTTTCCCTCACGTCAGAGGCATATCTAGAAAGAAGACCCAATGGCCAATATCAAAGATGTTGCTGCCTATCTTTTCTTCTTTGTATATGGTTTCAGGTCTCACATTTAGGTCTTTCATCCATTTTGAATTTATTTTTTATATATATGGTGTAAGAAAGTGGTCCAGTTTGATTCTTCTGCAATTGGCTGCCTGGTTTTCCCAACACCATTTGTTCTTATCCTGGGGTCAGTGTTAGGGTATGTTGAAGAGACTGTCTTTGTGCCATTGGATATTCCTTCCTGCCTTGTTGTCGATTAATGCATCATAGAGTTACAGGTTTGTATCTTGTTTTGGCTTTCCATTCTGTTCTATTGATCTAAGTGTCTCCTGTTGGGAGATTCTTGATTGCAGATTCAATTTCTTTGCTGGTTATCTGCCTGTTCAAGTTTTTTATTTCTTCTTTTTCATTTTTGCTATGTTATATATTTCTAGGAATTGATCTATTTCTTCCAGGTTCGAGGTTGCTGACATATAATTTTTTATAATGTTCTCTTATAATCGTTTGTATTTCTCTAGTGTTGGTTGTTATTTCTCTTTTCCCATTTGTGATTTTATTTGGGTCCTTTCTCATTTTTTATATTTTTTCTTTTTTAAATATTTTATTTATGTATTCATGTGAGACACAGAAAGGCAGAGGTAAAGGCAGAGGGAAAATGAGGCTCCAGCTGGCCCTGATGGTGGACATGATTCCCCAGGACCCTGGGATCATGATCTGAGCCAAAGCAGATGCTCAACCCCTGATACACCAAGGTACCTTGCTGATTCAATTCCTTTGCAAATTATGGGTCTGCTCACATTTTCTATTTCTTCCCATTTCAGTCTTGCTCATTAGCACATTTCTAGGGATTTGTCCATTTCTTACAGGTCCCACAGTTTGTTAGCGTATAATCATTCATAGTATTCCCTTATAATTGTCTAATTTTTCTGGTGTTGATTGTGATCTCTTTTCTCATTTGTGATTTTATTTATTAAGTCTTTTCTCTTTTCTCGTTGATAAGGCTGGCTAGGGCTTGATCCTTTTCTTAATTATTTTGAAGAACCATCTCTTTGTTTCATTATTCCATTCTACTGCTTTGTTGTTTCTGTATTGTTTATTTCTGCTCTCACCTTTTTTTCCCCTTCTTCTGTAGTCTTTAGGCTTTTTTTGCTATTCCTTTTCCAGACTCTTTAGGTGTAGTGTTAGGTAGTGTATTGGAGACTTCTTGTTTCTTGAGGTAGGCCTGTATTGCTATTCTACTTCCCCCTTAGGACTGCCTTTTCTACATCCTAGAAGTTTGGAGAAACATGTTTTCATTTTAATTTGTTTTAAATTTTCTCTTTATTTTCCTGTTTGCTCCATTCATTCTCTAGTAGGATGTTCATAATCTCCACGTATTTTTGGTCTGTCCAAATTTTTTCTTACTGTCGACTTCGAGTTTCATAGCGTCGTGGTCGAAAATGTACAGGGTGTGATATCAACCTTCTTGTACCTGTTGTACCTGTTGAGGGCTGATTTGTGGCCCATGATATGACCTGTTCTGGAGAATGTCCCATGTGCACCGAAAGGAATGTGTATTCTGCTTTAGGTTGAAATGTTCAGACTGTATCTGTTGAGTCCCTGTGGTCCAGTGTGTCAAGGCTATTGTTCCCCTGTTGATTTAATGCATAGATGATCGGTCCATTGACGTAAGTGGGTGTTAACATCCCCTGTCATTGTATTATTATCAGTGAGTTCCTTATGTTTGTTGTTAATTGGTTTGTATATTTAGGTACTCCCATGTTGGCAGCATAAATATTTATTTGTTGGAACTTTTTTTTTAAAATAAATTTATTTTTTATTGGTGTTCAATTGACCAACATACAGAATAACACCCAGTGCTCATCCCGTCAAGTGTCCCACTCAGTGGCCATCACCCATTCACCCTCTCTTCCCGCCCTCCTCCCTTTCCAGCACCCCTAGTTCATTTCCCAGAGTTAGGAGTCTTTATGTTCTGTCTCCCTTTCTGATATTTCCCAGATTTTGTAACTCTGTGAGAGAGACGACTGTTTCTGATTCTTTCCTTTGAGGTGAGGTTTTCCTTCGAGTCATTTTGCTGAGTGCAGAGTGGCCAAGACAAATTGTATTGGGAAAAGGAGAAAAAGAGAGGAGAGAAGGAAGGAAAGAAAAGAGAAAAACGAAAAAGAATAAAGGAAGAAAGAAGGAAAAAAGAGAATAAAAAGAGAAAGAAAAAGAAAGGGAGGAAGTGGAGGGCGAAGCAATCATAAATAAAAAAAACATGGGGGGTATCTTCTGATTCTGTATACTTTAAGTTCCTTGACTTCCCCTGGAACTTGTCCATCTAGCCGGTCTTCTGGGGTAGGGGGCTGTTGTGCTGATTTTCAGGTGTTAGCACGTGGGGGAGCTGCTCTGTCCCCTGCCTGGTGCAGGGCTCAGTGGGGGTAGTTTACCCCGTGAGGCCCCAGGAGGAACAACCCCAGTGTCAGCGACCAGCTCTGGAATCCTGTATTCAGCCCCCGCAGTAACACAGGAGCAGTCCATCTGCAGGTCCTGGAGGCTCTGGGGCTGGGCCGCTGATCTGCTCAGCTCTGGACAGGAGCGTCCTTGGTGTCCTAGGCCCTCTGGGCCTCTGTCTGTCCCGGGGGAGACCGAATCCTGGGCTGTGTCCCGGCACCCTGTGCTCCGGGGCCTGCACTGTTGGATTCTCGCTCCCAGCTGTACAGCCACCTCACTGTGGAGCCACCGCCCGAGCTCCTCCAAGTTGCTCCCAGAGCTCCAAATCCCCCTCTGAATGGAGCCTCTTCCGTTGCAGGAGGCGCCGCTGCCAAGCTGCTCCTGGGCCGTGCAAACACCTCTGTGCAGAGCTGCCACCTGAGCCCCTCAGAGCTGCTCCCCGGTCAATGCATGTGCCCTGCAGCCCTTAGGGAGCTCGCTGCACTCTCCTGGGAGTGCATGTTTCTATTAGTGTCCCAGGGTGCCCTAGGGCATCCCCGCCTTCCTGGGGTCCTGCTCTGACTCCTTGAAGGGGCCATTCTGCCCTGGAAGATTGGTGAAGCTCCTCCTTCTCCCAGGACAGAGCTCTTCTGCCCTGTGAGCACTTGCCCCGGCCATAGCCAGGCTCCTCACAGGGCCCCTCACCCTTGGATGCCTTTTGTTTCTTTATTTCTTTTTCCCGTCTTCCTACCTTATAGAATCACGAACTTTTCCACTGTAGCATTCAAACTGGTCTCTGCTTAAATCTCAGGCTGAATTCGTAGATTTTCAGGATGATTTGAAGGTTATCTAGGTAATTTCGTGGGGACAGGTGATTTGGGGACCCTACAATTCCGCCATCTTGCCCCTCCTCCTGTATGTTGCCTTTTAGCTTTGGTTGTTTTCTTCTTTTTTTTTTTTTTTTTTTTTAAATTTTATTTATTTATGATAGTCACATAGAGAGAGAGAGAGGCAGAGACATAGGAAGAGGGAGAAGCAGGCTCCATGCACCGGGAGCCTGACGTGGGATTCGATCCGGGGTCTCCAGGATCGCGCCCTGGGCCAAAGGCAGGCGCCAAACCGCTGCGCCACCCAGGGATCCCATGGTTGTTTTCTTCATTGTGCGGAAGCTTTTCAATTTGATGAAGTCCCAATAGTATTTTTGCTTTTGTTTCCCTCACCTCAGAGGCATATCTAGAAAGAACACCCAATGGCCAATGTCAACGATGTTGCTGCCTGTCTTTTCTTCTTTGTATGGTTTCAGGTCTCACATTTAGGTCTTTCATCCATTTTGAATTTATTTTTTATATATATGGTGTAAGAAAGTGGTCCAGTTTGATTCTTCTGCATGTGGCTGCCTGGTTTTCCCAACACCATTTGTTCTTATCCTGGGGTCAGGGTTAGGGTTTGTTGAAGAGACTGTCTTTGTTCCTTTGGATATTCCTTCCTGCCTTGTTGTCGATTAATGGATCATAGAGTTACAGGTTGTATCTTGTTTCAGATTTCCATTCTGTACTATTGATCTAAGCATCTCCTGTTGGGAGATTCTTTTTTTTTTAATGATAGTCACACACACACAGAGAGAGAGAGAGAGAGAGAGAGAGGCAGAGACACAGGCAGAGGGAGAAGCAGGCTTCATGTACCGGGAGCCCGACGTGGGATTCGATCCTGGGTCTCCAGGATCACGCCCTGGGCCAAGGCAGGCGCCAAACTGCTGCGCCACCCAGGGATCCCCCTGTTGGGAGATTCTTGATTGCTGATTCAATTTATTTGCTGGTATTCTGTCTGCTCAAGTTTCTTATTTCTTCCTTTATCATTTTTGCTATGTTATATATTTCCAGGAATTGATCTATTTCTTCCAGGTTCTAGGTTGCTGGCATATAATTTTTCTTTTTTTTTGGCATATAATTTTTCATAATGTTCTCTTATAATCGTTTGTATTTCTGTAGTGTTGGTTGTTATTTCTCTTTTCTCATTTGTGATTTTATTTGGGTCCTTTCTCATCTTTTTATCTTTTTCTTTTTTAAAGATTTTATTTATAGATTCATGAGAGACACAGAGAGGCAGAGGGATAGGCAGAGGGAAAATGAGGCTCCATGCGGGGAGCCTGATGTGCGACTTGATCTCCCAGCTCCCCGAGATCATGACCTGAGCCAAAGCAGATGCTCATCCCCTGAGGCACACAGGTGCCTTGCTGATTCAATTCCTTTGCTAGTTATGGGTCTATTCACATTTTCTATTTCTTCCCATTTCAGTTTTGCTCGTTTGCACATTTCTGGGGATTTGTCCATTTCTTCCAGGCCTCCCAGTTTGTTAGCGTATAATTTCTTTGTATTCCCTTATAATTGTCTAATTTTTCTGGTGTTGATTGTGATCTCTCGTCTCTCATTTGTGATTTTATTTATTTAGGTCATTTCTCTTTTCTCATTGATAAGGCTGGCTAGGGCTTGATCCATTTTATTAATTATTTTGAAGAACCAGCTCTTAGTTTTGTTATTCCATTCTACAGTTTTGTGGTTTCTGTATTGTTTATTTCTGCTCTCATCTTTATTTTTTCCCTTCTTCTGTAGGCTTTAGGCTTTGTTTGCTATTCCTTTTCCATCTCCTTTAGGTGTAGGGTTAGGTTGTGTGTTGGAGACTTCTTGTTTCTTGAGGTAGGCCTGTATTGCTATGTATTTCCCTCTTAGGACTCCCTTTGCTACATCCCAGAGGTTTGGGGAAACATGTTTTCATTTTCATTTTTTTTTTAATTTTTATTTATTTATGATAGTCACAGAGAGAGAAAGAGAGAGAGGCAGAGACACAGGCAGAGAGAGAAGCAGGCTCCATGCACCGGGAGCCCGACGTGGGACTTGATCCCGGGTCTCCAGGATTGCGCCCTGGGCCAAAGGCAGGCGCCAAACCACTGCGCCACCCAGGGATCCCCCTCATTTTCATTTGTTTTAAATTTCCTCGTTAATTTCCTGGTTGCTCCATTCATTCTCTAGTAGGATGTTCATAATCTCCACGTATTTTTGGTCTGTCCAAATTTTTTTCTAACTGTCGACTTCAAGTTTCATAGCGTCGTGTTCTGAAAATGTACATGGTGTGATATCAACCTTCTTGTACCTGTTATACCTGTTGAGGGCTGATTTGTGGGCCATGATATGATGTGTTCTGGAGAATGTCCCATGTGCACTTGAAAGGAGTGTGTATTCTGCTTTAGGATGAAATGTTCAGACTATATCTATTGAGTCCCTGTGCTCCAGTTTGTCAAGGCTATCGTTCCCCTGTTGATTTTCTGCGTAGACGATTGGTCCATTGACATAAGTGGGTGTAAAAATCCCCTTTCATTGTATTATTATCAGTGAGTTCCTGTACGTTTGTTGTTAATTGGTTTCTATATTTAGGTACTCCCATGTTGGCAGCATAAATATTTAGTTGTTTGATCTTGATAGAGAGTCTTTTTAATTATGAAAAAATGCCCTTCTTCATCTCTTCTTACACTATTTGTTCTTTCTTTTTTGAAATTTAAATGTTTTATTTATTTATTCGTGAGAGATACACAGAGGAGCAGAGGAAGAAACATAGCAGAGTGAGAGGCAGTCTCCCCTAAGGGAGGCCGATGATGACTCGATCCTGGGATCCCAGGATCACACCCTGAGCCGAAGGTAGATGCTCAAACACTGAGCCAACACGTATCCCCTAGGGTTTGGTTTCAAATCTCGTTTGTCTGATATAAGTATGGGTCCTCCACCTTTCTTTTGATATCCATGATATCAAAAATCGTGATAGACGATTTTCCATCCCCTGACTTTCAATCTGTTGGTGTCTATAGGTCTAAGGTGAGCATCTTGTTGGCAGCGTACAGATGGATGTTGTTTTTTTAATAATAATTTTATTTATCAGAGAGACAGAGAGAGAGAGAGAGGCAGAAAATTATGCAGAGAGAGAAGCAGGCTCCCCACCAGGAGCCCAATATGGAACTCGATCCCAGACTCCAGGATCACACCCTGAGTTAAAGGCAGAGGCTCAACCCCTGAGCCACCCAGGCATCCCGGATCCTGTTTTTTAACTACTCCATACCCTATATCTTTTTTTTAAAAGATTTATTTATTTATTTATTCATGATAGTCACACAGAGGGAGACAGAGAAGCAGAGACACAGACAGAAGGAGAAGCAGGCTCCATGCACCAGGAGCCCGACGTGGGACTCGATCCAGGGTCTCCAGGATCGCACCCTGGGCCAATGGCAGGCGCCAAACCGCTGTGCCACCCAGGGATCCCACCCTATATCTTTTTATTGCAGCATTTAGTCCATCATCATTCAGAGTGACTATTCAAAGATATGAACTTTGTGCCTCTGTGTTACTGGAAGAGTTGGTATTTCTGGTGAAGTTCTCTGGTCCTTTCTCGTATTTGTTGCTTTTGGTCTCTTTTTCCCCCACTAGAAGATTCCCTCTTAAAATTCCTTACTGGACTGGTTAAGTGGTCATGAACTCCTTTATATGTTGCCTGTCTGGGAAAATCTTTATCTCTCCTGAATTACACCCTTGCTGAAGAAAGAATTCATACAAATTGGATGGCCATAAAAAGAAATTTAAAAACATAAAGTAAATTCTTGCTAATATAATTGAGGAAAATGTATTTAGGATGAAAACCAGAAGCAGAAAGAGAGGAGGACGGATTTCACCCTCCGTAGCCTTCACAGGGACCTGGTTTCCTTTCCTAGGAGTGGCCCCCCCTCAGGATGATGCTTCCTGCCCCTCTGCCCTCCTTGTTGGAACACAGCCGGCACAGCTCCAGCACCTCTACAGTCGTGGTTTATAGCGTTTTCCATGTATCCTATTGGGGACCACAGCGTTGTGTATGTAACCATCTGGCTGCTGTCTGACAACATTGGGGAGATTCTGACTTTTGTTGCTTTTGAGGTGTGTGTGTCTCTATCACATGCAGCTATCCCGTGCAGCAATCTGATCCTCTGGCTGGGTCACCAAAAAACCCCGAAATGGTTGGCACAAAATCATTTTTGGTCCTGTCTCTGGGCTGTTAGCTGGGCTCTCCTGGCAGTGCCGGGGCTCGCTCGTGCAGTGACTTTCAGCTGGAGGGTCAGCTGAGCTTGAAGTTCCAGCCGGCCACATTCCCATGTCCGGCAGTGGGTCTGGCCACTCCTGGAAGGCACGTGGGGACTTCAGCTGTGTGTGCCTGGTGGCGCCCCTGCAGGGGCTTGTTGGGGCCAAGGTGGTGCCCCCTCCTCTCTCCGGGGGTCTCTACACGTTCCGTGCACAGAGTTCTGGGAGACACAGAAACGGGCTGGCAATGCATTATGGCACCACAACACTTTATTGACTTTCTACAGCAAACGGGCTCAGAGCCGTGGTTTTGTGTCTTCCCCTGGGGAGGGAGACCTTTCTGTCCTTTAAGGGGAGGGCAAGAATCACACAGGTTGGGGGGGCAGGTGCTGGAGTCCCCCTCCTGGGAGCATGTGTGGACTCCGGGTGGGGGCGTGTGTCCTGAGGTTTCAGCCTGAGTGATGGTACTGAGGATATCAGAGCTGACCTGAACCTACAACTCATGGGCTCCTGTGCTGGGTCCCTGAAGGGCAGCTGAATCCCGGCCTTGGAGCCTCTTTGGGCCCCAGCACCTGGAGGAGCCTGCCTCCTGGTGTGGGTGTGGGTGGGGCCCACCAGCTTGCCCCTCCTCTCCCCACACTGGGGTGTCCCAGGATCCCCAGGGCTTCCCTAGATCAGCGACCTGGATCTGTGGGGCACGCCCAGGGCCCTGCAGGCCACATCCAGCTGTGAGAGGGCTTGCTCAGCCTGGGGCCAGAATCCAGGGCTGGCCAGGGCCATGGGGGCCTGATTCCATTAGTCTTTGTGTTGAGACTGGTGGGGGCTCAAGTCAACCCAGCCCCCACAGAGCCTGGGCCCAATCAGCCCAGGTACCTCTGGTTTAGGGCCTGGTGTCCTGTGCAAGGTGTCCTGCCCTCTAGGAGTGACAGTGGGTGGAAGCAGGGCACAGTGGTTCCTCTGATTCACTCATCTGCTCACACACTGTTGGGGGCTCCCTGCCGTCCCTCCTCCCTGCAACCCCTGGGTACTCTATGGGACACCCGGGATTCTGATGGGAGCAGGGTATCCAGAGAACCCCAGGGAGGCTGATCATGTCCCACAGGGGGCAGCTAGATTGGGTCCTTGCTCGGGGCCGATGGTGTGGTGGTGGATGGTGTGGGGGCATGGGTATGATGGTGGTGGAATGTGGGGAATGGTGTAGGGGAGATGGTGTTGGGGTATACTGTGGTTGGGTATTGTGTGAGGCTGTGTGTGTTTGAGGGGGATGGGGTAGGGGCGATGCCATGGGGGATGATGATGTTAGGGGATGGTGTGGGTCTGGGGAATGGGGGGATGGCGTGGGGGCCGGCAGACAAAGGGCATCCCATTTCTCTAAGATGCACACAGAGACGTCTACAAATAAAGGCGACCCCATTCTGGGGTTTGTTGTAACACCTGCCCCTGTGGCCCCATGTGGTGAGTGCAGGGCCCTGGCTGTACCAGGGGCATTATCTGGGGGTCATCATAATATGTATGTTTTCAAATTGCAAATTGTCTCAAATTAAATGCACAGAATTTAGAAATATATAAAACACTGAGAGTGGGTGTCACTCTGAACCGTCCGACCCTCATGGGATCGATGTGTGTCCTGCTCCAGCCGCGGACATGCCGCTCAGACCCCAGGTCCGGTTCCTATGCCCCATGTCTCCCACCCCATCCCCTGCTTCTCAGGGGGCCGTCCCTCTCCCCTTTGGTGTTCAGCTCCCATGGGAACCCCTGGAGGCCACATCCTTGTGGCCTCCTCATCCCTGAGGCCCCAGAGGTGTGGTCATCCCCATCACCCTACCATGGAACTGTGTGTTGTTGGCTGCTATTGCTCCCCCTGGCCTCAGAGGCCCCATTTACCTTACCCAAAAGCCTCTGAGGCCCGGAAGCCCCCTGGCCCAGCAGCCTCACCTGTCCGCCTAGCAGTCCTAAAACATGATGTGGCTGCTGAACTTCCTGATGACGTCCAGGTCTACCTGCGTGATGTCCCTGGAGGAGACCAGGGCATCCTGCTTCATTTCCTGTGGGAAAACCGGGGAGGAGGAGCAGGCGTCAGGAAAGAGACCCGACCTGTCACGAGGTGCCGTGCTGGGCAGGGAGCCCTGGGGCCACCATGGGAGTGTGTCCTGCCGAAACCTCCTTCCTTCCTCTGGGAGGCCAGGGAAGGCGGGAGTGCCCACTGTGCCCGTGGGACCTGTGTGACGGCCTGTGCCCAGCTGTTGTAGTCAGGGAGGTGACTGAGTTTCACCCTGGGTGGGAGGGGATAGGGGTTCAGTCAAGGTGGGAGGGAACATGGGGGTGTTGTGCCCAAGATTGCGAATCCGAGAAACCACTAAGGAGCTGACACCAATGCAAACACACAAGGGTTGATTTCCAAACTCGAGCTTGCGACCAAGTACACCCAACACAGCGGAGCAGGGACTTGGACCCCGAGGTGGGTTTTAACTTAGTTTTAAGGGCTTGTCTTGGGGTCCTCCAAAAGGGCTGGAGCAATTCCTCAAGTTCTGTTTACATTTTGATATGGGGCCTTCAAGGGTATTAAGCTCTGCTCTCATTCTAATAGGCACTTCCAACCCTTGGCATGGGCTCGGTTTCATTCTGTTGTGGGGCTTTCAAAGACATTAAGCTGTAAACTTTGTTTTTTTCCTGTAACTGAAATAATGTAAATTTCAGCTCTTCTTCACAGGGGCCTGGGATGGCTGGACTTGTTCGAACACTGAAATTAAAGTAGAAAGGCCTTCATTTTCTCGGCCTCTTTGCATTTTGTCCCATCCTATCTAGCTCTTTCCCCCTTCCCCGGAGCTCCTAAGAGAGCAAATGACCTCAGCTTGGCAGCGTGTGTTGGGGGAGAGGCCCAGGGATTTGGGATCAGGAAGACCTGGCTCGTGGGCATCCAAGCTGTGCAGCGGGATTCCATGCTGCAGACTCTTATTCCCTAAGGCTATCTAGACAACTGAGTTTGTATATAGAAAAGCTCTCCTTTATCTTTAAAAGATGAGGAGCGAGTCAAAGCGTTTTTACTCTGGCCATCTAATTGCTCAGATTCCAATCTGAGACATATTTCCTTGTAATAAGGATAATTTACTATCCGTAGTACTATGGTTAAATATTCTGACACAAGTAATTCAGAAGGATGAGGGTTTCTCATCTCTTTCTTCACAGCTCAGTCACTCCTCAGGAAATGCATCTTTATGGATTTGGAAAGAACTGAGAGTCATTATTACCAATGGTCCGATTATTTTGTGAAGGATTCTTCCCTGAGATTCTTCCCCTGTTTCAACTGACACTGAAACACTTTGAACTCTTTGGAAGACAAATGTCAAGGAAATAAATGTTATGCATCGATAATTTTAAATGCACTTGCAATATGGTGTCTATTATACTAGAAGTATTTTTATCTGATTTTTGCTATTTATTATCTGTTCCTGCTTTTCAGGTTGAGGAGGCATTATACGTGTTCATAATTGTCTTTCTTTCCTTATGATATGAAATTCTTACTTTGTTTCCATCAAAGGAACTCTTTAAGAATAAGGCAATAGTTAATTCAACGATTCTTAAAATGTCTTCACACTTGGAGCCTGATTCATTTAAGTCGATTTTCATAATAAATCTTATTAATTAGGAAAAAAACAAAGATTTATAGAGAAATTGAGAAGATATTACAGTGCATTCACATGCACTTGCTCTCAATTTCTCCAATTATTGATATCTTATATTACTATGGTATAAATATTACCTAAGGAATCAAATTTAAAATAGTCGCATTAACCAAAGACCATAGTTTATTCAGATTTCCTTAGTTTTTGCTAAGTTACCATCCCTCATATCACATTCCATTTGTCCTCCTGTTTTCTTAGGCTCCTCTAGATTGTGACAGTCTTTCAGCCTTTCCTTGTTGTTGCACTGGAACACTTTGAGAAGTAGAGTATTTTGTAAACTTTCCCTCAGTTGGGACATGTCTGTCATTTATCTCATAATTGAACTGTTTTGTGGATTATATACAGAGATATACTGTCATTTTCATTATATTATATAAAGGATAGATACTATCAACATGATTTAGCAGTCTTGGTATCAATCTGGTCACCTTGCTGTGGTAGTGTTTGTCAGCTTTCTCCACAGTAAACTGATTCTTTATTATTATTAAATATTATTTTTATTATTATTATTATATTATCAATATTATTTTAACTTTTTCATATTATATTTTGTAGAAGGAAGTTACTATGTGTATTCCACACTTAAGAGTGGGAAGCTATGCTCATGAACTTGACGGTGCAATGTCTGCACAAATTGTTTGAAATTATTCTACATGGCAATTTCTCTTTCTTGTGGATTTGTTTCTTCTGCAAAGATGTTTTTTATTTATTTGAGAGAGAGAGGAGAGAAAAAGCATGAGCGAGAGGGGCAGAGGGAGAGAGAAAAGCATGTTCCCTTCTGAACAGGGAGCCTGCCTTGGGACCTGGATCATGATCTGAGTTTAATGTAGAAGCTTAACTAACTGAGCCACACAGGTGCCACTCTTTCTTTCTTTCTTTCTTTCTTTCTTTCTTTCTTTCTTTCTTTCTTTCTTTCTTTCTGTTTTTGATAATAATTTTATTCTTGAATTGGTGTTCAATTTGCCAACCTACAGAAAAACACCCAGTGCTCATCCCGTCAAGTGTCCCCCTCAGTGCCCATCACACATTCACCCCCACCAACCGCCCTCCTCCCCTTCCATCACCCTTAGTTCGTTTCCCTAAGTTAGGAGTCTTTATGTTCTGTCTCCCTTTCTGATATTTCCCACACATTTCTTCTCCGTTCCCTTATATTCCCTTTCACTATTATCTATATTCCCCAAATGAATGAGAACATACAATGTTTGTCCTTCTCTGATTGACTTACTTCACTCAGCATAATACCTTCCAGTTACATCCACGTTGAAGCAAATGGTGGTTATTTGTCGTTTCTAATGTCTGAGCAAGGCCCACCTTTTCTCTCTCTTCATCTTCTGAGTCTCCTATGGTATGAATGTTACTGTTTTAATAAGTGACTGACTTCCCTACTTCTGTGTCTGTGGTCCAGAACCTTTCTTGTTTTTAAGGCTTCCGCTTGGAACTGCATCTCAGTTATAGCATTTTTAACATTGGCCTGACTAGATTTTAGTTGTTTTATTTCTACAGGAAGGGATTCTCTAGTTTTCTTCTGTGCTCTTTTTCCAGCCCAGATGCTATCTTTATAATCATTGTTTTAAACTGTAGTTAGACATCATATATGTGTATTGATGAACTTCCTGGCTGTGAGTAGAACCTCATGTTATTTTATGGAGGTGAATTTCTCCATCTCATTATTTCTTCCAGAAAAGAAAGAAGGAAGAAAAAGAAAAAACAAGAAAAACAATAACAACTGCCCTCCCCCCCCCACAAAAAAACCAATAGATTATTTTGGCCTGCTTGTTAAAAGATTCTAAATCCCAAAATAGAAACAATTAAGGTGGTCCCTGGGTGGTGCAGTGGTTTAGCCCCTGCCTTTGGCCCAGGGCATGATCCTGTAGACTCTGGATCGAATCCCACATCGGGCTCCCAGTGCATGGAGCCTGCTTCTCCCTCTGCCTGTGTCTCTGCCTCTCTCTCTCTCTCTCTCTCTCTCTTTTTCTCTCTGTTTGTGACTATCATAAATAAATTGAAAAAAATTTAAAAAAAAACACAATGAAGTACCATGAAAGTAAAAATTAGAAATATATAAGGTACATACATAAAAATTAAAATAAGGCAATTAATAAAAAAGTCAAAGAAAATGATTGAAAATAGAGCACAAAGTACAAAGGAATCTAGACCCTACTTTCCAGGCAGAGCTGAAGCTCAGCAGCCTCTGTGGTCCGACAACTTGGTGGCAGCGAATGGTCTGTGTGGGTGTGCAGATGGGCCGTGGTGTTGATTGTCAGGTGCACATCTCCCTGGGAGTTGCACCTGCGGGGGCAGAGGCGTGGTGGGCATCAGCGTCTCTGGGCTCCAGCGAGCAGCGCTGTGCTGCTCCCTGAGACCTGGCCCTGATGGGCGGGATGCGGGTGGGGACGCTGGGTCCTCTGGCTCTGGGGCTGAGCATCCCGACCCCCAGTCTGCTGGGGCCTCCACAGAAGAGCCCCCTAGCCCCCGGGTCTCTGCCTCTTCTCTCAGAACCCTGCATTCACTCGACTTGTGTCCGAGCTTCTTTTTTTTTTTTTTATCTCAGACTGTTGAGCCCAAGATTGCGAATCCGAGAAACCATCGAGAAGCCGACACTGATGCAAACACACGAGGGTTTATTTATAAGCTCGAGCTTGTGTCCAAGTATACCCGACACAGTGGAGCAGGGACTTGGACCCCCAGGTGGGTTTTAACTTAGTTTTAAGAGCTGGTCTCGGGGAACTCCCGAAGGGTGGATCAATTACTAAAGTTCTGTTTACATTTTGATATGGGGCCTTCAAGGGCATTGAGATCTGTTCTAATAGGGCCTTCATGCCCTTGGCCTGGGCTCAATTTTTATTCTACTGTTGGGCTTGCTGTGTCCTGACAATTAGCCCTCAGGAAGGAAATGACGGACATGACTCCCTTCTCAGGAGCATCACAGAGAATAAATAACGAGACTGAACCAAAGGAGCACAAGACTTGTGCACTGAGCCACACCAGGCTCTGGGAGGCCGTCCTGGGCTGTGGGTTGGGAGCCTCATCTTGTGAAAATGTCGGTAGTTCCTGAAGGCACCCTCAATTTCAATGTCATTCCTGTAAAATCATGGTGGCAGATCCTATAAATAGGAAAAAAAAAAAAAAAAACCTGTGACATCCATCCGCCTCCACAAATGACCCCGGACAGCAAATCAGTATTGGAGAAGCAGGACAGAGCGGGACGCAGCACTTTCCTATTTCAAACGATGTCACAGAGACACAGGATAAAGCAGTGTTGTCCTCGGGATCCCGCCTGGCTCTGTAAGTTAAGCATCCGGCTCCTGACCTCACCTCCGGTCCTGATCATGGGGTCGTGAGTTCTAACCCTGGGCTGGTCCATGGATGAGGCCTGACGCCTACTTAAACAAACCAGACCCACGAGGGTTGGTCCCAGCATAAGCTGCAGGAGCAGAATAGAGAGTCCAGAGGAAACGTGCTCTGATACAACTGATTTTTTAAAATTAATTTAATTTAAACCAAATTAATTAACGTATAGTGTATTATACTTTCAGAGGAAGAATTCAGGGATTCACCAGTTGGAGATAACCGCAGTGCTCGTGACATCACATGCCCTCCTTCATGCTGGTCCCCTGTTATCCCCTCCCCCATCCCCTCCCCTGCAGCAACACTCAGTTTGTTTCCTATACTTAAGAGTCTGTATTTCCTGCATCTGTGTTCATCTTATTTGTTTTTCCTTCCCTTCACAGATCTTCTGCTTTGCTTCTTTAATTCCACCTATGAATGACACCACAGGGTCATTCTGTTTTCCGAATGACCTATTTCACTTAGGATGATCCCTCTAGTTCTATGCATGACATTGCAAATGGCAAGATTTCCTTCTCTTTGATAGCTGAGTACCATTCCTTTCTCTATGACCATCATTTATCTCCCATCCTCTTTATCCCTCATCTGCCACAGGGCACCGAGGCTCCTCCCACAGTGTGGCAATGTGGACTCCGCTGCTGTGGACATTGGGGTGCAGTTGTCCCACGTCTCACTGCATCTGTATCTTCGGAGTGAGCTCCAGGCCGTACACCTGCTGGTCGCAGGGCGGCTCTATTTGCAACTTCCTGAGGAGCCTCCACACTGTTTCCAGGGTGCCTGCAGCTGCCCACGGTCCCACCCACAGTGGAAGAGGGTTGAGTGAGTTTTACAGGACGTGGTAAAAGTCTGGTCCACATTTCGTTTCGCGTCCTTTGGGCTCCAATTCTTTCTCCCTAATTATTTTTGGGGAAGCCGGGTGTTGGGCTCTTTTTCAGGCAGATGTTTCCGAAGATAACAGGCCACAGCTAGAGCCTGGAAGGAGGCAGAGGTGGGCCCAGAGACGGGCACGCTGCCTCCTGCACAGCCTCCTGTAGCGACTGAGCATCCCGCAGTGGGTGCCCGAGCCCAGGCACCGCCCAGGGGGCATGCATGTGCAGTAGGCCTCCTTTGCCTGCACTAACAGGAGCCAGCCTGTGCTGGGGAGGCCTGAGGAAGACGTGGGGACATGTCCACGTGGATGAGCCACAGCCTCCTCAGAAACTACGCGGAGTCTTCAGGGGGATATTGGGCAGCGTTCATGATGACAGGAGCCTCAGTCTCTTCAGGACACACGGTGAGGCTTCAGGAAGATGTGGGCCAACATCCACCCTGACAAGAGACCCTGGGCCGCTTCCGGCCCTGCGGGGAGGCTTCAGGAAATTGTGGGCCCGCACCCACCCTGACAGGAGCCCCTGGGCTGCCTCAGGACCCGCGGGGAAGCTTCAGTAAGATGTGGGCCTGCATCCATGCTGACAGGAGCCCCTGGGCCACCTGAGGACATGCCTGGAGGCTTCTGAAAGATGTGGCGCTGTGTCCACTCTGGCAGGAGCTAACTGGCTCCTCAGGTCATAAGTTGAGGCTTCTGGAAGCTGGGGGCAGCATCCACAGTGACAGGAGCCCCAGCCATTCAGATCCTGTGGTGTCGCTTTGGGAGGACATGGGGCCACGTCCACACAACAGACACTGATGTCCTCAGGACACCCGGTGTAGTCTTCAGGAAATATGGGGATGCGTCCATGCAGACAGAAGACCCCAGCCTTGTCAGAGCCTGTGGTGAGGCCTAAGGAAGATGTGGATGCTGAATCCACACTGACAGGAGTCTCCAGCCTCCTCAGGACGCACTGTGAAGGATCGGGATGATTTGGGGCCATGTCCATGCTGACAGGAGCTCCCAGGCTCCTCAAGTCTTATGGTGAGGCAGAGGAAAATGTGGGGCCATGTCCTCCTCAGGACCTGCACTTTGGCTTCGGGACACATGAGGCTGCGTCTAGGCTGACAGGAACCCACAGCCTCCTCAGGACCCACTGTGAGTTTTCTGGGGGACGTGGGTCCATGTCCAGGCTGACAGGAGCCTCCAGCATCCTGAGAACCTGCTGTGAGGCTTCCAGAGTATGTGAGGCATAATCCAGGTTGACAGGAGACCCGGGTCCTCAGTACCCGCTGACTATGACTCAGGAACACGTGGGGCCACGTCCCCACTCACAGGAGCCCAGCTTCCTCAGGACCCCTTGGAGGACTCTGGAGGTGCCGTTGGAGGCCACGTCCATGTCAGAAGGGACTCCTCAGAACTCTGGGTAAGTGAATGGGTAGAATGAATGGTAAGACAGGGGAGGGGAGGCAGTTGGTGGTTAGTCTTAGGTTAGATGTTAGGGGTTAGTGATTATGCTTATGGTTACGGATTAAAGGTTACGGTGAGGGATAAGGGTAAGGTTCAGTTGTTAGGAGTTAGGATTGGGGTTTGGATTAGGGACAGGAGTTAGACTTAGGGTTAGGGTTTAGAATTTAGGGATTAGGGCAGGAGGTTACGAGTTGGGGTTTGGGTTATGGTTAGAGTTAGGTTTAGGCTAGGTTTGCAGTTGGGGTTAGGGGTTAGGGTGTGAGTTAGGGTTAGGGGTTAGTTTTAGGGTTTAGAGTTAAAGTTAGGGCTAGGTTTAGGGTTAGGGCAAGGGTTAGTTTTAGGGTAGGGGTTAGGGCTAGGGTTAGGATTAGTGTTTGATTAGGGGTTATGGTTAGGGTTAGGTCAGGGTCAGGGAACGGTTTTGGAAAAGGGTAAGAGAGGGTTAGGCAGTGGGTTAGGGATTTCTTTTAGGGTAAGGTTAGGGTACACTTTGGGATATGAGATAGGATTAGTATTAGAGGGTTAGGGTTAGGGTACAGGTTAAGGTTAGGAATAGGATTTGAGTACATTAAGATAAGGTTAGGGTTAGAGGTTAGGGTTAGGGTTAGATTTAAGGTAAGGGTCAGGGTTAAGGGTTTAGAATAGGTTTAGGAGTTAGGGTGAGGGTTGGCAGGAAGGTTCAGTGAATGTGTTTCGGTCTTGGGGTTTGTGTTTGGTTTTTGATTAGTGATATTTCTTGTTTAAGGGTTATGTTAACATTAGACTTAAGTGGAGGGTTAGGCTTATGTCTGTGTATGGTTAGAGTTTGTGTCTTGGCATGTGCCTGCACTGGGACTCCTAGCATCTTGGGCAGTTTAGTGTTATGCACTCTATTTAGGTTTTGAGTTCAAACATAGCCTGACTCCACCAAGTCAGTGGCCTCCCCAGAGAATCAAAATCCATGCTTCTGCTGGGGTGAGAATAGGCATGGCAGGATTCTCCTGAGCTGAGCTAAGGAGGGGATTTGTGGCTCTAAAGACTCTTTGTTTGGATTTTCAGTTGCCTTTCTGACTTTATCTCTTTTGCGCACATGTTTTCTCTATACTACCAATTATTATTTTAAAGATTTATTTGAATTCCTCTTTATAAACACAGTATGATGTAGTTTCAGGTTTACACATAGTGATTCAACCCTTGAATCCAACGCCTGGTTCTGGTCAGGGGTGACCTCCACTATCCCCATCCCCTGATTCCCCATCCCCCCCTCCTTCCTCTGGTATTTATTAGTTTATTCACTGTGGTTAAAATGTGTTTCTTGGTTTGCATCTCTCATCCCTCCCTTGGCCCCTTTGCCAATTTGTTTGGTTTCTTAAAATTCAGATGTGAATGCAATTGTATGGTATTTGGTATGTGTCTTTCTCTGACTGACTGAGTTCATTTAGCATAGGTCCCTTCCACTTCTCCCACGTCATTGTAAATGGATTCCTTTCATCCCTTCTGATGACCAAGTGATGTCGCAGTGTGTATGTTTACCACATCGTCTCTGCCCATTCATCTGTCGATGGACATCTGGGCTGTATACACAGTTTTGCTATTGTTGATAACGCTGCTACCAACACTAGGCTGTGTGTTCCTCTTCAAATCTACTAAACTACTTTTGTATCCTTTTGGTAAATACCTAGCTGTGCAATTTTGGTATCGTAGGGTAGCTCTATTTTTAACTTCTTTTTTTTTAAGTTTTTATGATAGTCACAGAGAGAGAGGCAGAGACAGAGGCAGAGGGAGATGCAGGCTACATGTACCGGGAGTCTGATGTTGGATTCGATCCCGGGTCTCCAGGATCACGCACTGGGCCAAAGGGAGGTGCCATACGGCTTCGCCACCCAGGGATCCCCTATTTTTAACTTCTCCAGGACCCTCCAGACTGTTTTCCACAGTGGCTGCACCTTTATGTATTCATGAGAGACACAGAGAGGCAGAGGTATAGGCAGAGGGAAAATGAGGCTCCATGCGGGGAGCCTGATGTGGGACGTGCTCCCCCAGGACCCCGGGATCATGACCTGAGCCAAAGCACATGCTCAACCACTGAGGCACCCAGGTGCCTTGCTGATTCAATTTCTTTGCTAGTTATGGGTCTGTTCATATTTTCTATTTCTTCCTATTTCAGTTTTGCTCGTTTACACATTTCTAGGGATTTGTCCATTTCTTCCAGTTCTCCCAGTTTGTTAGCGTATAATCTTGCATAGTATTCCCTTATAATTGTCTTATTTTTCTGGTGTTGACTGAGATCTCTCTTCTCTCATTTGTGATTTTATTTATTTAGGTTTTCTCTTTTCTCGTTGATAAGGCTGGCTAGGGCTTGATCCATTTTATTAATTATTTTGAAGAACCAGCTCTTAGTTTCGCTATTCCATTCTACTGTTTTGTTGTTTCTGTATTGTTTATTTCTGCTCTCATCTTTATTTTTTCCCTTCTTCTGTAGGCTTTAGGCTTTGTTTGCTATTCCTTTACCAGCTCCTTTAGGTGTAGGGTTAGGTTGTGTATTGGAGACTTCTTGTTTCTTGAGGTAGGCCTGTATTGCTATGTACTTCCCTCTTAGGACTGCCTTTGCTACATCCCAGAGGTTTGGAGAAACATGTTTTCATTTTCATTTGTTTTAAATTTCCTCTTTAATTTCCTGGTTGATCCATTCATTCTCTAGTAGGATGTTCATAATCTCCACGTATTTTTGGTCTGTCCAAATTTGTTCTTACTGTCGACTTCGAGTTTCATAGCCTCATTGTCCAAAAATGTATATGGTATGATACCAACCTTCTTGTACCTGTTGTACCTGTTGAGGGCTGATTTGTGGGCCATGATATGATCTGTTCTGGAGAATGTCCCATGTGCACTTGAAAGGAATGTGTATTCTGCTTTAGGAATAATAGTTCAGACTATATCTGTTGAGTCCCTGTGGTCCAGTGTGTCAAGGCTGTTCCCCTGTTGATTTTCTGCATAGACGATCGGTCCATGACATAAGTGAGTGTTAAAATCCCCTATCATTGTATTATTATCAGTGTGTTCCTGTACTTTTGTTGTTAATTGGTTACTATATTTTGGTACTCCCATGTTGGCAGCATAAATATTTAGTTGTTTGGTCTTTTTTTTAAATAAATTTTTTTTATTTTTATTTATTTTTATTTACTTATGATAGGCACACAGTGAGAGAGAGAGAGAGAGAGAGGCAGAGACACAGACAGAGGGAGAGGGAGAAGCAGGCTCCATGCACTGAGAGCCTGATGTGGGACTCGATCCCGGGTCTCCAGGATCGCGCCCTGGGCCAAAAGCAGGCACCAAACTGCTGCGCCACCCAGGGATCCCAAATTTATTTTTTATTGGTGTTCAATTGACCAACATACAGAATAACACCCAGTGCTCATCCTGGCAAGTGTCCCCCTCAGTGCCCGTCACCCATTCACCCCCAACCCCCGCTCTCCTCCCCTTCCAGCACCCCTAGTTCATTTCCCAGAGGTAGGAGTCTTTATGATCTGTCTCCCTTTCTGATATTTCCCACACGTTTCTTCTCCATTCCCTTATATTCGCTTTCACTATTATTTATATTCCCCAAATGAATGAGAACATACAGTTTGTCCTTCTCCGATTGACTTACTGCACTCAGCATACTACCCTCCAGTTCCATCCACTTTGAAGCAAATGGTGGGTATTTGTCGTTTCTAATGGCTGAGTAATATTCCATTGTATACATAAACCACATCTTCTTTATCCATTCATCTTTCGATGGACACCATGGCTCCATCCGCAGTTTGGCTATTGTGGACATTCTGCTAGAAACATCGGGGTGCAGGTGTCCCAGCGTTGAATTGCATCTGAATATTTGGGATAAATCCCCAACCCTGCAATTGCTGGGTCGTAGGGCAGGTCTATTTTTAACTCTTTGAGGAACCTCCACACAGTTTTCCAGAGTGGTTGCACCAGTTCACATTCCCACCAACAGTGTAAGAGGGTTCCCTTTTCTCCGCATCCTCTCCAACATTTGCGGTTTCCTGCCTTGTTAATTTTCTCCATTCTCACTGGTGTGAGGTGGTATCTCATTGTGGTTTTGATTTGTATTTCCCTAATGACAAGTGATGCAGAGCATTTTTTCATGTGCATGTTGGCCATGTCAATGTCTTCCTCTGTGAGATTTCTCTTCATGTCTTTTGCCCATTTCGTGATTGGATTGTATGTCTTTTGGTGTTGATTTTAAGAAGTTATTTATCGATCTTGGAAACTAGCCCTTTATCTGATACGTCTTTTGCATATATCTTCTCCCATGCTGAAGGTTGTTTTTAGTTTTGGTGACTGTATCCTTTGCTGTGCAAAAGTTTCTTATCTTGATGAAGTCACAATAGTTCATTTTTGCTTTTGTTTCTTTTGCCTTCATGGATGTACCTTGCATAAACTTGCTGTGGCCAAGTTCAAACCGGGTGTTACCTGTGTTCTCCTCTAGGATTTTGATGGACTCTTGTCTCACATTTAGATCTTTCATCCATTTTGAGTTTATCTTTGTGTCTGGTGAAAGAGAGTGGTCTAGTTTCATTCTTCTGAAGGTGGATGTCCAATTTTCCAAGCGCCATCTATTGAAGAGACTGTCTTTCTTCCAATGGATAGTCTTTCCTCCATTATCGAATATTAGTTGACCATAAAGTTCAAGGTCCACTTCTGGGTTCTCTATTCTGTTCCATTGATCTATGTGTGTTTTTGTGCCAGTACCACACTGTCTTGATGACCACAGCTTTGTAGTACATCCTGAAATCTGGCATTGTGATGCCCCCAGATATGGTTTTATTTTTAAAAATCCCACTGACTGGGCAGCCCCAGTGGCGCAGCAGTTTAGTGCTGCCTGCAGCCCAGGGCGTGATCCTGGAGACCTGGGATCGAGTCCCACATCAGGCTCCTGCATGGAGCCTGCTTCTCCCTCCTCCTGTGTCTCTGCCTCTCTCTATGTCTATCATAAATAAATAAATTTTAAAAAAATAAAATAAAATCCCACTGACTATTCGGGGTCTTTTCTGATTCCACAGAAATCTTAAAATAATTTGTTCTAACTCTCTGAAGAAAGTCCATGGTATTTTGATAGGGATTGCATTAAACGTGTACATTGCCCTGGGTAACATTGATATTTTCACAATATTAATTCTGCCAATCCATGAGCATGGAATATTTTTCCATCTCTTTGTGTCTTCCTCAATTTCTTTCAGAAGTTTTCTATAGTTTTTAGGGTATAGATCATTTGCTCCTTGATTAGGTATATTCCTAGGTATCTTATGGTTTGGGTGCAATTGTAAATGAGATTGACTCCTTAATTTCTCTTTCTTCAGTCTCATTGTTAGTGTATAGAAATGCCATTGATTTCTGGGCAGTGATTTTGGTATCCTGCAACGCTACCAAATTGCTATGAGTTATAGCAATCTTGCGGGGGAGGGCTTCGGGTTTTCTAGGTAGAGTATCATGTCATCGGCGAAGAGGGAGAGTTTGACTTCTTTGCCAATTTGAATGCCTTTAATGTTTTTTTGTTGTCTGATTGCTGAGGCTAGGACTTCCAATACTACGTTGAATAGCAGTGGTGAGAGTGGACATCCCTGTCTTGTTCCTGATCTTAGGGGAAAGGCTCCCAGTGCTGCCCCATTGAGAATGATATTTGTAGTGGGCTTTTCCTAGATGGCTTTTAAGATGTCGAGGATTGTTCCCTCTACCCTACGCTCTGAAGTGTTTTGATCAGGAATGGATGCTCTATTTTGTCACATGCTTTCTCTGCATCTAATGAGATGATCATATGGTTCTTGGTTTTTCTCTTGCTGATATGATGAATCACATTGATTGTTTTACGAGTGTTGAACCAGCCTTGTGTGCTGGGGATAAATCCTACTTTGTCATGGTGAATAATTTTCTTAATGTATTGTTGGATCCTATTGGCTAGGATCTTGTCGAGAATTTTTGCATCCATGTTCATCAGGGCTATTGGTCTGTAATTCTCCTTTTTGGTGAGGTCTTTGTCTGGTTTTGGAATTAAGGTGATGCTGGCTTCATAGAACGAATTTGGAAGGACTCCATCTCTTTCTATCTTTCCAAACAGCTTTAGTAGGATAGGTATGGTTTCTTCTTTAAACATTTGATAGAATACCCCTGGGAAGCCATCTGTCCCTGGACTTTTGTGTCTTGGGAGGTTTTTGATGACTGCTTCAATTTCCTTCCTGGGTATTGGCCTGTTTAGGTTTTCTATTTCTTCCTGTTCCAGTTTTGCTTGTTTAGGGCTTTCCAGAAATGCGTCCATTTCTTCTAGATTGCCTAATTTATTGGCGTATGGCTGTTCATAATATGTTTTTAAAATCGATTGTATTTCCTTGGTGTTGGTAGTGACCTCTCCTTTCTCATTCATGATTTTATTAATTTGAGTCTTCTCTCTATTCTTTTTAATAAGACTGGCTAATGGTTTATGTATGTTATTAATTCTTTCAAAGTACCAACTCCTGGTTTTGTTGATCTGTTCCACATTTCTTCTGGTCTCGATTTCCTTGAGGTCTGCTCAAATTTTCATTAACTCTCTTATACTGTTGGGTGTAGGATCTAGCTGCTGTTTTTTTCTCTAGCTCCTTTATGAGTAAGGTGAGCTTTTGTATTTGAGTTCTTTCCAGTTTTTGAATGGATGCTTGTTTTGTGATGTATTTCCTCATTAGGTCTGCTTTTGCTGCATGCCAAAGATTTTGAACGTTTGTGTCTTCATTCTCATTAGTTTCCATGAATCTTTTGAATTCTTCCTCAATTTCCTGGTTGACCCTTTCATCTTTAAGCAGGATGGTCCTTATCCTCCAATGTGTGAAGTCCTTCCACACTTCTTGTTGTGATTTAGTTCTAATTTTAAGGCATTATGGTCTGAGAATATGCAGGGGACGATCTGAATCTTTGGTATCAGTTCAGATGCGATTTGTGACCCAGGATGTGGTCTATTCTGGAGAAAGTTCCATGTGCACTTGAGAAGAATGTTTATTCAATTCAGTTTGGATGTAAAGTTCTGTAGATATCTGTGAAATCTATTTGCTCCAGTGTATCATTTAAAGATCTCGTTTCTTTGGAGATGTTGTGCTTAGAAGACGTATCGAGGGTAGAAAGACCTAGATTGAAGTCACCAAGTATAAGATAATAATTATCTAAATATTTCTTCACTTTTGTTATTATTTGTTTTAAATATTTGGCAGCTCCCACATTCGGGCATATATATTGAGGATTGGTAAGTCCTCTTGTTGGATAGATCCTTAAGTATGATTTAGTGTCCATCTTGATCTCTCACTACAGTCTTCGGGGTAAATTTTAGTTTACTGATATAAGGATGGCTAACCCTGCTCTCTTTTGAGGACCATTTCAATGGTAAATGGTTCTCCAACACATTATTTTCAGATTGTAGGTGTCCTTCTGTCTATGAGTCTCTTGTAGACAGCAAATAGTTGGGTCCTACTTTTTTATCCAGTCTGAAACCCTGCGCCTTTGAAGGGGTCATTAAGCCCATTCACGTTCAGAGTTACTATCGACAGATATGAGTTTAGTGTCATCATGATATCTATTCAGTCCTTGTTTTTGTGGATTGTTCCACTGATCTTCTTCTTAAAGGAGAATTTTAAGAGTCCCCCTTAAAATTTCTTGCAGAGCTGGTTTGGAGGTCACATATTCTTTTAGTTCCTGCCCTTCCTGGAAGCTCTTTATCTCTCCTTCTATTTTGAATGAGAGCCTTGCTGGATAAAGTATTCTTGGTTTCATGTTCTTCTCATGGAGGACCCTGAATATATCCTGCCAGCCCTTTCTTGCCTGCCAGGTCGCTTTGGAGACATCTCCTGATACCCTAATGCTCCTCCCCATAAAGGTCAGGATTTTCTTGTCTCTTGCTGCTTTAAGGATCTTCTCTTTATCCTTGGACTTTGCAAGCTTCACTATTAAATGTCGAGGTGATGGATGTTATTATTGATTTTAGGGGGGGATCTCTCTATTTCCTGGATCTGAATGCCTGTTTCCCTTCCTTGATTAGGAAAGTTTTCAGGTATGATTTGTTCAAATACACATTCCGGCCCGCTGTCCCTTTCAGCGCCCTCAGGAAACCCATTTACACATAGGTTTTTCTTCCTCAGGCTGTCGTTTATTTCCCTTAATCTGTCTTCCTGGTCTTTTAATTGTCTGTCTCTTTTTTCCTCAGTTTCTCTCTTTGCCATCAACTTGTCTTCTATGTCACTCACTCGTTCTTCCACCTCGTTAACCCTCATCGTTAGGACTTCTAGTTTGGATTGCATCTCATTCAATTGATTTTTAATTTCGGCCTGATTGGATCAAAATTCTGCAGTCATGAAGTCTCTTGAGTCCTTTATGCTTTTTCCTAGAGCCACCAGTAGCTGTATAATAGTGCTTCTGAATTGGTTTTCTGACATTGAATTGTAATCCTGATTTGTAACTCTGTGGGAGAGAGGACTGTTTCTTTCTTTTGAGGTGAGCATTTCCTTCTAGTCATTTTGCTCAGTGCACAGTGGCCAAAAACAAGTTGTATTGGGCTTAAGAGAAAAAAGAGAGGAGAGAAAGAAGGAAAGAGAAGAGAAAAAGAAAAAAGTAAAAAGGAAGAAAAAAAGCAAAAAAGAATAAAAGGAGAAATTATAGAAAGAAAAGGGGAGAAAAAGGGTGGGGGAAACAATCAGAAATAAAAAAAAAAACCATGGGGGAGTATCTTCTGATTCTGTATACTTTAAATCCCTTGACTTCCCCTGGAAGTTGTACGTCTAGCTCATCTTCTGGGGGAGGGGCCTGTTGTGCTGATTTTCAGGTGTTAGCCCTTGGGAGAGCTCCTCTCCCCCTGCCTGGTGAAGCACTCAGTGGAGGTTGTTTACCCCGTGAAGCCCAAGGAGGAACGACCCCAGTGGCAGTGGCCAGGTCTGAAAACCGGTATTCAGCCCTGCAGTAACTCCGGAGAAATCCATCTGCAGGGCCTGGAGGTTCCAGGGTGGGCTGCTGGTCTGCTGAGCTCTTGGCAGGAGCGTCCTTGCTGTCCTGGGCCATCCAGGCCTCTGCCTGTACCGGGGGAGGCCGAATCCTGGGCTGTGTCTCGGCGCCCTGTGCTCCGGGGCCAGCGCTGTTGGATTCTCGCTCCCCACCGTGCAGCCACCTCTCCACAGAGCCGCCGCCCTAGCCCCTCTGAGCTGCTCCAGGAGCCGCGCAGCCCCCTCCACACGGCGCCTCTTCCTTTGCCCTAGGTGCTGACACCTAGCTCCTCCCAGGGACCCACAGCCCCCTCTGCACAGAGCGGCCACCCGAGCCCCTCAGAGCTGCTCCTGGGTCAATGCATGTGCCCTGTAACCCTTAGGGAGCTCGGTGCACTCTCCTGGGAGTGCAGGTGTCTGTTAGTGTTCCATGGACCCCAAGGGTTCCCCATCCTCCTGGAGTCCTGCTCTGAATTGTTGCGAGCGCCATTCCACCCTGGAAGATTGGTGCAGCTCCTGATTCTCTGGGACAGAGCTCTCCTGACTGGGGGACACTTGCCCTGGCCTAGCCCGGCTCCTCGGTGGCCTCTCCCCCTTAGATGCCTTTTGTTTATTTCTTTTTCCCATCTTCCTACCTTCATAGAAGCACAAACTTTTCTCACTGTAGCATTCCAGCTGGTATATGTTTAAATCTCAGGTCAAATTCCTAGATTTTCAGGATGATTTGAAGGTTATCTAGGTAATTTGGTGGGGACAGGTGACTTGGGGACCCTTCTCTTCCACCATCTTGCCCCTCCTCCGGTATGTTACCTTTTAGCTTTGGTTGTTTCTTTCACTTTGCAGAAGCTTTTCAATTTGATGAAGTCCCAATAGTATTTTTGCTTTTGTTTCCCTCACCTAAGAGGCATATCTAGAAAGATGATCCAATGGCCAATGTCAACGATGTTGCTGCCTATCTTTTCTTCTTTGTATGGTTTCAGGTCTCACATTTAGGTCTTTCATCCATTTTGAATTTATTTTTTATACAGATGGTGTAAGAAAGTGGTCCAGTTTCATTCTTCTGCATGTGGCTGCCTGGTTTTCCCAACACCATTTGTTCTTATCCTGGGGTCAGGTTTAGGGTTTCTTGAAGAGACTGTCTTTGTGCCATTGGATATTCCTTCCTGCCTTGTTGTCCATTAATGGATCATAGAGTTACATGTTTTTATCTTTTTTTGCTTTCCATTCTGTTCTATCGATCTAAGCATCTCCTGTTGGGAGATCCCTTATTGCTAATTCAATTTCTCTGCTGGTTATCTGTCTGTTCAAGTTTCTTGTTTCTTCCTTTTTCATTTTTGCTATGTTATATATTTCTAGGAATTGATCTATTTCTTCCAGGTTCTCAGTTGTTGGCATATAATTTTTCATCATATTCTCTTATTATCGTTTCTATTTCTCTAGTGTTGGTTGTTATTTCTCTTTTTCTCATTTGTGATTTTATTTGGGTCCTTTCTCATCTTTTGGCTTTTTGTCTTTTTTAAAGATTTTATTTATGTATTCATGAGAGACACAGAGAGGCAGAGGTATAGGCAGAGGGAAAATGAGGCTCCATGCGGGGAGCCTGATGTGTGACTTGATTCCCCAGGACGCCGGTATCATGACCTGAGCCAAAGCACATGCTGAACCACTGAGGCACCCAGGTGCCTTGCTGATTCAATTCCTTTGCTAGTTATGGGTCTGTTCATATTTTCTATTTCTTCCTATTTCAGTTTTGCTCGTTTGCACATTTCTAGGGATTTGTCCATTTCTTCCAGGTCTCCCAGTTTGTTAGCGTATAATCTTGCATAGTATTCGCTTATAATTGTCTTATTTTTCTGGTGTTGATTGTGATCTCTCTTCTCTCACTTGTGATTTTATTTATTTAGGTTTTCTCTTTTCTCGTTGATAAGGCTGGCTAGGGCTTGATCCATTTTATTAATTATTTTGAAGAACAAGCTCTTAGTTTCGCTATTCCATTCTACTGTTTTGTTGTTTCTGTATTGTTTATTTCTGCTCTCATCTTTATTTTTTCCCTTCTTCTGTAGGCTTTAGGCTTTGTTTGCTATTCCTTTACCAGCTCCTTTAGGTGTAGGGTTAGGTTGTGTATCAGAGACTTCTTGTTTCTTGAGGTAGGCCTGTATTGCTATGTACTTCCCTCTTAGGACTGCCTTTGCTACATCCCAGAGGTTTGGAGAAACATGTTTTCATTTTCATTTGTTTTAAATTTCCTCTTTAATTTCCTGTTTGCTCCATTCATTGTCTAGTAGGATGTTCATAATCTCCACGTATTTTTGGTCTGTCCAAATTTGTTCTTACTGTCAACTTCGAGTTTCATAGCCTCATTGTCCGAAAATGTATATGATGTGATACCAACCTTCTTGTACCTGTTGTACCTGTTGAGGGCTGATTTGTGGGCCATGATATGATCTGTTCTGGAGAATGTCCCATGTGCACTTGAAAGGAATGTGTATTCTGCTTTAGGATGAAATGTTGAGTCTATATCTTTGAGTCTCTGTGGTCCAGTGTGTCAAGGCTGTTGTTCCCCTGTTGATTTTCTGCATAGACGATCGGTCCGTTGCCATATGTGGGTGTTAAAATCCCCTGTCATTGTATTATTATCAGTGAGTTCCTTTACATTTGTTGTTAATTGGTTTCTATATTTCGGTACTCCCATGTTGGCAGCATAAATATTTAGTTGTTTGGACTTTTTTTTAAAATTATTTTTTATTGGTGTTCAATTTACCAACAAGCAGAGTAACACCCATGCTCATCTAGGGAAGTGCCCCCCTCAGTGCCCATCACCCATTCACCCGCACCTCCTGCCCTCCTCCCCTTCCAACATCCTTTGTTTCTTTCTCAGAGTTAGGAGTCTTTATGTTCTGTCTCCCTTTCTGATATTTCCCACACATTTCTTCTCCATTCCCTTATATTCCCTTTCACTATTATTTATATTAACCAATTGAATGAGAACATATGTTTGTCCTTCTCCGATTGACTTACTTCTCTCAGTGTAATACCCTCCAGTTCCATCCACGTTGAAGCAAATGGTGGGTATTTGTCGTTTCTAATGGCTCAGTAATATTCCATTGTATACATAAACCACATGTTCCTTATCCATTCATCTTTCAAAGGACTCCAAGCCTCCTTCCACATTTTGGCTATTGTGGACATTGCTGCTATAAACATCGGGGTGCAGGTGTCCCCGCATTTCATTGCATCTGAATCTTTGAGGTAAATCCCCAACAGTGCAATTGCTGGGTCGTAGGGCAGGTCTATTTTTAACTCTTTGAGGAACCTCCACACAGTTTTCCAGAGTTGTTGCACCAGTTCCCATTCCCACCAAAAGTGTAAGAGTCTTCCCTTTTCTGCGCATCCTCTCCAACATTTGTTTTTTCTTGCCCTGTTAATTATCCCCATTCAGTGGTGTGAGGTGGTTCTCATTGTGGTTTTGATTTGTATTTCCCTAATTGCAAGTGATGCAGAGCACTTTTTCATGTTCATGTTGGCCATGGCAACGTCTTCCTCTGTGAGATTTCTCTTCATGTCTTTTGCCCATTTCATGATTGGATTCTTTGTCTCTTTGTTGTTGATTTTAAGAAGTCCTTTATCGATCTTTGAAACTAGCCCTTTATCTGATACGTCATTTGCAAATATCTTCTCCATTCTTTAGGTTATCTTTTAGTTCTGTTGACTGTATCCTTTGCTATGCAAAAGCTTCTTATCTTGATGAAATCACAATAGTTCATTTTTGCTTTTGTTTATTTTGCCTTTGTGGATGTATCTCCAAGAAGTTACTGTGGCCAAGTTCAAAAAACTTATTGCCTGTGTTCTCCTCTAGGATTTTGATGGACTCTTGTCTCACATTTAGATCTTTCATCCATTTTGCGATTAACTTTGTGTATGCTGAAAGAGAGTGGTCTAGTTTCATTCTTCTGCATGTGTATGTCCATTTTCCCAGCACCATTTATTGAAGAGACTGTCTTTCTTCCAATCGATAGTCTTTCCACCTTTATTGAATATTAGTTGACCATAAAGTTCAGGGTCCACTTCTGGGTTCTCTCTTCTGTTCCATTGATCCATTTGTCTATTTTTGTGCCAGTACCACACTGTCTTGAACCACAGCTTTGTCGTACACCCTGAAATCTGGCATTGTGAAGCCCCAGATATGGCTGTCTTTTTTAAAATTCGCCTCGCTATTCAAGGTCTTTTCTGATTCCACACAAGTCTTTTTTTATTATGATAGTCACACACACACACAGAGAGAGAGAGAGGCAGAGACACAGTCAGAGGGAGAAGCAGGCTCCATGCACCGGGAGCCTGACATGGGATTCTATCCCAGGTCTCCATGATCGTGCCCTGGACCAAAAGCAGGTGCCAAATGGCTGCGCCATCCAGGGATCCTGATTACACACAAATATTAAAATAATTATTTCTAACTCTCTGAAGAAAGTCCATGGTATTTTGATAGGGTTTGCATTAAAGGTGAACATTGCCTTGGTAAAATTGACATTTTCACAATGTTAATTCTGCCAATCCATGAGCATGGAATATTTTTCCATCTCTTTGTGTCTTCCTCAATTTCTTTCAGAAGTGTTCTATAGTTTTTAGGGTATAGATCCTTTAACTCCATCATTAGGTTTATTCCTAGGTATCTTATGCTTTTGGGTGCAATTTTAAATGAGATTGACTCCTTAATTTCTCTTTCTTCAGTCGCATTGTTAGTGTATAGAAATGCCATTGATTGCCAGGCATTGATTTTGTATCCTTGAATGCTACTAAATTGCTGTATGAGTTCTAGCAACCTTGGGGTGGAGGCTTTTGGGTTTTCTATGTAGAGTATCATGTCATCGGTGAAGAGAGAGAGTTTAACTTCTTCTTTGCCAATTTGAATGCCTTTATTTCTTTTTGTTGTCTGATTGCTGAGGCAGGACTTCCAGTACTATGTTGAATAACCGTGGTGAGAGTGGACATCCGTGTATTGTTCCTGATCTTAGAGGAAAGGCTCCCAGTGCTGCACCATTGAGAATGATATTCGTAGTGGGCTTTTCATAGATGGCTTTTAAGATGTCGAGGAATGTTCCCTCTATCCCTATGCTCTGAAGTGTTTTGACCAGGAATGG